>NC_141022.1:17598750-18295000 GCF_052040795.2 Danio rerio
CTCTTTTTGATACCAAACTTGTTTGACTTTACTGAACGATAGATCGTTAGACTAATGTTTGGTTCTCATGGGGAATTCCTCATGACGTAATTTCGCGTCATAGGGAATCCCGCGTAGCGTGTCACACCGGAGCGTGTGCATGTGTGTGTGAACATCGTGTTTGTTTTGCTTTATCAACGCGGTTGCATGGCAAAGCTTTCTGGAAATGCAGGTAAGTGAAGTGTTTTTGTATACTGTTAATTGCATAGCGGCCTTTACTCCCCTGTTAGGCTGAAGAGGCGTTGTCCTTTGGACTTCGTCTGTTTTTTGTTTTTGTAGTGTCGCAAAGAGGCGGTTAGTGTTATCTGTTAACGCAGATATCTCGGGAGCACGTCCGTAGGATTTTGTGGGGTCGTCTATTATAGATTGTCTCACAATCCTGCTGGTTTTTAGTGCATAATAACCCGCCGCTGAACTGCGTGAAGACTAGGTGAGTTAGACAGGTGAAGTTCCGTTAGGCAGGCGCAGATAGAGGGGTGTATTTGCTCGCATTTGGTATACTTTGTAACGTTTGTTGTCACTTCACTTTCCTTTGCATTATCTTTATATTTTGTTATATAGTTAATTTGCGGAAGTTTGTATTTTGCTGTTGGATGACTAAGATTTGACGCAGATTAGATTTTTTTGTATATTTGATATTAATATTTTGACTGCGTGTTTTTCAATCTTATTATGGAGTTTAGTTTAGAGGAATTTGTTGCTCATCCGAGCATAGAGAAACTTGAACAGTGTACTAAAAGTAATCTGTTCTCTATTGCTGCTCACTTTGAAGTACCACTCTCTAAACAAGAGAAAAAACAGAAAATTAAAAATGAATTGCATACAGCCTTATGTGAAATGAGTATCCTTCCTCCTGTTAGTGCTGTCACTTCACGTGCTGATGTGCAGCCTGACTCTGAATTGCGTAGACTTGAGTTGCAAGTAGAAATACGGCGATTGGAGCTCAAGGAAAAAGAGCTAAAGCATGAATTTGAGCTGCGTAAATTTGAGATACAGGAAATTGGAAGACGTGAATCTGCTCGTTTGTCTAGGCAGTCAAGGGATTTTGATCCGGAAACAGACTTTGACATTAATAAATGCATTCGTTTAATTCCTCCTTTTTCAGAGAGAGATGTGGACAAATATTTTGTACTTTTTGAACGAGTGGCTACGACATTGAAATGGCCTAAAGAGGTATGGACTCTTCTTTTGCAATGTGTATTCACAGGAAAAGCCCAGGAGGCATATGCTTCTCTTTCACCTGAATTAAGTTTAAAATATGATCAGGTGAAATCTGCTGTTTTAAGGTCCTATGAATTAGTACCCGAGGCCTATAGGCAAAAGTTTAGGCGTTATAAAAAAGCTGAAAGCCAAACTTATGTCGAATTTGGTCGTGAAAAAACTGTACTTTTTGATCGTTGGTGTTCTGCACAAGAAGTGAAAAATTTAGAACAGCTTCGTGATCTAATTTTAATGGAGGAATTCAAAAATTGTCTACCAGACAAAATTGCAACATACTTGAATGAACAGAAAGTCACTAATGTACTAGATGCTGCGGTATTAGCCGATGAATATGTTCTGACTCACAGAGAGAGCTTTGAAAAGCCATCGTTCTCTCCGTTGCAGCGTAGTCCTGTCACGCACTTTCACACTGAGCACAGTGCTAAAGATGCAGCTAGGCCAAGGCCAGTATGTGCTTATTGCAAAAAACGTGGTCATTTAATCAACAGCTGTTTTTTGTTGAATAAAAAGAAGCCTAAAACTGTGGCACTGGTAGAAAAAGTCTCAACATCAAACCTTTTTCAGTCTGGGTGTGTTGATTTGGAGATTTACTCACCATTTATAATGAAGGGAGTTGTTTCCTTGTCAGACAGTGATGTAAAAGTTCCTGTAACCATCTTGCGTGATACTGCCGCTTCTAGATCTATCATTCTACAAAGTGTGTTGCCTCTTTCTGATAAAACTTCGTTAAACTGCAATGAGATTGTTCAGGGATTTGGAATGAAACTTGTTAACCTGCCAATGCATTCTGTCCAGCTTGAGTCGGATCTGGTGTCTGGTCCAGTAGCAGTTGCAGCATGCACAGCTTTTCCAATAAAAGGAGTGGATTTTCTCTTGGGGAATGATCTTGCTGGGGGCAAAATCTTAGTGAGTCCTGAAGTAACTGCTGTGCCCTTTTTGTCTGAAGGCCCAGATGAACTGCAGGTGAAGTATCCAACAGTGTTTCCTGTATGTGCTGTCACTCGGTCAATGGCTAAAGCTAACTTGATAGACTCTGATGGCTTGGAGGATAGTTTTATGATAGATCTTGACAGACAACCTAAAGTAGACTCTGATAGTGGCCCTGTTCTGAGTTCTCCATCTTTAGTCTCTGATTTTACAGAGTTGGATGGAAAATGTGAAAACTCATCAGCTGACAATGTGCTAGAACGTTCTGAGCTGTCTGAGAGCTTTAGTGGGGTTCGTATGTCAAAAGAACATCTAATTTCTGAACAAAGGAGTGATGATTCGCTCGTTTCTCTGTATGAATTGGCTGTCCCTGAAGAAAAGCTTATCGACAATGTGTCTGGTTATTTTGTCAAAAATAACATTTTAATGCGCAAGTGGACGCCATCTTCTGCTTCTGTGCATGATGATTGGAGCACTGTAACACAAATTGTTGTTCCAAAAAAGCTTCGAGGTGAAATACTCAGTTTAGCTCATGACAACCCCTTAGCTGGTCATTTGGGTGTCACCAAAACCTATGATCGTATTTTGCGTAATTTTTTTTGGCCAGGTCTAAAACGGGATGTGAAGTGGCATTGTAGAACATGTCATACTTGTCAAATAGCTGGAAAGTCAAATCCACCGATTCCACCTTACCCTTTATATCCTATTCCAGCTGTAGACTCGCCGTTTGACCATGTCGTGGTGGACTGTGTAGGCCCATTGCCTCGTACCAAATCTGGCAGTAAATTTTTGTTGACCATTATGTGCGCTTCAACACGTTTTCCTGAGGCCATACCCATGCGCAAAATTACGGCCACGTCAGTAGTAAAAGCACTGACCAAGTTCTTCTCACTGTTTGGGCTTCCCAAGGTAATTCAAACGGACCAGGGAACAAATTTTATGTCTCGTGTTTTTAAACAGGTCACCAATCAGCTGAAAATATCCCATAACTTTTCAAGTGCTTACCATCCTGAAAGTCAGGGCACATTGGAGAGATTTCATCAGACCCTTAAATCAATGCTTCGTGCATATTGCCTGGAGTTTGAAAAGGATTGGGATGAGGGTGTGCACTTGCTTTTGTTTGCAGCTCGAGAAGTGGTGCAAGAATCTACTGGCTTCAGCCCAGCAGACTTGGTGTTTGCACATAATATCCGTGGCCCTTTGAAATTGCTGCGAGACAATTGGTTGAATGAATCGGAACAAAAAAATATACTGGATTATGTTAGCTCTTTTCGGCACAAGCTACATCGTGCATGTGAACTGGCTAAACAGAATTTAGCAGTTGCTCAATCCAGGATGAAAAACTGGTTTGATAAGAACAGTGTGGAGAGACAGTTTAAGCCGGGGGACAAAGTTTTGGTATTTTTACCGATTCCTGGCTGTAGCCTTCAAGCGAGGTATAGTGGACCTTATGTCATTGAAAAAAGGGTAAGTGATAGGGATTATGTGGTTGCTACCCCCGACCGTGTTCGTCGTAGCAGACTCTGCCACATCAACATGATCAAACCTTATTATGATCGTGGGCAAATGATTCCTCACAGCTCTAAAAAAATAAAAACAGCTCCATCTATGCCTAACACTGAGTGTTCAACTGTCTCAAGTGTGTTACAGGTACAATCATTTTCCGGGTTGTCATCGGGTGCTGACAGTGTCATTGAGAACTCTGAGTCGCTGTCTGATCTTGAAGCTGGCGGCGACATTGAGAGTCCATCCGTGGCTACAGTTCAAGGATGTTTAAAAAATTCTGAGATGCTTGCTAATCTTGACTCTTGTTTTTTGCATCTTTCTGATTTACAGAGAACAGACATATTTAAATTAATTAAGTGTCATGTTTCCCTGTTTTCAGATGTTCCATCTCAGACTCATGTGCTGCATGACATCGATGTTGGTGCTAATGCTGCGATTAAACAACATCCATACCGCGTCAACCCTGTGAAACGTCAGCGACTACAAAATCAAGTCAATTATATGTTGGCGCATGGTATTGCAGAACCTAGTATTAGCTCATGGAGCTCGCCCTGTCTTTTGGCTATGAAGTCTGATGGATCTGAACGTTTCTGCACGGACTTTAGAAGGGTTAACAGTGTCACAAAACCTGACTGTCACCCTCTTCCTCGTATGGAAGACTGTGTTGACCGTGTGGGGTCGGCTGTGTTTGTGACAAAGTTAGACCTTCTTAAAGGATTTTGGCAGGTGCCATTAACTCAACGTGCAAAGGAAATCTCGGCATTTGTTACACCTGATGCCTTCTTACAGTATACAGTAATGCCTTTTGGGGTACGCAATGCGCCCGCGACATTTCAGCGGTTAGTTAACTGCGTGTTGGGGGGAGTGCCAGGATGTGAGGTGTATCTAGATGACATCGTTGTTCATTCAAAAACGTGGCAAGAACACATCCATCAGTTGACACAGGTTTTTGAGAAACTGACTGATGCCAATTTAACAGTTAATTTGGCCAAATGTGATTTTGCAAAAGCAACGGTAGTCTACTTGGGTAAGATTGTGGGCAGTGGCATGGTAAAACCAGTACACGCCAAGATTGAGGCTATCACGTCATTTCCAGTCCCTTCCACACGTCGCGAATTACAGCGCTTTCTGGGAATGGCGGGATATTACCGTAATTTTTGTAAAAATTTTTCGACAGTAGTTTCTCCTCTCACCGACCTATTAAGTCCGAAGTCGGTTTTTAAATGGTCACCGGAATGTCAACATTCTTTTGAGTCACTTAAACACCTTTTAATGCATGCACCCGTCTTGGCGGCTCCAGTGTACGACCGTACATTCAAATTGACTGTTGATGCTAGCGATGTAGGGGCAGGCGCTGTGCTTTTGCAGGATGGACTTGATGGAGTTCAGCACCCAGTGTGCTACTTTTCAAAAAAATTCCAGAAACATCAAAAAGCATACTCCACAATCGAAAAAGAAGCTCTGGCGCTGGTTTTGGCCCTTAACAATTTTGAGGTTTATATTGGATCTTCATCTTATCCAATAACAGTCTACACTGATCACAACCCTCTCATCTTTATTCATAGAATGCGTAATTCTAACCAACGCTTAATGAGATGGGCTTTGTTTGTCCAAGCCTTTAACTTGGACATGAAACATGTTGCCGGTAAAAATAATGTGCTGGCCGATGCGATGTCACGTATTACCATATGGTGATGGGTGGTGTTTATTGTCTTTTTGTTTTGTTTACCATTCACCATTTTGGGGGTGGAGGTGTTGCGTGTGGCGTTCACTCCTGCCATTAATAATTACTTTCAATTGATCTTGTTTGTCCTTTTCCCTTTTCAGTTTTCTATTGGTTAATCTGGTGGCGTCAGGCCTTTAAATCGAACGGAAGCGGACTTCTACGGCCCCTCATTCCTCCACGTCACCACAGTCTTTGACGGCTTTATTGTTGTGTTCTCCTTTATGCTTTCCTCTTGATATTTGTTTGGAGTGGGGAGCTCCAACCTGCTTTAGGTTTGTTTAGTTGTTCTTTATTATGTTGTTGGGCTCCCCATCTCTTGTCAATTTGGATTGTTTTGTTGGTTATGTTATATTAATAAATAATTTAGCTGGAGAACTTTGGCCGTTGTTTATTATGTTACGTTGTCTTTTTGGTCACGAGTCTTATTTAAGTTCAGGACCGTAACAAATGCAAAGCCACGACTGCTGGCATTCAGATAAGTGTAATGCCACTGGCCACCTGTTCACTGCAACCAGGGGTGGCGCTCAATGTCATCTAAACTGGGCCGATCTGCTGGCGCTGCACTGAGACACCAGCGAATCAGCTGACGGCACTCTGTTCCACACAACACAGCCTTCAGAACCACAAAAGCACAAACTTCTGCTCGCTCACCACATCATCTTCATCTCTTACCTGTCGACAGCTTCCTCGGGAAGTGCAGTCTGCTTTTGGACGTGACCGTCCGTGTGCCTCTGAAGGGGAAACAGTCGCACAGGATGTTGTAGAGAGTCACGCCGATGGACCAGACTGTCAGTGGAGAGGCATGATAGCGATGATGCCGAAACCACTCAGGAGGAGCAAAAGCAGGAGTGCCTGAGAGACACAAGAATAGCACAAACACACACTCTAAAGGCTCCAATAAACACAAACTCCCTTTGGAGGATCACAAGTTCACAAACATCCTCAGAGCGTTTCCTTCAGTCACACAAACCAACCTGCAAAGTATCTGTAGGCCGAGTCCTTCATCAGATCTCCACAGCCGAAGTCCAGCAGCTTGATGTCATGTGAGTCTGTGGAGATCAGCAGGTTCTCTGGCTTGATGTCCCGGTGCAGGACGCGGCGCCTCTGGCAGTGTTTCAGCGCCGCGATCAGCTGCACCAGCACTTTCTTGGCCAGAGGCTCGTCCAGACAGCCGTTCTCCTCACAGAAACTCTGGAGATCTTGGCAAGGAGCTGGACGCTCTAGGATCAGGACGTAGCGTCTGCGATGGTCAAACCAGTCCAGCAGCTGCAGGACACTGGGGCAGACAGGAGGTGAAGAGACGCGGGTCATCAACGCCACCTCCAGCGGCAGACGACCCTGACCATCCTGCAGGACAAATGCTCCATTACATCCAGGACTGAATCAAACACAACAGATTAACGCTCAACTTACAACTTTCAGTCTGGTGTGCGTCCGCTCTTTAGACACATACTTGATGGCCACCTGTAGACAGATAAAGCACAGTAAATCAGCCCTGCCTGATCGGGACACGAGACATTTACTGACATCAACATTTCTAAAGCCTGTCTGAATGAAGAAGTGAAGGAAAAGTCTTACTGGCAGTCCATCAGACCTGCGGATCCCAGCAAACACAGAGCCGAATCCGCCTCGTCCCAGCAACGGGCCCTTGGCATACTGGTCTGCAACACAGAAGAGCAGCAGAAATGTGTTGAAGAGAAAACATGAGCTGAGTCTCTTTAATGACCAATCATTTCACAACTGAGTCTCCACTATAAGCCTGTGCTGACCTCTGCGAGAGCGTTTGGCAGGTCTCCTAGACGAGGTGGACGCCGTTTGCTGCTTCCTCTTTCTGTTACTCTGATCTGTGGACACTGAATCGGCCAACAGGGAAGACAGAGGTGCCAAATAACCAGGAAGCCCACTAGAAGCGTCCCGTGTCTCTGTGTCCTGAACTGCTGTCTGGGTGAAAGCTGCACTCCTGGATCTGGAGCGGCCTGAAGATGAAATATCACAGACAGCAAACACTGATTATTGATTATTAATAAAACATCACTCACTGTCAGTGGTCACACTGCATTATTGCAATCATTACAACTGATTCAAGGAACAAAATAATTTATTAATAAATCTGTTTGTTTTTTCATTAAATAAAACAACATTTATTAGTTAGCAGGGGATATTTTAAGATTAAATGGCTTGATTTACACAATCTTCTTCATATTCATTTATTTAAACACTGTAAAACACAACATAAACATAGCAATAATAAACAAATGTCAAATGAAGAACACTCACTTCCTCTTTCAGCCATTTGCGCCATGAAGACCGTCCTGCAAAACTCCACCACAAGAGAAAATACAAACAAGAGAAAATATAATGACAAATTAATAAAAGACAACTGAAATGTCAAACAAACAAGTAGAAAAAAAAGCACAAACTAAAACAGAAATGACAAAAGAGCAATAAAATAAGCGTCTTAACAAGTAATCTGAACGATTAAAATAATTATGTATTCTTTTCAAAGAAAATATCCTTCGATGTCGTCCTGGAAAGAAACTCTCAGAAATCCTCAGGGCTTCTTGAAGAATCAGTTTCAGCACAAAAGTCTCTGCAAGTCCCTAAATTCGCCTCATCTCTCAACCAAGATCTTCAGCGCTTTCAGTGTTTATATATCTAGTCATATAATAACACGCTTTACTATAGCAACTCAAATTTAAAAAATCACTCATGTGGAAATCTGACGTCACAATTAAATTATGAAAATAATGAATAAAATAATAAACGGATATTTCATACATTTCTTCCTTTAACCAGCCAAAGCAAGGATTTTTTTAAAAAGAATAATAATTTATTAAAAATCTAATCTAATCTAAAGGCTCAATAATGTCAACTAATCGACGCGAAAAATACGTAATTACTTTGATAATCAAAAACGTAGCTCACTTATACTAATTTGTAAATTTTCTGAAGCGTTTTAGAAGTAAATAACTAAAAACCGAATTTTAAGAAGTTATAGAGCGAGCACTTTTATTATTTATTTTTTTACCTATAATAATAATAATAATAATAATTATTATTATTATTATTGTTGTTATTATTATTATTATATATTTTGTTTAAAATATATTATTTCAGTACTGGATTATTTGCGATAATAATTTTAAATTATTAATATTATTAATGTTAATTTCTTATGCCACTTCAGAATGAAACAGACATTACAGATAAGTGGAGATGATTAAAAAAAGATAATAATAATAAAATGTGTGTGTGTGTTCTACTTTTATTCATTACTATTTATAAAATGTTTTTGTTAACTGTTTTAAAACTGTAAGAAAAACAAGATGACTCCAGCACTATTTTTGACAAAGGAGACACATTTATTGATAATACATCTCTCTGTATACCATAAAATATACATAACAAGTTTGAGCTTTCTTATAGATAACTGGAGTTTTTCCACACCATAGAATTATATCCAGTTAATAAATATAAGCGTTATTATATTTTATATCCGAGAAAACTGCAGCTCCTCTGTTCAGTTGCGTCTGTTTATAGCGCACTGATGACCGGATTAAGATGGCAGCCGCGTACGTTTGACGTATCGGAGAATGAGGCGTCTAGCTATCTACTATATAATGTCTAAAATTAACACCTTCTATTTTATCAAATAATTTCTTAAGAGTTCAGTCTTCCTTTGGGTGATTAATTACTAATCGCAATAATTACATGAAAAATAGAAAAAAAAAATATTTATAGATTCCTTGTGTTTAGGCGCTACGTCATCCACATGAGTGATTTTTCAAATTAGAGTTGCTATAGTAACGCGTGTTATTTTATGACTCGATATATAAACACTGAAAGCGCTGACAAATCTTGGTTGAGAGAAGAGGCGAATTTAGGGACTTGCAGAGACTTTTGTGCTGAAACTGATTCTTCAAGAAGCCCTGAGGATTTCTGAGAGACTTTCTTTCCAGGACGACATCGGAGGATATTTTCTTTGAAAAGAATACATAATTATTTTAATCGTTCAGATTACTTGTTAAGACGCTTATTTTATTGCTCTTTTGTCATTTCTGTTTTAGTTTGTGCCTTTTTTCTACTTGTTTGTTTGACATTTCAGTTGTCTTTTATTAATTTGTCATTATATTTTCTCTTGTTTGTATTTTCTCTTGTGGTGGAGTTTTGCAGGACGGTCTTCATGGCGCAAATGGCTGAAAGAGGAAGTGAGTGTTCTTCATTTGACATTTGTTTATTATTGCTATGTTTATGTTGTGTTTTACAGTGTTTAAATAAATGAATATGAAGAAGATTGTGTAAATCAAGCCATTTAATCTTAAAATATCCCCTGCTAACTAATAAATGTTGTTTTATTTAATGAAAAAACAAACAGATTTATTAATAAATTATTTTGTTCCTTGAATCAGTTGTAATGATTGCAATAATGCAGTGTGACCACTGACAGTGAGTGATGTTTTATTAATAATCAATAATCAGTGTTTGCTGTCTGTGATATTTTATCTTCAGGCCGCTCCAGATCCAGGAGTGCAGCTTTCACCCAGACAGCAGTTCAGGACACAGAGACACGGGACGCTTCTGGTGGGCTTCCTGGTTATTTGGCACCTCTGTCTTCCCTGTTGGCCGATTCAGTGTCCACAGATCAGAGTAACAGGAAGAGGAAGCAGCAAACGGCGTCCACCTCGTCTAGGAGACCTGCCAAACGCTCTCGCAGAGGTCAGCACAGGCTTATAGTGGAGACTCAGTTGTGAAATGATTGGTCATTAAAGAGACTCAGCTCATGTTTTCTCTTCAACACATTTCTGCTGCTCTTCTGTGTTGCAGACCAGTATGCCAAGGGCCCGTTGCTGGGACGAGGCGGATTCGGCTCTGTGTTTGCTGGGATCCGCAGGTCTGATGGACTGCCAGTAAGACTTTTCCTTCACTTCTTCATTCAGACAGGCTTTAGAAATGTTGATGTCAGTAAATGTCTCGTGTCCCGATCAGGCAGGGCTGATTTACTGTGCTTTATCTGTCTACAGGTGGCCATCAAGTATGTGTCTAAAGAGCGGACGCACACCAGACTGAAAGTTGTAAGTTGAGCGTTAATCTGTTGTGTTTGATTCAGTCCTGGATGTAATGGAGCATTTGTCCTGCAGGATGGTCAGGGTCGTCTGCCGCTGGAGGTGGCGTTGATGACCCGCGTCTCTTCACCTCCTGTCTGCCCCAGTGTCCTGCAGCTGCTGGACTGGTTTGACCATCGCAGACGCTACGTCCTGATCCTAGAGCGTCCAGCTCCTTGCCAAGATCTCCAGAGTTTCTGTGAGGAGAACGGCTGTCTGGACGAGCCTCTGGCCAAGAAAGTGCTGGTGCAGCTGATCGCGGCGCTGAAACACTGCCAGAGGCGCCGCGTCCTGCACCGGGACATCAAGCCAGAGAACCTGCTGATCTCCACAGACTCACATGACATCAAGCTGCTGGACTTCGGCTGTGGAGATCTGATGAAGGACTCGGCCTACAGATACTTTGCAGGTTGGTTTGTGTGACTGAAGGAAACGCTCTGAGGATGTTTGTGAACTTGTGATCCTCCAAAGGGAGTTTGTGTTTATTGGAGCCTTTAGAGTGTGTGTTTGTGCTCTTCTTGTGTCTCTCAGGCACTCCTGCTTTTGCTCCTCCTGAGTGGTTTCGGCATCATCGCTATCATGCCTCTCCACTGACAGTCTGGTCCATCGGCGTGACTCTCTACAACATCCTGTGCGACTGTTTCCCCTTCAGAGGCACACGGACGGTCACGTCCAAAAGCAGACTGCACTTCCCGAGGAAGCTGTCGACAGGTAAGAGATGAAGATGATGTGGTGAGCGAGCAGAAGTTTGTGCTTTTGTGGTTCTGAAGGCTGTGTTGTGTGGAACAGAGTGCCGTCAGCTGATTCGCTGGTGTCTCAGTGCAGCGCCAGCAGATCGGCCCAGTTTAGATGACATTGAGTGCCACCCCTGGTTGCAGTGAACAGGTGGCCAGTGGCATTACACTTATCTGAATGCCAGCAGTCGTGGCTTTGCATTGTTAGAGTCAGTGTAGATAAATGCTTTCAATGATTTGTAGAGGGTGAGCAGGAATGGCAGAGGAACTGCAGAGAACAGCTTCCTGATCCTGAGCTTCCTCTGCTGCATCTGTGAGACTCTGTGTGGATGCTGGAGGAGCTGAAGATGCAGCACCAGCTGAAACCAGAGCCACGACGACACACATCAGCCAGTCTAAAGCAGACAGATGTGGAAAAATTAGAACAGTTAGACAACAGGTCTACTATTAATGACTAGTACATTGTATATTTGCATATAACAAAGCAGAGATTGGTACATGAAGACTTATAAATATCATGCATTTCTAACATGTCATCAATGTACAGAACACAAATAAACATTCTTTACATATTTGATGTGGTTTTGTTAGTGATTTAATAATTCATCACAGACAAAGCAGAATCACAGTGAAGAGATTCATCTCAAAATTAATTCTAGAAAAAAAAACATGCAAATAAAGAACTTACTGTATTCAGCTTTCCAATTTAAAAAATAACTAAAAGATTTAGCATTTAGTTAGAGTAAGAACTGTGACCAGTGTATAAGCAGATGTATTTAGCTTATATTAAGCTGTTAGGTGACAGTCCTGAGGCACTGCGCTGCTTATTTTAAAATGTTTTTAGAAATACTGTAGTGTCTAAAGCCTTACTCAAGTGTAATTTTGTTACCAGTCACTTGTGTCTGTGAGTGAGCAGATCGCATATTCTATTATTAATGCAAGTCTTGGGCCTTGGGCAAGTCTTGCTTAATGCAAGTTTTTTTCTCCGCTATTTTTAAAACGTTTTATTTTAAAAATGTTAAGGGGGTGCCCTGTGAGTCATGCAACAGTCTGTTTTGTTTTCTGATTGACATTTTTGGTTTTACACTCATGGAATTTGCACTAGAATGAGAAAACAATGGTGTCTGAGGCTCATGATATGCCCATTTCCATCTGATCTCCTATTATTTGACCATACCTAGGTATACCCAGATTTCCTTTATAGGGCACCTTTAAAATACAACTTATTCAAAAATTCAATATCTAATTTCCATTCTAAAGAAAAAAGTTCAAGTATCATCAAGTTATGTTTACCACAGACGTTGTTTTACTTATAAACAGAAAAAACCCAAAGGATCCCACAGTGAATTATTCGGGTTTTGATATCATTCCTGCACCTCTGTATCACAATGTTTATTATTAGTATTTGTAGTGTGTATTTTTGCCTTATACATTGTTTGGTATTATATACAGTTGAAGTCAGAATTATTAGCCCCAGAATTATTAGACCCGTTTATTTTTTAACCCAAATTCCGTTTTACGGAGAGAAGATTTTTTTTCCAACACATTTCTAAACATAATAGTTTTAATAACTACGTTCTATTGACTGATTTATTTATCTTTGCCATGACGAAAGTAAATATTATTTGACAAGAAGACACTTCTATACAGCTTAAAGTAACATTTAAAGGCTTAACTAGGTTAACTAGGCAGGTTAGGGTAATTAGGCAAGTTTTGTATAATGATGGTTTGTTCTGTAGAGAGCTAAAAAAAAAATTGCTTAAAGGGGTTAATAATTTCGACCCTAAAACGGTTCATAATAAATTAAAACCGCTTTTATTCTAGCCAAAATAAAACAAATAAAACTTTCTCCAGAAGAAACAATATTACCAGACATACTGTGAAAATGTCCTTGCTCTGTTAAACATCATTTGAAAAATATTTAAAATAAATAAATAAATAAATAAATAAATAAAATGTAAAGGGGGGCTAATAATTCTGACTTCAACTGTATATATTTATAGTGTATCTCAATTTATTTGTAATGTTCCACACAGGTTTGATTTATTTCTAGAGGAACTTCTTCAGCTTCAAAGGGAAACACAGAGGACTTAAAAAGATCCTATAATGGAGCGTTCCAGAAAGATCTAGGATCAGATCAACTTTAGATGGAAACTTTGTGACTAAGGATTTTGAGAGGGGAGCTCTGAAATCAAAACAGCTGCAACTGGCTCTGGCTCAGGAAACTCTACAGAAAACAAAGGACACCACGACTCAAACTTAAAGCATAAAAAGAACTCTCTGAGAGGAATGTTTATGGTGGACAAGATGGACATCAGTGTGATTTGAAGAACCTCCGGCAAACTTTACAAATGGAGCTCGGGATTGAGAAATGAGCATCCTGGGTTCATGTGCTCTCAGACCAACACCAGGATCATAAAGTTTGCAGATCCAGATAAAGTTTGCAGAACCACAGTCATCACAGGAGTAGAGAGAAACTAGATATTAAAGTTTGAGAACAAACTTTATGGTGGCTTGAAAAGCCGAATCTGAAAGTTTGAAGTGGTTTTAAAGTGTAAATAGCATGTTAGTATGATTTTAGCTTGAGTTAACATATTACTAGCATGAATTAGCATGTTAGTAGCATGATTCTTACATGAATTAGCATGTTGTTAGCATGATTCTAGCATGAATTAGCATGTTATTAGCATGATTCTAGCATGAATTAGCATGTTGTTAGCGTGATTCTAGCATGAATTAGCATGTTACTAGCATGATTCTAGCATGAATTAGCATGCTACTAGGATAATTCTAGCATGAATTAGCATGTTAGTAGCATGATTCTTACATGAATTAGCATGTTGTTAGCATGATTTTAGCATGAATTAGCATGTTACTAGCATGATTCTAGCATGAATAAGCATGTTGTTAGCATGATTCTAGCATAAACTAGCATGTTACTAGCATGATTCTAGCATGAATTAGCATGTTGTTAGCATGATTCTAGCATGAATTAGCATTTTACTAGGCGGTTGCTAGGGTGTTTTAAGTGGTTGCTAGGTGGTTGCTAAGGTGGTGCAAGGCAGTTGCTAAGGTGGTCTGACTAGTTGCTAGGTGGTTGCTCAGGTGTTGCTAGACGATTGCTAGGGTGTTTTGAGTGGTTGCTAGGTGGTTGCTAAGGTGGTGCTAGGCAGTTGCTAAGGTGTTCTGACTAGTTGCTAAGTGGTTACTAAGGTGTTGCAAGGTGGTCGCTAGGGTATTCTGAGTGGTTGCTAGGTGGTTGCTAAGGTGTTGTTAGGCGGTTGCTAGGGTGTTCTGAGTGGTTGCTAAGGTGTTGCTAGGTGGTTGCTAAGGTGTCCTAAGTGGTTGCTAGGTGGTTGCTAGGGTATTCTGAGTGGTTGCTAAGGCGTTACTAGGTGGTTGCTAGGGTGTCCTGAGTGGTTGCTAAGGTGTTGCTAGGTGGTTGCTAGGGTGTCCTGAGTGGTTGCTAGGTGGTTGCTAAGGTGTTGCTAGGTGGTTGCTAGGGTGTTGCTAGGTGGTTGCTAACGTGTTGCTAGGTGGTTGCTAAGGTGTCCTAAGTGGTTGCTAGGTGGTTGCTAAGGTGTTGCTAGGTGTTTGCTAAGGTGTTGCTAGGCGGTTGCTAGGGTGTCCTAAGTGGTTGCTAGGTGGTTGCTAAGGTGTTGCTAGGCGGTTGCTAGGGTGTTCTGAGTGGTTGCTAGGTGGTTGCTAAGGTTTTGCTAGGGTGTCCTAAGTGGTTGCTAGGTGGTTGCTAAGGTGTTGCTAGGCGGTTGCTAGAGTATTCTGAGTGGTTGCTAAGGCGTCGCTAAGTGGTTGCTAGGGTGTCCTGAGTGGTTGCTAAGGTGTTGCTAGGTGGTTGCTAGGGTGTCCTGAGTGGTTGCTAAGGTGTTGCTAGGCGGTTGCTAGGGTGTTCTGAGTGGTTGCTAGGTGGTTGCTAAGGTGTTGCTAGGTGGTTGCTAAGGTGTCCTAAGTGGTTGCTAGGTGGTTGCTAAGGTGTTGCTAGGCGGTTGCTAGGGTGTCCTAAGTGGTTGCTAAGGTGTTGCTAGGCGGTTGCTAGAGTATTCTGAGTGGTTGCTAAGGCGTCGCTAGGTGGTTGCTAGGGTGTCCTGAGTGGTTGCTAAGGTGTTGCTAGGTGGTTGCTAGGGTGTCCTGAGTGGTTGCTAGGTGGTTGCTAAGGTGTTGCTAGGTGGTTGCTAGGGTGTTCTGAGTGGTTGCTAGGTGGTTGCTAAGGTGTTGCTAGGCAGTTGCTAGGGTGTCCTAAGTGGTTGCTAGGTGGTTGCTAAGGTGTTGCTAGGCGGTTGCTAGGGTGTCCTAAGTGGTTGCTAGGTAGTTGCTAAGGTGTTGCTAGGTGGTTGCTAGGGTGTTCTGAGTGGTTGCTAGGTGGTTGCTAAGGTGTCCTAAGTGGTTGCTAGATGGTTGCTAGGGTATTCTGAGTGGTTGCTAAGGCGTTGCTAGGTGGTTGCTAGGGTGTCCTGAGTGGTTGCTAGGTGGTTGCTAAGGTGTTGCTAGGTGGTTGCTAAGGCGTTGCTAGGCAGTTGCTAGGGTGTTCCGAGTGGTTGCTAGGTGGTTGCTAGGCGGTTGCTAAGGTGTCCCAAGTGGTTGCTAGGTGGTTGCTAAGGTGTTGCTAGGTGGTTGCTAAGGTTTTCTGAGTTATTGCTAAGGCGTTACTAGGCAGTTGCTAGGGTGTCCTGAGTGGTCGCTAGGCCCTTACTAAGGCATTACTAGGCCGTTGCTAGGTGGTTGCTAGGCGGTTGCTAGGGTAATTTGGGTGGTTGCTAGGCAGTTGCTAGGGTACCCTGGTTGGTTACTAGGCAAGCCTCACATACATGCTTGATAAAACATTTATACTTAGTAAGCATTTCTAGCAAGTTACAGTACTTGGCTAGTCAATATTAGCATGTAGCTAGTCACTGCTAGCATGTGTAGCATATGGGAAGTTCCGTTTGCTAGCATGAGTCAAACGAGCCAATCTCCAAGTCTCTACGATGTTCTGATGCTGAGATATAGCTGTTGAAGAATGGTTGTTAGGGTACTCTGTTTTGTTGCTATGGGCGAGGTTACAGAGTGAACTTGAATGTGGTTGGTTGTCTAAGTCAAAAGAACCAACTCCCATGTCTCTATGACACTGCTATGCAAAGATATGCATGTAGGCCTATTTTAATGGAAGTCTACGGGACAGTTGCTAGGGTGCAGTATGTGGTAGTTAGGGGTGTGGCTAGAAAGTTAAAAGCTCATCAGTTATTGGCAGTTTGGTAGTCTGAGTTAAATGAGCTCAGCCATTAGTCTGTATGATAGTCTGATGCAGAGTTATGAGCTCACAAAGTTTGATCCCATGTTAAGTCAATGAGAGTCTTTTGAATGGAAGTCTACGGGACAGTTGCTAGGGTGCCATAAGTGGTTGCTAGGGAGTGGCTAGTAAGTCTAAAGGTCATCAGTGATTGGCTGCTGGCTAGACTGAGTTGAATGAGGCCTGACTCTAGTCTGTAGGACAGTCTGATGCAGAGTTATGAGCTCACAAAGGTTGACCCAATGTTAAGTCAATGGCAGTCTTTTACAATGGAAGTCTATGGGACAGTTGCTAGGGTGCCAAAAGTGGTTGCTAGGGAGTGGCTAGTAAGTTTAAAGGTCATCAGTTATTGGCTGCTTGCTAGACTGAGTTAAATGAGCCCAGTTAGAAGTCTGTAGGACAGTCTGATGCAGAGTTATGAGGTCACAAAGTTTGACCCAATGTTAAGTCAATGGGAATTTTGGGAATTTTCCGGGTCGTTTTTCGGAAAACCGAAAGTCGGATCAGTTGGAACAGATATAGCAACCCGAGTCAGACCAGTTTGAAGGTTTGACGAAAGTTTGAAGTATGAAGCTTGAAAAGTTTAGGAGGAGATACACTTTAAAATTAGTCTCAGAAGAAAGAAGAAGAAGAAGAAGAAGAATAATAATAAGTTTACGTGAGATAACAGTATGTTGGCTTTTCAAGCCACCATAATTATCGAACAGAGGAGCGATATTGCACAAAAGTAGCCAGGAGAACAGAAAAGTGTGGCTTGATCTAGTTCAATTAGCTCCTAAAGACTTAGTCCATTGGACATTTGCTGATCCAGGATGAGAACATGCTGTCATGTTAAGCCTGATGTAGATAACCAGGATAACTGCACGTTCATGTCATGGCATTCTTAAAGACCACAACATTTGTCACAGAATCAGGGATGGAAATATGGATTAAACACGATGTCAGCCAATCAGGTATCAAGTTAAAAAAGGGTCCTCTTGCCCTCTAATCTGGGACCTCCCATTACTTTCATTCAGAGACTTAACAGAATCACATGCAGAGGCGAAACTAATTAACAAATTAGCAAAGAATAAATCTCAGTAGAAACTTTAGACGACTTTCAACTGAGTCATGGCTAAATTCAGTTGGGATAGCTTGAAACTCACGTTTTTCCTTGCTTTTGTGCAATACCCCTCAGGACTATGTATATATATGAAAAAAGAGCATAGAGATTATTATTGATGGCAGTTATGGCATTTTATGGATCTATTGTAATCAAATGAAAGCACTGACAATTTAACCCTGCAAAATGCAAGCAAATTGAATGAACAAATTTTCTTGTAAAATTAAAACATGGGGGAATAGTGGGATTTAATAGTGGGTTTCTTTATAAAGTAATGTTTCTTTTTATTTAAACTATTGTTTTACTTTTACATTTTAGTACAAAAAGTACATGGCACAATAGTAGTATCTGGCACATATTAAGTTAACCCAGACCTTTATTTTATTTAACAATATTTACATTCTTTCAGCTTATTGTGAACTGCATAAAATAATGTAGTGTACTTAAAGAGTAAGCACCAATGTCCACTTACTTCCAAATGATCCACTCAATTTCCAAAATATTACATCTTTATATTCTGTTTTAAACAAAAAAAGTGTGAATATTTTAATGAGCATTACAATAAATTGTTTTAACTAACTTTATGTCAGAAATAAATATAATTGGTCTGAGAAAAGAGTAGTAAATGAAGAAAAACTTGTATCTATCAGATTTTGTGTATATTTACACAGCCACTTGACTCTGTATTGTTAATATTATGGATGTCTTATGATAAAGCAGCACTGATTTGCCAACTATAGATTCTAAAAACCAAACTGTGCATTTCCTAATGTATACCAGAACACCTTCATAAGATTAACAGCATTTCCTGTTTATTATAAGATGCAGTATGTTTGCAATAGCACATAGTGCCACATTCTTTTTAAATAGTTTCAAAATTTACACCTAATGGATCCATCACAGGAATATAAGTAAGCCATTCTGACTCCAAATGCAAAAAAAAAAGACCTTCCACAGACTTGGTTATAAATAATAGTTCCTGTTTATCCAACAGTTCATGTCCAGTAAGTTTATGTTGAGGTCCAACGCCACCAGGTCACTTTCATACGGTCCCAAACGGCTCCTAAAGAGTCGAAGGCTGGACGCACATCGAGGATGGTGTGTTTGGACACCAGGCCTCCATCATAGTAGTCGATCACATATCTGACCTCTTTTCCACAACGGTCAACAATCCAGTCGTGCCGATCAAATGGCAGCTCGTGCCTGCAAAACACAACACCAGAAGCACATTATTAGAACTCTCCTGACAGCATTTGGAAATTTTTTCCAAATAAAGATAATTGAACAATGTTTTGCCGACTGTGGTTTTTGTGCTAGTAGCTAGTTAGCTGTTTATGTCAGTCATGGATGGTTAAATTTGAAACTAAAACAAGCTGTATGTGGCAGCAAGTCCCTGTCTAAAATTAATAATTCACTAAAAATGCAAAATTCTGTCATAATTTAGTCATCCTGAATATCTTCTAAACCTGACTCACTACAAAAGAAGGTATTTTAAAGAATGTTGTAAAGGAGGAGCCGTTGACGTTAGTGGCTGCTGGCTTACAGCATTCTTCAAATTATCTTCTTTTGTGTTCAACATAAGAAAGAAATTCCTAATAGTTTAAAACCACTTGAGTGCAAGTAAATGGAGAGGACATTTGCATTTTTGGGTAAACTGACTCTTTAAGGACTGATTCGCTGAATCATTTGTTCAAACGATTTGCTCAAAAGAGCCATTTACTTTAAAACAAGTGATTGCAATCATGATCATTACTGATGATTGCAAAACTTAATTTTGTTTGCAATATTATGTAACTATATCATATCTTATAAATATATTGAATACACCCATGCACTAGTATCTTATGTTCAATGTTTGAATTTTATGCTCAGACAGTCAGTGACTCGAGACTTTTTTTTTTTTTTTCTCAGTGACAATGTCATGGGCCTGTTCCATAAACCAAGCTTAGAGAATGAGCCAGGCTTATTTTGGTAAGTTAGGTTTATTATGGCGGATTTGGTTTCATAAATCAAATTTACGATTGTTCAAACTCAGTTACTCTGGCACCTTATGCTGGGAAACTAGCCTGGTCCAGGGCAGGCTAACTCTCAGGCTAAGTCAAGTTCAAGCTTAATCAAGGTAATATTAACATTCAAGTGCAGTATTTTGATGCCATTTGAATTCACTTAACCGCTTAATAATGATGAAAACTCTATATTCACTTAATAGTAATTTTATATTTCTTTGTATCTGATGATTATCTTTCCTGTTTATTAAAATTTTCTTTAATATTTTCCCTCAACATTTTAATTTAGGTGTACACATTTTTGCACTGTGATGTTCAGATTATTTTTTGTTAGATTAGTCCAAAATTCAAAATTTTGCTTTTGCTTTTTGCACATTCTGTAGAAAATATTACTTTAAAAGAGAGATCTGTGATGTCAATCGATTAAAAAAATTAACTAATTAATCTCACATTTTTTTAAAAAAATTAATCGCATTTAAAATACTTAAAACTTGTAATTTTGGCTATTCAAATGTAAAATTAATGTAAACGCAAGACAAAAACTATTTAAATTCAAAATATAATTGTTTATTAGAAATTTAGTTTAACTTTTAACACAGATTTCTTCATGTAAGCAACATACCCACAATAAATCATCAAGATCCTGGCTTGACAGCCATATTTATTACAGAAATTAAAATACAGGCATGTTAATGCCCTTTGAATTTTAAAACCATCAATGCCAATAAAAAAAAAACATTGATTTCCACGTTTGTATTCTAAGTGGACTGCAAAAACATGCCAAAATACAGGCGTTGCAGATATGGAAATTGGAAAACAATAATAATAATAAACTATTGGATACAAACAGTTGCACTCATTGTAAAGTTGTTTTGCTGTGAATTGAGAACATTAATTATAAGGTAGAAACAATTTTGCTCAGACCTCCTTTACATTCATCCAGTTGCTAAGACTAGGAGTATCTGGCAAATGCACAGAGAAATGAATGATAATCTCCCTGAAATCGCGCGTCTCCCGCTCGGTCCTTAAATACGTTGCACACCCCTCTCCACCGCATCCCTCCTAGCTCTTCAGGTGTGTTGCGCGCAACTCACCTCCACCACTCTTTAGGTACGTCTCGCGCGCGCGCACGCCTCTACTTCGATACGTCGCTCACTTAACCCCTGACACTCCTCAACAGACCTGACAAAGACACACACACAACGCGCTGGAGCGTCTCCCTTCAGATTCAACACAAATTTGCTTAAACTAAACATTCTAAAGTATGGCTGCATTTCACAAGGATTCTGATACAACAATGCGAAGCTTTCGTTGCGTTTAATGAGGAAACACGCTAAACTTGGAGAGCTCAATCTGAAAGGCAGACTAATGCGCTGTCTTTAACGGCTCGCGACTTCACCAGAGACTTTCTAAGTACATTTACATAAGACACCAATACTCTGATTTTAATATGATTAAGATTATACTCTTATTAAAAGTCTACCGTGTAAGCAGCGATTTGATTATCTTAAAGGACCACTAAGTCACGAAATGTGGAGGTTTTTTTTTTTTGTTCACCATGCGGTATCATATTACATTAAAACAGAAGTCGAAAGTTAAAAATGAAACACCCGAAATTTCATGAAACTCTGGAGAGCCTGGTGATGTGACTAATTGTTTCATACTTAAACTTGCCTTCAAAAAGTGCTTTCTTGGTCTTATCCATATTTCTTGCATGTTGAACACACGTCCACCCCAACAAAAAAAAACCTGCAACGGCTTTAATTGCGTTATTTTTTTAAATTATTAAAAATTTAAATTAAAATTTTTTCAAATTAATCGCATGCATTAACGCATTAATTTTGACAGTATTTATATATATATATATATATATATATATATATATATATATATATATATATATATATATATAAATATATAAATATATAAATATATAAATATATAATATTGGTTTGGGGACTTGTTTTCAGCTGTTTGTGTAAAGTTTTAGGACATTTAAACTTGTTTTCAGTTGTGTATAATACTAGAAGTGTTAAGCCACTGTTTCCTTGGTTACTATAAGAGCTTGTGTGTCGAACGCGGACGGTTTCGCGCCGTCCGCCGCAGTGTCGGGCGTTGTTTTTACTCTCGAGGCATGTCCAGCTGAATTCAATCAGCTAGTGCTCTGGGGTGTATATAAGCAACTAGTCTCACCGCGGCAACCTCGTATGAAGACCGCCTTGTGTGAAGACCGACGAGTGTAAAGACCATCGACTCTACCTGCGCCATCGACTCTACCTGCGCCATCGACTCTACCTGCGCCATTGACTCTACCTGCGCCATCGACTCCACCGAGCAAAGACACTGACAAAGCACTTGAGTACTTTACTTTCTTGTTTTACTTTATCTTTACACTTATTTTTGTTTTCATTGCACTTTTATTATGTGTTTACTAATTCCTGTTGTTACTAACACTCGCAAAACACGAGAGGCACGCTGCAGGCGTAATCCTCACAACCTTCGTTCAATACATGTATGTGCTATTTCACAACTCGCTCTCTCCGTGGGCGTCTGGAATTGTCAATCTGCTGTTAACAAGGCAGATTTCATTACCTCCATAGCTACATATTCTGACTTTAATCTCATGGCTCTAACTGAGACTTGGTTGAGGCCAGAGGACACTGCTACACATGATACTCTTTCTACTAATTTCTCTTTTTCCCCACACTCCTCGTCAGACAGGGAGAGGGGGTGGGACTGGAATACTGATTTCCAAAGAATGGAAATTTACTTTGAGACCGTCCCTGCCAACAATCAGCTCCTTTGAATTCCATGCAGTCACTATTATCCACCCCTTCTACATAAATGTGGTTGTCATCTACCGCCCACCGGGTACATTAGGTCACTTCTTAGATGAACTGGATGTTCTTCTCTCATCTTTTTCTACACTCCCTTGTTGGTGCTAGGTGACTTCAACATTCACATTGAGAGATCGCAAGCTGCTGACTTTTAGACTCTGCTTGCCTCTTTTGACCTCAATAGAGCACCTACTTCTGCTACACAAATCAGGTAATCAGCTAGACCTTATTTACACACGATATTGCTTCGCTGATCAAACACTAATAACTCCACTACAAATATCCGATCATTTCCTTCTGTCCCTCAACATCCACATTACTCCGGAGCCACCACACACTCCAACACTGGTTGCCTTTCGCAAAAACCTATGCTCTCTACACGCTAAGATCTTAAGGCCTTGACGCAGCTTCAAAAATTTGTTTCAAGCCGGAAGTACGAATTTGCTTGAAATGTCGCAAAAACAACCAATTTTCACTTTTTAGTAAAATATGTGTCCTAATAGTGTTTTTAGCAGTGTGTGACACATATACGACTGTCAACATCTTAAAAAATGTGTTTTGGTGTTTCATGAGCCTTTAATGTGGTGAAGTTAAGCACATTTTGAATGTTACAGGGAGCCTGCAATGCAATAACTTCTTTCTTGCAAGCAACAATTGGCAGTAGGCTTAGCGTTCTCTCTTTCTCTCTCGCGTGCGCGCAAGAACAATTTTAATGTATTGTGACAAATATTAATTTAACCTAAATAATAGACAATATTTTAATATTTACAATTTCCTGTCAGCTTTCTCTCTTGCTTTGTTGCAAGCCGTACTGTAGTTTTTGATTATTATGTTTGAATTCTTATATGTATAAACTCTAAAAAACAAACAGAGCTCACTCTAGGTTAACAGCTATGTCTCATTTTAGAAACATTTCGGTTTTCAATGCCATGGTAGCACACAACATAATCGATGCATCTACGCTCGACCTTTAGGGTTTTATAATAGTAATGTGCACAAGCAGTTATCTAGAATATTTATACTGAACTCAGATTAGTTAAAGAGCCCATATTATGGGTTTTTGAAAATTCTCCTCCATGTAGTGTGTAACACAGCTCGAAGTGAAGTGAAGTATCCAGCTAAGGCTTAAATCTGTAAGAATACAGTGTTTAAAACGGTTGATTCATCTATATCGACTATCGACTCATAGTGCTTCAAACGAGTCGCCTTGATACCGAGTCATTAGAAGTTTTGCCATGATGTATGAACGAAACCAAGTTATTCACGTGCACGCGCAAACCCGGGAGATTTTAAACCTGAGGCCCCGCCCTCTGACGCAGAAACCCAGACACACACACACATCCACAAACACACGCACACAAACATGCCGATCGATTGAAGTCACACTGCAGAGGGATATTATCGAGGGTCTACCCAAAGATGAAACATCAGCATTATAACCAAGCAGTTGGAAACTACTGGAAACTTCTGGAAACTACATGCTACAAAGAATACTTCATCTGCGTTTGTTAAAGGAAGGATCAGTAAAGAGTAAGTTAACTTACTGATGGGCGTCAGGATGGGTTTCTTCCTCCATTTCTCAAGTGTAAGTAAGTGCGATTAAAGTTGTTGCCTCGTTGACTCTAGCTTGCAAATGTATTTAGTTGTGATTTGTTACTTGTAACCGCGTGTACTGTATCAGGTTAACTGGCTATATTCTCTTATCGCGTGCAAAGTCAAATTAAAAACGCGACACGTGCTGCTTTGTTTACGGAGCTCCATGGTAGAGGTCTGCATTCCCGCGGCTAATTTCTGCGGCACGGGAATAAATTTCCGAATAAATCGCAGGAGCGGTCGGTAACGGGTTTAATTTGGGACGGGAGCGGGCTGTCTAGCAATATCACGGATTAGAGAGAGAGGTTTGCCTGTGTGTCTGCTTGGTGCTTGTGTGTGTGTGTTAGTGCACACGCGTGCGTTTGAGAGAGAGCTTTGTCTGTGTGTGTGTGCCTGGTGCTGTGTGTGTGTTTATACAGACAGCTTGGCTATCTGGACTGTATAGCTGGGTGATTTTTGGTTTTGTTCTCCCCCGCTCTTTAGCGGGATCGGGCGCGGTGGGCAGAAAACGGGGCGGGGCGGGTCGGGCACCGGGACAACAAATTCTTAATATAAGCGGGATCGGTCGGGTTCAGGCTAAAACCTGGCAGGTGAGGGTGGAAGCGGGAGCGTTGTCGTCCGGAGGTGTGTGTTTGTTTTTGTGTGTGTATGGCAACTAAAATCCACGCCTACACTATCGAGCGTGTATGAACTGTGAATACTTTTTATATTGCTGATTAGCTATTGGGCATTTCACTTTCTGACTGAAGGCAGTCGACCAATCGCGACAGACTGTCATTGGTCCAATCAGCGCAGATTAGCTTCGCGCTAAGGAGGGGTTTGGGAACAAATGAATCACTGGATGATTCATACAGGAGTCGCTGGGATAATTAGGTAAAAATAAATGCAGATTATAAGACCATGAAAGTGTTTTTTGGCCTTGCATGCATATTAGACTGTTGTTGGAGACCCTTACAACCAAGATATGACCCTATTTCATGTATAATATGGGCTCTTTAAATGCAATGATTTTCAACTTGCTATTATGGAACTAATTTAAGCGTGGACATTTAGTTCGGCTCATTAAAGTCAGGTTTTTAACTTTAATCTCTGCTTTTCTTAACCACTTTTATAAAACAGTCCCAGCTGTTAAAGCAACAGTCATAATATTATTGCATACAATAAATATCACACCGCTTTAGACGTCTATTTGAGATAAAGCATTTAGGGGGAAAAAAAAAAGCTTCACTCACCCCATCCAATAGCGAAATCTGGCTCTGGGTGAGAAGTCTTTTGCTTTACCACCAAACCTTAAGAGTGAAGGTCCACATGGACATTCTCTGAGGAGGACAACAGAAGAACATCAGGATTTACATACTTTATGTACTCTGACACTTAAACTAGTGTCTGAAATTACTTACTTGATTCTCTAATCTCTATATAGTACATGTTGAGAGCACTTTATCATCAAGGAGTGAATAAAATGAAGCAGGGAATTTTAATACCGATGTATTATAATCAGTCGGAAGGCTCATAGGTTGTCGAAAACATATTTCACCATTTTACACTCCTACATTGGATATCCTGTGCTTTCATAAATTATAAAACAGTAAAATACAACTCTAAATAC
Source organism: Danio rerio (assembly GCF_052040795.2). Lineage (NCBI taxonomy): Eukaryota > Metazoa > Chordata > Actinopteri > Cypriniformes > Danionidae > Danio > Danio rerio. Next base: position 17,624,437 of record NC_141022.1, read on the forward strand.
ATCTCTGTCAGCCCCTTTCGTCAAGTATAATTATAATTTAGCTTCGATTTCATTGTCAACACATCTCTGGTGCAAACTAGTTTACTCTGGTGGCTCATTCCTTCTAGCTAAAATAACCCTCTATACCACCTCAGTTGAAAAGGTTGACATAAACTTATCCTGTTCTTTTCTGCTTTCATCTGTAGGTTATTAAAATAATTTCAAGTTGAATAGTTGAATGTTTTTATTTTGATCACTTCTTCATATTTGGTTCTCTTGCCTTTCATGCTAATTTCCCATTTAGCAATTTGTTAGCTTCTGATTGGTTATTATGTCACATAATGTAACTACACATTACCTTACAGAGAGCTTACAACTTACTACGTTCTACTTTAAAACATGTGGTTTAAGTAAAACATTTACAGGACAACATTTTATAGAAGACAAAATATTTTTTTAATACAGATGCTTAATTACATTAAAACAATTTACTTAATAGTTCCTTAAATTATGGGTTTTTGAGAATGACCTTCCATGTAGTGTGTAACAGCTCTAGGGAAGTGAAGGCTTAAATCTGAAACACATATGTACACAATGTTTAAAACTATTGATTCATTTATAAAAGAGTCGACTCATAGTGCTTCAAATGAATCGTCTTGATAATGAGTCTTTAACCATTTAGGCGTGACGTGGATACGAAATTTAAGCCTCGCCCAATTTTTGCGCGCGCAAACCCCGGAAAATTGAAACCTGCGGCCTCACCCACAAACAGTAACAAAGAAAAAAGGGGAAGACAATCACTGTAGCAGACGCCGGTTGAATTCAAGAAGATGCTGTGCTCTGCTGGATATTATTGAAAGTGCGAGGAGAAAGCTTTTGTTATTTTCTCTACCCAAAGATGAAACTGAAGAGTCAGTGGTTGAGGTTTATTTTTGCAAAAATGCCTCAGGATTATAGCCCAGCCTTGTGCAGTTCGAGTGCTTCTGGAATCTACACATTACAGAGAATTCATCGGCCATTTGTTCAAGGTCACCGTCAGCTGTTCCTACACACGTGCAGTAGAGCTGCACGATTCTGGGTAAAATGAGAATTGCGATTTTTTTGCTTAAAATAAAGATCACGATTTTCTCACGATTCTGTTGATGTAAAATAAAGGTATGGTAAAATTAAACATATGGCAAAACATCAATATTAATATTATGTGTAGGTCTACTGGCTTCTATAAATAATTATATTCTACTTATAAGAAATCTGATGTTGAATTATTATGTTCAAGATGTATGCTTGCAATCTGTCATATTATACAATTTTATTCACTGGTAAAATCAGACATTTGCCCTTATCAGATTATATTTAACAATATATAGGCTAGAGTAGTTATACTGACATTGTAAACAAAAAAAATTGTGTCCGCTATGAACGAAAAAACATATCAAATGCTTGTCGTAATCATAACTCTTAAATGCGATATGACCATTTAAATGACGTGCACACTTTCGGTTTCATTTTGACTGCTGCTTGTTCATACTTCGCTTGCGGCTCCCAAACGATCACTCTATGCCACAAACTGAATATTATTTACAACTGTATTACCTGTTATTAGCAACATATGCAGGTTCTATTCACTAAAGTAGATGCCCTCTCTATGATTACAGCTCATGGTCAGCAGCTCATGTCACGTGTGATTTTCCAGCCGCAAAAACATCATTATATGAAGACAAAAATTGCATTTTTAGGTGAATTATACCTTAAAAACACAGTATGTGACTCATTCAACATCATTTAGAGGTGTCCATGTGACTGAGCTACTTATGTGAAACAATGAAAAGACTCGTGCAGCTGCCTTTTTTTCTCTTCTGAACTTGAAAATATGATTGACAGAATCGTAGAAATGCTGGATTAAGATCGTCTAGGGGGTCGAATCGAGATCGCGATCTTTTTACGATTAATTGTACAGCTCTAACGTGCGGCAGTCAAGGTTCAGATTTGTTCTTTTGCCTCTGTGTGGATTAATACTGAATGTGTGTCACGGTTAGGAATAGAACTATATGCTGGAGTTTAACTGCACACATACCTGCCAACATCTGTCCCTGAAAACCTGGGAGACCAGAGGGTTAGGTTCGGGGTGAGGTGCCTGAATAACACTCAGGGCTGGAGCAACCTGAACTGGTGCTCTAGGCGAACGCCGATCACGCTGCCCTCAACCCGTTTTATGTATTTGTGTTATTTGTGCTCTGTTGCTCTGTATTTTTTTCCTCTCTCTCTCGCTCTGTTCTTCCATATCTACTTTTATTATTCTCAGGCTCTGTTCATTGGTCCATTCAGCTGTCAGTCATTCCTTCCCGGTTACGTCACTCTTACGTCACATCCAATAAGCAAAGACCACCCGTCATAAAAGCGTGCGTCAGACCACTCGCTGGTCCCTTGATTTCTCTCTCTCTTGACTTCAGTTACTCTGCTTTTTCTGCTTGTTTCTGTTATTGCGTGCATTTAGAAATAACCCCGTCTAACTGTGTATTTTGTTGTGTGCATGTTATTCGTCTGTTATTCGTACATCATTCTCAGTTTACATTGTTTACGAGGCTTGGACGAAGCAGACAGGTTAGAAGGTCACGTGACATACATTTTGCAACACTTAGGACTACTCTGCTGTTTAGTACATTAGGTTAGAGGCGAGCGCCACTCCTTGTACTTTTTGGATAGCTAGATAGAGAAGATAGTTAGGACTCGGAAGATCTTTGCGTGTTTATTATACTGTTTTCACATAGTTAGTTAGATAGATGCTTCTGGGAAGTTAGATTTAGGTTTGGTTTTATTCTTTTAATTTCTTTAGCGCCGCCTGCGTCCCTTCTGCCAGCTCTCTTGTTTTTTTCTCGTCTTTATTTGTCTCAGTGTTGTAAATATTGTAAATATTATATTTTTAGCTTACTTACTTTTTCTTTATTTTGAATTAATCAAAGGGTTTGTAACACCCGAAAGTGAAAAAGAAAGTGACCGGTTCACGGATGAAAGTGAGGACCAGGAAGTTTGCGGATGGCGTCCTTACTATTCTGCCTAGGTCGCCTCTATGGGCGCGCCGGCACTGATAACACTGTTGAGAACTGGGTACTGTGTACTATGGTGTTAGTAACTACTATGAAGCGTGTCACAGGCGGCCGCTGTGTTTGGAATATGGGAGAATCCTGGAAAAAACATGAGCGTTGACAGGTATGCTCACACATACACTATGCACTGTGACTACAATATTGTTGATAAGCCATGCTGGGCATTTTACTCTGTCTCACGCTGAACACTGTCGACCAATCGCAACAAACTGTCTTCGTCCAATGAGTGCAGATTAACTTCGTGCTAAGGAGGGGTTTGGGAACAAATGAATTGCTGAACGATTCATATGGAGGCCGCTGGGATAATTAGGTAAAAGTAAATGCATATTATAAGACAATGAAAGTGTTTTTTTGACATTGCATGCATATCAGTATGTTGTTGGAGATCCTTAAAACCAAAATATGACCCTTTTTAATGCATAATAAGGGCTCTTTAATAGAAAGAAATATACTTTATTAGTTGAATGTTATTGACTTCTGGGAGAAGTTAAATGTGCAGTAATTAACCACAATTTTTTAAACTGTTTCATAAAAACAAATTGTTATTTGGATACTGAATGACAGTACAACCATAATATTATATCATAGATCATTTTCATGTTACATGATCATTTTTACAATCTACTTGGCCTTAACTCCTAGTAAAGAAGTCAACTAAAAAAAGTAAAAACGAAACAAATCAAACACCCCATTTAAACACCTCACTTACTTTGAATGGAGTTTCTCCCATCTCAGGATTTCTTGCCAGGCTTGTTCATTATTCTGATTGTGAATCTTGATGATGTCCCCCATATCATTCTGGTTTATGTCATCTTTGTTCCAGCGCCATCTGGTGAAAGTTTCAGTCATGAGCAATGAACTTGGTAAATGTTACTCTAATTTACAACATCATTTTATTCATGCAAATTTTTGAAAAAAGTTAAGGGATGACATTTCTGTTTGGTTACGATTACAATATGAAATACCTGATTTTTATTTTAAGACTATTAATTATTTATCTTTTAGTCAGAATTCTGATCTGGAATTTTCAGTTAAAAATATTGTTATGATGGCAAATTTTTTCATTCATAAATGCAGATTTTAAATGGTCGAGCAGATTTTCGCAGATTTATAGCCCATCATTGATTCTGTTTATTTACTTATGTACATGTGTGTAAATTTATATTTATTCAGTTTTTAATTAATTTTAGTTATATTCTTGACTAACATGAAAATATTCATATGATTTATGTACAATACAGTTTGTACAGTAATATTTATGTCTTTTAGTAGATTTATTATATGAGAAACTTGCTTTGTTTGACAAATAAACTGGATCTAATTGGATTTGTATTGTAAACATGAAATAAAAGTAAAAAATGTAAAAATGTTTTTATTTCATATATTAAGGTTTTAGTAAAGATAATACCAAAATCATTCCACATAAATCTACAGATTTTTACCAAACTCTGTGCAGAAATAGCAAAAAATGTTCGCAGATTCCATCTGGCCCTACTTGTGAGACATAAAAAGCCCCTAAACTATGTAGTCTGTTAAAGGCATTTTTTTGATGATTAACTCCTTTGTATTATATTATATTGTATGGTATTTTGCTATTTATTTATATTTATTTGTTTTATTTATTTTTTGTGGATGCTGCTATTTGGGCTTTCTAGTTGATTAAGATGTCTGTATGATTGTTTTTTTTTTTTCTGTATGTACTTATAAAGAATTAATAATAATAAAAAAAGTACAACATCATTCAATAATTTTTAGATGCATGTTAGAGTGCATGTACATTCAGGAAAGTATAATAAAAAGATCTCTGCTGCTGCATCTAGTTTCTGTCACACATTGTTTTGTCCCCTTAAAATCAGCATGAAATGAAAACAAACTTCTTATTTTTATATGTATATAGTGTGGCTTGATATAAAAGATGCACTTCGTTGTTTTGTAAAAAATGTATTTGCCTCCATAATTATAATCATAATATTTTATCATATACTATTTATCAAATAATGTTCCCTTCTCCCCTCGAAACTAATTTCCTTTACTTCTGGTCACATGGAATGTCATTCAGGTGGGGTTGTCAGTGCATGTTTCGCTTTTGTCAACTTTCCTCCGTTTTGTTAGCACTGCCTATCTTACAATTAATGATGGGACGTTCAGATCATTTTACTGATTTTTTTTTTTTCTTTACTGGGGGGTGGAGTATTCAGTTATTTCATTTAATTTGCCAAAATATTATTCAAATGTTACAAGTTGCTTCCGGCAGCACGGTGGTGCAGTGGGTAGCACAATCGCCTCACAGCAAAAAGGTCACTGGTTTGAGCCCCGCCTGGGTCAGTTGGCATTTCTGTGTGGAGTTTGCATGTTCTACCTGTCTTGGTTTTACTCGCTGTCTTAGTTCTGCATGTCGACTCCCTTTGTTTCAGCAGTGCTGTAGATTAAAATCTATGGGAATTAGGGCTTTTTCTTACTGTGCACCTACATTATGGAATGCATTATCCATAATTATCAGGATTGCCAATTTTCTGGATTGTTTTAAGAAGCTTATTTTAAGCAAAGCATTTAATTTGTGATCATCACTGTCACTTTTGTGCAATTTGTAACATGTTACTTATTGTTTTATTACTGGGGTATGACTTCTGGATTGTCGCTTGGGATCTTATGCAAGCTTGTAATTCTCTGCATTTGTATTTGTTATTGTATATCTTGTAGCGCTTCAATTTTAAGAAATAAAATAAAATGTATTATTATTATTATTACAGCTACAACTAACCCAAATATTGATCACACTATAAACAAGTCACAACTAGAATGCTATAAGAAAGAGAAAATGATCATTTATTGTTTAGCTTGTGATTAGCTCTTCTGACATGTCTTTAAATTTGAGACATTCGTTCACGTGACACTGACGGTACCAAATAAGCTTAACCAACACAGTCTGAACCGAAAGGATTAGTTCACCTTTTGAGTCTTCAGGGTCTTTGAGTCATTTAGTCACCAGAAAGTTGTCATGTAGGCCTACTATATCACAAATGTTCTAAAGCCATTCTACAGTTTAATGTGAAGTACAGATGAATATTCAAGGGGTTTAATTTATATTCAGTTAAGCCCTTGACTCTGTTGCGCCTATCGATCATTCTCCATTCATTCACAATTCAAACTTCGTGTCGCGTTGTCTTATGAGAACACGAAAAAACTCTCCAAGACTATTTGTTCCTGTTAATATAATCAATCAATCAATCAATCAATCAAGCCTTTATTTGTCACTACACTTTCCTGTAGCGAAATTGGACCCCCCAGACCATACACAAAACATCACAAACAACTTTTCAGGGGAGACAGATCTTAGGAGGTAGCATTTAGAAACGAAGAAAGATACATTTGGACAGTTAGGCTAAAAAACACCCCCTCAGCTTGCCCTTGATTAGGACAAAGTGAGAAAAGGGAGAAAAACAGCCCTATCTTAGCATAAGCACACCGGCAAGACACAACATAGACAGAGGGGATGGGAACAGGGGTAATGGAAAACAGTCCATTGAGTACGGGCAGCCAACTGGTCCAGCAGCCATTTCCGGCGCAAGTCACAGCCCCGCCCACACCCCACGTGGGTAAAAGCACACGAAGGCGTTTGGATGGGGATCGGTGGTGAATGTTTATCTGTAGATATGTTTGTGTGTGTGTGTGAGCCTGCATAGTCCAGAGTCCCGCAGGTGTCCTTGACAGGGGCAGGAATTTCAGAGCGTCCGCTTATCTTGCTTATCCCAGGGAGTTGTTTACTTCCAGCCGAGGCCGTCTGGCAGGAGTAAGAGGAGAGCCGAAAAAAAGACAGTAAGATACTTCCACTTTAGGTCAATATCTGCCAATTTCACAGATATTTAATGTTCATCACTCGTCTCCCAATCTGGCCAAAATTTGTTGCAGAGCCGCTAGCTTCACCTCGATGGTTTCCAGTTTGCGGTCAAGGACCATAGTCTGATTCGCGACCCTACCCATCAGTGTTTCAATCAAGCCGGCCAGCCTAGTGGGGTTTTGAGCTGCGCTGACCGCTTTTATCAGTTTCCGATATCCCAGGGCCCCGCATAAGCCCATCAGCAGAAACCCTGTTATCAAAGTTCCGAATAGGTAGATATCTTCAATATCCTCCAGAGACAGAGCAGCTAGACAGAGGACTCTCCACTTCTCCCACCCGTCCATCACATATCCAGCTGCGAGCGTCCCCGCAGGACAGCTGGGTTCCCCGGAGCCCAGCGATCTCGTTGAGAAGATGGTGTCAATTGCATTCAGAGACCAGTTGATCAAATCCATAATTCCTTTTTCGTTTGGAAAGCAGGACAAGGAGAGCCTCAGAGATAAAATAAGACCAGACAAGAGGTGCTAGCAAGGAGAGATATGGGACGGAGCGGGAAGAAGAGCGACCGCCTTCGCCGAGAGCCAAAGAAGAAAGGTAGGTAACCAATGGAGAAATAATTCACTTTTGCATTAAATGGTTTCATTTTTACCTGCAACAAGGAGTTCATTGCTGTTTCTAAATCATGTTGTGATGTGTCTGTTAGACCAGCAGATCGCATTCGCAACACTGATGTAGAGAGGGTTTGTGCTACTAAGTTTTTGAAGTGTCCGCAGATACTCAAGGGCTACACAATGTGTCTCGGTTATGCATTAAGCTCTTCATTTACGCACTGGCTTGCAATAGCCGCATTTCCACTATCAGGCCAGAGCGAGCCAGGGCTTTTATCGGGCTGGGCCCTGGAGGTTGAGTAATACACTTATTTCACGAAGGCGCCATTTTAAAGAACCAAAGCCAGACTGCAGTGGGAAGAAACCCGGAAGTATCAGCACTGTAAACATTGCAGTAACATGTTGTGTTCAACAAACCTCTGGCTGTTGCAGAGATTTCAAAATGCAGAAATGGTGTAAACATTACTTCAATATAATTCAGTAAGTTTATTTTAAACAATTAAAAGCAATTTAGCATCAAACAAGATCACAATATCAGTGATACGCTTAAGTGTCCTCCTAGGCTTCAGCTCATGGCACTAGTTAAACACTGTGAGGACGCTTTCCTGCTTCAGCCAATGTAACCCGGTGAGTAATAAAACACTGCAGTCCTCTGCAGCACACCCTCGTGTTGTCTGTAATAGTGTTGTCCTGGTACTGAAGTTTTAAACCCGGCTATTTCCCACTAACATGGAAGCGCTGCTGAGCACGGATGACTCGACTGATCTTCACGGCTTCGCGCTTCAGTCTCCGTGTATCAGTGTTTGGTTTGCACTCAGTTTACCACTCTTCACCCAGTGCAAACACAGATACACGGACTGGAGCGCAAAGCAGCCTTCAAGATCAGTCGAATCATCAAGCAGATCGCTTGGCTCATCTGTGTTTGTGCTCAGTATACAGCGGTGGGTGAACTGATGACCTTCTCGGCCAATCACAATCATTTCTGTTGAACACGTGGTAAATCAGCGCTGTTTTAAGAAAGCAATCAACATTGCCTTAAATCTCAGCGCGAAATTGCCGTTTTTTTTTTTTAATTCAGTATCGTGACAAGACTAATATATTGAAAGAATCAGTTTATTCACTTGAGTTTGATGAATGGCATCTAAAACGTGTGCTTGGGAAAGAAAACGTTAGCTAACTAGTGCCATTTCCCTTAACTTAGCTGAAAATGAGCTCTGATATCCCTTTTTATATACACTATTCATTCAGATTGGACCTTCGGGTCACCCGGAAGGCGGAGAAATGATAAAGTTGTGCCACTTTATCTTCGCTGATAAGATATATAGCCAGCTACAGAATATTCCTATGTAACTCCCAATGATACTTCAGGGTTTCTTCCCACCGCAGCCTCGATTTTGCTTTTGAAAATGGCAGCCGTGTGAAATCAGTCTATGAGGCCGAAATCATGTCGTGTTTCCACTGTTAGCTAGTAGCTCGCAGCGCGTCACGCAAACCCCGCCCCAGAACGTCCCCCGAATCAAACATCACAATACCTGCCCACTTCAGCAGGAATCAGGCAGATAAAGCACACCATGGAATTATCACGAAATCAAACCATTAAAATGAAGACAACCGAAACAAACAAATGACACGTTACTTTACAGCAGTATTATGAGCCTCCTCATTCTTTACTTTCACTTTCGCTCTCGTGGACAAGGAAATGTGTTGTACACACAGACATCCAAATAGCTTCATCCATTAGCCTACATAATAAATTTCGTTTATTAATCCAAATACACATGCTGGCTCCATATGGTCTAAAACCTGACAGGTGGACAAATCTAAGCTTGTTTTTAATAAAACAAATATAAATATGCATATAATAAATAAAACTGCTAATAATAATAACATTATATAAAAGCAAATTTTCATGAACAAACTGAAAAACTGCTTTGATCTGGTGCAGGCATAAATGCGCACGCGGTGGATGCGCACTCTAAACTCACACAGGAAAAAACTGGACTAGTGGATAACACCAAGACATGCAGCTTAATTTATTTCATGTTTTGCTAAACTAATTTCCTAAATAAAACTCTCTTGAGCTATAAAGGGAAAAAAAACGCAGAAGAAATTTTCTGTTAAATTAATTTTAGCAGAGACGCAGCTGCCAGTCATTTTCTTCACATTAGTTTTTCAGTTAGGGATTAATATTAAAGTAGCTTAATAAAAATATATAAATAATATCTATAAATAATAATAAATATCTATGAATAATATATCTATAAATAATAAATATCTATAAATAATATAAATAATTATAATTTATTATATCCATTATTATTATTATTATTATTAAGCTATAAAATTGACAAAACGCAGAACCCTTAAAAATATTTGTTTTCATTGACATATCTAAAGCACACTTTTACAGTTATGTAAAGAAACATTCTACAGCAGCAGTCTCAAATTAGGACACTTAAAAATGCCTTTTGTGTTTAAAGATGATCGGCCTGCGAAGTCAAGTTTACAGTGTATAAAAGTAAAAGGTATTTAGTGCGTTTGGATTTACCGCGGATCCACCTCTTGCGCTGCAGGCTGAATGATAATCTATAGGTATAGGTAGACAGGCTTTCTGTTGGGCTACACTAATGCCCTAAAATGTAACTAAATTACACATTAATTTTAGTCAAACTACTATTTTTTTTAAATGGCATTTAACATTTACATTTATTTTTTAACATTAACATTTTTTTTTCCTAACGCTGATTTTGGTTGGGTTATAAAGCGTGATGACTTGGATATGATTTAGTTTAGCTTGCATGTGTGGGCATATTTTGACGTCTTTACCTAAAACTTTAAACATTTACAATATTTAAAATAAAACGGAAATAAATAAGGAGACTAACATAATTTAAACCACTCTTTTGATGCTTAAACCATGATCTGTCTGCATTAATGTAAATGGTATCGTTGCCTAACCTTTATTAATAAAATCGGTAATAGAGAAACTGCATATTATTATTACTATAAAAAGTAGGCCTATGTCGGTAATGCAAAGTAATACATGAATAAATAGCCTAAATAAAAGGAACAAGAAGAACCAAATTCAGTCACAGGTCAAGTGCAGAGGGATTAAAACGCACCCTCAGTTGTGACCCACACCCACACACCCACACCCACCCACACCCACACCCACACACACACACACACACACAAACAAACACACACACACCTACACCCACACACACACACACACAAACACACACGCGCGCACACACGCACACAGACATACAACAGGACCATACCATTACATAAACTGTGTGTGGGTAAATCTGGACTGAACCATTTACTGCTTATACTAAACTTTGCATATTTCGCAGTGGCTAGTTTGGCACAGATGGCAGAACTCGCTGAACAGGTCTGTCACTTTTGACGCTCATAAATAGTCATAAAGTCCTCGTGTTACAGGAATTATGAGGTTGCTAAAGGTGCGCAGCTGTTGTGCAGTGAGGGGTTTAGGGGTTTTAATAAACTACGACAGTTTGCGTTTACTGAACAGTAAGAATGATTAATAAATCCATATGAAACAGTACCTTAAAAGTCACATCTTGCTTTCAGTTTCGGGTTTAGGCGTGTTTTGTACTCACACACAAGCATACAGCGCCAAAGCCCAAGTAAACCACGCTCAGGCCCACTGCCTGTTTCACAGCGCAAGCGAAAGCAGTGCGTGAGCAGAGCGTGTGCAGCGTGTATGTCGAGCAGAAGCAGCATGCAGGCGTTTGCCTTTCACACCAGCTGCGTCTGCAGCGCAAAGCTCTTCGGCAGCTGCTGCAGAGATCAACTTATCTCTATCTATTCTATCTAGCTATCTCTTTATATACAAATACACTTTTTAAACTTTTCATCTGCACCAAGGCCCGCGGCAACTTCCTCCTATGCTGTTTCCTTAACCTGCAAACGTTCATTTTACAAATTTTATAGATCAAATAGTTCTGTATGCTTCTCAAGCTCTATGAGAAGTGGCTACAGTCAGAAGACAATCGCCTGTGATATCATGTCATTTGGTTTTTGATTGTCAGGTTGCTGTAGGCCTATAGTTATAATATTTATATAATATAGTTATAATGATATTTATACATGATCAAAGTAGTGTTACTTTCTCCGCTTCAGTGATGTCCGGGGGCAGAATAACAGCTCGTTAATTCATGCTCGTGCAGAGGATGAGACAGACAAAAGTAATTAATGCATGCCCTTCTTTTACATATTTTTGTGTTGTCAGGTTCACAGTGCTGCTTCTGCTCCACATACGCGCTGCGCACGCTCTGCTCACACACTGCTTTCGCTTGCGGTGTGAAACAGGCGTTAGTGTAAGTATGCCCTAAAAGAACATGTAAACGGACAAGCAAAAAAATCTGATATTGGCAACAAATCGGAATTGGGCATCAAGGCCTGGCAGTGTAAACAGGGTTTGTACAGGGTAAATTTATTAATCCCTTTTTTGGACCTAACCTATGCTGTGTGATGTTATGTACTGTTTCGATGGCTTTAAATACCTAGCTAATTAGATACTAAAATGCTTTAAGGTTAACCTTAAATTATGAAGTTTACCTCACATTAAACTTATCTTATTCAAATGTCCTTATCCTTGGCTGCATTAACGGTTTAGCTTTCATGTTTTCTTCACATTAATGTTATAGTCTCTGCACCTGCTGAAAGATAAATGCCACAGGGCCATTACAAATTTACTGTTAAAGGTTTCCTGCCTTTTTCTACTGTGGAGAAAGATTAGATTTACTGGATGTGCATTTTTAATTACCCAGAAAGGAACCAAAAACATAGTCAAAATAAGCCCATGCCATGTGTTATAAATGGTTCAATCATAATTATATGAAGCTGCGAGAGAATACTCTTGTGTTCAAAGTAAACAAAAATAACACAGAAAGCTCAGGATCAGAAAGCTCTTGGATTAAATCCAAAAAATCTTCATTTAAAGATAATTAATGACAAAATTTTCAATTTTTGGATGAACTAAACCTTTAAGCAGCAGTAAGCCTCACAAATACTTAAAATTGGTTGACTTAAAACTGCTTGAACTTTATTAAAACTGTTTGCACAAATATATTGTGTTAACTACACTTTGTTCATTTTGTGCTTTTGTTCCTTTGTTTATTGGTCTTAAAGATAAGCCTGCTGTGAAAAGTATCACAAACATCCTGAAAACATAAAACTAAAGTTTCTCTGAGATTATGTGTTACGTTATCTTGTTAAAATATATTTCTTAAAATAAAAGGAGGAGAAGCATTTTAGCAACGAAACCAGCTGTGCTTTCACACCTGCCTTATTTAGTTTGATTGAATCTCACTAGAGTTTGTTTCCCCTTTTAGTGCGGTTCGTTTGGGCAGGTGAGAATGCAGCAATCGTACTCGAGTGCGCACCAAAAGCGGACCAAATAAGCGTACCGAGACCTGCTTGAATAGGTGGTCTCGGTGCGCTTTCAAACGAACCCCGGAACGGTTCATTTGTGGTGAGAATATGATTCGTACTAAAACAGGTCCAACCGCAAAAAGTACTGCACGTTTTGGACTAATTCAGCTGCCGTAGGCCGATGCGCTGTGCATTATGGGATATGGAGGAAAAAATTTGTTGACAGCGCTTTACCAACAGAGAGGGGAAAACATTACCTGATGGATTGTTGGTAATATTTCTGCAAGATGAGCATGTCGCAGTTTGACTAAATTAATTCACGCCTTCTCCTGAAGTGACGAGCAATGCATTAAACACTGTTTTCCAGCCGCAGCCGCGCTTAATTTTCGTAATGTATAGTTTGTCTAAAGCAGGGATATAATCAGTCAGCGCAGTCGTCCCTCCAGAGTAAAAGTGACATTTTATGTCTGCCGGTTTTGTTTACCTCAGGGAGTTTACTGGCATTTTCCCGCACATGAGTTCTGGCTTATCAATAAGCAGTTTTGGAAATATGTTCAACAACATCTGGCCAATGAGAGATGTGGATTTTGCACATGACTGCATTTTGGTTAGTTTCAACTGGTTCAGACCAAAGCCAGCAGTGTGGTGTGAAAACGACCTAAAGACGGCAGAAGATGCAACAATGTATAATGTATTACCCTTGGTCCGGACCAAATAAAGCAAACTACAGATGTGAAAGCACCCTTAGACTTGCTTTCAGTGTCTGTGTATGGTTCTAGCTGTAGTGTAGCTGCTTTTCAGCAGTTTGTGACGATTTCGCACCCTCCGAGGACATTTGACTTGTTTTCAGTGTTTGTGGGTGGTTCTAGGACACTTAAACTTGCTCTCAGTATCTGTGTGTACGTGTAGAAAGTTTACTCACTGTTTCCTTAGTTATTGCATTAGCTGTACAAGCATTAGCTTGCATATCGATCGCAGACGGCTTCACGGCCATAGTTTCGGGTATTTGTACTCTGGAGGTGTGTCCTAACGCCAGGTTAAGAGTATATTAAGGGCACAGCAGGCTCGGTGAGTAGGAGAAGCATTTTAGCAACGAGGCCAGCCGTGTGTAAGTACATTTAGACTTGCTTTCAGTGTCTGTGTATGGTCCTGGCTGTAGTGTAGCTGCTTTTCAGCTGTTTTTGACGATTTTGAGCCCTCCGAGGACATTTTGACTTGTTTTCAGCTGCTTGTGGATGGTTCTAGCTGTTTGCTAACTGTCCTCAGCTATTTTAGGACTGTTTTGTGCACCCGAGGACATTTAGACCTGTTTTCAGTGTTTGTGGGTGGTTCTAAGGCAAGGCAAGTTTATTTATATAGCACATTTCATACACAGTGGCAATTCAAAGTGCTTTACATAAACAAGAATAAAAGAAACAAGTAAAATAAAATAAAAACAAATAATAATAAGGATAATATTCCAGGACACTTAAACTTGCTTTCAGTGTCTGTGTGTACGTGTAGAAAGTTTACTCGCTGTTTCCTTAGTTACTGCATTAGCTGTACAAGCATTAGCTTGCGTATCAATCGCAGATGGCTTCACGGCCGTAGTTTCGGGTGTTTGTACCCTGGAGATGTGTCCAGCTGAATCCAATTAGCTAGTGATTTGGGTGTCCAGCTGAACTCAATCAGCTAAGTTAGTGCTCTGGGGTGTATATAAGCAGCTATTCTCACTACGGCAGCGGTCGCGGCAGGCTCGTGTGAAGACCGCCTCGAGTGAAGGCCGACGAGTGTAAAGACCATCGAATCTACCTGCGCGACTCCACCGAGCAAAGACACCGACAAAGCACTTGAGTACTGTACTTTTTTATTTTTTATTTTTCTTTATCCTTGCACTAATTATTGTTTGTATTGCACTTTCATCATGTGTTTACTAATTCCTGTTGTTACTAACACTCGCAAAGCACGTGAGGTAATCCTCACAACCTTCGTTCAATACAAGTATCTGCAATTTCACAATTCTCTTTCCATGGGCCTCTGAAATTGTCAATCTGCTGTGAACAAGGCAGATCTTATTACCTCCATAGCTACACATTCTAACTATAATCTCATGGCTCTAACTGAGACCTGGTTGAGACAGGAGGACACTGCTACACATGCAGCTCTCTCTGCTAATTTCTCTTTTTCCCACAACTCCTCGTCAGACAGGGAGAGGGGGTGGGACGGGAATACTGATTTCCAGAGCATGGAAATTTACTCAGAGACCATCCCTGACAAAGATCAGCTCTTTTAAATTCCACGCAGTCACCATTATCCACCCCTTCTACATAAATGTGGCTGTCATCTACCGCTGACCTGGTACATTAGGTCACTTCTTAGATGAACTGGATGTTCTTCTCTCATCTTTTTCTGATTATAACACTCCCTTGTTGGTGCTAGGTGACTTCAATATCTACATTGAAAGACCACAAGCTGCTGACTTTCAGACTCTGCTTGCCTCTTTTGACCTCAAAAGAGCACCTACTTCTGCTACTCACAAATCAGGTAATCAGCTGGGGCCTCATGTATCAACGCTGCGTACGCACAAAAACTTTGCGTACGCCAGGTTTCACGCTCAGAATCGCTCACGTTTGGATTTACTAACAATGAACTGAACGTGGGAATGTGCGCAACTTCACGGCAGCTTTCTGGCAGGCGTACGCACATTTTTTGTGCGTGTCTGTTTTATTTCCATTGGCGACTCCTAGAGGCAGTTGTGTTAAATTGCTCTCTACAAAGTGTCTGAGCCTTGCAATGGCAGCTGTATGAGACGGGTTCAGCAGGTATATAAGGTTTCCATACCATACAGTTGACCAGCTAAACATTAAAGCACAATTTGCAGCGGTCGCCTGTTTTCCCAATGTAATCTGAGCGATCTACCGCACGCACATTGCTATAAAGACACTATCTGAAGATGAATTTGCATGCGTGAATCAGTAACATTTCCATTCAATATTATTATATCTGTAAAATGTTACAGCACTCTGAACAGTCTCAGTGGCGCGCTCGTAAGACACATGTGAACATGTTTTGACACTTTCGAGCATGAACTCGGCTCGAATCCAGCGTCTGATGAACTCTTTCTTCTTTTTTCCCCCCGCTACATATCAGATTTTGCCTACTATTTATCACGAGAAAGACTAGTAGGAATCATTAATAAGTTTGTGCATCATATTTTATTTGCACATTTATTGAATGGAAATGTTTCTGATTCACGCTTGCAAATTCATCTTCAGATAGTGTCTTAATAGCAATGTGCGTGCAGTAGATCGCTCAGATTACATTGGGAAAACAGGCGACCGCTGCAAATTGTGCTTTAATGTTTAGCTGGTCAACTGTATGGTATGGAAATCTTACATACCTATCTGAAGATGAATTTGCATGCGTGAATCAGAGACATTTCCATTCAATAAATGTGCAAATAAAATATGATGCTTATTGATATGAACTTATTAATGATTCCTACTTGTCTTTCTCGTGATAAATAGTTGACAAAATCTGATATGTAGCGGGGGCAAAAACAAGAAAGAGTTCATCAGACGCTGGATTCGAGCCGAGTTCATGCTCGAACGTATCAATTCCTGTTCACATGGGTCTTACGAGAAGCGCCACTGAGACTGTTAACCATCCTGCAACATTTTACAGATATAAACCACAATATTTCTTTTTTCAATGCACTCAGTGCGATGTTCAGACCCAACTGTGTTAACCGCATCAGCTAAACTCTCCCGCTCTATTTATTTCTTTTATTGTTAATTCCGGAGAACAAACTTGCAAATAACACCGCTTTTCTCCGGTCTACCTCTGAAAGCACCTCCAATTCACATTCTGTTCAAAGTTTCTCTTTTTGCTTGCTTTTGCCATTGCTTTTTCGTTGGGTTTTGCCATTAGCATAGTCATTAGCATATTCATACGGGGGAGGAGGCAGGGAGGGGTTTTGTGCTCGTGCATGTTGCGCTCAGTTTCACGTTCATTCAGATGTACAAAAGAATATGCGTGGGATTCGGCGTACGCAGTGTTTCATACATCTGAAATTTTTTCTGCGTACGCACATTTACAGCTTTGTGCGTACGCAGTGTTTTAGTAAGATTTCCACGCAAGTCTTCGTACATGAGGCCCCAGGACCTTATTTACACTCGACATTGCTTCGCTGACCAAACACTAGTAACTCCACTACA
The DNA here is from genome assembly GCF_052040795.2 of Danio rerio. Lineage (NCBI taxonomy): Eukaryota > Metazoa > Chordata > Actinopteri > Cypriniformes > Danionidae > Danio > Danio rerio. The sequence continues at coordinate 17,641,565 of NC_141022.1, forward strand.
CAAATCAGATAATTTCCTTCTGTCTCTCAACATCCACATTACTCCTGAACCGCCACACACTCCTACACAAGTTGCCTTGCGCAGAAACCTACGCTCTCTCTCTCACCCAATACACTATCCACCATTGTTTCAGACTCTCTTTCTCCACCTTGCAAAATCGCTACACTGGATACTAACAGTGCCACTGATACACTCTGCTCCACACTAGCATTGTGTCTAGACAGACTATGTCCTCTTACATCTAGGCCAGCCCGTGCCAGTCCTCTTGCACCCTGGCTCTCTGATGTTCTCCGTGAGCATCGCTCAAAACTTCGGGCTGCAGAGAGAATTTGGGGAAAAACTAAAATTCCTGCACACCTCATAACATACCAAACTCTTCTGTCCTCTTTCTGGGCTGATGTTACTTCTGCAAAACAGTCATACTTCCATCAAAAAAATCAACAATGCCACCAATCCTCACCTACTTTTTAAAACATTTTTCTCCCTCCTTTATCCTCCTCCGCCACCCGCATCCTCCACACTAACTACTGATGACTTTGCTACATTCTTTTACACCACAACGACAAAAGTCAGTGCTCAATTTACTGCACCTACTACAAACAGGCAAGATACACCACCATCACCACACACGCTCACCACTTTTTCTCAGCTCTCTGAGTCTGAGGTGACCAAACTCGTGCTATCTAGCCATGCAACCACCTGTCCGCTTGATCCCATTCCCACTCATCTATTGCAAGCCATTTCTCATGCAGTCATACCGACACTGACTCACATAATCAACAAATCTCTTTACTCTGGTTTATTCCCCACTTCATTTAAACAGGCTAGGGTAACCCCACTGCTAAAGAAACCCAACCTCGATCAAACACTACTTGAAAACTACAGACCGGTATCCCTGCTTCCATTCATGGACAAGATTCTGGAAAAAGTCGTGTTTAATCAAGTCCTAGACTTTCTCACTCAAAACAACCTCATGGACAACAAGATATCTGGCTTTAAGAAAGGCACTTAACTGAGACTGCCCTGCTCTCGGTCGTGGAGGATCTCAGAGTGGCTAAAGCAGACTCTAAATCATCAATCCTCATCTTGCTGGATTTGTCAGCTGCTTTTGACATTGTAAACCACCAGATCCTGCTATCTACGCTTGAGTCACTAGGTTTTGCAGGCACGGTTATTCAGTGGTTCGGATCTTACCTCTCTAACAGGTCATTCAGGGTGTCTTGGAGAGGAGAGGCGTCCAACCTACAGCATCTAAACACTGGGGTACCACAGGGCTCTGTTCTTGGACCACTTCTCTTCTCCATCTACACAACATCGTTGGGATCAGTCATCCAGAAACATGGATTCTTCTACCACTGCTATGCTGATGATACCCAGCTATACCTCTCTTTTCACCCTGATGATCCCTCGGTTCCGGCTCGCATATCAGCCTGCCTGTCAGACATTTCACACTGGATGAAAGATCATCATCTTCAGCTTAACCTCACGAAAACGGAAATGCTAGAAGTTTCTGCCAACCCCACTCCACATCACAACTTTTCAATTCAAATCGAAGAGGCAACCATTACTGCATCCAGAATGGTGAAAAGCCAAGAAAAACTTCTCTGACCACATCTCTAGAAATGCTCGATCGTGCAGATTCGCACTTTACAACATCAGAAAGATCCAACCCTTCCTATCTGAACATGCAGCTCAACTTCTTGTTCAAGCTCTTGTTCTTTCCAGACTGGACTATTGCAACTCTCTACTAGCTGGGCTCCAAGCTAACTCTATGAAACCTCTTCAGATGCTTCAGAATGCAGCAGCATGAGTGGTCTTTAACAAACCTAAAAGAGCACGTCACTCCGCTACTCATCCGTTTGCACTGGCTGCCAGTTGCTGCTCAAATCAAATTCAAAACACTGATGTTTGCTTACAAAGCGATGTGTGGCTGCGCCACTTATCTGCTCTCACTTCTGTAGATTTATAGGCTCTCCAGAAACTTGCGTTCTGTGAATGAACGTTGCCTCGTGGTTCCATCCCAAAGAGGGAAGAAAACGCTATACCTAACGCTCGCGCTCAATCTGCCCAGTTGGTGGAATGAACTCCCTAACTGCATCAGAACGGCAGAGTCACTCGTTGTCTTCATAAAGCGACTAAAAACACAGGATGACTAGCCAGTCAACATCACAGTTGCGTGTTAATTAACTTTACACCTTAAAACAATAAGAGGCTCCACAATCAAAAACCCACCAAACCGGTTTCTGAGAGTGCCTTTTGATTCACACCTGCAACCCGTGTCTGCAAGGAATACACATTCTCAGGTAGACACAGAAGCAATCAGAAAAGCTTCCAAAGTTTGAATGGACATTTAAGTAAAACTGTGTTTATTTGAGTAATGAATGTTTGCTTTATGTTTCTGTAGATTTTTGTGTGTACATGTTCCATGTGTTTAACAAAACTGTTATGGATAGTTATTGAGTTAAAACCCTCAGTGACAAATGAAATCTACAGAATTTTTGTGAAATACTTCATGTTTGGTATTGATTGAAAGCTAGAAATGTTACAAATGCAGTGGTTTATATGAAGAAACCACACTATGAAAAGGTGTCCATGTTATGAGACTTTATTTTAACAACTACGCTATTAAAGCAGCACCGACACAATTTGCCAACCCGGCTTTCTAGCGGGCAGATTTGGGGTGTGATTCCACCCCGCACCTTTTCTGATTGGACAAGTATTGTGTAGACCCAGCCTCTACCAAAGCCTATAAAACTTTGAAAAATGGAATTTCATTGTTGTCTTTTGCCAGTCATCTTTGCCAGTCGTCACCGCCGTCGGTGCCCGGACGTCGCTCTTCTCGTGCGGTGGCCGTTACATCACCTCGCCGGAAACTTGTTACATCATGGAGCAGACCGCGACCTTCCCTTGCTGCCGGCTCGACCCCCGATCTGCTTGTGCAACCGCGTCAACAACAAGCCATCGGGTCAACACCTCAGAACTCTGAAACTCCGTCATAACTACAGAAACCCCAGGAAGGACTTCAAACGCCGCCTCGTCCAACATCCGTATCCCTAGCAACCGACTAAGGAAACCCCTCTTCACCTAACGAGGGAATTCCATCACGTCACTGAAGTTGCTACGCTGACCAATCAGCTTCCCTGGGATTTCCCTTTGGACCAGTCAAGGAAACCAAAATTCCATCAGAACGCAAGTAGCACAAACAAGGTTTCTATCCATTGCTGAAACTGGTGTGAATTATGTTTAGGTAGTAAAGAATAGCGAAATTCTCTGCTTTTATGGCAATGCTAAGGACGTAGCAAATGTTAGAAGTTTAATCCACTCAGTCATAACTCTCCTCACACTGCTTGTGCGTGTGTGTATGTATGTGCGTTTTTTTGTTTTACGTAGATTAGTACTTTGTGTTATAGAGTAGCAATAAACTTTTGTTTCGTTTTAAGATCCGTGTTGGTGTGTTGTGTGCTTTATAAGTTAATGCCTCAGCTTCAGATACTGCTACCTTGCTCATTAAATAATTAGATACTGTTTTTATATTGTTATTGTTGGCCACGTAATAATATAATACAGAATTGCTTTACACTAAACGTTCTATTTGCTGGACAAATATTTAAGTTAAGTGTAAGCTTTAAATAATTCTATGTGAATCATGTTCAAATCTTTGATTCGAATCCCCAAAGTTTAAACATGATTTAAATCAAAAAGCTGATTCTTACACATTGTTGCTCTTATAGTTGTGTAAATTGCTTCCTTCTCCTCATTTGTAAGTCGCTTTGGATAAAAGCGTCTGCTAAATGACTAAATGTAAAAGTATCGAAAAAAGTATTGTTCGGAACCGGTATCGAATTCAGGGTATCGGTATCAGTATCGAACATTTTGGAATGATACCCAGCCCTAATTAATATACAAACAAAATTAATTAGATTAATACCAAACAAAATTCGTTACAAAAAGATTTTGTCATTTTTTCAGACAAAAATAGATTAACCCAACTGTGTGGATGGATGATTTTCTTCACTCCATGGAAAATAAGGATTTAATTATTGTTCTACTGTAATTGTTGTATCACAAACCTGTCATATATTTGCTACATGTATAATTTATTATTTTAATGATGATGTCTTAAACATCTGATTTTTCCTCTGTGCTGATGTGCTTTAATTTTCTCCATCTCACTCATGGCAAGTGAGATCACCTTTAGGCGAGGGAATGTTTATAAAGTAAAACTGGCTGACAGTTTAGTTTAGTCTTCTTCAAACCTGCAGGAAAATATCAGGCTTTGCTAAAAGGCTGATTATTTTACCAACACATAGGGACAATAGTGGTAGCCTATTACAGTTTTTTTATCTTAATATTACAAAAGGAAACATTAGCTAAACCACAACAGATCATAACAATGTCAAAATGAATGCTCAAATAATGTAGCCTAGTTTACAGCAAGCATCGTGTTTTAGGTAGATTGTGCCGTCTGTCATATACATTAGGTCTTTAGGTCTGTTATTTTTACTAAAGAAGGTATATTATTTGAGTTTAGCTCAGGAGCTATAGAAACTAAATTATGCTTGAAAAAAAGAAAAAGAAAAAAAGGCACAGGATCAGGTCTGTATCATTCGACAGTCAAAATTTTAGTATCGGGATTGGATCGGTTCCAAAATTGGTATTGGTGCATCCCTAGCTTTTACAAAATTCCCTTAAAGGCGATCGTTCCACATTTAACTGCAATAAAGGTTTTAATTAGAGATGGCGACAAAGATTCTTAATTTACAGACTGCAGTTTCCCAAAAAGTTACCCTTTCCTCAGCATGGCATTCCAGAACATCTGCTCTGAGGGATAAACCCAGTTCTGCTCAGCTCCAGCACGGGGAATGGTGGATTCCTCTCTTACAACTGACAGGGGAAAGGGCTGATCAGCTGAAGGCTGCTGGTTAGGTGGAGGCATCTGTAGAGCAGAGGAAAACAGGTAAAGACACTGGATGCGTCTAAACATCTAGGAAACCGACTGGAAGTGCACAAAATACCATGTTGGCTGGATTGATGTCGGACAGTGTGGGTTTCGTCCCACTGGCAGCTCTCATAGGACACTCCACAAATTCATAAGCCCTGTCCTGATGTGCAGGTACATCTGGAGCTTTCTTCGTGTGATCTCTAGATGCCTGATGCATTGGGCATTCTGGAGGAGGAACACCTGTTGGAGAAGGAATGGATAAAAAAAAAATATTGCTATTTGTTTTATATTATGATAATATCAATAAATGATCAATAATTGAAATAATTAATAAAGCATCTGAATGGCTATTAACTGTCTATGTGGTGTGTACAGAAAAATATCTGCCAACCAATTTGTGAATAATTTAGTGAAGTAAACTCAGTTTAGTCTACTTCAGTTTTAGCTTACCTTCTTTTTTTTAAAAAATTGTAAACAATTTTTGTGTCAAATAAGTTTTAATTGAAGACAAAGGTTCAGAAAAAAATTGTCCATGTATTAGGGATGCACTAATGTGGATTTTTTGGGCGATCTCAATAACCTATAACTCTTAGGATTTGGAGGCCGATAACCGATATATAGTCTGATAAATAAAAATATTTTAAAATGTAATATTTTTCTACATTAAACAACTGATTTTATTTTAAAAACAAAAATTTGAACTGATCTTAAAATGGCATGATCAAAGCAACAAAGAAATAATTTCAAAACTGCAAGGTGATTATATAGACTTATATTCACAATTTCACATAAATCAGTATGCCAAAAAATAAATAATTTTCTTTTCTTCACATAGTAAATTAACATACAACTTGACTGTTGCATAAAATATTACATATGCAAACAAAGAATTAAAATAAATAAAACTAAACCCAATCACATCACAATCTATCTAAAACTACAGAGTGTGATAAACAAAAATACATAAAAATGATCCATAGTTTTGTCAAGGTAACAGATTTTGTCAAATTGCTCAAGTTTTCTTTTCAACATTACCTACTGTATTTACTCTAAATGTAAAGTAGAAGTCATTTCTTCAAGAAAAAGTTTACATGTAGGAAATGACTTTTTCTTTAAAAAAATTAAAAATAAACCATTCATTACACTGCGGTTTACAAAGTAGTGTTTACTTCTTAAACCTGTTTTGAACAAACTACATAGACCCAGGAATGTCCGTGGTATTAAGCATAATTTACCCCACAAATGTGCATTCATGTGTTTTGTGTGCATTTAAGAGAAACAGAAGCACAATAATGGTCTGTTTTTACTCAGTGGTACGGTACGGTTAGAGCCAAAAATATTCATCATATAAACAGCGAGTTCATCCAACAGCTAGATTAGAAATAAAGCTAGTAGGAGAAAATGGTTTGAGAAAAAAAATCAGTCAGGGAGTAAATAATAGATTTCGACAACATAACTAAAATAATCCATTTTATATATTTTGATTAATAAAATAATTATTAAAGCATTAATATTAAATGCACCTTTAGCAACAGCCCTACTACAGATTTACAGTTAAAGTCAGAATTATTAGCCCCCTTGTTTATTTTTTCCCCTAATTTCTGTTTAAAGGAGAGAATATTTTTTCAACACATTTCTAAACATAATAGTTTTAATAACTCACTTTTAATAACTGATTTCTTTTAACTTTGTCATGATGACGATAAGTATTATTTGACTAAATATTTTTCAAGACACTTCTGTACAGCTTAAAGTGACATTTAAAGGCTTAAATGGATTAATAAGTTTAACTTGGCAGGTTAGGGTAGTTATGCAAGTTATTGTACAATGATGTTTTGTTCTGTAGACAATCGAAAAAAAAATTAGACTTTAAAATGGTTTTTAAAGAAAAGATAAAAACTGATCTTATCCTAGCCGAAATAAAACAAATAAGACTTTCTCCAGAAGAAAAAACATTATCAGACGTACTGTGAAAATTTCCTTCCCCTATTAAACATCATTTGGAAAATATTTAAAAAAGAAAAAAAATCAAAGGGGGGCTAATAATTCTGACTTCAACTGTATATGTTTTTAATTTTGAACTTTTAAATGTTATTTTTATGTTATTAATGTTTCAAACAGTCTTACTTTCATTAACATTGCAATGCATTGGACAGCCCTGTGGTGGTGCGCCGCCAACATCAGGCACCATAATGCCCTCCGCCTTCACGGTGCCCGTAGGACTGGACATAGTGTCTCTCATCAGCTTCTTAGACACAAAACATCAAATAACACTGTAAGTTTTGAGTGACTGGATTTCACATACTATTGCTCCCATATACACAGTTAAATTGAGGTCAAAGATGAAAACGAATGATTTTCAAGCATCAAAACAGAGAGAGTGCATGTTTCTCCTTCCATATACAACAATATCTCCTGTTATTTTTGCACAAAAAAATTTTTATATTTGAATATTGTGTATTTGTACCATGATTAACAGAAGACACTCATTAAATTGTCATTCACTGCAACAATTATGACTGCACAATATATCGTTTCAGCACTAATATTGCAATGTGATCATTCTCAATAATCACACTGTGAGTAAATGCAGTGTTGTGTCAATGATTTATAATTTTGTTTGTGTTTTTCATGGCCTATGACTAGGCATTAGACGATAACCGTTTTCAAGGTATACAGCGGTTTTGAAAAGTCAAGGTTTTAAAACCGCCAACATTTTCTGCTATACCGTTCCTAAGGTATGTGTAAGATTTTTTATTTACGTTTTTATGCAGAAAAGATATACAAAAATACCATTTTAAATCGTAAAGTAACCTGTGTTTTTGAAACTAATGAAGACAGCAGAAGTCAATGATTTATTTTAATTATTTAGCCTGACATGTTTTCTATTAAAATATTTTGGAAACAAATGTTTCAATTTAATGTTAAATTATACACCTTTTCTGTGAATTTGTGTTTTGAGTTTTTACAGAAAAATGTCACATCCATAAAACTGCAATTGCTCATTACTTTGATACATTTTGAAAGCAATCACTTTATTTGCTATTAATATGTTTCACAGTATAGAAAATCCCTTTTATATACTGAACATGATGCAAACAGCAAAATAGAGGTAAAGTTGTTTTTTTATTCACACATTCGTTTATTTAGAAGTCTCTGTATCGTTTACCATATTACTTTGAATATTCAATTGGAATTTAGCATGCAAGTGTACAGAGGTAAAGTTGGTTTTATATTCGCACATTCAGACTTTACCCTTAATTATATAATTTCATAAAAGTATTATTTGCAAACTCTAATTAACGAAATCATGTTAGCAGCCAATGAATATCAAAGTACAACATTGTTCACTGTCAAATAAATAGTGTTAATGCTGTTTTCAAGCTACACTTGCATGCTAAATCCCATAGAATATTGGATATAGAATATACTTACAAAGTAACATGGTAAACAATACAGAGATTACTAAATGAATGAATTTGTGAATATAAAACCAACTTTACATCTATTGCAAGTATGACTTGAAAACAACATTAACACAGTTTATTTGACAGTAAACTATGTTGTAGTTTGATAGTCATTGGCTGCTAATTTGATTTCGCTATTTAAAGTTTGCAAATAATACTTATGAAATTATATTATTAAGGGGAAAGTCCGAATGTGCGAATATAAAAATAACTTTACCTCTAGAACAGCAAAATGGGATGTCATGTAATTGACAAACATCCTAAAAGTGTTAGTATAAATCCATGCAAGAATAAACTCTTGTCATGTGCACATACAACACATGAACACAACTATTATTCTTTAGGTCTAACTATAGATAAAGAATACAGAATTATTTGTGACAACATGACACAGTTATGTCTCCATTCAACTATAAACAAAAGGTATAACTTTATAAAAGAAATAACAGATTATTCGTCTCAATATTTATACACACTGTTTCACAGAATAGATGCTGTCACTATGAATGTCTTCCTTTCTTCCAGAAACACCCTTATTGATTCATGCAGCATTCACTACAGATGATTTTTCTAAAGTTATGAAACAAACGTTACACAAGACTCTTCAGGAAGGACAACAAAATGGGATTTTCACAGCTAATTTAACCCTACAATGTTATCAACAGCTTATCATCACTGCATCTTGTAGAAACTAAAGGCGCAAGATAACGCTGATTGACGAAAATCTCTCTATAACTGTAGATCACGCTTACCTCCCACCTCTACTGTCAATGTCGTTCACATGCCTCGGAGCCCACGATGCTTTGCATCATTGCATCGCGTGTATGGCAAGAAAGAACACACTGGTCAACACTGACCCCTAGAGTATTGGAGAATGTGATCTTATTTTGTATTTTTTTTTTTATTTATCTTATATAAAATATAGAGTTTATATATATATATATATATATATATATATATATATATATATATATATATATATATATATATATATATATATATATATATATATTAATTTAATTTTTACAGTGTTTTAATAAGGCAAGACCAGTAGATTGATTACTCTAAGAATAGCAAACTTTATTTATAAACTTTGTTGGTTACAAGGTCTTTTTTTCGCATTACTGATAATTGACTGAGTAAGTTAAGAGCATTTTATTATAAAAAAAAAGTGTAATTATATATTTATAAATGATAAAGACAACCTACCTGTTTACTGCTCATGATGAGGGTGTTTGATCATTACAGTTTGTTGATTGTTTGTTTAATTTAGATATTTTAAGGTAAATGCATGGGTAAATGTTACAAAATGTTACACAATTTGCTTTTTTCAGTCACAAGTCCTCAGCCATTAATCAATGTAAAAAAAAAACAACAACAACAACAACAATAGCCTGATGAAAAACTGTTCACGCCATTTTATATCATATATGTATTTGCGTTTAGCTGATTTATTATTTGACTTTTTATTGAAAAATTCTCAGACACACTGCTTTGGCCAAATCAAAGAAACAACTTATTTATGGACACATTATACAAAAGCTGCTTTGTTGACAAATTCTAAGCACCTATCAGATGAACTAATATACTTCTTAGCCTTCTTAAGACATTTTAGGTCTGCAGAAAAAAAAAAAACACAAGTTTGTTTTAAAACAGCTGACGCATTGGCGCAGTAGGTAATGCTGTCCCTCACAGCAAGACTGGTTTGAGTCTTGGCTGGGTCAGATGGCTTTTCTGTGTGGAGTTTGCATGTGTTCCCTGTGTTCGCGTGGGTTACCTCCGGGTGCTCCGATTTCCCCCACAGTCCAAAGACATGCGATACAGGCGAATTGGGTAGGCTAAATTGTCCGTAGTGTATGAGTGTGAATGAGTATGTGTGTGGATGGGTCCCAGAGATAGGTTGCGGTTGGAAGGACATCTGCTGCGTAAAAACGTGCTGGATAAGTGGGCGGTTCATTCCACTGTGGTGGCCCTGGATTAATAAAGCGACTAAGCCTAAAAGAAAATCAATGAATGAATGAATGTTTTAAAACATCCAGTGTTCAAAATGGTTAATGATGACTGGACTAATAAATGAAAACTCATGCCTGCAAAGCCTAGTCATTTTTAAGTTTGAGCCAACTACAAAAGTAACAATTGTAACTTGAAAGATATTTCTATATTCTGAACGCATATGAAAAATATCCATGTAAGAAATTCTGTTCAAAATGTTTAAAGAGAAAAGGAAAGTTGGCAAGATTTTTTAGCATAACACTGCAGTCTAAAAATGTAAAAATTGAACTCACCAAACTGTTTCTATTTCACTTTAAGTTATGATATATATCACTTAACGTTATTAGCCTATTATAATAAAAGAAAATGCACTTAATTCTAAGTCTAAGATTCTCCTTAGTAGGCTACATGTAAAGTTTGCCGCGCATGCACACTGCAGGCATCTTTTCCGAAGTTTAACGAAAAGACTGCACACCTGAGAGACATGCTTTTATGACCTTCTAACATTTAAACATAGGAGAATATACATGTAAAATGTAAGTTATGAACTCGGGAAAATACCACATTTCAAATTAACCTACAACTCAATGCATCTGTTGAGGCAAAGTGTTACTATAACACAATGTGTATCGTCAGATTTATTTTAAAGCTCTGATATAAAGCATGATGCATATTTATGACAGATTATACTTTTTTCCACAGTAGTTTGTTGTCAGCTGCTGAAATATCTTAAACTAACAAAATGATCGTTAAATATTTGTGTATTCTTAAACACCAACTTTAATTAAAATTGTTTTATTGTAGATTAAAACATTGCCACACCACAGAAACACACGACGACTCCATTAACATGAGCAGTTTCAACATCACAGTATTTGTAGAAATTCATTCAATAGCTCATATACACCTTTGTCAACATTCATATCATTGCTTAATTCCATAACAGTGAAGTATATAATGATAAATAACCTGAAATGCCTTACCCCACTGAAGCTTAAATACTGTAATTATTGTCATTATTCCAAAACCAACCATCAAACCACACATAGCAAGTACTATACAAGCAAAAGCTTACACACGGCTCTGCCATTAAGTTATAGATTTTCAGAAACACGTATAACTCTGTGTCATCTGATATGTTTGTATTCCAGACATAATACTCCCTAATTATACTATAGTCTTCTCCGTATATACAGTAATTGTAGACATGCATAGTTTCTTGAGTACAATATCCTGTCCTACAGGATCTTTCACCTATATATGCTTAAACCACATTTCTGCTGTGCCATTACACTTCTCAGTTTGCATAACCCTATCCTTATTGTAGTCAAAAATCATCTATCATGGTCTACAGGCACACGCTGTGCATCTTTGTGAACTTTAAGATGTGCTGTTGCTTTGTTGATTGCATTCATAAAGGCAAGTTGGTTGATCTTAATAGCAGCTTAATAATAAATAGTGCAACCACAACTCATGTCCTGATTGTACATTGTGATCAGTCTCATGCCTCCTAATCACCTGATTTCTTAAAAACTGTGACTGACTGATTTGAAGATGACATCATATAAGTCATTATTAACTCAATGACTTTCCACGCAGTTGATTGGTCGGTTTAAATACTCAAAAGTACAGCAGCTGGAGTAACGCATATGACAATTGCACTCCAGCATCATGATGGACAAGATGGACGGTTTGTGTGCTGATGTGTTGTTTCTGTCTTTTACTCCATGTCAGTCTTTCTTTCTGGTTTCCATGTCAGTTCCTGCTGGTCGTGTCCAGGCAGAGCGAAGGACTTTCAGACATCCACGGATGATTCTGCGCATCCACATAATGTTCATGACATCCAAGGACACGCTGGAAATGACCCAGGCACAGCGGGCACCAATAGGTAACCGGTAGAAGTCATCTGTGCCGAAAACCGAGTACATATGGCTGTAGTAGCCTGGAATGACAGCGATCCTCACCAAGAAGAAGGTGAACGCCATTGCGACACCATTAAGCAGACTCGGTTTGGAAAGTTTGTGGTAGCCCAACATGTGAAAAAACCAACTGGAAAGCAAAATGTGAAAATTTGATCTTGTGACTTGTGATTTATTAGACGCATTTCGACATATTACTCACCGCTGGTTCACAAAAGGGGTGGAAAATTCTGATAGCAGCCGAAAATTTGCAAAGTAAGGCAAAATCCCTTGACTCTGTAGAGGAGAAAGAGGACAAAATGACCTTTGAAAGATTGAGGAAGTAATATTACACCTGGCCAGCTGGAAACACAACTCACCAGCACATAATAGTAAGCATAGAGGGCAGCGAAATGATGAATGACAAAGTATTTCTCTCCAATTGACTCCCATGAAGTGAACATGAGCAGGAGATCTGAGACAGGAACACAGTGCATGTTAACTGTTAGTGTTTCTATGATGTAAAAATAAATTTATTTAGTACGCATCTTAATTAGGGATGTGTAGTATTACAATATACATATACATATGCTGAGTATAATTGAGGACACCCCACTTTGAAAATTTATATTTTTTAGTCAATTTCTCAGTGAACGTAGGTAATGTATTTTGGTGCATTTGAACAAAACTGATTTATTAAAGAGATACATTTATTAAAATAATATTTTAGAAATTGAAAGGTAATACAATTAAATTCAATCAAAATATTGCAAATAGAAAAGTTACAACCTACAAAATTTCAACAACATTTTTCAATTATTTGGCTTCTCTTGATTTTTTATCTTTTTAAATTTGTATTTAATATTTTTCTATAAGATAAATTTGGCTGTACTAGTTTTTGGACCATTATCGTAAGTTATTTTGTAAGATGATAAGATAAGATGATTATTTTGTGAGAAGATTTTGTAATCTCCAGATTTGGCTTCAGTACTGACAAATGTATATGCACAAAAATATTGTATAGCTTCCTATTATAGAAGTATTTTGAATTTAAAAGATAGATTTGTGAGGGTGTACTTATATGTTGAGCACTGTACATTATATGGATAAAATAAATAGTCTATCGAGAACAGTTTACTTTTTTTTTTTTTTTACAATATTTTTTTAGGATTGTAAGCACACTCAAAAAATAACGCATTCGATGAACTCAATTAAATTGAGGGCAGGATTTCCATCTAATAAATTTGTTTAGCACCAACAAAAACAAAACTAATTACACAATCAAATGCAATTGAGTTGGTCCAACATGATTTTGATCAAATAAAAGTTTAAATACATTTTTATTTTTATTTAACTTAAACTCAAAGGTCTGATAATATCATGTATGTCTATGATGTGTTGTACATTTCAAAGTTTCTTAGTTTTATTTGAAGTTATCCTAAATGAATTAAAAGAGCAATCTTTAAGCATATTTCATGATTTGCACATACAGTTGGTTGAGACTAATCTTAGAACTACTTTTAGGACAGTTATTGTTCACTGAGCAAAGCAACAAACTGCATTTTTGCTAATTAGACTGCCAACAGACAAAGCATGGGTGCTTGTGCAAGGTGGTTCTCTCAAAACTCAAAGCATTGCATGAAAATCTTCTAAATAGTTAAACTAAAGTGAAGATTAAACTAACAAACCTTTCTATTAACTTTAGACACCAAAGATTACTTATATTGTCAACATTTCCCTCTATTAATTCAATTTCCATGCTGGGAATTACAAATCCCCCAACCAGGTAGTTGGATCAACACAATTCCTTCATGTTGTCCCAACACAAAATGCTTAAGTTAACTTAATGGCTTAAAATTTATGTGGACTGAACATCATTTTAAACAGTTAGTTTGAGCAGGCAGGAGTAATCGTTTTATTTTTTTTAGTGTATTAGTCTAATTGTTGTTTTTTAAAGTGGTTTCAATTTCAACTATATTTATTTTATTATTTTGTGCATTTTAATCAAACATTTGCCCAAAAGTTTCAAATAAAGTGAAAAAATAATCACATACTAATGAATACATTTTTGAGAATATACTTTAATATAGAATATATATATATATATATATATATATATATATATATATATATATATATATATATATATATATATATATATATATATATATATATAAAATATTATATATATAAAATATTATATTATTACATAATAAAAATATATAAACTATTATTTGATGTAATTTCTAAAAAAAGGTGGTCTGTTTTTATATTTCATCATTAACGGGATATGATTTTTTTGACATTGCAAAAGCCCTTTTAATCATTATTCACAAAAATATATATGCAATGTACAATATATATTTTAAAGTAAAAAAAAAAGTGTTCATGAAATATAATGAACTAATAATTAAATAGTTTAAAAAACAGACTATACAATATACAATTTGAATACTAAATAATGTGTTTTTCTAACGTGTTCTTTTTACTTGATGTATCCATGAAATTTAGTATATGAAATTTATTTAATAAATGCATTTAATACATGTATTTATCAATAAATTAACAAATAAATTCACTCGGTCATTACTTTTAATTAAGAATTGTATTCATTTAAATAAGAAGAGAAAAAAAGCCTCATTGTAGATAAGATGCATTCAATTCATTATATGAATGAACTATATTTTGTTTTAATCTTTGCATTAATGAATTGATATAATGCCACATAAAGCACTCACCTGACATGAGATAGCCTGAGGTAACGGCCACATTTAGTTTCACCAGTGTGGCGTCTCCCCTGTTATCATAAATAAGAGTTTAAATAAGAAACAGTTTGTGATATCACCAACAACTTTAGACAGTAGACTGAAAAACTGGTGAGGAAACACTTTTCCCTTCAGTTATTGTTGTTTTTGTTCTGTTTAGACTTAATTAACTTAATTTAATAATTGGTTTAGAAACTATGTTTCCTCCAAAAATTAGTATAGAATCAGTTTTGCAAGTAAAAATTTAAATAAAATGTTAAACTAAACTAGTATTTTCTTGAAAATCATCCTCAAATAATCATTGTTTTATTGACAAAAATGATACTGGCCACAGTATGTTACATTACATCTTGTGCCACCATGATGCCTGTAATTCAGTGGTTCTCAATTTCAGTCCTTGGGTTGCCCTGCAGGATGAGGGATCCCGAGGACTGGAATTATAAACCACTATTGTAAATAAACTTCAAATCCTCACCAGACAGGATCTTTTTGGATAGATTCGTCAAAGATGTATATGTAAAGGCAGAAAAGTCCCACAACCAAGGCGTGCACTGTAGAGACGGCCCTTGGAGAAAACATAGACCCTCCAACTTCAGACAAATTCATTACAGAAGTGCACAACACTAAATAAAATAAATGAATCACATGCTCTTACAGTCAAAACATTATGTTTGCCCAATCATCTTATTTTAAGTTAGCTGGAAAAAAAACACAATTCAAAAAACAAAAACAAAGAGTTTTTTTTTTTTTAGGACAACTTTTTTATTGTTTTAAGTTCAATCCACTTACATTTGTAAAAACTAATAAGCTAACTTAATTCCTTCATGTTGTCCGAACACAAATTGGTTGTGTGCACCCAACATTTTTCACAGTGTAGAAGATAAAGTCTGGCACCTGGAGTTCCACTCTGTCTTTTGTGTAGGGCTGAGCCTGAGAAAGCCTCCGCAGAGGTGCTGAAACACCCAAGGGCTTACTCTGTGGAAGAGCCACTGGAAGCTCAGGAAACTTCCTGCTACAACCACCAGCACCTGCGGGCTGAGAGGCTCCATGCCTGCTGAGCCCTAGAGAAAGAGAGATAAAAGCAAGACATTGACAAACATTCAGCAATAACTCTTCCACTGACACGACCCCCATCCCTCCCCTCCATCCCTTCCAATAATAACCACCCCCAACCTCACACCACTATTTCACAAATCCAAATGTTTCTTACTCCAGACCAGTTGCGAGCATAAAGCCCCCAGTCATCACCTGAGCTGCCGCAGTACCTCTCCACTGCCAAATTCCCCAGTACACAGGCGCATTTGCATATGTGCTGACACAGCTGCAACAGCCACCCAGAGGTCAGCTGACTCCAAAAACGTCTCAGATGGCTCCGTCTGTGATTTATAGGAATCACGCGTGGCTTTTTGTGGAGATCTCAGCGTCCCGTAACAAGCAGCTGATTGGGTGGCTTTAGCGCTGCGTGCACTAACTTCTATCCTGGCTGAGAGGGAGTGTGTGCATGTTACTCCCGCTATACATTCCTGCAGTGATCGAAATGAAACAGCAGGAAATCAATGCGTTCTGATCAATGTGGTATTGTTCTGGTCCACTGGGATGCGACCACTCCCCTGATTTGTCCTCATTTACCCTTGAAAAAGAAATCAAGCTTCGGTGCTTTTGGTAACTGGATAGTTGGTGGAAGTCATGCTGGCATGACCTTGTCAGATTTGAGTTCTACTGACATTTTGCATTCATGGATTTTTTGGATGCTTTTATTGTAAGGAGTGAAGATATTGGTAGAACCCAAGTGTGTTATTGATATGCGATTAACAGATATGGAAGGAGGTTGCAGAAGAGGTCAAATGGAGCGGAGACATGCACAACCTTTTGCTTTTTAAAAAACCTGAGTGTGTAAATGCACTAGTGTGCAATGTTATGGTGTCAATTCGTCAAATTCAATTGACAATAATGGATTTTCCATGAGCTGACAGCACATTAAATGCAGTAGATTTCTAATGCTATAGATTTTGTGGAAAAAAATGTGGAAATATGGGTGAAATAAGGTTCTGTCAATGTTCTATTTCCTGAAACAATACATTTATGTAAATATTAAATTTATTTATAGCTGTACTTACATAAGTGATGATAATATTTTTACAATCTTTAATGTTTTCAAGTTTGGGCTGGCAAATAGGTAAAACCTACTTGTAGTATAGTAGCAAAGTCTAAAGATGTAAATTAGCTGCATTATAATCTTTCTAAACATGTTTTTAAATAGATTTTGTCATAAATATGCCTGTTTTGGACAAAACTATTGTTACACAGAATAACAGAAGGAATGTTCTGTAAATGTTGGTTAAAATGTATGATATTCAATATTTTTGCTTAGGAAAAAGCAGGGCACATTTAGATGTATGAAAAAATGGCCAACATTAAAAATGTGTGTCGTGATGCCTGAAAAATCCCTTGACCTGTACGCTAAAACATAAAAAAGGCCATAAAACCCTGAAAAAATGCAGTAGAAAATGTTGTCTTTCTCATTTTCAGTGTCTGATCAATCAGTCTTGCCATTTGCTTTCATTTGCAGTTAATTTTCTTTTGCGACAGCTGAATGACAAGCATTTAAGGGACTATTAAAGATGATATGCTCTCTTAGCAAGCAAATACAGCCAGTGCAATGCATGATCAGACTTACCCGTTCTGTTATAAAAGACCCATGTTGAACTGGCCATGGACTGCATTCATCAACTCAGCAGGACACGAGGATAAACACAGGGTGTAAGCAATCGGTACAGCCGCTCAGTTCACCTCAGGCAGGAACAAAAGAGACTGGCATAGAGATGCAAACACAAATCCCTTCTCTTCTTCTCTCCACTGTCCTTGTGCAGTCAGTAAGTGCTTTCTCTTGTACCGTCCAGTGTCATTTTATATCTTTGAATGAACATAATTACATAGCTGGACCACTAGATGGAGTGAGTTACCCAGTTGACTGAACATTCTCTCTGTGGAGCTCCAGACGTCATAAGCAAAGATGAGCCAAATCTTCATGACCAGTCACTGGTGAAGAAAATACAGTTGATCATCCCCTAATAACACATTACATTATTATACATACTAATAACATTGAGGTCTGGATAGATTAGATGGCAAACAAACAACCAGTTCTTATAATCAATGCCTTGGTGGCATTGTGCAAGAATAAAGATTCAAGTTTGAGAAAGGCTAAATTTGATGGCAAAATGCCTGGCTTAAAGTAATGGAATCAGCTTTGCTCCCAGTCATAAGTGGTGAGAATTTACTAGTAGTGGTGGTCCAAGGAGGAACAATCCACAAACTTGCATTGATGTTGGGCACCAAAGCTTTATGGATGCACAAGAGCAAAGAAAGCAGAGGATGTACCTTATGAAATGGTGCTGTTTTTGTAACATGAACTCACTCATCACTCATAGAAACTAGCACAAGTCCCAGTTCCCCAAGAGCTAGTCTTCCCGGTTGCACACCATCAGTTAGAACTCTGAAGTAAAACAAGCTGGCTAACAGTGACAATGCCTGTTGAATTGGAAAAAAAAAAGAGAATAGAGGATGTCGTAATAAAAAATATGATAATGGATGTGTATAAGTTATGTGAATGAAATAGCTAAATTGACTAAATCTCCAATGACAATTTGAACCTTTAGTGCTACGTGTTGTTGAGGCTGAAAAAAGAAGACAAGACACAAGGACAAAAGCAACAGGTAAATCTTGCTAACATTAGCTTTCTGATTGAGTATGCCTTATAACTAGGGGTTCACTAAAAGGAAAATTCCTGGCCAAAAACTGAAATGCTTTGTAATAATTGTTCTTTTATTTAATAATATAAAGTAAAACTTTTTACATTTAACTCATTAACTTAAACTATTTGTTGGTGTGTTCTGCTGCTCTTGCATTTTAGTTGGTGCAGCATCAAATCACCCTTGTGCAGTGCAAGCCAATGAAATGAATGGGATTTTTAGTGGCTGTAAAACAAAAATGTAATAATGTTAATAATGATAAGATAATTTTGGCTGCCAAAAATGTGTGGTGTGTTCTTACTTTTAACACTTCAAAATGTTTTATATTGTAGCAGTCACCCAATCAGCTTACACTTACATCAGCTATTGTTCTTATTGAAGTGGATTAAAACCTATTCTGATGTAGAGGATCCTTTAGTTCCCCCAAATGTTTTTTACTAGAAACAAATCTCTTCCCAGTTCCTGTAGTGCAAACACAGCAAAATTACAGCAGCATCTTCTTCCAATAGCTTCAGGAACTGTGATAAAGTTGTATTAATCCATACTATACGTAATTTAGGTATTTATTAGATAATTAGGTATTTGTGTAGGTAAAATGTGGACTTTAGGTATAATACACTGTTAATAATTTCCCTGTATAATTTAAAATAAGGGCAGCACGGTTGCGCAGTGGGTAGCACAATCGCCTCACAGCAAAAAGATCGCTGGTTCAAGTCCTGGCTGCGTCAGTGGACATTTTTGTGTGGAGTTTGCATGTACACCTCATGCTGGTGTGGGTTTCCTCTGGGTGGTTTCCTTCGGTTTTCCCCATAAGTCTAAATACATGATAGGTTAATTGGGTAAGCTAAACTGTCTATAGTGTGAATGAATGTGGATGAATGTTTCCCATTGATGGGTTGCAGCTGGAAGGGCATCCGCTGCATAAATCATACGCTGAATAAGTTGGTGGTTCATTCCGCTGTGGCGACCCTAGATTAATAAAGGCACTAAGCCGAAAAGAAAATGAATGAATGAATGAATTTAAAGTAACTTACTGGCAGCAGTTCGCCAGTAACTTACTGTTAATCAATTACAGGGCAAATAGTCTATTTACATTTACAACACCATTAATACTGCTGTATGTATTTACAGAATTGTATGTATATCTTTACTGTAAAATATACAGTACTTTTCACAATGCAACTTAAAAATACAGTAACGTACTGCATAACTGTCCCAAAGTAAGATACAGTTTACTGTAAAATTTACAAAAATCGTGAAAGGTGTATACTATTAAGTCACCAATAAGCATTGTTCAGGGATACATAAGGTACAAACATGACCCTAGAAAAAGGACTGTGCCAGTGATCGCTATTGTACCATCTTTGTAATGGTACTAGGCTGCATACCAATCAGAATTAACATTGAAAACACCTATAATAACCATGCAAACACTGCACTGTAAAAAATAAATCTGTAAAATTTACGGTATTTACCAGCAGCTGTGGTTGCCAGTACTTTACCGTTAAAAACACGGTACAAACCGTAAAAGTAATTTCTCATTTTTACGGTAAACTACCGTATTTTATTAATTTATAGAGGTAATATGTCTGTATTTTAAATGACCAACATCTACACATCTTTTCGGGGTTGTACTGTAGCATTTTTACAGTTTTTTTTTTCGTTGAAATCACGGCCATTTTTTACAGTATGGTCTTTGGATTAGTGAAAGAAAGTTATCTTGTCAGATCAGTCATATTTTATTTTAAATCACACAGATGGCTGTGTATATATAAATGTGTGTTTGTGCCAGAACAGTGATTGCACCAATATGCACTGTGGGACAACGACAATCCGGCGGAGGAAAAGTGATGCCCTGAGCAGTCTTCTACTTGGAAACCACTTTATTCATGTGGGTGCAAATTGACATGCTACAGCAGCTAAACTTTTTTGCCTACCAGATACAACCCTTCAACACAATGCCTTGTTCTGCAGGTTAAAGCACACTGCCACCCTGCGCACACATTGTTTTGAAACATTTTAAGGGACATGAGTTTAAGGGTTTTACCTTCCTCTTCAGATTATCCAGATCTCAATAAATCTGTGGGATGTGCAGGATCAACTGAAGCCACATGACTCCTTCAGGGGTCTATTGGAGTCCAAACAGAGCACCAACTGGTCATAATGTTTTTGCTCCTTTGTGAATGTACTAGGAAAGAGTGGTTGTATGGACAAAGACGCTATTGGTGAATGAATGTTGTAGTAAGGTAAGCCCTGCCGTCTTTAATTTCCTGAACTCTCAGCTTAAACAGGATCTATTATCAGGCCTAACCAAGCAAAAATAAACCTCAACCTTGTTTAAAAATCCCTTCAGCAGTGTCTTCTTGTGTTTACTGCCATAATGGAGTAAGTTGAAGGCAGAGCGGTTAGTCCTGCCCTGCAGCTTCAGGTAATAACACCCCAACCCCTTCTATATAGCACAGTTGTTGTTGTTGAGTCCGTCTGCATTTTGCACCTCGGGGACGAAGCAACAAGGCATTCCTGTTTAATGAACCATTCATCCCGAAGGAGTGCTGCTCATGGAAAATAAAGGGATGTTGTCTCTAAATGCGTGTTCTAATATATTTCTCTCACTTATCAGCTCCGGGTTATATAACAGGATGGGGGAAACTAATAGCCTTCCACTGTCTCCTGTAGACGCTGAGGGAAATGAATACTGGAGAAACGAAAGCATAAGGAAATTCTGTTGCTGACAAAGCATTTCTTTTCACATCTCGTTGGGTGAAATATTATTGGTTTAGTCAATTTCATGTTTAATTGACAAAAATGTAACTTGTTAGAATGACGTATATTTTATGGCTTAAATATGATTCCATGCATTCTTCATATAAATGTAATACAAATCTGTAAATACTCTAATTAAAATTAAACTATGGTAATTATTACCTGAGGTTAGCCACAGAACTGTTTTGCAGTGGAAATGGGTCTCGTGCTTTTTCCATCTTAGACCAAATGTCTGGCAACAATCACTTGCAGTGGCAAACACACCTTGTTTTCCGGCGGTTTCTTTGTTCCATCACTATAGTGATGAGCTAAACACGAGCAACTATATCATTAAGATGCAAGTTTTGTCTTGTCTTAATTAATTGCTTGACAAAAAGGGATAATGGTACTTTCCATTTTGAGGATAAATCAGGTTGAAAGCTACATGTCTATAATGACACAACATCTTTTATCTTCCGACACGATCGGGTGATGATAAAATTATAGCATTGTATGATAGGGCACTGAACGCTGAGCTCAGACAAACAAGGTAGAGCTCGAATAAAAAGAGAAAGAGAAATCTGTCTGAGATGAATTCCTTCTGGCATTAAGTTATTGTTGCTTCCCGACACCAGTTGACAGCAATGTCTTCTGGGATGGGTCTTAGGAAACATATGCTGAAGGCTGAACTCCATATGTAGGATGTCCCACAGAAAAAAATGTCATAAAATCAAGGCCTCAACCTCCATTTATTTTTAGCATGTGTTAGACAGTTGACAATGCGTCACAATGACTAATCTACAATTGTGAATGCAATATACACATACTGGCCACTTTATTAGGTACACCTTACTAGGTTGGTTTGCCTTCAGAACTGTCTTAATCCTTTGGCATAGATTCAACAAGTTACTGTAAACATTCCTAAGAGATTTTGGTCCAAATTGACATGATAGCATCACACAGTTGCGGCAGATTTGTCTGCTGCACATCCATGATGCAAATCAGTACCACCACATCCCAAAGGTGCTCTATTGGATTGAGATCTGGTGACTGTGGAGGCCATTTGAATTCAGTGAACCTATTGTGATGTTCAAAAAACCAGTCTGAGATGATTCGTACTTGATGACATGGTGCATTATCCTGCTGAAAGTAGCCAGTAGAAGATGGGTACTCTGTGGTCAGAAAGGGATGGACATGGTCAGCAATAATACTCGGGTAGGCTGTGGCTCAGTTAGTACTAATGGGCCCAAAGTGTGCCAGGAAAATATCCCCACATCATTACACCACCAGCAGCAACCTGAGCCGTTGATACAAGCAGAATAATTCCATGCTTTCATGTTGTTGACTCCAATTTCTGACCCTACCATCTGAATGTCGCAGCAGAAATCGAGACTCATCAGACCAGGCAACATTTTCCCAATCTTCTATTGTCCAATTTTAGTGAGCCTGTGCGAATTGTAGCCTTAGTTTCTTGTTTTTAGCTGACATGAGTGGCACCCCGATGTGGTCTTCTGCTGCTCTAGCCCATCCGCCTCAAGGTTGGATGTGCTGTGCGTTCAGAGATGCTCTTTTACATACTATGATAGTAATGAGTGGTTATTTGAGTTACTGTTTCCTTTCTATCAGCTCGAATCAGTCTGGCAGTTTTCCTCTGACCTCTGGCATCAACAAGGCACAGAATTGCCGCTCACTGGATATTTTCTCTTTTTTGGATAATTAACACTAGAGATGATTGTGCGTAAAAATCCCAGCAGATCAGCAGTTTCTGAAATACTCAGACTACTCCATCTGGCACCAACAACCATGCCGCGTTCAAAGTCACTTAAATCACCTTTCTTCCCAATTCTGATGCTCAGTTTGAACTGCAGCAGATCGTCTTGATCATGCACCTAAATGCATTGAATTGCTGCCATATGATTATACATATATATGTATATATATATATAAAATTAATTAAAATAATACATTTTATTTTTTTCTGATTATTATGAAAGCATTAATATCAAATTAACCTTTAGTAGCAGCCCTACTACAGATTTACAGTTGAAGTCAGAATGAATAGCCTCCTGAATTATTAGTCCCCCTGTTTATTTTTTCCCCCAATTTCCGATTAGTGGAAAGTTTTTTTTTTCAACACATTTCTAAACATAATAGTTTTAATAAGTCATTTCTAATAACTGATTTATTTTATCTTTGCCATGATGACAGTAAATAATATTTGACTAGATATTTTTTCAGGACACTTCTAATCAGCTTAAAGTGACATTTAAAGGCTAATTAGGATAATTATGTTAACTAGGCAGGTTAGGGTATAATGTATAACGGTTTGTTCTGTAGACTATCGAAAACAATTGTAGCATAAAGGGGCTAATAATTTTGTCCTTAATATAGTGTTTAAAAAATTAAAAACTGCTTTTATTCTCGCTGAACTAAAACAAATAAGACTTTCTCCAGAAGAAAAAATATTATCAGACATACTGTGAAAATTTCCTATTTAAAAGAAAAAATAAATTCAACGGGGGTCTAATAATTCTTACTTTAAAATTCTATAATAATTGGTCATAATATATTCTGTAATATAAAAGTATTTAAAGGTTAACTTTTTAAATGTTTTTTATTCATTTAAATTCGTATTTCCTGTCACACAAAATAAATTACATTTTGTAGGCTTTCATTTTAATTATTTTATTTTAGAGCAAAAATACTACGGCGAAGGCTTAAGTTTTTAATATTAATAAGGTATTTCGACGTCGCTTGATAACCTCGTAACGTCAAGCCTAAACTAATTAATATTCATAAACTAAATTTACATCTCAGCCATTTCACTCGCGCCACAATCCAGCGTCCGCCTTGCAGCCAATCAGGAAGGTAGACTGAGCTGCGTCATGGAGCCTCTTTAATATTCAAGACTCGATCCTTCGCCATAGTAGAATTCGTACATTCGTCTCCGTCTGCAGACTTCTGTTGCTGCTCTGTAATTACTTTGCTGAACAGGGACAGTTTAGTGCATCCGCTCAGCTGGGGCAATCGGCAGTCATAGTTGACTTGCCTAAACTCATATTTTGTTGTTTTAAGTCGTGCAAAGGATCTTTTTGCAAAAAGGGAAGCAAGAAGAGTCAGACAGATTTCTGATCACATCTTTGGTGCAATTCAACGAGAAATAAGAGACAATGACTCAGTTCAACAAGGGCCCTGCATATGGTTTATCTGCTGAAGTGAGAAGCAAGGTAAGCTTTTAATAATTTTGCAGTTTAAGTAACGCTGATCTTTTGCATTATAAATGTTAACTTAAATGAAAAAGTAACTGTCTGGAATTAAAACTGTTGAACTAGACCGCTTCTCGGACAAACATGTTTGTTTTGTAATCTAATCTACATTGTAAAATATCAACTAAAATTGCTATAGGTGGCCAAAGACGCTGCAGGAGACCCATTGTGTTTGACTCGCGTTAATTCCTGTGATTTGTTAGTTTTGAAACTTTTATGGTTGCGTCCTGTCGTTTTTTTTCCCTTTGTTTATGCAGATGAATCCTTACGTTTGTGCATTTATAACTAAAAATAAGTATTATTCGCGCAGCATAAAGCACGGGTTATCGATGAATGAAACTTTCTCTTTTTCGCACGCCACGAGTTTCGCTTTTGACGCCATGTTGATATGCTGCTTGTCAATTTCAAAACGCATAACTTGTCATTTTGTGCCCGCAAATCAAGTTTAGACATTGTAATTGATAAAGCTTGCCTGCAGCCTGGTGTGTTTGTGGGTCATGGGGTCTTTTGTTGAGTTCAGGGTGGAGCTCCAGGTTGAGAGAAAGAGACTGCCTCTGTCTGTGTAGAGTCTCCAAACAACAACAATAAAAGCAGTCATTATCGGTCTAAATAAGCGGCGGTGTATACCTAATAAAGCTTTAGTAAAGTTAGCAACGTTATTTCCCCAGATTTCCGTAGAAATGTGTAAGGGAAAGTTTGGTCGAGATGATACACGTGCAGCATCTGTGATTTCGAAACGTACTTTTACTGTCTTTTTATGGCTTAATTTAAACAGCTGTCTAACATAATGTACTTTTGTATTAAAAATCTCTAGAGTAGATACCTTTTTGCGATTTTTTTTCTCAAGGGATGGTTCACCCAAAAATCACAGATAATGGAAAAGAACAGTTAACAGCATTCTTTGGAATTTCGTGTTAGAAGAGTGAATAATAAATGTTTACAATCATTTTTTGGGTGAACCCTTTAAATCGGGGTGCCCAAACATTTTCTTATAAAGGTTCAAAAACCAAACTTGATTGAGGCTAGTGGGCTGGCTGAAGGTAAAAATACTTAGCATGGGTCATCATTAACTAGTTTATTTAATAATGTTTTGAAATGACTAGAATACATTGTTTTATATTAACTAATACTTTTTTCACATTTTAATAATTAACTTATTGCAATAAAAACATAACTATCTAATTTATAACAGAATTACACTAGATTTTGCCTTGATTTGCTTCACAATGTCTTCTGCATAGTCCTCTATTCATCGAGTGACAGTGTTTACATTAAAAAAAAAAAAAAATCAGATTCATTTACAACAAATAAAGGAGCAGTAGGTGATCTGCCAAAATACTAACCGGTTAGCATAATATCTTTGAAACACAGTCCCTCCCCCATCGTCCATAGCCACACCTTCTGATTCACTTAAGCCTGGTTTATACTTCTGCGTCGAGTGATCGGCATGACCCATAGCGCATGCCTTGAGCATTGCAGTGCATTTGTGCATGCATTTTGTTTGGTGGTACAGATGTCCAGTACAGATGTCCAGTCTGCACGCTGGAATACAACGCTATTATTTCATGGCAGTGACGCAGCTTCAAAAATTCGTTTCCAACCGGAAGTACGAATTTGCTTGAAATAACGCAAAAACAACCAATTTACACTTTTTAGCAAAATACAGGTGTCCTAATAGTGTTTTTAGCAGTGTGGGACACATATACGACTGTCAACAGCTCAAAAATTGTGTTTTGGTGTTTCGTGACCCTTTAAAAAATACTTTAGCCATGGTGTCGTCCTTCCTTCAGCTTGCAAAAGTAAATCTGATATTAATTCAAGATTTTAAAAAGTTTTTATTCAGCATTTGATTTTATGGCAACTGTGATTGTCTCATGTTCACATGAACGGGCAAATGGCAGATCTGCATGAAGTGATGCACAGTGGTACAAATCTACATATGCTGACAGACAGTTTGGGCTATTTATCAGAATTATGGGAGATGTCGGCCTGACAATATTTAATTTTATGAACATTTTTTTGTTTATCCCTTACCCAGAATATAGAAATGCATATAACATTTAGATCATTTACTGTAATCATTACTCTTGGAATGTGAAGAAACTTTCAACCAGCACAACAAAAATGTTTCTGAAGACAATCACCTACTGCACCTTTAATTAAAATATTTTCAGTTTACTTTTTTTTTTTTTTTTTTGTAGGTCAGCTTTAAAACAAACAAAAAAGGTTACGTCAAATTAGAACTGATGATCTCTGTGCTAAAGGCGTTAGCCCCAATCCTTTCCATCATACTCTGATGGGCCAAATCAAAGGTTACAATAGGCCAACTTTGGGCATGTCCGCTTTAAATATTTTGATTATTGTATCGCAAGCAGGTTCTCTGGAAAATAGAGTTAAGACTAAACAGCACTTTAAATCAAATTCAATTACAGCTTTTTTTCTGAATGCAATATTGTGCGTCTGCAGACCGGTGTTTCTTTTGCCCTTTTTTACTTGACTGTTGTGTACATTTATACTGCACATCGAAAAAATAAAGTGGATCTTTGTTACATAGAGTCCTTGTACACGTAAATTGGAGTACATAATTTATAAAACCAGAGATAAAGATAGATGGTAACAGTATACTCCTTTTAAATTATATTAAGTTTTATTCTTGATTTATATGCGCCCACAATATAATGAAACCTAAGGGGATTCTTTTTCTCAGTTCCTAGAACTACTTGCCACTTTTTGGCATGTTCACATCGCAGGAACTGAGAGCAATTTTGTTTATTGAAACACCATTTGCGAGCACTAAATGATATAGCTAGGATGATAAATTGATTTATTCACCAATATTGTGTCAAAGCATTTAGTCAATTTAAGTCAAATTGATAATTGCTTATTAGTTACCCTTATGCCTAGTTCAGACTGCGTGATTTTAGCCCCGATTTTGGCTCACTGACAGGTTTTGAGAAATCACCGACAAATGCCTGAAATCACAGGCAAATCGCTGCTCATGCACGTGAGTGACAATCACACAGTATGAACGATCAAAGACACGATCTGAGAGAATCGCCGATGAGTCGCCGATGCCTGTGAGATATTTGTCATGCTAAATATCTGGAGCTGTCGGCGATTTAAATCATGCCGTGTGAATTGAGTTTTGACTGAAAATAACATCAGCCATCACCTACAGCCAATGAGAGAGCAGCTTTCACTTGTGTGTGAGTGTATATACCTGCTGCAGGCCAGCGGGAGGCTGGGGGAGAAGTTAAAAGCACTCTTTTTCGGTTTATTTGGACCCACGAAATGGAGGAAAAAGTAGTGGAGGTTTGACAGGACTCAGGAGCAACCGTGTCTGTTTGACGTTTCATACAGAAAGAAATTAGTTTATTATCAACTTAAGTTGAGAAGAAATGGCTAATTCCCTTTAAACCCAGGTGAGCAAACATGTACATGTTCTACCCCATTAAAGGCTTCTTTCTCATTATGTAGTTAATAACAAAAGATATACTACATGTTTTTGGCTGTGAGACGTAGTTTGGACGAAGTTGTCGGCGATTCTCCCTATAGTAAAGTTATGCAATGTGAATGTCCATGTCGTCGAACCATCTTGCAGTGTAAACAAAGCAGCGACGAAACGCTAGCCCAGATAGTCATGCAGTGTGAAAACATCTGTGACACGACTACTTTTAAAATCATGCAGTCTGAACTCGGCATTACAATAACAGATGGGTGTGTTGGCACTGTCATCAATATAAACATCCCAGCTTGTTTATCCACTCAGACTTGATTCTAGGCGGGCTGATAAAGATTGCAGCTAACTCAACTCATGGAAATCCTTTATATTTAAACCAATCAGAGGATGACTGAGGATCTGCAAAAGTGTTTCTAGAAAAGTGTGCCATATGTGTCAGATGTTTAGCCTGTTTCCACTGAGTGGTACAGTATGGTTTGGGTCACCTATATCAGGCCAAAAGGGTACCAATGGTGGGCGTGGTGTACGACAGAAAGTTTCAGTTGACGTCATTCTCGCTCCAGGAAAAATGTCTAGAGTAAAGCTGTATGGGTTCTTCATATATCATGAGAAGCTTTTCCTTTGTTTTGTTTTTGCATGCTTCACTCTCACGTTTGTCTGTTTCTGAAAGGATAGGATGTCTGAAGCACTTTAGTCACGTGCACGTTATTATCATCAGCTCAAAGTTTGTTATTTCAAATATAGATTCGCAGCGAGCTCTCTCAAGAAAGTGAAACCGCTTGCCCTTTAGATGGCTTCTTAAACAACGACAGGGTAGATTCTGCTTTTCTTGGCCTTGTGGCTGTTCAACCAGACGATGACAAGATTTGAGCTTGTGTCGACCATGGCTTGTTATTATATGTATTATTACGGTGTATTGTCTCAGCTGTGTTTTTAAAAATGGTGGTTCCCCTGTTTTCATTCTCCTGGCTTGTTGCACGAGCTATTGACGCTTCTCTGTAAACCAATAGCATTCAGCTTCGCATAGAGCTCTACTTTTGGTACCCTTTTGTTGTACTAGGTACCCTTTCGAAAGGGTACCCAAAAAGTGGTACAGTTCACTTTTTAGTAACTTTTGACATTGGGAACAGCCATAAAAGCGTACTAAACCGTACCGTACCACTCAGTGGAAATTGTAATTATAGTGATGCATTGTTGTTTACCAGTGTCATGTGAACATATCAGGAAGTTCAACCAATAAAAATAATTCTCGGGTTTGGTGGGTGGGTAATCTGCATATTGTATGAGGAACGATGATTAAAGACCAACTGAGTTCTATTTTACATCAGGAGCACACTTTGATTGGTTTGCCCATACAGATTGGCAGCTTTTTAAAGCATCATTCAGCAGAGTGATGGCGACAACACATTTTTAATAATTATTTGCAAAAATGTTTTTACACACGTTTAAGGTAGTTTTGGACTTGTGTGAGAAATGGTTATTTAGAATAGAGGGCAATGGAAACGCATTTGCCGAAAAATCTCTGACTTGGCGTATATTCACTTACTTGACCAATCAGCTAATTCCACTGACCTTTACTGTGGGTTACTATTGCTACAGTCAGTTACTCTAACTTGATATAAACACCTAATTTGCATTTGGGATTTTATTTTGTTATTTGTTTATTTAACCTGTATAACTTATGTTTGCGCTCTGCCAAAACATGATACCTGAAAACTAGTAATAGATTTAAAAGACCAAAGAGTGGTTAAATAGAGACAAGTTGAATCAAATATCATGTTTAGCAATTTTAGTGAGATGAGATCCAGCAGTAAATCCTTGATGAACTCTCTGATGTGCACTGCTCTCACCTGAGGTGCTCAAAACACCCGCTGACTGCCTGGACGTATGCAGCGAATACCAGAGTGTGTGTGTGGTTACGTGATGTGTTTTTTTCAGCAGTATAGTGTGGACTGAGAGCTTTTCAGAAACACTAGGTGAAACACCAGTGTGGACGAGGATGGTTGTCATTCTACAACACTGTTTTAAAATTAAAATTTATTAGTATAAATGGAGCCCAATTATATTAAACAAGATTTCCATCACCATGTGTGTTTGGTGGGAATGCAGGAGGTTTGAGCAAACAGGGTAAACCACAGTGAGGTGATGTTTTCTGGTGATGTTTTCCTCTGCCATCTTCAGAAGTGTGAAGACCATTACCACCAGCTGACTTTCATTATCGCTCGTTGAGTTCTTGTGAATATCTGAAGAAAATTTGCCGTTGGACACTTATTCATAGGGGAATATTTCTGTGTGTGTGTGTTTTACCCGTATTGAATTTGTATTCAGTTCTTGACAACAACCTTCGGTTCTTTTTACTACCTGACCCACATGGTCTTTGCTTTATCCATAACCAAACCATAAATAAATAAAGTTACAAACAAATTACCACCCATCAGTAATTTTTTTTTTCCATGACTCTGGCATGAATAGGCATAGTGATCTGTGTCGTTCCAATGGCTTTTCCCACAGCTGATGGAGGAGATGAGAGTTCTGTTGGAGTTCACTGTAGTGCATACATTTTCATTGTTTTCTCTGCAAAATCCTCACCACGTGCGTGGATTTAGGAGACATTTGTGCAGAATGCATCTTTGCACCTAAAAATGCCAAGCGCAGCGCTCAGGAACAGATAAACTATTGTTAAATGAACTTGCTGAAGTAAAAAGCCTGCAATGCTTGCCCTGCGTTTGTGCTCTTCTTATTGGCCCACTGCTCTAACTAAACGCGAATGATTGGTTAATATCAGCCATCAAACACTCAGTCAATGCCTTCTGCCTTCAGATGACAGGAGCTACAACCGCGAAAATGTGAAGCGCTGAAGATGAGAGAATGAAAATAACACTGACAGATTTACCCACAGTTACGGAAAATGGCACACCATTTACACTTTTCCAAGAGTGGATATAAGACTTCTAGTGGTTTCAAGTCCGCTATGAAATAACTAAAGCCATTCACAATAAATCGATGGCATCGTCTATCGACACAACATTAGTATTTAAATATGTAAATAGTTTAATATGTTTTACAATATGAAGATACATACTTGACATGCAAACATAATTACAAATGCTTTGCTGTGCTCACCAAGCCAAAGGTTTGTGGTGTCGCTTTGTAAAGAGAAACATAAGTACCTGCAATTTTTTTACAAGAAGTAACTTCAAAAGTTTGCAATTGGCACACAATAGTACGTGACTAAAATAATTAATTTCTGATTAAATTATTTGTTTAAATCCAATATTTTATTATAAATTTCCTCCTATGCTTATTGAAAAATGTTGATTTGGTTCTCAAAAAACGTTTACTATCAATGTTTGATAACATTTTGATAACGATAAACGTTTATTATCAATGTTGAAAGCTTTTCTGCTTTATTTGGAAGGTGTTGTGTTTTTAGGATACATTAATGAATAAAAGTTTGAAACGACAGCATTTATTTGAAATAGAAGTATTATCCTTCATATAAATTATATAATAGCACGACTGCCACATTTGGTCAATTTCAATATCAATAAATAATCAGTATTTGTATTTTCGTTGATTGGCAAATATATATTAAATTCTGAATTCACTTTAAATTCATATGTGCACAAATTCAATCGATATTCTCCTGCAGTTTTCTCAAGATTCACCAGAGCATTAGATTTCCAATATGTAATGGACACTTGGTTGTTATGCAAACAAATTGTGTAGTATGCGTATATGTGTGTAAATATATGCTTATATCACAGGCCACATTATTTTGTCTGTTGGACATTTCCAGAGCAACAGGGTGAATAATTGATCAGCAGAAACAGCTGTGCTGTTCACCAAGGTCTTTAACAGCATGATATCTTTGTTCGAGCTTTTCCCTCAAGCAAATGTATCACCACATTTTAGGCAGGATGCTTTTCCAGCTCTGGCTGGATTCCCCGAGTACTTCCTGCAAGTGTTTCTTCTTTTTATTATTTACACATTTTACCCCCACACACGAATGGTTTTGTACATAAGGCCAGCAGAACTCCCAACATGATGTTCTCACTGTGCCAAACACAGATGTTCTCCCTCTATTCTGTGTCCTTAGGAAGTTCAAAAACTTCTGGGGAAGTCAAAAAAGGTATCTGTGTGCTAGAACACATTTTTTCCCTACCATCTATTTCTTTAAATGCTCGAGTACACACAAGATCTATTGTACAGCAGATGGAAAGTGGACAGCTGGATGAGAAGACACTACCAATTTCCTAAATTCAAAGCAGTATATCTTTAAATGCTCCACAGAAGAGACTGAAAAGATGAAAGATGTGAGATTTGAGAAGGGTTTGACTTTGGAGAGACTTTGCTCTCAACCCCATTTGGCCTCTGTTTTATGTTGCGCCTTTTATTTCATTGGGAATTCTGTTGAAGTTGAATGGAAAGATCAGTAGTGTGTGTGAATGCTTTGCATGCCTGCATCTTTGCTTGCCATTTATATCTCCCTTCAACCCCTTTATTTTGAATTTGGCTTGAAAAATTAGGTGTTTAGAAGATGTTTAATTAGAGATGAACTAGTAGACGTATCAATCCTGCAATTACACGATGATTATAAAAGCCATGTAAGAAATCGATTATCGGAAACTTGCTTTTTTAGAGATTAATTCTAACACATTGCACAATAATAAGATATTACTAACAAGTTAAGTAAGGGATAAATGGGTGATAAAATGTATGTTTAGCAAAATGCTCCTCTTAAGAGGTGTTTATTGCTAACAAATTAGTTATGGACACAGAATTGCTTTCCTGTATAATATAATAATCAAACAATAATCAAACCTCAATATTTTGATCTTTATATGATTAAGACAATATTCCGAGTCTACCATGTAAATTTTTTTTAATAATTTTTTTTAATAATTAAAAAAAAAAATTATTTTAGATTTTTTTTCATGTAGATCAGCTGGTTTGTCTATAAGCTGACATACGAGCGATCCGCTGATGAATCGCGGCTTATAATGCTCAAGTGTCCCTGCATTTGTGGTTGCACTCAATAAACAATGCAAGTGTAGTATAAGCAGTGAATGGTTTAGTCCAGATTTACCCCCACGCATTTTATCTAATGGTATAGCCCTGATGTGTGCGTGTTGCCTTTGCCTGTGTGCGCACTGGTGTTGGAAAGAATAAAGTTATTCTATGTGTAGCCCGCAGTGCGTGTATTAATAGCGTCAAAAAACAAAAGTTACAAGACGAAGTTCGACCAACTTTAAAATGATTTTGAGGTGAAGGTGGGAAAGGGCCATCATCGCAGCTTGCGTTTATGGTTTATGTGCTTCATGATGTCCTCCATCATTCAGAGGATTTTGTGGGTACGAGAGAGGTCTCAGGTCTGGTGGGAGCAAACTGTGGCGCCTGATCACTTTCCCCCTGTATGTTTCCTCGGTTGTTTACCGCGTCGGCATCTCCACACACACTCTTCTTTCTGTCATTAAACCGCGGAGAAGCACCACATTGTCGCAAGTTTAATGATGTACAGAACGGAATGCCTCAATATCAATCCGATCTGCCTGATTACATGACAGTCGCAGTGTTACATATCCGATCTATATCTGATTTATTTCCAGTTCCACATATGAAGGAGTCCTGAAACCGATCTCTGAATATCTGAATGCATGCATTTTTTTTGTGTTTACAGTGTCATAGAACAGATCTGATCTGTGTCACGTATGAGCAAAAAATCGAAACACATTTAACTGGCAGTGTAAACGGGGCCTAATAGTCTTCTCTGTAGTGGCAACGAGCCATCACTGGCAATTTAAAAATGAGTTTCAGCCAGCCAAAGTGGCTAGTGCGAGTGGCTGTTTAACCCGCCACAACTGAAATCTACCCGCATTTGGCGGATGTTAATGTAAAGCCCTGTATGTACATTTGTGTTTACGTATATATTCTAGTGTTGAAAGATGTCCACATTGTTAACAATGGCACACATACCTTGGGCCTATGTGTGATAAGTGAAGATTGTTTCTTTCTTCAGTGTGTATAAGGACAATTAATAATATTCCTTTCCACTTCTGCTTGTCATCCCCCTGTTGTTCATTCACCTGAATCAGGAGCTCTCCAAGGACCGATGATGTACTCATGCATGCGACGCATCAATGGTCCTTTTGTTTGAATTGTCTCAGTTTTGACACCAACCCATTTCCTGTCGCCCTAATGCTGACACACAGCTGAAGAATAAGCAGCCACAACAGGATATAGAGCATAACCATTGTTCAAGAGATACAGATTACTTTAATTTTTCTGTTTGCAGATAATGATTTTAATGTGTTTACCCTGAAGACGTTGTTTTTTGGGGGGTTTCCAATGTCACAAAATGGCTCCTCATCAATATCATAAAAATAACAATGGTTTGGGAGGGGCAGTAACATACAATAAATAAATCATAACTTATCTTGCAATATCAGTGCGTTCAAATGTTGATTGCACATTTTTGGCTTAAATTGATTATTGTGTAATATAATAGGGCTGCACAATATTAGAAAAGTCTGACATTTTGATATCATGTTTTGCCGCTATAAGAGTATAATTTCACCAAATGACTTGAATAGCTTTCATTTAAAGCAAATAAGCAAACAAATATGATCCCACTTGCTTTTTGAGCATTGTTGAGCGAGTTGTTAAACGTTTATAATTGGTCATGCGCTCAACAGAAAGGGCTGCATTTGGCTCTAATGCACAGGTGCTGTTCACCGATAAGTGACACTGATGAACAGATGCTGTGATCACAGCTGATCCATGATAGACATGGTGGTGAAAACTCGCTCTGCAAACACACACTTGTATGTGTCCAGACGTTTCACTGTAATGGCCAAGATGAGAGGAAACATGGAGGATGGAGTTTACTTTCATTTTCTTTATAGCAATAAAACAGGGCTTTTGCTGTAACTTCAGTGTCAGTGAAAGAGTTTCTATGTTTTAATTACTCCTGCTCTCCTTTCTCAAATATGTGATAAATTATGTCAATAGTACATAACGGGTTATGATAATGATTACTGAACCGATATCGAATTGTCCCCATCTGCAACACGGTGCACCAAAGACACAATTAATTTTGACACTACTACTAACAGTATTAAGGTAAAGAAATGTAACAATCAAATGTAAAAAAAAACACATCGTACACATTGTCTTCATAATATATAATATCTTCATCCTTTACTCTTTAATAAATTATAAAATCCTGCAAAGTGACTTGCAGTAGGGATGTCTTGATACCACATTTTAACTTCCGATACGATACCGATATTGCAACCTTCAGTACGAACCGATACCGATATTAATCCGATATCAGCACAAATCATGAATACTTTTACCTGTTTTGTTGAGTGGAATGTATGAAAGGCTAGATCAAACTGAGAATAAAAGTCAGCAACAGTAAGTATGGAAATAAACAACCAATTTATTAACTATTGGTTGCATAAATGTGAACCTTTTACATAAGAATAAATATAAAGGAATTAAAGAATAGATATTAAGACCCTGAAAAATATCTTAATTGAATAAACAAAAAAATATTTTTAAAGTGCAAAATACTAATTAAAGGTCACTTCAGTTATTTATTTTTACCATCAGCAAATGGTAGAAACAGCTGAGAGCAGGAACATAAGGAAAAAACTAAAGGTTCAGTGTCCAAAGTTTCAATTTCACACACAGCTTCTTGATGAATTTTTGATCCAGTTTCGAGCTGAAAAATATCTTTCATACAGTAGAGCAGAAGTAAGGAGTTATTGTTATAAGTTATTGTTAAATTAATAAAAATGTGCAGTATGGTTAGTACAAACATTTACATGATCAGATCTATTTAATCTGTGTTTGTATCATAAGAAGATTATGGCTGTATCAATGTTCCTAAACAAAACATTATTAATTTTATAATAATATATATTGCAAATTATCTTTAACATGAATATATTTGCAGTAGCTGGATTGATACACACCTTTTCTCCACATCATATACAATAATGTGACTTTAAAGAATAATTGTATTTATTAAAATTCATTTTATTTGCATAATATATTGCAAAGATACCACCCTACTGCCCACATGTGAAAAGTAGACAATGTAAATAGAGACAGAACTGTAAACTAATGTGCAAAGCTGACTCTGTTTATCAGAGCACTTTCTCTTTCTGGGCTTTTTAAAGAAGAGTTAAACATGGGAATGCCTCTAATTAAATTTTACTTCTGCCAGAAAGTAATACCATTCTTTCTTTTAAACTGTAATGGCCCTCAGCAACAGAATGATTTCTTATTCTTGTTTAATAGACAATTAAAACAACAAAAATGTTTAGGATTTAACATCTTTTACATGACAGCTATAGAAAACAAAAGCAGAATCCGGGACATGTTGCGCGATTTAGAAATCCTGAGTGAATGCATTTTTAAGTCTCAAATAGAGGGCATGTCCAGGGAAAAGAGGATGTATAGTCAACCTAAACAATGAGCTGGGTCAGTCTATTTAGTAAAAAGCTTCTCTTCGCGTGTCCTTGAGCTCATCTCAAAGCGACTACCAAAGTCAGATGTCCAGTGCGTCTCTGAAGTCTGAAGCAGCAGAGCACCCGAGTCTGTTTAGTTTCTCACGCACACAGAACCGGGCCGCTGAGATAAAGTCTTATATGTGGGAAGCGCTGGTGTTAAATTGGCTGTCACACTGGATGAACCACGATATGCCATGACCGAATTGTAATGTAAACGTTTTAAATGAGGCTCCCATGGTGTACGGTTCGTCGCCGTTCAGTGTGTTGCTTAGCAGCGTATACAAAACAATGTAACTTAAAGATCGCTTGACGTGAAGTAAATAAACCAGTAGAGATGTGCCGTTGTTGATTGCGTCAGTGTGCTACCGTCACAATAGATTTCTATTGTAATACACCATAACTTAGTGTGAAGCGCATGTTAAATCTTAAAGAGACTTTGCTTGCAAGCAGTGTTGTGATCACGTGGGCTTTGCTTGCTGGCTCTGGACGCTGCTGGATTGAATAGCTGTAAGGAGTTTAGAGCAAATCGGACTGCTTATATTAGTGATTTTTAACGCAGTCCGATATAATTTTTTTGGACTGATATCCGATATCAATTTCGGATCGGGACATCCCTAACTTGCAGATACACACATTGTGATATTGATGCCCAAATGATATATTGTTCAGTCC
The DNA here is from genome assembly GCF_052040795.2 of Danio rerio. NCBI lineage: Eukaryota > Metazoa > Chordata > Actinopteri > Cypriniformes > Danionidae > Danio > Danio rerio. The sequence continues at coordinate 17,679,043 of NC_141022.1, forward strand.
TGTATCATAACCTGAACACACATTTTGTCATTTGAACTGCTTCATAATAATTATATTCATTGTTTTATTGATGGGTGTTGAACGCAGCCATGTTAATATGTGGATGCACTGAAGTGAAGGTTTCCCAAAATACATAAAAGCGGAAGAAGACTAGAATAAACATTTTAGTTTCCTAAACAACAGTGTGTATCTGATGTGAATAAACATAGTGCAATAGTGTAAGATGAAAATTAGTAATTTCTCCATAGACAACACCATGTATTTTAGTAACTACAAATAAATGTTTTGGTCAATGCTTGACAAGAAATGTGCTTGTCTTTCTCTGGCTAAGAGCAAGTGATTGTGGTGAGGAAGATTTGAATTTAGCAGCTGGTCACGTGACCCTCTAAACAATTTTTTCGTATGTACCACAGAGATCAACCTAGACTGATCACACCAGTGTGATGGTACTCATTACAGAGTTATCTATCAGTGCTTATGACAAGCAGTGTGACAGAACTAAAACACATCCGCAAATCGGCTGTTTCGTTATTCAAACTAAATAGAAAAAAAAAAAGAACACCCCCACAGTACAAACCGTGATACTCTGAGGCAAACTGAGATGACAGAACAAATCTTTACAATAAAATAAAACAAAAATCTGTGCATTAGTTATATTTACTGGGCTTACAGGATACAGAATGATCCAGATAACCCCATCAGGGAGAGAATATGTGCAGTTAAGCCCTTATTTTTAGAAGACTTTAAAACGAAAACAGAGACTTTGGAATTGCAGCAGAACAGTTTTAGGTTATCAAAAACTTGTAATGAGGATAATTTACTTTTTTTTTTAAACTAGCGACAATAAGCTTATAGTGTAAGATTGCAGTAAAACAAGTATATTTTAATTTACATCATACAAAAATATATATTTCATTCACACAAATGAGATTAAGCTCTAAATCACAGAAACTGGATTAAATATATGATGTATGATGTTTTTTTTTTTTTGCAATAAAAAGGAATAAGCTCTGTGACTAGGCTTCAGCACAATTTCTGGGCAAAGATATGGAGCAAAGAAAGCAATGCAGAAAAGGCAGTACAAGGACATTGCCGTTTTTATCACATCTAAAATGTTCTGCATCTTTCACTACACTCTAATTACCTCAGAAAACATTCTGTATCTATGAAGAACTGAGAGTAATAAAACATGCTCTACTGCTGATGGGCTGCTTGGATAGGCCAACACAATAGTTTTGTCACACAATCCGGTCACAAACTACACTTCTCTTTAATGATGCCTGCACAACAACTGACATAAAATAAAGGGCCAGCCTTTATACAGCGGTTACCTGGACTAATATCAGCTGGGGACATCCCAAGAGCCCACAGCTTATTAGTTGGATAGAGCAATAAACTCTAGAGAGGAGCATTTCATTAAATAATTGCACTTCATAAGCCCATATAATTATTACACTACATAGGTTATGTTATAAAAAGTCGCTGTTTAAGTAATTATATTTCAAAATAAATGATTAATTTTAGCATTAGCTCAGATTTTTATTTTATCTGTTAAGAAATTGTAATTATAATTGAATTTATTTCAAAATATGCTCATTGCATTATTTATGTGCATCATAGCATCTTAAATTCACAATTATATGCTATGGTACTCAAAATATCATATAACATCAATAATGTTATGTAACATAATCATATAACACCCCACCACCCTCTTCTTGCCATTAGTAGTGTTTTGGTTAATCTCATAGTTCATTGGTTTGATTCATGGCTCTGAATTGTTTATAATAGGATTGTTTGAAATGTTTGGGTAGGAAAAGAATGGGGGCAATAATGCTTAAATCAAGGGGGTGGACAGCGTTATGCTCTATTTGTCCACTCCTAATGAAAAACTTCATAAAGGGCCAAAGTTGTGTTAGACAAAAGAAAAGGACATTTCAATCGCTATTCATTTCTTAAGGGGAGAGCAGAATTGAGCGTAGACATGATTTAACTTGTTACTCTTTTAAACATTCATTCAGAAGCTGAGCCTCATTTGTTTAGTTGATGGAATATGTTTTACAGCTCATTTACAATAGATTTCAAGACTAGACCTGTTTAAAGGAAGTTAAAAAACCTTAAAATGACAATGAAAGGATGGAATACCTCTTTTTCTAGTTTCGAGAAAGTCGAAACTAGTAGTCCATTATAATATCTATAAAGACAGTCTTCATGCTTTTAATGTGGAACTAAAAACTGCTAGACAGACTTTCTTTTCAAACCTTATAAACAAAAACGTAAATAATGCTCGTACACTCTTTGCAACAGTAGAGAGACTCACAAACCCCCCCAGGTCGGATTCCCAGTGAGCTACTCTCTGAAAGCAAATGTAATGAGTTTGCTCATTTCTTAGATCAATAATATCAGAAAAGCAATCAGCTCATCCAAACAGCCAAGTTGGATTTTTCCAACCTCACTTAAAACTGCAGTTGTTAAACCCCTCTTAAAGAAGAGCAACCTGGATAACACCCTATTGAGCAATTACAGGCCAATCTCAAATCTCCCTTTCATTGGCAAAGTAATTGAAAAAGTTGTTTTTAACCAGGTTAACAAGTTTTTAAACTTAAAGGGGTATTTAGACAATTTTCAATCTGGGTTCAGAGCACATCACAGTACAGAGAGTGCCCTTATAAAGATAATCAATGATATACGTCTAAATACAGATTCAGGCAAACTAACAGTGCTGGTACTGCTTGATCTCAGTGCTGCATTACAGCATACTTCTGGATAGGCTGGAAAACTGGGTTGGGCTGTCTGGGACAGTCCTCAAATGGTTCAGATCTTACCTTAAAGGTAGAGGTTACCATGTCAGTAAAGGTGACCATAGGTCGAGGTGGACACCCATGACATGTGGAGTCCCACAAGGCTCGATTCTGGCACCTCTCCTGTTCAACCTTTACATGCTCCCCCTGAGCCAAATAATGAGAAAGAATCAAATCTCCTACCACAGCTATGCTGATGACACTCAGATCTACCTAGCCTTACTGCCTAATGACTACAGCCCCATTGACACCCTCTGCCAATGCATTGATGAAATTAACAATTGGATGTGCCAAAATTTTCTTCAGTTAAACAAAGAGAAAACTGAAGTCATTGCGTTTGGGAACAGTGATGAGGTTCTCAAGGTGAATGCGTACCTTGGCTTTAAGGGTCAAACAACAAAAAATAAGGTAAAAAATCTTGGTGTGACTCTGGAGTCAGATCTGAGTTTCAATCAATGACTGTAAAAAATATGGACGACGCGACAGCCCTTTTTCCCATTGAACGCCTTGAGGGCAAAACGCCTGCTTGACGGGCACAAACTGTCGCAAAAGACTGCTGAAATTGGAGCCAGACATGCGCAGAAGGATTGTCTGATGGAGCCAGAGGAGGAGCCGCGAAAATGAGCGGAGTCGAGCTTCCAATCAAACGCTTTATGTAAAATCAACTACGCCCCCCGAACTTCTCAGCATGCGTTTGCTGTCATATCAACACAAATGGATGTAATAACGTTAACAAATATGAGGGTTTTATATATTCAATCGCGCCAGCTCCAGGCCGCAGCGCATAACTTTACTCGCGGCGTCGCGGGCTGATTCCGGCTCGCATGCGGCAGCACCGGCTCGCTCGGCCGCCGCATCTGGCTCGATTGACTCGGACTGGAATCGGGCAGTGAGTCCAGGCATCCGGAGTAGGTCCAGCAGAGGTAACATTAGTCAGTCTGAGCTCTAAGAGATAAGTCTCCGGCAGGCGAGAATCTAGCCGGAACTGTGTTTTGCTATCTGGGTGGCTAGGCGTGTATCAGCAAACTAATAAAGCCCGAAAAAAGCCCTGAACTTAGCGAATAAACAGTGTTCCACCAGGATCATGTATGTCAGAAACTATAGTTTACTGCTGAACTCATTTTGTCATGGTAAAATAACACAGAAATCGAATAATAACACTTCAGTCTACTTCAGTCTCCTGCCGAAGCTCAGACGCCGCGCTTTGAGAAACTGTCAATCACAGCTGTAAATCACGATGACACGCCCAGCATTAAATTACTGCTAAAAACAAACTGTTCACAAAAATGAAGATCTGCACCTATTTCAGCACAATAACCAGTGCCTTAATCGACCAGAACTATCTTTCAGGACATTTTATTGCAAGTGTAATATTTTTTTTTATTTGGGCTCAAGTCTCCTTCATTAACACGGGGAGGCGGGCTTTATGACTTGTACTGCAGCCAGCCCCCAGGGGGCGATCTAACGGCCGAAACCTTCACTCAAACGTAGGCTTGCGGCACACTTGGTTTCAATAGTCATGTCAAAGCAGTCAGTAAATCAGCATACTATCATCTCAAAAATATTGCAAGAATTAGATGCTTTGTTTCCAGTGAAGACTTAGAGAAACTTGTTCATTCTTTTATTAGCAGCAGGGTGGATTACTGTAATGGTGTCCTCACTGGCCTTCCTAAAAAGACAGTTAGACAGTTGCAGCTCATCCAGAATGCTGCAGCCAGAATTGTGATCAGAAGCAGGAAATCAGAGCACATCACACCTGTACTCAGGTCTCTACACTGGCTCCCAGTTACATTCAGAATAGAGTTTAAAGTATTATTACTTGTATATAAATCACTAAATGGCCAATGACCTCAATACATCACAGATATGCTCACTGAATACAAACCCAACAGATCACTCAGATCTTTAGGATCATATAAACTAGAAATTCCAAGAGTTCAGTCAAAGCAGGGTGAATCTGCCTTCAGTCACTATGCTCCTCACTGCTGGAATCAGCTTCCAGAAATGATCAGATGTGCCCCAACATTAGGCACATTCACATCAAGAGTGAAAACACATCTGTTTAGCTGTGCCTTCACTGTATGAGCATTGTGCTACGTCCGACAGATTGCACTATTAGGTTTTTTTCGTTTTATTTTTCATTCTTTTATAACCTATTTTAACACATTTTAAATTGTTTTTATCTGTTTTAAATAATTTTTATTGTCTGCATTTTATGTTCCTAAACTTGTCTTTTTTATTCCTGTTTATGTAAAGCACCTTGAATTGCCACTGTGTATGAAATGTGCTATATAAATAAACTTGCCTTGCCTTGCCTTATTGAAACATGAAGCAGCCTAATTTAATTACAATTCAAAACTATGTGCCCGGACCTTTTTTTGGAAGCCTGATAAGCTCTTTCAATATTATTCTGTTTTCTAAATGGTCATAATGTAGTATGACATGCGTCTGGAGCTGCTCCTGAAGCTGGAGTTCACAGATGGGGCAGCGATTAGTAATTTCCTGTCCATCTTACTGCATTTGGCTCTGATCCTGCACAAACTACCAAGAGATGAAGACGAGACCGTTTTCCAAAGCTAACCTTTAAACATGACTGCACCTGCACTGTCAGAAACCCTTTGTTTGGAAGTTTATGAATTCATGAATTGGAACAGTGCAGAAGTTTCCATTCGAGTTTCAAGCACATGTTCTCGGTTCCTGTTATAAAAGGTTCACACGGCGAACAAGTCTAGCAGTATCAGGGCCAATCATAGAAGTTTTCAGGGGCATTTACTGAAACTGAAAAAAGATTTCACCATCACCTGATTCTGTAATGTTTTCTTTTTAGTTAGTATGACAACAGTACTTTTTTAAACCCGTTATGTGAAGTAGAGTAGAGAATATAGAATACTAAATAAAAAAGATTAACAAGCATATTAAGCAGTGTTAAAGGTCCTGTGAAGTGCTTTGAATTGTGCACTTTATATTTGATGCTTCTCATGATCCCAACTGAACAATGCAGAGAGGTTTTGTTTGTTTTGTTTTATCACAGGTCTGCCAGTGAGAGTGGTAAAGCTACAGCGCATTAAATGAATAGGTGTCTTAAAGTGGGCAGGGCATGTCAGATGCTAGAAACTATTTGATTGGTCAAGATTTAATGAGAAAATGTAGTATGAGGTGACGTGAAAAAAAAAAAAAGATTTGGGCAGAAGTGACAAAAGTTAAACTTGTATAATATCTGTATTACATCCTTCAAATGTAATACAGACATAATATTGTATTATATCATATTACATCCTCCAAAAAATACATTGTGTCATCTGAATTGAGTTTTGGAGCACATTAGCTAATAGATATCCTTAAAACTGAGACTGAAACTAACATCTAAAAAAAATAATTTTCACAGTACCTTTAAGCAGATAAATCATTCTATGACCATATTTAATATGACTGCACAATAAATGTTGCAAAATTATTGTTATCGTTATAAAAGTATATGTAATATACATATGGCAGACGTTTGATTTCTAAATTGTTTTATTTTTTGCATTGGTTGTTTATCTAAATTGGACCAATCAGATGGGGAATTGCTGTTTTTACCCACCCTGAACAGTAGTTACTGTTCTGCTATTGGCTTAAGTGGCCCAAGGTGAGGTTAGCTGAAAATAAATACTACTGGCAGGAGTCAAGACCAAAGAGAAAAGCGATAAAAGCCGATCAGAGATCAGTTTTTTTTTTTTTTTTTTAAATTCACATTAATTGGATCTGAATAATATGTTATCTGTTTATTTTAATATAATTCCATAAATCATTTAAAAACTTGGCTAACAAAAATATTTGACATGTTTTATTGTAAGAAATATCGTTAAGAATACTCCATTATATTGAGTACTTTCCTCATATAGTGCAGTCCTAATATGATTAAATATTGTTAATATTGTTGTTAATATGTTAATAAATAAATTTAAGTGTACCACCAGAGATTCAGAATCCATTCAGAATGGATTTTCCTACAAATATATTTTAGCTGACGAAGATCACTTGGTAGTTTTCCAAATCTACTTTTTTTCATATTCATGTGTAAAAGTGAAAACAACCTCGTGACTAAACACTGCCGCTCCCTCATATAGGGGTGCTAAATATAGCTACACGTCACAGCACCCATATTTATTTAGAGGCCATATTTTGCACGGCTCTGGGCAAATTTTATTTGGAGGGAAAGCGCTTTCTCACTACAATCGATCCACTCCAGAGTTTGTTTCAATCTAGCCAAGACCACCTCATTCAGGCGATCGCGGATCCGAGCGCGATTGCTGGATTCACATATGCCAAACGAAACGCACTAACTGGGCAAATGAGACAGGTTCTGAATCAAAAGTCTAGGTGTGAAAGCACCCTCACATTCACTCAGGTGAAGTAAAGGTCTCAGGATGTCAATATTCAAACTCTACCATAAATAAAACAATAGGCTATTTTATTATTCTAATATTTTAGACGACGGGTTAGTAATTATATTATACATGGTTAATTATATTTAAGTCAATAAAATAATAACTTTAATAAATAAAATATGTTCGAGAGAATGTGGTGGGTCACATTCTGCCAGAGACTGCTCCTTGGTTTTGAAACCCTTTTCAAACTGTATGGTTTAGACCTGTATCATTTTTTATATTAAATGTATTGTAGTTTACTTGTCTGATAACTAGCGTGCTTCTGCTGAGCCAGCTGTGGTAGCTTGGCAACAGTTCCGCAATGTCAACACACAGAATCTGTTGGCACACTTGAGCATGATTGTCAAACCGTGTCGAATTCCGGGCGGAGAGCAATTCGTAATCGTGCCGCACTGTTACAGGCTCAGTGGAAAAACGACCATAACTGTACTGAAGAGCAGTTTGGCATGATAGTGGAAAATCGGCTTAAGTTGTAATGGAAGTGAAGTGTAGAAAATAACATTTTCTAATACTCTCTTGTTTCAAGTGTCTGTATGTTTGGCAAGCTTTGGATTGCATATGGAAAAACTGTTTAAGGAGGCAAAAGATTTCAGTCCTTTTTTTCTGGTCCTTGTAGATTGCCCAGAAGTATGACGTGCAGAAGGAAGAGGAGCTGAGGTACTGGATTGAGGATGTAACAGGAATGCCAATTGGAGAAAACTTCCAGATGGGACTGAAGGATGGCGTCATCCTATGCGAGTGAGTTTATGAGCATAATGTGCTTTTCAGTTTGATTGGGAACTCAAAACAGTAGAGCTCAGGTTGTTTGTTTGGCTCCAATTAATGACTCAGCTAACCTGTAACATTTTTGTCCTGTTTATTGTAACCTGACAATGTGCCAGATTATGGGGTGCTTAAAATATTCAGGCATGAGCATCCTAAAAAAACAACAACATTTTCCCAAGCTCAAACCATGTGTCACTTAAATCGTAACCACCAGTCTGGTATCCATGTCAACTTTTGTTGGCTGTTGCTATTTTCAGAATGTGTTTCAATGCTTTTTACTGAAGAAAAATTGGGTTGCATGTTATCTTGGTATTTGTTAAATGAAAAAAAGTAAAAATGTATTGTGGCCTGGTAATTTTTGGAAAGACACTATCACCTAACATGGCTGCATGATTTTTTTTCTTTTCTTTTTTAAAAATATAGTAAAATCTGTCATCTTTACCATTGAACTTCTATTTGTATTTTGTGTTCAATTTAATATAATCATAGCATAGCTGAATTTTAGCATTATTTCTTTAGACCTCAGAAACTCATGAACATTTGGAAATAATTTTAATATGCTGAGTTACTTAAGATATGTATTTTGTTGAAAATAAAGTCTGTTTAATAGTTTTGTAAAAACCATCAAATATATATTTGGAAGTTTCTTAAAATAAAGAGTTAAAAAGAGCAATATTTAGTTAAAATGGAAGTTGATTTAATGCATTTTTACTGAATTTAATTAATTTCTTTTGATCATTTATTTGGACTCAATTGTGGATTGTAATGTGCGCTGTAAAATCAAACCCTCTAAATGTAATATTTCTCTTTCTAATAGACTGATTAATAAACTTCAACCAGGATCTATTAAGAAAATCAACCATTCCAAGTTGAACTGGCACAAGGTGAGGAACACAAGATTTATACGTAATATGCTTTTTGTGTTTTGCTCTTAGAATTTTCTTCGTTTGAAGTTTGTTTTTTCTTTGGGTAAAACATGATAGCAAAGCCACTTATCTTCTTGTTTTCACTGAAGCTTGAGAACCTGGGCAACTTCATCAAAGCTATTCTTGCTTATGGCCTGAAGCCTAACGACATTTTTGAGGCCAATGATCTGTTCGAGAACGGAAACCTGACTCAAGTCCAGACCACACTTCTTGCGTTGGCCAGCATGGTGAGTTTTGTGCACACCATCTCAGATGCAGATAACGAGAGAAGGTTTTAGACTTCATGACAACAGTTTGGATTTGCTGGTGTAATGCCACTTTCACTCTTTCATTCAAAGGCAAAAACCAAAGGTATGAACACAAAAGTCGACATTGGTGTAAAGTATGCAGACAAGCAGACTCGCAGCTTTGATGATGAGAAAATGAAGGCTGGTCAGTGTGTGATTGGCCTGCAGGTGAGGTTAACTCTTGAATTATAAGGTTCTATATGACATTTTTGTCAAAATTGAGTTATTGACATATTCTAATTAAATGACAACTTATTTACATTATGGAATGTTTTTTATAAGTTGTTTACATTTAAAGACTTTTTATCTAAAAAAAACAAAACAAATGGTTTCACAAATACTGTTTGCTATGGAATGCAAAAACTTTGAAGCTCAGTGTCTCAAAATCATTCAGAACGCAGATAAAACCTTATAATTCCAATGTGACGATAGGTCTTTTTTTTTTTTTTTTTTTTGTATTTCCAATAATATTTTCATGCTTTGTATGTTCATACACATCCTTTTTTTCCCCAATGCCTAGATGGGGACGAATAAGTGTGCTAGTCAGGCTGGAATGACCGCTTATGGTACTAGGAGACATTTGTACGACCCAAAGACTCAAGCGGACAAACCATTTGACCAAACCACAATCAGCCTGCAGATGGGAACTAATAAAGGAGCGAGCCAGGTGTGTATGACGATTTGAAGTTAGTTAACAAAAACTAAAATACAATTCTGTCATTATTTGCATCTCGTGTCATTTAGGGTTGTTAAAAGTATTGAGTTCGGTACAAATTGGTACTGAAATTGCTGTCGATCACGTTCTCAAATACTGATACACTGTAACTTGGGTGTTTTAAAGCAGAGTCTATCCATCATCGGATTGCTTATTTAAGCCAAAGTCACTTTAAGGGAAGTCATTTCACTCGGCGGCCATCCTTAAAATGCCTCTTAGGCAGTATGCTTAGGTATTCTGTTTGAACAAGGAAACATCAAATTCTCTAAAATTGCTTGCCAAGCTTACGATTACATTTCATATCAGGAATCACCAACAGAATTAAACAACTGTCTCTTTAGTTTTATTTTTAAGTGTTCGAATCAAACAAAATCTGCAGAAACTCAAGTCTTGTTCAAGCCTTAGTGTGTCGCGATTGTCTCCTGTACAAGGTGGGGCTTCAATTGCCATATTGACCGTTAATCTTTTTCCCTATTCAAAACATTATGAGTGGCGTGTCTTGTGTATTCTATAGTCTTTGTTTCAGCACATAGACAGATCAGTTGATTGACGAGGGTTTGAAACGCTCCAGTGTGTTTGTTTGCATTTGGTTAACAGTGGTGAAAAGTGGTCAACTGATAACCTTTTTAAATTCCAGTACTGAACTCAATACTTTTGACAACACTAATGTAATTCCAAAAATGTATAAGACTTTTGTTTATTTCTGAGACACAAGATGTTTGATGAAAACCAAAAAAATCACAAAAGCCCTATTTAAACTGCAGTTGTTTGTCATGGGGTGTCTGTAAAAGAAAACTCCTCACCGATTTAAACACATGCTTTGGGGTTGAAGAGAAATTATCTGTGGACATCTAAGTTTTTAAATCTTATGAACACTGAACTATTCGTCTTCTATGATCATTCACATGCTCAGTCAGATGCTACTTTTTATATGTGGGATCTTCAAATATGGCCGATGAAGTCAACTTTTTTTTACTGGGTTTTATTTTAACCCTGATCAAACTCTTATTTGATTCAGATGGGGATCTGGATTTTATATATGTATATTGAACTGTGGAGGTTGTACTGAATGATTTGATATTATATTGAGTATTAGGGATGCTCCGATACGTGGATCTGATATCTGTTGGATACCGCATATTTTTGCTGGATCAGGTATCGGCCAGCTGGAACTGATCTAAATCCGATCTTGCGTGTGCGCTATATACTGTGGAATTTATAAGCCAACAAAAGCCATGAAGGTAGCCAATTCCAAGGCACTAGAAAGTTGTCGTGTAGGCCTACTATATCCCAATTGTTCTGTAGCCATTGGATAGTTTCATGTGATGTGCAGATGAATATTTTAAGTGGTTAAATTCATATTCACCTCTGCTGCACCTCTCCATTCATTCACAATTCAATACTTTCAGTGCTATGAAGCCTGGCTCATTGTGGTCAAAGTAGTTGATTAAACGAATAAAGCTGAAACGCAATGGATGATTTTGTCATTAAGAGTAAGACTTGTTTAAAATAGGCCTCTCTGAAACTGAATATTTCACTGTAATGTTATTTATATTGATGTTTTATTTAAAAATCAGTTTGTGTTTTGACGCTGAAGCTTATAAGAAGACCTTGTTTTGAACTTCACCTCAAATGTTCCTCGAATGTACCTCAAATGTTCGATAAATGACCAACGAAAAATACATCAAATTAAGATACAAATTATACCAAATGAAATTCATTCCAAAAAGATCATTTTTCAAACAAAAATATATAAACAATGAAGACAAATGTGCGGATGGATAATTTGCTTCGCTCCATGGAATGTAAAGATTTAATTAATACTTAACTGTTATTGTTGTATCACAAACTTTTGTCATATACTTGCTACATTTTTAATACAAGTCATTATTTTAAAGATTTATGTATTGAGCATCTGATTTTTTTCCTCATTGCTGATGTGCTTTCATTTTCTTCGTCTCATTCATGGTAAGTTTAAGTGAGGGAGTGTTTAATAAATTCAACTGCCCTCAGACAGTTTAGTTTAGTCTGCGTCAAACCTGCAGGTAAATCAGGCTTTGCTGAAAGTCTGGTTATTTTACCAGTGATGAGTGGTAGCCTATCAATAGTGGTAACCAGGGCTTAATTTGTGCCGGAACACGCCGGATCTGGCATCTCTGAAATCTGATCCGGTACCTCATTTTACCAATCACCCTCCTCACCAGCCCTCCTCCCCAGTCCGCTGTTTTCTTTCACTTTGTTCGCATCTCCCCAACCCTTTCCTCCATCACAACCAACCCCTGCCCCAGCTCTAAACTTACATCCTCGACACCCCTCCGCTATCCAACAGCCCGCTATTCCCTTTTGTATGCGAAAGCTCTACATCCTCGGGTAGCATGCTGGATTTGTTACCCCGACCTGTTCTGGGAGCTCGCGATCTCACAATTTAAGCATTGTTGGTAGCCTATTACAGATTTCAACAAAAAAAATCTTATTATTCAACGGAAACATAAGCTGGACAACAACAGATCCTTTCAATGTAGTAATGAATGCTCAAATAACGTAGCGTAGTTTACAGCAAGCATCACGTGTGTAGTGAGATTGTGTCGTCTGTCATATACAATAGGTCTGTTATTTTTACTAAAGACGATACATCATTTGAGTTTTTGATTAGCAGATATAGAAACTACATGTGAAACAAAATCGGATCTGTATTGGTCAACTGTATTGAGCTTGGTTCCAAAAAATGGCAGCGGTGCATCCGTATTGAGTATTCTGGCATGTGAACACAATCCAGTGGGGAAAGAGACCATGAACAAACACTGTTTTGGGTCTGTCAATCAAACTAAGTGTGAAGCACTCCTCGTTAACTATCTATTCACCTTTTCTTCTCCCTCAGGCTGGCATGTCAGCACCCGGCACCAGAAGAGACATTTTCGACCAGAAAGTGGCCGTTCAGCCTTTGGACAACTCCACCATCTCTCTTCAGATGGGCACCAACAAAGTGGCCTCTCAAAAGGGCATGAGCGTGTACGGGCTGGGCAGACAGGTGTATGACCCCAAATACTGCTCCTCACCCACTGAGCCCACTATCCACAGCAACGGCAGTCAGGGCACTGGCACCAACGGCTCCGAGATCAGCGACAGCGACTACCAGGCTGAATACCACGGCGAATATCAGGACGAATACCAGGCAGACTACCATGATGAATACAGAGGCCAATATGACCATGGCATTGACTATTAAACCACAAGATCGTGGCGCAAATGAATATTTTTGGGATCCTGGCTTCAACAGAGCAAGGTTGTTGTTGTTTATTTTTCCTCGTTGGCCTTTTTTATATGACAAGAAACAGATGTTAAGAGGAGTTTCCTCTGTTGATTATACAGTATTTTAATAGGCAGATAGATGATTAGATTTTAGCTTGGGCTTAAAATATTGGTCCTATTTTAAATTTCGAGACTGATTTGGAGACATTTGTGAAATTTTAAACATAATTGTTTGGTAAGATTATATTGGATACCAGACTCTGGCTTGGTTTTGAGCGGATGTTTTTATTAAATACATAGAGATTTCCTCCTGTTCTTATACTGACTGCAGTACAAAAAGAAAAGACATACAGAAATGTTCATTGGTTTCCAGGCCGATTTAAGCATTGTGGCTTTTTTAAAATTTGTTTTCTTTTAATAATACTTTTTTTTATCATTATTATTATTATTATTATTATTAAACCAGTATATATTTTTACTTTAGTCTTTTTGACCAAACAAAGCATTGCTAAATTGTGCCGTAGGCCCATGTATTCATGTAGACCAACTCGTATGTGTCCCCAGTCATTCCATTTGTGTTGTATTTATTGTCAGAGATGCTCAATAGAGACGCCAGTCTTGTTGAATGGCTCTTTTTTTAAATTTTATTATTTTTTAAATAAAATTTTAAATTTGCAGTCTACTCTGTCATTTTGAATTAATGGAAAAGCTTTTGATCTATCTGTTGGTGTGCTGTGTGTTTTTTTTTAATCAGTAGAATCAGCATTTCCTGGTAAACTCTTGCCATGGAATCAAAACTAATCTGATCCTATTTTTTGGAATTGCGATTAAATAAAGGTATGAATTTGAAACTTGTTAAAGATTTTTGCACTTGCTGTCAAAATGACAAACAAAAGATGAATTGTCTTTGGGGAAAAACAGAGATGTTCTGATACTTGGGCTCAGGGTATCTAATGTACAATATCTAGGTATGTCTTTGTACTTAATATGTATTTACATCTACTAGCCTACATGAATTGATCTAATTTTATGGTGTGCTTCAGATTTTTCCCTTAACAAAATGTGAATGAATGAAAAGAGTTCTGCATCTTCAAATGCTTTTCAGTTAATAATATTAAAGTTGCTAATTGTCCAATCTGCAGTTTTATTGGCTGGTTTGCTCAGTGTGAAATATCCCAGCCCCATATACTGTAAAAGTGCATGTACTGCTAGCACATTTTATGTCTTCACAAGAATTTCACTATAGGTTTAAAGCATTAAGCATAGCAGGCGTAACTATATGTATCAGATCGCTTTATGGTTTCAAATACTCGCCAATACCAATGGCAGAATTTTTTTGAAGCATTCGTACCATTTCTGATATTAGTATAATAATCAGCAGCCTGATCTTATGAGAAAACAAAGTATTTTTTTGTTTTGTCAGTTTAGTGGCTAATTGGTACAAATTCGTATGAGTTCAGTCGTATGAAAATATCCGATTTAAAAAGAAGCTGTGGCACCTAAACCCAACCATCATTTGGGGGATAAGCAAATTGTATGTATGAATAATTGTATGTGGATAAGATTGTACGAATTAGCGACTAAAAGTAATGAATTGCTGTGAGATTGTGTTGGAATTGGTAAAACGCCCTGAGAAAAAAATCACATCGTGTTGTTCATTGTCTACAATGGTTGCGTTGGAAATAAATGGGGGGATTAATTGCAATAGTAAAAATGTTTACGTTGCATCAAAACATACTGAAACATTGCTTTGGTTACTAACTTTTTTATGGCTTTGACTTCCTCGGTTCAAGGTTTAAACATTAAATATAAATATAAAAATATAAAATTTCTAAATGCTGCTTTTTGCAATTTTTATAAACTTAATAATTACATTTTCCCCCACCTCAACAGTACTTCCAAGTGTCTTTTTAAAAAGACTTTACTTGAAGATGTCCTCCAAAGCATTTCAGATTTACGACTTTAATGTTCAATCAGTGGATTGCAGGTTTTAATGAGAATAGAACTTAAAACATAAAATAAATGATAAACAACAGCAGCAATAATAAAACTATAAGAAAAATAATTAAATTAAGGGTGATGTGGTGGTGCAGTTGGTAGTGCTGTTACCTCACAGCAAAACGGTCGCTGGTTCGAGCCTCTGCTGGGTCAGTTAGCGTTTCTGTGTGGAGTTTGCATGTTCTCCCAGCGTTCATGTGGGTTTCCTCCGGGTGCACTGGTTTTCCCTTACAAGTCCAAAGACATGCGGTTCAGGTGAATTGGGTAAGTTAAATTGTCCGTAGTGTATGAGTGTGTAAGGATGTTTTCCAGAGATGGGTTGCAGCTGGAAGAGCTTCCGCTGCGTAAAAACATATGCTGGTTAAGTTGGCAGTTCATTCCGCTGTGGCGACCCTAGATTAATAAAGGGACTAAGCCGAAAAGAAAATGAATGAACGAATAAGTAAAATTAAAACAAAGAACAAGTATGTTTCTTTGTGTTTTAGGGGATTTTAAAAATAAAAATATTTGTATTATATTTGTTTTTTAATATTGTTTATGAGTGTGTGTGGGTGTAATCTTTATTTGCCCAGAGGGTAAATATTCTGGTATCTTCATCTTGTAAATGACGAGTCCTTCTGTTTGGACAGAAGGGCATGATCAAGTCTGACTGCTGCCTTGTGTCTGCCTGAAGAGGGAAACACATCCAGCACAGTCTGGCAGATCTCACAGCAGCGGGGAAGTTTGGAGGACAAGGACTGACTGGTGTAAAGAGTTCGTGAGAAAAAGCACCGAACCCCCCATCTCCTCCCTCAAACACCCTGACGGGGGAATAATCCCTGCTTTGTGTGCCAGTGGAATTTGGCTCTGATAATGCAGTACTCAATTAGACAGTCTGACAGAACAGCACAGGTTTCCCCAGCAACAGTCCCTCTCTATCAAATGATTGTGACTCCGCAAGCAGCTTGAAAACTTCTACCTGCTTTAGGAAGAGCTTGAGAGTTACAGAAAGTCGGGGAGTTCTGCAAAAATGACGGGCTCTGTCATTTTTTATTTATTATATACGCTCCAATATTTTAATGTAAGTCTTGTCTTTAATTTCAGATGTTACTGGTTTTGGATAATCAGTCAAAATCACTGTTGAGTTTAAACAGATCTTATCCTCAAGATTAGTCTATTCATGTTTAGTACAGTCTACTCAATTTGTCATTTCCAAGTTTCAAGAGTTCACACTTAGCTGATGATTGATAATAAAGCTTGTTTGGCGTGCTGTCCCGGGAGAGTGCCCTGAGCTTATAAGATCCTCGAGCCCTGGGCTCCCTCCCGTTGCAAGGCAAGAGGGGAGTTTGAGCTCAGGTAGATCTCGATGACTCCCTCTCCAGCTTATTGTTGCAAAAAGTCAGATATGGGTGCTGAGAGGGTGTACTCAGAGTTTGGCTAAAATATTTTAGATTAATTGTTCAGGGTGCTTGTTTTTAAACTGTGGGAGGAAATCGGAGGACCCGAGGAAAACCCACGCGATCACGGGGAGAATGAGCAAACTCCGCACAGAAATGTCACCTGGTTTGGAAGGAAGTTAAACCAGGGGCATTCTTGGTGTGAGGCAGCAGCGCTAATCACTGGCCACCGTGTCTCCCGTTTAAAAGAAGGGAAAGTAAGGTTGGGTGGGTGGATGTGTGTGTGTGTGTGTGTGTGTGTGTGTGTGTGTGTGTGTGTGTGTGTGTGTGTGTGTGTGGGCGGGGGGTGGTCGGGGGGAGGGATTGTTCAAGACGAAGATATTGAGATGAGAAAAGTCTGGTTATTAATAGTGAGTTTAGGATCGTCTGATAGGATAATTAGTCATTAACTAAAGTTGGAACAGCTGTGAACAATCATTATACAGTTTAAGTTTAAGAATTATTAGCCCCCCTGAATTATTAGCCCCTCTGAATTATTAGCCCCGTTTATTTATTTATTTTTTTATGTTTTCAACACTACGAGTCATGATATTTCGAGCTCATGAAATCCACTTGCATCCACGAGTCTTCAATTAAACAAACTGACTTAATGAAAAATCACAGCAAACAAGCTGTGCTGACGTTTCATAAAAACAGTTCAGAACAGTTCAGAAATAATGTAAGATGACCATGCAGGCATCTGCTGAACACATCATCACAACCTGATTTTTTAAATATTGTATGGAAAAGCGTTTAGCAGATGACACACATTTTTAAAACTGTCTTCAGGGAGTGTTACATTAGTGCTCCATTTTATGCATTTTAAAGCAGATAAATGGAGGAATGGTATCAAAGAAAAACATCTCATGAACACCAAACGTCTGTCTCAGAGCAAACAGTATCATTTTTCTCCACAAAACCACAAGATCAGTCTGTGAAAACACTGAGGTAACTTTAGACTACAAATATTTTAATTCTGCTGCAGCTCTTCAGTTACAAACGCTGAAATGTGCACTTCTGTGATCTCTGGGCCATTCAAGGAGTTTAATTCGGCTTTTACGCACTGTGTGAATACTTTACATCACAGCAGGCTTGGCTTCAAGTAAATGAGGCTGCACTTTTTTTTCTTTTTTTGATGAATACTTTCCACTCGTGGCTTAAAGAGGGGGTTTCTCAGCGTTCAGCTGGACTCCGCAGCTGCACAAGGACTGGAGCTGGAAAATCTTCGTCACACACATCTTTCTCTGTGTCCCCTCACAGATACAACTGAAGCTGAGGATTTGGGCTTTATGAATAATATAGGATATAGGATTCCTGTGAGTGCAGGAGATCATCTGCTGTTTGTGTAAAACTATAATGTTTCATTTTACAACCTTTGGCTCATCCGGTCAGATGTTAGCTGTGGGAACAGTACACCGGACATAATGCCTGAAGTTTATTCTTTGTTTTGTACTCTTGTATACAACATCTCTGTGTGGTCCTTCTTTTTTTCTAAATACTTGTCTCTGTGCTACTAGTGTGTTGAATGGAAGTGGAAAAAATGGTTGTTTATAATGTGTACTATTCACCCAAAAATGAACTTTAATGACGCCATAGTATTGATTGATGCATTGATTCAATATGTTAAATTGTTCTCTGATTATATTGGTGGAAGGTATGTTACTTAGGTAGATTTAAATTCCATTTTCAATCATATGAATTGGCTCTAATATGATTACTTTTGACCATACTGTATTCTGAAATGCAAAATCTTTTCAACTGAAGTGTTATAGCGTAGTTTATTTGAGCTGAGTTTGTGAGATATCTTTATGCCACCAGTCACGTAGTTTGCTCCTGAGTTGTTTTTTGGATTAAATATAAGTTAATTTATAATATGCTCGCTAAAAAGGGGCAGATATGTTTTTAGTGGTTTTAATGTATATGAAAACACAGGCAGGAATTAATGTTAGCCTCAACATAAACAAATAAGTTTTTGAAGTTTATTGCTGTCCTTTCACTCCAGACAAAATCACATTGAGAGCTTAGAGATATGACACAAAGCATAAACCTGCATTAAACACTTATATTCAGCAGTTGACATACAGTTGAAGTCGGAATTATCAGCCCCCTTTTTTATTTTTCCCCCAATTTCTGTTTAACGGAGAGAAGATTATTTTCAACACATTTCTATTCATAATAGTTTTAATAACTCATTTCTAATAACTGATTTATTTTATCTTTGCCATGATGAGAGTAAATAATATTTGACTAGATATTTTTCAAGACACTTCTATACAGCTTAAAGTGACATTTAAAGGCTTAACTAGGTTAATTAGGTTAAGTAGGCAAGTTAGGGGAATCAGGCAAGTTATTGTATAACGATGGAACAAACCAGTCGACTATTGTAGACTATAGAAAAAAAAAACATATTAGCTTAAAGGGGCTAATAATTTTGTTTCTAAAATAGGTTTTAAAAAATTTAAAACTGCTTTTATTCTAGCTGAAATAAAACAAATAAGACTTTCTCTAGAAGAAAAAATATTATCAGACATACTGTGAAAATTTCCTTGCTTTGTTAAACATAATTTGGGAAATATTTAAAAAAGAAAAAAAAATCCAAAGGGGGGCTAATAATTCTGACTTATCTGTGTTTTTGTTGCATCATTGCAAACATTCACTTATCTTTTGCCTGATTACATACATAAATGACAGATTTTCCAATATACAAGTTAAACAAACAAAATATATATTTAAATGCAGTTTATGCCTCTTTGGGGTGGTGCTAAAAACATTTATAATCCATATGTTCCACATTTTGTATTCTGATGCACTGTAAAGAAATGCGCAAGGCTTCACAAGGCAAAATGTGGAAGACAATGCTCAGGAAAGGTTTTTTTTTGAAAAAGCAGAGCATAGAGCGCCTGGACACAGCCACTGAGTGCTTGTACACTAAAACAATGCTTGCCTGGACTCCAAGTTCTTCTTGGTCTAATGCTGTGCAACTGACAGTGATGAGCGGTGCTCATAAAAGTTGAGATTCTGTTATTTTCACACAGCATCCAAAAAAAAAACATACTCACAATCACGGCACTTCAAAACATGAGAGATGCCAGCATACATCCAACTTGTTTACATTGAAAAACATAAGAAAAGTAGCGCAAATATGTAAAAATACATTTTGAATCATCAAGTAAGTCCTAAAGCCTGATTTATACTTCTGCGTCAAACACCGGCGTATGCTACGGCGCTGACGCATAGCCCTTCGCCGTGGCCATCGCCGTCACTGACGTGCACCTCTCAAAAAATGTAACTACACGTCGCAACGACGCGTAGCATAAGCTGTGTGATTGGTCGGCTTGGTAGCGCTGACGAGTCTGGGCGGGACCGAGAGGCGCGCGAATGGCGCGACGCCGCGCGAGCGATTGTTTACAAGTGTGGAGTCCCGTGAAGGAGCTCCGGATGGAAAGTTTTGTTTTGTGTTTACCTCATAGTTAAAGTTGTTGCACGTCCGCCGGTTCCTGCCTCAAAATGAGCGAGTTTGAGCCACTTGTACATCCCGGAAGTGTTCAGGAAATGCAAAAAAGTAGCGAAGAAACTTGACACAGAGGAACATTTACACCTCACTGCCAACTAGCGTTTCGGAAGTGTTAATGCAGACCGGCAGAGACAGCGCGCAGAAGTATAAATGCACAGCCACGCGCGTTGCCTGCGCCGTGGGTTACGCCGGTCACCTGACACAGAAGTATAAATCAGGCTTTAGATGCAAAGATGTGTTCTATGTGAATGAGCCATAACTTTTCCCTGTGTCATTTTAAAAATCCCACATACAAATCAAGAATAATACAAGCTTAGATAAACATAATGGAAAAATATAGATTGTGTAATGTCAGTAAGAAATGTTTTGACCAATCAAACGCTGCCTGTGGCATGCATATTAATGAACGTGTGGATAGTCAGTGTTTTTTTTTTTTTTTTTTAATTTAACCAGGATTTACTTTCACTGGAATTATACGAGAATAAGAAAACAATGGTGATTAGGCTTACTGTATGACATTTACATGTACTGGACATTTATTATTCAGCTATGCCTCTGTATATCCTGATTTTCATGATATGATACCTTTAATTTTGTGTTTTTTTTAGAATCAACATCCACTTGCTACAAACCTGTGCACGCTATTATATTTTAAAGAATGCTGGTAAGCAAATAGTTGATTATATGCATTGACTTCCATAGCCCATGATCTGTTGTTCCCTATTGTTGAGCTAATTGGTTAGCATTCACTTTTTGGTTCCCAACATTCATTCATTTTTCATCAGCTTAGTCCAGAATTTACCAGGGGTTGCCACAGCAGAATGAACCGCCAACTATTCCAGCATATGTTTTATTCAGACATGCTGTTGCCACTTCAACCCAGTACTGGGAAACACCCAAACCCTCTCACATTCACACATGAACTTATACACAATAGCCAATTTTGTTTACCCAATTCACCTACAGCACATATCTTTTGACTATGAGGGAAACCATAGCTCCGGGACTCGAACCAGTGACAGTGCTAATCACTGAGCCACCGCTGCCAAGAAATGTTTGATTAGAAGCTAAAGTGAGTAATCTTTGAAGCACATGGAGACTTACTCTCTACAAAATCTAAAACTTCCTCTTGTGTAAATGAGTAATTTTAAAAATATGCTTAGAAATATGAATGTAATTTATATAATTGTAAAATATTTTAAATGCGCATGTTTGGGTGCTGTTTGTATTTCTAATTCAATTATATATATATATATATATATATATATATATATATATATATATATATATATATATATATATATATATATATATATATATATATATATATATATATATATAACCAAACTGCTAAATGTGCATTTCATTTCTTTTAATTTAGTATCCTCAGGGTAATCTTTTATATAAATATCTTCAGCATATCATTTATTATTAGCTTTAACTGTAGTGATAAGAATCTGTAGAGACACCTACTGACTACTAGCAGATTTACACCCTTTGTAGTCAGCCCCGAAACTCATGCTAAAGACAAATACGGGAAACTCAACTCTGCACAATTGTATTTCACCAAAAACCGAATGATAAGCCATCATTTGCTCACCCTAGAGTTCCAGTGTCATATGTCCTTTTTGAAACCCCAAATCATACATAGTTTTAGCATTTTTTAGCATGAGGTTGTCCATGTCTGTAGCCAGTGGAGGTTCGAATGATTCGAAAGACCCCTCCTACTGACAGAATTTGGGCCCTATATGAGCTCATGTGTCCCGAAAAGTATGAAAGTATGCCATCATAAATTGTGAAAATAACCAATAGAAGAAGGCTTTAAGATTATATTTTTATTATTCAAATGGGCAAACTCTGACTGAGGACATGAGCTGGCCAGTAGGCTACAGTTTTTGATTTAAAACAAGTTTTAACAGATTCCTATTGTTTTTTGTATTATCTTTTAAATGATGGATGATGATAAATAGCATTTAATTTTTTTTACATGTTCATTTTTTTATTCTAATCTCATTACAATATTCTTAAAACTGTATATAATGTACAGTTTAAATGCACAATTGTAAATAAACAATTTTTTTGTAAACAAAATAATATAAGCACTTTGACAACAATGTAGGAAATATTTTTGTTGCATCAAAAAGTGTGGTCATGATAACCATTCAACAAGACAATTCAGCAAAAAAAAATAAAATAAAATAATTAAAAGAAAATTTAAAAAGATGTTCTTAAAGTGTCACTAAAATGCAATATTTGAACCTCATAATTTAATAGAAAATGAGGCGAATAACTGCAAAAAAGTTTTTAAGATGAAAGAACTACCCCTTGCAAATACATGCTGACTATGGGCTTGTTAATCAAAATATCAAAACTGGCAGGGAACTGACTTTTCAATTAAGAGATGTAAAAATGAATTTATTGTTAATTTGTTATTGTATTTCTTTATTGTATTTGAAAAGAAAAGAAGGTTTAACAACATTAGGGTGAGTAAACGACGACTTCATTTTCATTTTAGGTGAACTCTTTAGCAAATTCTGCTATTTAGCTAAGCCAAGAATATAATTCAAGAGAGTTATAATATTAAGCCTGATTAAAATGACCTTTATGTTCACATTGAATCAGGTACATTTACAGTATAACCAGAAGGTGGCACTCCAATTGCAAGATGTAAAAAGGCGCGATAAAAAAATCTATATTTAAGTAAAAGAGACAGACATGTTTTACTCACAGGATTTGCAGTTGGTCAGGGAATCTAGAAGCCACTAATAACATTGAACTTATCAGGAAAACCAACATGAAACTGCTGATAACTGTGAGAAGAATCAGTCACGGACATTCCAGCCAAAACGGCATTTCATCACTTCAGAATGAGAAAACACAGTGAACACATCTGCTGAGCACAATAACAGCTCTGTTCAGACTCAAACAGAACATGCGGATCATGTGTTTCTGGATCTCTAAAATGTCTTTGAATGATTTTTTTCCTTTTAAAAAAGTAAATGTTAAAAGTGTTTTATAGATACTTTAGCCTAATATTTCCAACACTTTAGGTACAACATCATCGTCATTCTGTAGCTAACTAAGTATTAAAAAGCTGTTGGCCATACTTTAGATTTTACTACACCAAATTGTGGTATTTAGTATTTATACATTCTAGTGGTAGAAATTTTTATTTATACTACATATACTGTAGTTGTTGTATTAGCACAGAAGCTCAATTACCAAAGACTGCTTCACAAGAACGTTTCAAAAACACTGTAGTATTTACTATAAGTTACTAAAGTATTTTTTATGTGGGAATTTAGCTTAGACTGCTCAAACATTGATAACAGTCAAAATTGCATTTTAGTAGTATTATTTTATTATTAATTATAAAATCTATTGGTGTAATTATTATTATTATTATTTATAATATTAATAATATTCATTATAGCATATTAATATTATAATGCAATTAACTGAGATAATTGAGAATATAAATGTCTGCTTTTTTATTCCACAGAGGAGCAGTAAATAGTCTGAAGTTTACATTTTTATTTACTATTTAATACAATTGTATCAGTATCAACTGTATTGTTGTAAGCAGTAATGGGTATTTTCTTTCTCTAAATAATCTGAAATGGTTGTTTTACCAGCTGAATGTAAATAGGAAGTTTTACATAACTTCATAGTGTCAGCATTTTTAACATTAGATTTATCAGTTATGGCTGTAGATCTTCTAACCACCATCTTTATGTGACGTGTGTGAGGTCACAGCTGTTGGGTCATGAGGAACTGACTGTGATCAAGTGATAAGACACAGTCATTTACATGCGATTTAATTTCAAAATAAATTAAATTGTAAAGCTTTATTTATAGAAACTGCACAGCAATGGTTTTTATGTACAGTGTATGAACAGAGAGTCATCAAAGGCCATAGTAGCTTTAGACACAGACAGCTGCATCAACACAAGCACACTGCACTGCTCAGACACCATACACAAGAATGAGCAAGCAGCACTGACAGAAAACTGACAGCCTTACATTTGAAAGTAATTTACATCAAGTAAGTTAAAACTTCTAGTTAACATGTAAACCTAAAAATAAAGTTGAAACCTGATGAACTTTAAAATAAGGTAAAGTGACATAAGAATGTTGTCATGAATTGTTTAATTATTCCGACAGTATGGAAAATGCATATAAAAAAGAAAGTAGTGATTTCCAAATTTACTTTGTCTTGTATTTCATTTCAGACAATATGAACATAAAATATTTGATGTTTTGTCTGGTCAACTTTATTTCATTTGTAAATATACATCCTTTCCTGTCTTTCAAACCTGCATCGCATTCCAAAAAAGTTGGGACAGAAGCAGTTTAGGGCTAGTATTTAGGTAAATTTGTTAAATAATGATGTGATTTGAAACAGGTGATGTTAACAGGTGATTGTAATTATGATTTGGTACAAAAGCAGCATCCAAGAAAGGTCTAGTCCTTAAGGAGCAAAGATGGGTTGAGGTCTGCCAACAAATACGTGAGAAAATTATTGAAATGTTTAAAAAAAAAAAACAATGTTCCTCAAAGAAAGATAAGAAGACATTTGGATATCTCTCCTTTAACAGTGTGTAACATAATGAAAAGATTCAAAGAATTTGGAGGAATTTGAACGCTTTAAGGACAAGAGTGCAAGCATATGCTGAACAACCGTGATCTCCGACCCCTCAGGTGGCACTGCATCAAGAATTATTATTTATTTATAAGCGATACCACCTCATAGACTCTAGACTACTTTGGCAAACCTTTTTCAAGTATCACAATACAAAGTTACATTAAAAATGTGTCAAAAAGAAGCCCTATGTTAACAGTGTCCAGCTGTCGACTTCTCTGGGCCCCGAGGCATCTGGGATGGACCATCACACAGTGGAAACATGTACTGTGGTCAGATTAATCAGTATTTCTTGTGAGAAATGGACACTGTGTGCTCCGGACCAAAGAAGAAAAGGATCATCCAGACTATTACCAGCAAGTCCAAAAGCCAGCTTCTGTCAAGACATGGGGTTGTATCAGTGCCCTTGGCAAAGTAACTTGCACTTCTTTGGTGGCACCAATAATGCTAAAAAGTACATATCATACACCCGGCGCAATGTGGCGCAAGGCGCGGTGCAATACTTGTTTGGTAGTTTCAGCTTGGCGCAAGAGTCGTTTTGAGGCGTTGCGCTACGCTGTTTAAATAGCAAATGTATTAGCGCTCATATGTGCGTCCATAGGCGTGCTGGTCGGAAAAGGAAGGCGTTCTGAGGCGCACTGCTGGTGCGTCGCTATTTTGAGAAACTAAAATAGATTTTCCATTAGACCAAAACTAACCCGGTCTAAACTCCGTCGCAAAGTTGCGCCTATAATGTATAATGTTGTTATTATTAGCAGTATTATTTATTATATCCATGTTTATTTTTGTTTTATTAGAAACAAGCTTAGATTTGCCCACCTGTCAGGTTTTAGACCATAAGGGGCACAAGATGTGTTTTAGGATATAACTCAGGTATTTGAACACACTTCGTTAATATTGTTCATTT
The DNA here is from genome assembly GCF_052040795.2 of Danio rerio. Lineage (NCBI taxonomy): Eukaryota > Metazoa > Chordata > Actinopteri > Cypriniformes > Danionidae > Danio > Danio rerio. The sequence continues at coordinate 17,704,692 of NC_141022.1, forward strand.
ATTCGTTTGCTGGAAATTAGAACTGAATTTAGAAATAGTTTTTAAACGAATATTTGTGCTTAACAAACTAAATTAATTATTTATAGACTAATTGATGTCTGTGCGTAAAGGTTTCAATATCCAAGAGCGAGAGTGAAAGTGATCCATTATCTCTCATTCTCACGCAGTAGATGCTCTGTTTAACAGTTTTCTGTTAAAAAACTGTTAACTGTTTGCTAGTGAAATGCTCAGTTTTTCCACTTAAACTTACTTTACATCCTGTAAATAGCGAATACGCTTATGGCCTGACGCAGCTGGCTCTTAAAGGCAATAGAGGATGAGACTCTAATTGGTTTATTCTCAAAACACATCTATAAATCATTAAGAAAATAAACTCAACCTTTTTAGACCATGCGCCATGACGCAAAGCGGATTTTCCCGTCCTTAAATTAGCAAAAATGCGCTCTGACACGCCCTGAAAGCGTTTGCGCCCTGCGTTTTGCGCTCTGCGCATGGACCGTCAAAATAGAGCCCTAAATGCTGCCTTCTTTTCCAGGGACGCCCATGCATATTTAAACAAGACAATGCAACATCACAAAGGAAGAGAATTCAGGTACTTGACTAGCCTGCCTGCAGTCCCGACCTATCTCCAATGAAGGATGTGTGGCACATTTTAAAGATACTGATGTTGCCCATATTAAGGGTGCTTTCACACCTACACTTTTGTTTCGGAACGTGTCTCGTTTGCCCAGTTAGCGCGGTTCGTTTGGCATATGTGAACAGGGCAATCGCGCTCTGTTCCGCGCCAAAGTGATCGCTCCGAGATCGCTTAAAGGAGGTGGTCTCGGCTCGATTAAAACGAACCCTGGAGCGGTTCAATTGCAGTGAGAAAGCGATCCGATCCGAGCGCGGTTATATCACAGTGTTTTATGGATATGTAATAGGCTTACGGCTATATAAAGAGAGAAATATGAGTATGGCGGGAAGTTTTGCGAGACTCCGGATGCCCGCAAACGAGTCATGATCTCCCGGTAATCTCACGTCTCCCTCCCGGTCCTCAATTAGGCATCGTCGCGCACCCTTCTCACCCCTCCCCACCGCATCTCTCCTCAGACACGTCGCGTGCGCGCACCCTGTCAATCATTACCAAACCACCACCTCTCCTGACAGCTTAGCGGGACGCTGCAAAATAAACCCTGACACTTTGACCAATGTGAGGAGAGTATACTCACAAGTGACTTGTTTTAGCTCTTTTGGTCCGATTAGAAACTTTGCAGTGTGAAAGCGAACCGCTCCAAGAGCAAAGAGCAACAATGTAACAATTGTAATCTCTGTTTCGGAACAACTGAATCGATTCACAGGTGTGAAAGCACTTGTTTGCTGGAAGAATGGAACAAAATTACTTAGGGTGCTTTCACACCTACACTTTTGTTTCAGAACGTGTCTCGATTGCCCAGTTAGCGCGGTTCGTTTAGCATATGCGAACAGGGCAATCGCGCTCTGTTCCGCGCCAAAGTAATCGCTCCGAGATCGCTTGAGTGAGGTGGTCTTGACTCGATTGAAACGAATCCTGGAGCGCTTCGATTACAGTGAGAAAGCGATCCGATCTGAGCGCGGTTATATCACAGTGTTTTCTGGATATGTAATAGGCATACGGCTATATGTAGAGAGAATTCTGAGTATGGCGGGAAGTTTCGTGAGTCTCCGGGTGCCCGCAAACGAGTGATGATCTCCCGGTAATCTCGCGTCTCCCTCCCGGTCCTCAAATAGGCATCGTCACGCACCCTTCTCACCCCTCCCCACCGCATCTCTCCTCAGACACATTGCGCGCGCGCACCCTGTGTGTCAAACTGCAATCAAACCACCACCTCTCCTGACAGCTGAGCGGGACGCTGCAAAATAAACCCTGACATTCTGACCAATGTGAGGAGAGTTAACTCGCACGTGACATGTTTTAGCTCTTTTGGTCCGATTAGAAACTTTGCAATGTGAAAGCGAACCGGTCCAAGAGCAAAGAGCAACAATGTAACATTTGTAATCTCTGTTTCGTAACAACTGAATCGATTCACAGGTGTAAAAGCACCCTCAATCACTTCAGTGCCTTTAGTGATTCGTCATTACTTCAGTAATAGGTCCCTAAATATATTTTATGTGGTTTGAAAAGGAATGGCAGCATTACCAAGTGGTAAATGCTTTACTGCTCCAACTTTTTTAAAATGTGTTGCAAGAACCAAATTTGGAATATTAAACAAACAAACAAACAAACAAACAAACAAACAAACAAACAAAAATAAATAAAACAATCATAAGGAACACGTTAAAAAATGTTTGTTGTATTGTCTGCAATGAAATACAAGTCAAATTAAATTTAGAAATCAATATTTTCTTTTTTTTATTTGCTTTTTCCATACTATTTTAACTTATTCTGCATTTATTAATTCAGTGATTCTTATATACTACATTGATATAATATGTTAAGCTGTTATCTAATAACTAAATAGAAGGTTTGTAAGTAAGGCAAGTAAGGCAAACATGATCAAAAAACAGTTTTACAGTTCTTTTTCAACTACATGAATTGGCCATAAATTGTAAATATCAATTGTTTCTGTGTTTTATGATTCACAAATGTTTTTTCATTTATTTATGATTATAAATTTTATTATAGGAGCTTGATCTTGATCTTTTTTCTGTTGACTTTTGATGTTGAAAATTCAACTTTGCAGTTTAACAACGCGATTTTTTATTGACATTTTAGTAGTTTGAAACAATATATTGCATTAGAATTTATATATCTGTAACATAACAGAAAAAGTGTTATTTGAATTATTTCAGCATGCTGATTCATCTGAATGCTGACGATGATTGATACTACAGCGTTTCAGTAGGAATGAAGAGGAATGTGGAGGGAGTGTCTATCAGTAACTCCCTCTTCATATGAGCTGTTGTATAATCATCCTGAGAACGGTTTAAAGGTTCACAGATGAAACAGAAAATGTAGTTTTCTCTATCCTTTTTATGTTTATTTTCTATTAAAAGAGCAGTCCCGGGAGTCAACGACTCACAGCATTAGTAAAATGGGCAGAATTCCCAGTCCGCAGGGGTGTGATCGATGCACATGAGAGCATGGGAAACTGAGAAAGGGACTTTCTTTACAACATCTTTATTTTGTAGATTTGTTTTTACCAATCTGGCTTGGGAGATGGTCCCACATGCCTGTTAAACATACAGTACATATCAATTAATAGAACTTCCCAATTTCAGTCATAAGTTTGTGTATTTTAATTTTCATTTCCAGTCTGTTGGAGGTGTAATCTCACATTAGAGTGGTGAATGAAATCTGCTAAAACGGGAGATTATTAATCAAGGGTGTGGTGCTGAAGGATTGTTGAGTATGCGAGTAAATGTTTATAGAGAATGATAACATTCTTTTTAGTTCATTTGAAGCTGGGATTTATTAAGACTTGTTAATGCCCCTGGCAAACAGTTTTACAAGAAACATCTTGTGTTTTGTTGAATAACAAGGACTTGTCAGGCTACAAGATGAGTGTTAAACAGGGTATATAGTGTATGTATATCTGCCATCAATAATCTTTTAGTCTTTTACCCATTAATGATGTTTTTTCCCTTATTCATTTCAGTTTCATCCTTCCATCCATCCATTCATCTATCCATCCATCCATAAACTCAAACATGAGGCTTGAATCTTTCAATTTCATCCATCCATCTTTTAGTCATTCCATCCATTTTTGTATTCATCATTTTTCAAACCTTCCATTCATCCATCATCCATCAATCCATCCATGATACTCAAGTCTTTTAATCTTTTTACCATCCATCCATAAATTAATGATTCTTTTCATCTGTTATTCTATCCATCTTCCATCCATTGATTCATCTATACATCCATCCATCCATCAGTCTATCCATATTTGTTTTTTTTAATTCATCGTTCAGGCTTTCATTCATCCAATCATCTTTTTAGCCTAAATATTTATTTTTAGCCTTTAATATTTACACTTTTCATCCATAAATCCATCCATCCATCCATCCATCCATCCATCCATCCATCCATTCATCCATCCAATCATCCATCCATTCATCCACCCAACCATCCATTCATCCATTCATCCATCCATCCATCCATCCATCCATCAGTCTATTCATATTTGTTTTTTTTCTATTCATCTTTTAGTCTTTCATCCATTCAAACATCTTTTTAGCCATACTTAAACTTTTATTTCATCTATCCATCCATTTATCCATCCATCCATCCATCCATCCATTAATCCATCCATTCATCCATCTATCCATCCATCCATCTATCCATCCATTTTTGTTTTTTTCCATTTATCTTTCAGTTTTTCTATCCATCCAAACATCTTTTTAGCAATAATTGACACTTTTTCTTTTATCCATCCATCCATCAATCTATCCATTCAGGATGCTTGTAATTTTCCATCCCTATCAGAATTGTTTTTATTGCCAAGTGTGTTTACATACAGAAGCTTCCAGTGTACATAAAGTGACAAGTGAAAACATGACAATAAATATGAAAAAAGATGACAAACATTAAACAGTAATGCAATGTTCAGATTTGTTATTTATGCTATCCATTGGATGAATCCAACATCTATCCATTCATCAATACATCCATCCATCAATCAGTCTTTCCATCTGTTTTTTTATCCAACCTTCATCCATTAATACATCACAGTCCATTGTTTAATCTTTCAATCCATTCAGAGCAATCTTTATGCAGCTCTTAAAATTCAACTGACATTCAACACTTAAATTGTAATAAAAGGTAAAATTCTCCAATTTACGCGTTTACTTTGATTTAACTTAAATTTGATCCTAGTATGAACAGCTAAATGACGTCAACATTATATAGAGACAGTCACCAGCCGGCCGTAACCCTATCCAGAGCAGAGCGAACACTGTGTGGAGAACAAACCGACACTGTTGACAGGTATAATAATCAGTAATATCCTGGAGCCAGAGGACAGACATCCACTCAGTGTCTCTGAATTTGAACTAATGCTCTGGCCACGTGTTCCCTATTTCCTGTTATCTTAATCCAGGACCTAGTGTCACTTTGATGACTACTCTTGACTTGCAACAATAGTCCGAACCAGGGATGAAGAATCTTTGTTTAAATCTGATGGGATCAGTATTCTTGTAAGAGTGGTGCTAGTGTGTTTATACTGGATTTGAGGCAGACATGTTGGAGTCTGGGGCACATCTGGGATTTCTGGAGTTGGGGGTGTAGTAATTTCCTCCCACCACAGTTAAATTCCTCTGCATACAGGGGTATTTTAGCAGGCCTGTTTCCCCCGAGGGGCAGTTTTAGGGGGTGTCTGAGAATGTGCAATCTGTCGAGACTGACTCACAGCATGAAATGACAATACAGAAATTAAGCTTAAGTTATGTTTTAGTCATTTCTTTAGCATTAGACTTGAGGCAATAGGCAAAAGGGCATGGTGGAAGGACACGCTGAGGAGGGTTGAGGAACAAACAGCTTTCTAAATATAGCATTTCGTCAGGCATTTGTTTGGCCTGTCATCACCACAGACTTGATTAGAAACATTTTAAAGACACACACTGTGAGTAGTTAGCAAGCAAAGTGTTAGTCAAGTTAGTAAAGGAAATGAATGGTGATGACACTTTTCAAGTGACTATGACACATTTTTTTCTCATAAATACGCCTTAAAACAGACAGGCACTGTCTGAACTTTGCAAATAACGTACATATTAACCTTTGTGCTCTTTTGGCGGTTTTGTAATCTGTATCACTAATGCTAACACAGATTCAGTGCAATTAGGAAGTATGCTAACAATTTTCTAAAATATGGACTGCTCTCTAAATAATATCACCCACATGGATTTTTTTCACATTTAGTCCCTGGTGAAACTCCAAAAATTGAAATGACTGAAATGTTTTCTTAATTCAGTAACAGAGGTTATCAGAACATAATTTATAAAAAAAAAAAAAAAAAAAAAAAAACATTCTCTTTCTTTGAAACTAAAGGCTGCTCTTAGCCTTAGTTTGACTTGTTGTTTGCTGTCAGCCCAAAGGCTTCACTCTCAATCTTATCACAGCACATTTTTGGCTTGCTTTTTGTCACATGGTATGACATAACCTTACTAAGAAATAATTCCCCTGGATAGTCTACTTTGATAAAATATGTAAGTGCTACCAAAGTCCCTTTCAGGCAAGCCATTTCACTTGGCGGCCATCTTTGAAACACCTCTTGTGCAGTATGCTTAGGCATTCTGTCTAAATAGGGAAACATCAAATCCTCCAAAACTATTTGTCAAGCTTATGATTACATTTCATATTGGGAATCAACAATAAAATTGAACAACTGTCTCATAAGTTTAGTTTCTAAATGCTCGTTTCTAAATGTTTCTGGTTACCCAAGACACCAACTTTATTTAAGGCAGTGTTACACATTCCTACTGAAAAAAACTGCTTAAACCAGCCTAATCTGGTTGGCTGGTTTTAGCTGGTCAACCAGGCTGGTTTTAGAGGGGTTTTGGCCACTTCCAGGCTGGTGACCAGCTAAAACCAACTTGACCAGCCTAGCCAGGCTGGAAGTCCAACCAAAACCAGTCCAGCTTGAACCAGGCTGGTCAAGCTTGTTTTAGCTGGTTTTAGCTGGTCATTTTCCAGCCTGACCAGCTAACACCAGGCTGGAAATGGCTGGAAACCAGCCTGGAAGTGGCCAAAACCCCTCTAAAACCAGGCTGATCAACCAGCTAAAACCACCCAACAAGCCTAGGCTGGTTTAAGCTGTTTTTTTCAGCAGGGATATCATCCTCTGGATAATGCTTCATCAGATCATGCTCCTCTTCTGAAGTAATTCACAACTTAGTCTTGATGGTAAATCTTTTTCAGAAATGACAGCGACTCATTGTTTACGAGTTTGTGGGCATTCTTGTAGTTTCTGTGATGTGATTTTGACAGAACAGACTGTACCTTGTGTTTGCTTCATAAAGATAACAAAACCAAATAAACTTTTGTTTTCAAGAACACTCATAGTTCATTTGAAAGTATAGATTTCAAGTTTTTTTTTTTTTTTTTTTTGGATATATTTCTTATTTCTTACGCAAATGTTTGTTGGGATTCATAAAAGCACACATCTGATCCGAGTCCCTCTCCCGGAGAAACGTCAGTCTAAAGCAATCAATGATTTGCTCCTACTAGTAGGCGGGGCTTCATTCACCATATTGACCGTTACACTTTTCCCCATTCAAAACTGTACGAGTGACACATCTTGTGTATTCTATAGTCTTTAGTGCTACTTGGATGTGCATAAATTCAAGTGTGTTGCTCTGTGGTTGCTAGATTGTTATGGGTAGTTGCTAGGGTTTAAAATCATACTGATTTCTGCGTAATTCTGTGATGTAGGAACAATTAATGCTGGGTTATTTAATTAATTTGAATTTTATTATCTGCTGGAAAAGAACATTTTATGTTTAGTTAGTATTGCATAATTAGGTTTGTTCTGTGGACAATCGAAAAAAATAACTTTAGGAGGCTAATAATTTTGTCCTTAAAATGGTGTTTAAAAAAAAAAATGATTTTATTGTAGCCGAAATAAAACAAATAAGACCTTCTCCAGAAGAAAAAATATTATTAGACATACTGTGAAAATGTCCTTGCTCTGTTAAATGTCATTTAGGAAATATTTAAAAAAATAAATAAAAACTTAAAAAGGGGGGCTAATAATTCAACTATATATGTTTTTAAAACCTCTTTCATGTAGTCTTTTTTTATTGTTTCAACTTGTGTATTTTTCCTAACTACCTATTTTTTGGTTAATTGAGGTTATCATTGTTTGCTGGTGTGATGTCTAGAGTTTGACTATAAAGCGTTCTCTTGTATTTCGTGTGTGACCTGATGAAAACCTTGTGGGTTGAAATATTGTCTAATTAAATTGTCTTTTGAGAGCTTAAGTGGCAGTGTGCCGATTCTCTTTACTTTTAATGTTGTGTTTGGCTTGATTGAGCACCTGCCTTTAAGATTTTCTTAGATATGCAAACACTGCTGTCTTTCTAGTGGAAACTCTCTCTCATTTTTTCTAGGTATGCTGAAGTCATTTCAGTCCGCAGACCACACTGCTCTTCAGAATCACGTCACACTTTGAGAGCTCCATATAAGGCCCATGACCAAAAGTGGAAGCCAGACGGCCCATGAAGGCTGGTATTCTTTCCCCTTACGAATAATTTAGACTAGACCACGAGGACGGTCATGGAAAAGAGCACCACGCGTCTGCAGGAATAAAAGGAAAAAAAGATAATCTGAATAGATTTTCAAATAGAGAAGTGAATATGTCTTACTTATTGAGCTGAATGTGCTCTTCAACACAATATGATTTTTGAAATAAATTATTTAGCTCATTCTTTAGTAGTGACCCATTTGTATGACATGAGAATCTACAGAGACTGCCAAAATCTCTAGCTAGAATGTAATATTTTCATAAACATTCCTAAGGCTGCCATTTTACAGCTGCAAAAATAAAGAAACTATTCAGTACTCTTGTGAAAAGTTTCAGTTTTACACAACTGAGAAACTAAAGTCTATAATGTCCATGTAAGGATTTATAATAGAATTGGATATTCGATGTAATTCTGTACAAATTGTTGTATAGTTATTTTATAATTGTCTGGTTTGGATGTGTGGCACAAAGATGTTAGTTGTGATTTATGAATCCAATTCATCAGAAGAAATGTTTCATTACTTCTCTTTTATTCCTTTTTCTTTCATTTTGCTGCTGTTTCTTATGAATTTGTAAAGCATGCTTTTTAAAGGAACTGATATTTTTCCATGATGTGAACATTCATCAGTAGCAGTCATGAGCCACAGTTGCTTCATTCTGGCACTGTACCACCTTTTAAAGATTCTACATGAACCTGAGTGTTATTAATTTGGATTAAAATACATATATAAATATTCTTATTATAAAAAAACTCATAACCATGTTTATAAACTTAAACCAATTCAGATTTATGCATTACATCTGATCAGCAATGACTGTGTTCTAAGAAGGTTTAGACAACACCAGCTATCAACATACTGGTCCTTTGCAATACCAACCACTTCCTCTTACTTATATTTTAGAATTTGTATTGCGACAATTAAGTAACTGAGTACAAGCATACAATCGTTTGAAAGGCATGTGACCAGATATTTTTGTTTTTACATACGGCAAACTTATCGAACTTAATTGTTGATGTCATGGGAAATCTTTTTCACCACAGTTTGTAAGGCAAAAAACACACTTTAAAAATCTAATCTTGTACTTTGCAGAAATGGTTTGCTTTTAAAATAATGCATAAAAAAGATGTGTACATAATATATTTTTTTATAATCTCAGTAGATTTTCCATTAAAATATGTTTTTACAATCTGTTAAGTATTGTTACCTTTCATAACTTTCAACATCACTGCATTTATTAAAGGGAAAGTTCACCTAAAATTTTACTCACTATTTAATTTAATCACTCTTAAGTGGTTTTACACCTTTGTATATATATATATATATATATATATATATATATATATATATATATATATATATATATATATATATATATATATATATATATATATATATATATATAAATATAATTGAATTAGAAATACAAACAGCACCCAAACATACAATAACTATTAACTAAATATCCAGTCAAATATTATTTACTGTCATCATGGGAAAGATAAAATAAATCAGTTATTAGTGATGAGATATTAAAACTATTATGTTTTGAAATGGGTTGAAAAAAAATCTAGGGGGGCTAATAATTCTGACCTCAGAATATCATTTTATATATATATATATATATATATATATATATATATGTATGTAATGTATGTATGTATATATATATATATATATATATATATATATATATATATATATATATATATATATATATATATATATATATATATATATATATATATATATAAACTTGCAACCAGTGACATGCATAGTAGGAAAAATAAATATATAAAAGTAAATGACATTAAAATAACCTCCTTTGACACAAAAAAGAAACTCAAAAAGGTTTAAAAAAATAAAGGGTGAGTAAATGTTGACAGATTTTTTGTTTTTTTTTTTGTTTTGTTTTGGGTGAATTATCTCTTTAAGATTACTAATATGTTTTTTGATGTTGTCATTTTCAGCCCCAAATCTGATTTACATCCTATTATCATCTCAAACAATGTCATGACATCATGAGTTTTTTCCCCATACATGCCCTTAGACTGTCTGACCACTGTTTGCGTGACTGCTATTGACTGTCACGCTATTAGGAATCACTCAACTTCCACATTAATGTTAATTAAACAGTCACAGGAAGCAAATTCCAGTATTACTCAAACAGTCTGAAGCATTTCACATGTTTACCACTTAGAAATAAATAAAGTGACATTGCAAATACAGCACACATAGTACTCTAAACATTAAAATTCAGCTCACCGGACGACACAATCTTATCTACCTGGTTGTCCTTTTGTGCATAGGTTAGCACTGACAAAAAGAATTCAAGATTTGCTTACACTCCAAAAAATATGTTTCTGTTTGGTATAATAACTACTTATTTCAAATGAGTTCAAAGAACTCAATTTTTGATTATTTTGAAGGGACAACTTCATTGTTTTATGTTCAATCCACTTAAAATTTAAAAAAAATTATAATAATATTAAGTTAACTTAATTCCTTCAGGTTGTTCCAAAAGACTGTGGAACCCAGCATGTTTACAGTGTATAGGGGTGTCAAAAACACAATTAAAACAAACCTTTAAAAAGACAATTTACTCACTATTTACTCACCTTCAAGTGGTTTTAAAACTTTCTTTGTTATGTTGAACCAAATGAAGATATTTTAAAGAAAGCTGAAAACCTGTAACCATTGACTTACATAGCAGGAAAAACAATAGAAGTCAATAGTTACAGGTTTCTAATATTTTCCAATATATCTACTCGTAAACTCATAAAGCTTTCAAACAAAAGGGGTGAGTAAATTATGACTTTTTGTCTGTTTAATGAAATCTTCCATCTTTTAAAACTCATTAGTAGTAACATTTAGTCTCTTAATGATAACAGTTTGATTGGTAAAATGCTTCATTGCAATGAGGCCAGTATTGGTGCAACGCCACTATGACTGAAACTCTTTGTGCTTTTTTTTTTGGCACTTATAAGAATGTATGACAGCAGAGACCATTAAACAGTACCAACCTATTCTCATTTTAGCCAACAAGCCTGATTTTGACCTGTCTTAATATGAAACAAAAGTTTATAAAGCTTTTTGTTATTGCCAAAAAAAAAAATATTTTATCCACCTTTTATTTCTCCCAAAGGACCAATATTAAAAGGGCAGTTCACTGAAAACTCAATATTCTGCCATCGACTCCCACTTCATTTGTTCTGAATCGAAGTTTCTATCTTCTGTTGAACACAGAAGAAGATATTTGGTAGAATGTTGTAAACTGGTAACCATTGACTTCAATAGTATTTGTTTTTCCTATAATGGATGTCAAAGATTTTCAGTATTTTAGATATATTGTCTGTGTTAAACAGAAAAGAGTAACTCATAAAGGTTTAAAAGTCTTGAGGGTAAGAAAATTGTAAGTAATTTTTCATTTTTGTCTAAACTAAAATCTTCTTTGCTAAAATTTCCTTACATTCACTTGTTCATTTTCTTTTTGGCTTAGTCCCTTTATTTGTCAGTGGTCACCACAGCGGAATGAACCGCCAACTTATCCAGCATATATTTTTACGCAGCAGATGCCCTTCCAGCTGCAACCCATCACTGGGAAACACCTATACACTCTCTTTTTTATATCACAACAAGTATTGGGATCTTCTTATCTATGCATAAAAAAATGAATGCTTGGAAAAGAAGATTCGCATAATATTTACTTTGGATCAGCTAAGATCATTTTTCTGGCAGTGAGGAGGTCCGTCAAAGTCTCTTATGAGAACAGAGAGGGAAATGTTTGCTTCTAGGTGTAAATTAAAGTGATGAGTTTACAGAAGGTTGAATGTTTTTTCAGGGTTAGCGCACTACTCTGTTCATCTTTAAACAGAGGTATTTAATTTTCATAGTGATTAATTTGTTTGCTCATAAGTCAGAGAAGCTCATACAGGCCAAATACAGGACTGTAGCTATTAATCATATTCCCCTTGTTTTATGATCTTTGCCATAGGGTTACTTACGAGTTAAGATGGCAAACACACACCAGTGCAACATCTGCCATGAAAAGACTGTTCGAGAAGACTTACTAATGGAAACTGCAAATAGGAAATGATGATCTTTTTACCTTTATTTTAGTAAGGAAATGCTTGTTTCTGTGAATATGTGAGTATTCAGATTCATCAGCAGCACCTTTTTCTTAGGAGTCCACGTGTGCTTACAGTTATAAGTGGCACTTTTTTTTGGTTAAAGGAACTGTGTAAAGTGTTTAAAACAAATCTTTTCAGTGAAAAAAACATTGGAGATTATGTTCTAAAATGAGCATTTTTCTTAACTTCCTGTGTTTATGTTCAGTTATTTAACTTTTATTGCAAATAATAAGTTAGTTATATCTAGTGAAATAAGTGAACATAAACACAGGACGCTGAGAAAAACGCACATTTTAGAAGAAAATTCAAGAGCTCTTAGATGTTTTGGATTTGAACACACACAAACACAAACACAAACACACACACACACACACACACACACGCACGCGAACGCGCACGCACACACACACGCACGCACGCACATTTGAGCTTTTTAGGTTATTTGTGGTCCACTTAGTATAATTTGTTAATACATTTACGCTTAAAATGTTGCTTTTGAGGTTTAATGGATAAAAAGTGAACAGAACAATCGCCTTTTGCAAATTGTTGCATTTTTTTCTTTTTTTGGTGAGAAACGGTTTGTTTTTGCACAAATTGATCGTTTCACTTCATAAGGCAATAATGCATATGTTATCAGATGATGCCACGGGTATAAGTTTTGTTTTAAGTGTATGGCCAGAATGTTTTTGGACTCCAGTTTCAGCTAAAAATCTTACAGAAGCAATAGTCACCTACATTTCATATGTGCCTAATGGTGACAAAATTAAAACAAGTTTCATAGTTTTGGGGGTTAATTAATACTTAAAAAATAAAATAGCTGCAGAATATATAATTTTTTTTTCACAGCGTCAGATTACTCTGATTACTCTCTCTCTCTCTCTCTCTCTCTCTCTCTCTCTCTCTCTCTCTCTCTCTCTCTCTCTCTCTCTCTCTCTCTCTCTCTCTCTCTCTCTCTCTATATATATATAGGCTATATATATATATTACCAATACAAATACAATAATTTTACAAATACAAATGCATTGCAAACTACAGAGTGTGTAGTTTGAACTAAATTAAATGTTTATTATAAATGTATGCTAGGTCAGTTTATTTATATAGCACATTTCATATGCAATGGTATTTCTAAGTGCTTTACATGAACAGGAGTAAAAGAAACTAGTATAAGACAAGTATAAGAAAAAATTTATTAAAATGTTTTATTCATTAGTTAATAAAAAGGCTTTAAAGGATGAAACATGTAATTTGAACCTGCACTGCACTGTCTAAAAGCAGTTAAAACATATAAATGTATATGACTAAACAACCTGATGAAATGTCAGAAAACTGAAGTAGAACTTTCTTTAGACGTTTGTCACAGGTTATACTGTACATGCTTGGGACTTTTGGAATATCTGCATTAAACCGGTAGTAGGATAACCATATATGGCCATAAGGCGCGTAATACGCGAGATGCCCAGCCAGTGACAAAATCCCAAAGTGAAGAAAGGGGCGGGGCGTTATCCATGACTCATGTAGAGCGAGTCTGAGCTCTCGCACAATATAAAGACTGGCGACTGCAGGACGGATTTATTGACAAACGCTCCTCTGAGGAATAAACTGGATTAAAAATACGCGTAAATTGGACTGTTTGCTGTCACCAACGATGGGAATTCAGACTGTAATATGTTCGGCACTTTTCCTTGCTTTTCTTGCTCTTGTAAACGGATCTCCAGGTAAGAAATAATGTTTAGGGTTGGTTTCTGAAATGCTGTGAAGTAAACTAATCAAATATGAACTGTTTACAACAGTTCGCAATGCAGTACAATACAGTATCATATAGAGCTGTAACGTTAAACTTCAGATAGGTATGCTGCATCTTAGTAGTAGTAACGTTAAGTGTGTGTTGTTGTTGTTTTTTTAGCATCAATGGATGTGGGCAAACTTACCAAAGCAACAAATGTTTCATGGACATCTTACAATTTCAAAACAATCCTGTCTTGGGGACCCAAACCTGTCAACTACACATATACAGTTGAATTCTCAAGGCAAGTACATAAATATCTATTTCAAACTGCTTTTATGTGATGTGAGTTAATAAGTCAAATAAAAATGTGAGAAACATTCAGCATAAAACAAATGTCTACATCTCAAATAAGATTTATTTTCTAAGCAAAATACTTTGTTATCTATCTATCTATCTATCTATCTATCTATCTATCTATCTATCTATCTATCTATCTATCTATCTATCTATCTATCTATCTATTTATCTATCTATCTATTCGATGATTTATACATCCACTAAAATGTCTATCTGTATAAAAGCAGTTTTTTGACAAAAAATATAGTCAGGCATATTTAGAACAATAATTGATGACCCATTTAAAGACCCTAATCAAAGGGCAATCCTAAGATACTAATAAATTGTCATTTAAATCTTTATAGTTTGTCATTTTCCTTTGAAGCAGCAAGATGTTCTTATTTATTTAAAATATAAAACTATTTAGTTTGATCATGTATTCTTATATATATTTTTTAATAAGTATTGGTCTGAATGAGTGTTGCACTGGCTGACTAAAGAATATTTACACCCATATGTTTCACAAGTTATTTGAAATGTTAAAAGTATTCAACATTGAGTGTGTAACTTGATGTGGACACCAAAGGAGGATTTCTAGTCACCCAAAATAATGCCGTTTATTATTCTCTCTTTAGAACAAATCGTGACAAACAGAGAAACCCTCACTGCATTAGAAGCACAGAGACAGAGTGCGACTTGACCAATGATTTGGACATAAATGAGGTTTATTCGGCCGAGGTGCTCTCAGAGCCCCTGCCCAGCATGAATATCGACCAAGTGGAGCCTCCATATAGCAGATCAAAGATCTTCCGCCCTTATGATGACAGTGAGTGTCCGACCTCGCGTTCTCAGTTCGCATACTAGAGTAGTACCTCAAGTCATGTATTAAGTCCATTAATACTGTTCTTTTCTTGTAGCTTTAATAGGAAGACCTCAGTTCACACTGACGGTGAGCATAGACAAGAAGCTTGTGCTGACCATCCAAGACCCCATCACGGCTCTGCACAAAGACAACAGATCTTTGAACATCCGTGACATCTTTAAGAAAAATCTTAAGTACAAAGTTGCCTACAGCAAAGCTGGAAGCACAGGAAAAGTAAGTAACGGCAAATTTTCTTTTCAGAAACAAGATGCAAAAAAGTACTTAAAAATCATACTCGAGTAATTAAAAAAAAAATCAGTTTTATGTATTTTGCTCTGCAAAGTTGCTTCTGACCATGACATGTCCACACTAAATGGTATCTTAAGCTTAAGTATCATACTTAGACTAAAAATGCGCTTTATGCATTATAAAGCTTGAAGCATCAGAATCGGTATTTGGTATCGGCTGATCACCATGACAAGGAATCAGTACTCGGTATCGACTGCAAAAATCCTGATCGGAGCATCCTTAATTTTTAGATCTTCCTACTCTGCCTGATTAACAGCTAATTTAACAAAGAATGTTCATTTAAACACTTTTTGGACATTTGTAACATTTCATAAGTACATGGAAAAAATAGAAACAGCAATCAAATGTTGTTTTTGGCACTAAAATATTAACTGTAAATCAAATCCTCATCTCTGCATTTTATTTGCAGTCAATTTCATTCATTTGGCCAATGTGTTAGACAGGGTTTGAGTAAAATGTTGATATTAGCTTTGTTGTACGAAACTGTCTCTTCTGTGAAAACAAAGTTTCTCGTGAATGAAAATCAAACATATTTAAAAAATGATTAGCCCCCTTAAGCAATATTTTTTTTCGATTGTCTAGAGAACATCATCATACAATAACTTGCTAAATTACCCTAAACTGACTAATTAACCTAGTTAAGCCTTTGAATTGCACTTTAAGCTGAATACTAGTAAGTATCTTGAAAAATATCTAGTAAAATATTATTTACTTTCATGGCAAAGATAAAATAAATCAGTTATTAGAAATTAATTATTAAAACTATTATGTTTAAAAATGTGTTGAATGTGTTCTCCGTTATACAGAAATTAGGGAAAAAATCTTCAGGATGGCTAATAATTCTAACTGATTAATAACTGATTAAAATGTAAATTTCCCAAAGTAATGGTGTTTTACATCCCTGCGGTACATTTATTTGTTGAAGACCTTCCAACTTGCAGTCCTAACATGTTGATTGGTTTGTTTACAGAAAATCAAAGTAGTCGAGGAAAGCCGAGCGGAGTTTAACCGACTGGATGAGGATCAGAGTTACTGCTTCAGTGTAGCGGCTTACATTCCTAACCGGAAAGGAGACAAGAGGCTCGGAGAGTGGAGCCTTCCCAAATGTTCACCGCAGGAAAGTAAAAGTCTGTTTGAAGGTAAGCTGAACCCCTAGTTCTGCTATTTATTAGGGTGTTGTGTCCATTACAAAGCAGGATCTGAGTCTTCCAAATGATTCAAGTTTTGCTCAAAGATGGAGCTGTCTAGAATTGTAGTGTTATGGAAAACAGGAAGGTTGTTAAGCGTGGAGAGGCCAAAAGAGGGTCAGCTAACAGAGCAGAGTAGAGGGAGGATGACACTATCACACACACACACACACACATTACTCAGACACTGACAGCTGTGCTTGACTGGCTCCATTCAGTCGTGTGGGAAAATGTTTCTGCACCTCGAGTTTTCAGTTTTGCAGTATTTCAGGGTCAATGAAATGGAGTCCTTTATTTTACATAAAATATACATATCTATCAATTACATTTTAAGTTATTGAACATTTTATGTTGTTAAAATTAAATTATATAAAAGACAGCACTTTCGTAAACATTTTTAAAGTTTATACATTTTTTTAAGTGTCGTGCTTACACTAGGTACAGTTGCCTTGACCCATGCCTTGACCCATTTACCTACCGAACCTGGGCACACTTACATCATTGATGATGCGACTGTTCAGTTTAACAGATGAGGTTGCACAGAGTTAAATTATAGACTTTTTAAGACCAATATGAATGGAATTTCAGACCCATAAAGGGCTAGAGTCAAGACTAAAAAAATTTTCAAATGACCCAGATGAACTGACCCAGATCAGTTTCTTTTAAATAACCTAATACATTTAATAATACATTATTATTAAAAAATTCAAATATTTTACATTACATTGTTTAGCAAACTATTTTAAATATTGTTTAAAAACAAGCAAGCTCTAGTTGTATCCATACACGTTGTACAACAAACTTTCTTTAAAATAAAAGAAAAATTAATAAATGTTTTAAAAGTTTTAAAAACTATAATAAAATAAATCTATGGACAACAATCTGTCCAGGTCTGTGACCTCAGCAGTAAATACATGGAGAACTTTTAAACAAATGGTATAGTAAGGAAAGTAATTAAACCATTATGATCAAAAAGTTAAATAAAATAAAAAAAGTTTAAAGTTTTATTGAGATGATTGTTGATGGTTGTATGGGCTTTGGCCAGATTGAGCAGCAATACAAGAACAAAGGAAAATTAAGACCTGTTCAAAAACGATTTAGGACCTACAGCACAATATTTCAGTAAATTTAAGACTCTTTAAGGCCTAAAATTCGGATTTTAAGATTTAAGGCATTTTAACACTTTCTAAGACACCGCAGAAACCCTGATTTTACTGTTTGTTAATTAATAAATTAATAATAAAATATTTAAAAAATTTAAATAAAATGTATTAAACAAGTTTTTTTGTACATATTCACTATCACACACCCAATGCAATAAAGTGCAAGATGTGTTTGCCCCAACGTGTTGCTATTTTAAGACGAGCACAACTCTAATTTTCCCATTTTCCGCCACATTGTTTTAATAGCATGTCCGTTTGGGCACTTTGTGAACTCTTGAGTTTGCAGATCTATACAGTATGTGTGTTAAGGTGCATTGTAGGTGCGTTGCTAATTTGAGGAACTAAAATAGACTGCAATAGACCAGCTGCTCAGAGCGTGTCAGTTGTGCGCCTCGCTTACATATTGGTTAATACACACAGGATGTACAGCAATACGCAAATATCTTTACAAATGAAAAAGAACTAAAGGAAAAAAAATATTTAAAAAATGATTTATATCTATATATATATAAAAAAACACCACCTCCATCCCCTCACCTCAGGGGCTTCAGTGTATTCATGACAATTTGCTTTTGTATAATGTTATTATTATCATTAGTATAATTTATTATATGCATACTTATATTTGTTTCAATAAAAACAGGTTTAGATTTGCCCACCTGTCTAGTTTTGGACCATATGGAGCATACCAGGTGTGCTTGAATATTACTCGCACTTCTAAACCACACTTCGTTATTATTATTCATTTATTTATTTGCTGAAAATTAAAATTGAATTTAGAAATAGTTTTGAAACAAATATTTGAGCTTAACAAACAAAATTCAATATGTTGGCCAATGGATGTCTTAAGTGGAGTGTACAACACTGTTTTCTTATTAATGAAAGAGAGAAAGAGAAAGTAAAGAGGCCGAAGGGAGGAGGCTCATTCTTTATCCTCACACTGCAGATGGTTGGTTTACCTGTTTTCTCGCTTGTGAAGTTTGGGATCAGTTTTTCCAATTACAAAGTCCGCCAAGTAAATAGGAATCTCTGTCTGTCTGTCTGTCTGTCTACCTATCTTTGTGTCTATCTGTCTGTCTGTCTACCTATCTATCTATAATTTAAAAATTACGTCATTAAATTTAAAGTTAAAGGTTTCTGTTGTTTGTTTGTTTGTTTAATAATAATTAGTAGATTTTCTTAATTTTTCATTGCAACATTTTGTCAACTTTATTTTAATTCTTATATTGATATATTAGTTATTTATTTATTTTAACACATTTTTGTTGTTTCTTTATTTATTAAAAATTAGTTGATTTAAAAAAACATTTTGTAAAGTTTATATTGATCATTGTATTTGAATGTTTAAATGATTTCTTTCACAAATCTATAAGTCAAAAAAAAAATATATATATATATATATATATATAAATATATATTTTTTAAATTTATTTATTTATTTATTTTTCTTCTTAATGTAGACACTCTTCCTTATCATTAACCTTTTATACAAACAAAATTTGACAAAAAAGGATTTGAGCAACTCCAAACAAAAATCTTTCCACAATATTCAACCTGGTACATGTGTCCTTCCAGTTCTTTTTCCCACCCTGTTTCGTAATCCACACTGTAATCCTACTCCAACAAAGGTGTTCATTCAACTAAAAATGAACGATAGACTCTTAAATAAAATCCTCTTTTGATCTTTTCTGTAGAGTATGGACTGGCTGTGATTGGTGGAGCAGCGCTCGCAACCCTGGCTTTTGTGATTGCTGTAATCGTTCTGATTGTGGTGTGCTGTAAACGAGCACAAAAACAAACGCCCACAGCCAAGGAAACCATAGTCTGAGCTCAGAGATGGAGAAATGCCTGCTGGTGGAGTGGAGAATGGGACACACAGCTGGACTGTGAGCAAGACCCAATCCAGTGCTGTACTGCAGCTGACCTGGTTTCTGTGAAACATTAACACTACGTGATATGTTATACATATCAGCCATTGTTTTTTTATGAGTGAGCAGAACAGCCTATTTAATAAACAGACTTATTTATTAGATTTTTTAGAAATACATGGATATATGCGGCTTTTGTGTTTGTATGAATAGTTTTATATCGAGAGAGATAATTTATGAAATGTATATATTTTTAAAACATAAATCATACTCTTTGGAGCTTCACTACATGAGTCAAATAAATATTAAACCTTTCATGACTTGTGTTTTTTAACTGCCTGCTCTACCAAATGGTTGACCGTATTTTGACTGTTTTGTATAATGTCTGTTAAAGTCTTTTAAAGAATTACTGTTTTAAATAATGGTTTACACACAGCACTGTTGGTTTACAAAAAAAATCAAACAGGTTTGTTGCACTACTTCACTTGATTTTGGTTTTATTGTTAAAAAAAAATGTTAAATAAGAATCTGAAATATTTGATGGCATACTTCAAAAAATATCACACATCATATTTTCAGATTTTTCATGGTATACAGATGTATTAATCTATGTACTTTCACTATAATCTGACATATCAACCATTTGGTAGAGGTTAATATTTTAGAAATTATGTGATGGTTGAAAAAAAATTGCACTGAGTGTGTAAATTACTAGCGACATCAGGAGAATTGTTCTTGGTGGGGCAGTTTAAAGGGTTAATGAGCATTATCGGCTATGTAATGACAATTGTAAAGGGAATTGCACAATCAAAAACAAGAGGGAATGTGTATTTTCAGGCCAGCAGTTCTTTCTGGTATTTTTGTTCATGAAAAAATCCCTAATAACTATGAAATATTGCTGAAGTTGTGTAACACTATCTGACAATTAAAAACACAGAGAGAGAGACTCGCTGGCCAAGACCAACTTAGTCTCAGTAGCTCACCCTTGTGGTTAGCAGCAGTACAGATGTAAGTCTTGTCTACAATTTAGTGTCTTTCTGGATGAAGCACGGAATAAACTGAAATGTAAACAAACAGAGTTTGTGAACATGAGAACGTCACAACAGAAACTGTAAAAAGAGGTCATATATCCCAAGTAGAAAAAACCCAGACATCTCAAAACAACTGTACACTACCTGACAAGTCTAGTCGCATATTCAAGTTTTAGGAACAACAAATAATAACGACTTCTAGTTGATCATTTGGTGTCAGAAGTGGCTTATATGAAAGGCAAAGGTCTCTTTATGCTTATTTGATACCTCAGGCTGTTGATGTTGCCATGTACTCTACAGATCTCACACGCCTCTATACTGAATGTAACCCCAAACCATGATTTTTCCTTCACCAAACTTTACTGATATCTGTGAGAATCTTGGGTCCATGCAGGTTCAAATAGGTGTTCTGATGTGCTTGTGATGATTGGGATGCAGCTCAACAGATGATTCATCTGAAAAATCTACCTTCTGCCACTTTTCCAAATGATAAACTTAAAGTCAAGTTATTATTTGTTGCCCTTACAACTGGGACTGAAGACAAGACTTTTGTCAGGCAGTGTAGATTTAAAATGAGTCAATGAAAATGGGCCTGTACAATATATAGTTATAAACATTTGAACTGGATCAAAACCTTTTATCAAAGTTGTCCTAAAGCTATCTGAAAACAGCCTTTCTTGTCTTTTGAAAAACGTTTTTGATCCACTACAAATGTTGGCTGCTGTATATTTTTGCAACTGAAATAATACAAGACAATTTTATAGTCATTTCTTTGTATCTTTTGTAATTCGGTAAAATACATCAGTAAGGCACTACTTCTGTTCATACAGTATATAAATATCCAGTATTTTCAAACATATTATTAGACTTCATCATATCATACAGTAACATTAATTTTCCTATACATAAAGACAGCTTATTACACTTAAAGTGATAGTTTACCTCAAAATTAACACCAATAACAATGGATTTAGGTAAAACTATGTTTAATTAACTGTTAAAGACAAAAAAAGAAAGTCTCCTACATTTCGGATGGCTTGAAGGTGAGTCAATTAACAACAAAGTTTTCATTTTTGGGGGAACTATCTCTTTAAATAATACAGTTTTTATGATTTACTGTACATAGAGCTGGGCAATTAATCAAACAGAAATTTTCAAGAGCATTTTGTCAGTAAATCCGTGTTCAACTTGTAGTAAACATGCACAGACATGGACATGGATTTATTTTTCAATGATAAACTGCGCAAAATCACATTCAAAACCAAAATCGATGTAATTGTCCAATAATGATAGATATAATCTTTCTGTGACAATGACTGACAGCTGTTTGCGTAGTGTCTCAACGAAATACGGCTCATAAAGTCAATTCTGCCTGATTATCCACATATAACTTTAAACATATTTTTACGTCAAACACACTTTATACTGTAACTTCAGTCGAGTGTCTGAAAGAAATGCTTCTCTTAAATAAATATGTATTTGTGTGATTTTTAGTCATGCTAAAGCGTCGAAAGCATTTAAATGTTTTGTTTATAATGGAACTCTATGGGGATTTCCTGGGTTTCTTCTTCTTGAGTGTTGGAAGTTTTGCAAGAGCGCCCTCTGGCTTTCAATGGATCACACAACTGTGCTTCCCTGACAAGATGGCCATGACAAATGCTTAAACAGGTTAATCGATTAATTGCCCAGCCCTAGTTTTATGATGTGCTCATTATCGTATCAGTGACATGCAAAACAATGTTATAAACAAACATTTCCCAGTGACATCCTCCAAATATCCAAAATAAAAATCCCTACTTTCATATTACAAAACTGTGTGACTATTTTTTTAAAAAGGGATAACCCAGATTTACTCTTTACAAAAATGTTTTTAGATAATGCAAAACTAACCTCTCCCTGAGAGATACTTATCCACGGTGACAATTCTTTCCCTCAGATGAAGAAAAGCTGTATTATAATACAAAGAATTACGTTTTTCTTAAGATTGGGAATGATCTTTGCTCTGTATTTAGGCTTTATTAATTACACAAGCAAATTTCTGCATGAAACCATCCTCGGACATCTTTTCAAAAGCAGCTATTTTTAATTTACAGATGATTTACGCAAAGATTTGCTCATGAATAGGGCCTAAAGTCAATACTATGATCCGAACTCCACTGTTTCCTTCGTGATGGGTTTAAACTCGTAGTTTCCTCTTCCATCCATGTGCAGGTAATACTGTAGAACAGAGAAGTAGACCATTTTAAGAGTGCTTTTCTAATGAATTCAGCAAACTGTATGATGAAATACAAGAGCAAGGTTGTACCTCATGATGCTTCCACAGTGATTTTCTATGGGAGACTGTGAACAGTGTGATGCCAACCTAAAAAATAAACAAAAGTGGAAACAAGATTCTAAAAACATTCCTCAATATTTAAATACTGAAGTCATCAGTTTATGGGAAAACTAGGAAACACCCATAAACTCTCGCATTAACATACATACACTACGGCCAATTAAGGAGTACCTGGAGGAAACCCAAGCAAACACAGGGAGAACATGCAAACTCCATACAGAAATGCCAACTAACCCAGCCAGAAGGGCAACGCAGTGACTCAGTAGGTAGTCCTGTCGCCTCACAGCAAGAAGGTCGCTGGTTCGAACCTCCGCTCGGCTCAGCTGACGTTTCTGTGTGGAGTTTGCATGTTTTCCCTGCGTTCGCAAGGGTTTCCTCCGGGTGCTCCGGTTTCCCCCACAGTCCAAAGACATGGGGAATTGGGTAGGCAAAATTATCCGTAATGTATGAGTGTGTATGAATGAGTGTGTGTGGATGTTTCCCAGAGATGGATTGCAGCTGGAAGGGCATCCACTGCGTAAAAAACATGCTGGATAAGTTGGTGGTTCATTCCGCTGTGGTGACCCCAGATTATTAAAGGGACTAAGCCGAAAAGAAAATGAATGAATGAATGAATGTTATGAGATGTAGGCATCACGGTGGCGCAGTGGGTGGCACGATCACCTCACAGCAAGTAGGTTGCTTTGTGATTTATTCCGCTATGGAGTCCCCCGATTAATAAAAGGACTTAGCCAAAAGGAAAATCAATGAATGAATGTTATCAGATTTTACAACAATTGTCTACAACAATAAATATTCTTGTTACTTTTACTCAGACATAACTATCAATTCAAAATCTCATCAAAAGATTTCTTTTTTTCCCCAGGGCTCTATATTTATATTATCAGAGAGCATATACATTTATTTGTGCATTATATTATATTATATTATATTATATTATATTATATTATATTATATTATATTATATTATATTATATCTGTCATATCCAGGGCCAGACAGAATCGGCGGGTATTTTTTTGCTATTTTTGCACAAAATCTGCAGAATGATTTTGCGAATATAATAACTAAAAATTAACACATGGAATAAAAACTAAACTTTTGAACTTTTATTTAAGGTTAACAATGCAATCCAATTAGATCTAATTGTTTGGTAAACAAAGTCTCTCATGTGTTATATCTACTAAAGCAGTGTTCCTCAACCACATTCCTGGAGGATCACCAGCTCTGCGCATATTCCATGTCTCTTTAACCAAACACCCCTGATTCAGATCATCAGCTCATTAGCAGAGACTGACAGACCTGTAATATGTGTAATAGACAAAGGAGATGTCTAAAACATGCAGCGCTTGTGGTCCTTCAGAAACGTGGTTGAGAATAAGTAAATAAATCCTATAAATCCATTTACATATCAGTTAATAATATTACAATATATATATATATATATATATATATATATATATATATATATATATATATATATATATATATATATATATATATATATATAAATAACCATTTGCACATAATTACTTGAGTAAATAAATAAGAAAATATTAATATGTGAAAATAAATAAGAAATCTCCAGAATTCTGAGTATTTCAGCATGCACAGATTCTGTGTGGCAGATTTACTGCTCCAGCTTTTGCAGCATTTTTCAAAGATTGCTTAAAACAAATCACTGCTAAAATTGGGTTTTGACTTTGCCTTGAGTTGTTCTTCTCTCAAACAACTTCAAACATCTACCTTCCGACAGTGGCTGTAGATGAAGTCCTCCACATCCACGCTCACAGCACTGGTGCACTCGTCCAGAATGGCAAACTGCGGCTTGTGGTAGAACAGACGAGCCATCTGTGCGGTTCAGAAAAAGAGAAGACCCTCATCACTTTTGCATGTGATATAAACCCACCAAAAAGACAGCAATGTGTCCGGTTTGGAGAGTTGATCTTACAGCCATCCTTTGCTTCTCTCCTCCACTGAGGACGTCCATCCAGTCCTGCACGCTTTCCCAGCTGCCCTCTCTTTCCAGGATGTGACCCAGCTGGACATTGTCCAAGTACTCCTTCAGCACCTGACCACAATTACACAGCAGATTGTAAATATATTTTCAAGCACACTTCTTAAAGGTCCCGTGAAGTGCTTTGAAATATGCATTCGATTTATGCGATGTTTGAGGTAATCTCAACTTAAATAATAAAGAGAGGGCGGGACATAGAGTAGCTCCTCTCTTTAAAAAAAAGATTTCATCAAAAGTTTTAGTTTTCATTACAGCTCTGTCGGTGTGAGTGGTTGAGATCAAGCGCATTTAATGAAAAGCAAATGCGAACATCTTGAAGGGGACGGGGCATTTCAGATAGTAGAGAGGTCAAGATTTGAGAAACCGAAGTATGAGATAACATGAAACAAACAAAAAAAACAGTTGATCCATTTAGATTGAAGTGACAAAATTCAAGCTTTGGATGATTATAATCAGGTTTTATGCATTCTAGACGCAAATATTGTCACTTTTTGGAGCGCAATAGCTCAAACATAAGCTTAAAATTGACTACTCTTACTAACATATAAAAAATACAACTTAATTTTTATTTAGTTTCATCTTGATGAGAAACACAGTCTTAAGTATATACGTTTCTCATACGTTATACGATTCTCTGTTAATGAATTAATACAGGCCTCACTTTTAGATACCAACAATAAAACCACAAAAATGGTTTTATATTTTAATCAGGTGAGGCTTTTCTGGTCCTTGTTTACAAACTAGTGCCTGGTTTGTTCAAAAGTAAGTATTTGAAGTTTAAAGTTATTATTTTTTTCCCAGTAATTCTTTTTTTCTTTTGGATCAAAACTGGGGTTCTTTTTAAAGAATGGATCTATATATTTACATGTATGCTGGTGCTTCTTGAAATCAGAACTACAGACCATGAAACTTGAGCATTACACTAAAATATATAAGCTACTCTACTCTATACAACTATACAAAAAAAATTTATGAGTTTGAGGAAAAAAAAATGGGCAGACACTCAACAAATCTTTTTAAGCAATACATGTTGTGCACCTTTGAACATAGATGCTGTCAAATGAAGGACAATTTTTCTTTTTTTTGGAAACCTAACAGATTTCTGTTCCTTCATTGAAGTACATTGCACTTTAACTTTGACACTAGAAAAATTCTTAACCAAAAGATATTGCTCAGGTAGGATTTATACTCGTGGTCATGTAAGACAGATCACATATAAAAACATCTATTGTCACTATTACCAATTAAATCTTTATTTTTACTATACATTTAAGCTGTGCTTTAGTGATACTTTTTCCCTAATCATTTACTACACAATTACTAAGTTAATAGTTTTTATATGAATTATTATTATTTATTTATTTTTGTTAACAATACACTTTAATAATGATCAAAATGAAACTAATTGTTTTTAGATTTAAGTCTAGGTGTTGCAGAACACCCAATAGTGCCATCTGCAGTCTAATGTAAGAAAAAAAAAATCAAAATACACTTTTAAACATTGTTAAGGTTTTTCTCTTTCCTCCACTAAATGATAAGTCTCCACTTCAGCAGCACATACAAACTTCAATAATTTTATTCAAACCTGTATTCTGACATTTTTACACAGAGATATAATCATACATAATATGTCTGATTATATACAACATTTTATTTATTATTTATTTTAGTTGCAGTTTTTTTTTCATGGAGTGATGTAAAGAGATTCCTCAAATCTCCCTCTGTCAAACCATTCGACTAATATGTGAGAAATGTCCACAAACTAGCACACATTTTATTAAATAATGTCTTATTTGCGTATTGTAGTTGTTCATTCATTTTCTTTTCGGCTTAGTCCCTTTATTAATCTGGGGTTGCCAAAGCGAAATGAACCACCAACTTATCCATAACGTTTCACGCAGCGAATGCCCTTCCAGCCACAACCCATCTCTGAGAAACATCCATACACACCCATTCACACTCATACATTACGGACAATTTAGCTTACCCATTTCACCTGTACTGCATGTCTTTGAAAACCGGAGCACCCTGAGGAAACCCACGCGTATTGTAATTGTTGTGACTATTAAAATAATCAATTGGGGAAGACTCATGATGACTATTATTTGTTTTTAACATATTCACCTGTCACTAACTGTGTTTCACATATTGAAGGTGAGGGTGAGTAAACAATGCCAGAGCTCTCACTTTTGTACAAACCATGTAGCACATCTCCTTTTGCTGTGTTTTTGTTTTTGATTCCGAAACTCACCCGATCAGATGTTCTTTTCTTCATTTGGTCTTCAAGCGTGTCAGGATAGATCACCTGATCTCTAAGGGAACCCAAGGTCATATAGGGCCTCTGAAGAAGAAACAAACAAACTAATGAGTTTTGAAAATGTGGTACTGTTCCTGCTTTTACAGTAGGAGCGTGTAAACAGGCCCACCTGAGGGACATAGAAGAGCTTCCCTCGCTCTGGTTTTGTCAGTTTTCCTCCACACAAAGGCCACAACTGGGCAAGAAGAGAAAAACAATGTAAATGAATGAATACATGCATGAATGTAAAACAAATCTCAATGGTTTGTAAAGCTAGTCATATTTCTAGTGCAAACCTCTCCTAGGACTCTGAAGAGGGAACTCTTGCCACATCCGTTAGGGCCACAGACCAACACATTTGTCCCAGATGACACCTTAATAAAGGAGGGAGGATGGACAATTACCAAAAACCAGATCACAAGACTATATTAAAGTTTCCTACTCTAAGCCACATGTCAAATTCCCTGATTTCTGCTGCCTTCACTGACTAAAAAGCTCCATTTTCTTAACCTACAATGTGCAGAAAAGCGGACACACAAGTGCTTCCATATCTTTATGAGTTTCTTTATTCTGTTTTGAACATACACACTAAAGAGATATTTGGGAGAAAGCTGGAAACCTGTGACTATGGACTATTATAGATGAAAAAACAAAGAACTATGGACAGGTTTCCAGCTTTTTAAAAAGTATTTTCTTTTGTGTTCAACAGAAGAAAGAAGCTGGTGAACAAACAAGAGACGCTTGAGTTAGTTTGGGGTGAACTTTAAGTGTTTGCTGGTTGTCAAGTGAGAAAGGATTGAAACAGCACTAAAAACAACTAGCCTAACCATAACAAGCAAATGGCGTAAAAAATGTTTTGAAATGAATTTTTTTTTTTGAAAATGACAAAGAAAAATCCCTGATACTGCATGATTTGGACAAAATAAGCATATAGAACTCTGTTATAGACCTTTTACAAGGCATACACTTCAAATACAAATATTAAGTTCCCTGACTTTTTCTTGAATCAAAAGCTGAATTTTTGTGACTTACAATCACTGAGCAAACAAAAAGGATAATACAGTACCTATAGAAAATCATTATTCCCCTTTGAAATAATGACTTTATTTGTCATACAGCCTGAAATCACATCGCATAACACAGTTATTGTAGCCTTCTCCTAACTACAACTTTACTATGAAGGGCTTTTGTAAGTAGGGTTTATTGTGCATAAAGGTATAGATTTCCACAGGGTATAATGATTTTCTATAGGCGCTGTATATCTTTAATCACAATACTTAAAAAAGTTTACTCAACTAAAAATTGTAAGACAACTTGTTGCAGCTTTTTTGAGTTGACTTTACTTTTAATCCACATACTGCACTTGACTCAAAATGACGTTGTCATGTCACATCTGTTTAAAGCCCAAATCAAAGCTAGACTAGAAGTTGAATTGAATTGCCTTATTTAATACAAGGGGCGCTTAATCTCAATTTGATTATACCATTAATATGACATTGCCAGATACATTAAATTATTATTCTTTTAAACCAACCTTAGACTTTAAATAAGCAACTAAATACTGGTTGCAGAGGCAAAAAAGGTCAAAACTTAACAGTAACTCCTAATCTTATATTTTCTATTCGATCAATGACTATTTTTGCCACATAACAGAAATCACTGACTTTCTGTGACCTGGGCCAGAAACATTTAAAATTCCCTGACTCTTTAATAAACCTTTTAAAATTTCACGACTCATGGGAAACCCGTCACTTTTACAATCCAAATGACAGGTTTAGACTGAGAAAACCTTAATTTATGAAGCACTAACCTCAAATGACAAGTCACTGATCAGGATGTCTCCATTGGGTGTCGCTAAAGGAATGTGTTCAAACCTAAGAAAGAATCCAGTTCAATGTGAAGCAATAATGAGATGCTGGACAGACAGATGAGGTCTACTCTACATTTCAGAAAAATTACTACAAAAATGCACACATTCTAAGTAGGTTACTATGATGGCTTGGTGGATGTTTGCTTGGTAATTTACTTGATTTTATTGTCTGCAATGATGATTTCACCTCTCCCGGGGATAAGAGGGATTTTATCTACTGCAGTATCTGTTAAGAAAGAGATAAAAAAATAATAATTAAGAGACCACTAGAAAATTCTCTGGAATTATTTGGTTTGCGATTAAAAAAATTGTTAAATTAATAGTTCAAACACTGGTATCGTGCTGTCTAAAAATGAATATAAACATTTCTGAAAACACGGCACCAATGATAATATTTTTATTTTAATTCAGGATCTAAAATTTACAGAATAAAGCCAAAACTCGAGTTTTATTCAAATACTACAAATCATAATATCAAAGAATCCATTAAATGCATCAGTAATGACAAGTAAAGTTGATTCTGTTTATATTCTTTATATTTTATTTTCCTAACTAAAGTACTGGAAATTCAAAAGGAAGCAATGTTTTCATCATGGATGATAAGATATTATATTTAACTATTAATAAGATATTATGTATAAGTATTAGTTTCTTGAGTGGCGTCAGCATCAGCATGTTTTCTTGAAATAAAAGCAGCATAAGGCATCACATGACTTTTGATCAAACTAATATAGCCTCATTGAGCAGAAATTATTTAAAAATTGTTACTCCATAAAAAAAACAAAAAACAAAACTCATATGCATTTGAATGGAGTATTTTCACAAATTCATAAACGTTTAAAAAAAAACAACAAAAACACATAAAGCACAACAGTCCAGACCTTTAATTCGATGTGTCACCATGGTTCGCTCATATTTTCCCGAATTCAGCTCCTTCAGGACTTCTTGTATTTCTGTGATTCGTGCAGTGAACCTAACAAATGGATGGAGATCCCAGATAAAACACACAAACACTGAAGCAGGTGAACGGTGGAGCCCGGGTGAGCACTGATAAAGGTATAAGTAGGCTCACATGGAATCTGTTTGCGCAGAATTCCGCAGATTTCAGCAGATTTTTAGCCCATCATTAATTCTGTTTATTTAATTAAATCTAAGTTTATTCAGTTTTTAAATTAATTACAGTAATATTATTGACTAATATGAAAATTTTCATCAAATTTATGTACTGTACAATGCAGTTTGTAAAGAAATATTTTCTGTCTTTTAGTAGATATACTATATGAGAGACGTACTTTGTTTACCAAATAAAGTGAATCTTATTGGATTTGCATTTTAAACATTAAATAAAAGTAGAAAAAATATTATTTTTTATTTCACATATTAATGTTTTAGTTATGATACTCCCAAAATAATTCCGCAGAAATCTGCAGATTTTTACCAAAATTCTCTGCAGAAATAGCAAAAAATGTCCGCAGATTCCATCTGGCCCTAGATATAGCTCTGAAGTCAAAAACAATCACCCAGAGAGTCTGGTCATCTCTCTTCCTGCCAGGACGATTCTTCCTAAAGCCTGGGCCAGGCTCATCAACATTCGGCCACTCTGGTAGTAGTCCTGCAGACAAAAAACACAACTACTATCTTCTGTACAAATATTTGTCTTAGGGAATCCTTAGTAAGCCAATAAATCCTTTTGACAAAGACAATGATGACATATCAATCTGGCAGGATCAAAGGTCAGTCATTACAAGCTAACCATTATCTGGATGTACAAACAGTGACATACTGCCACTGTATAACGATTTACACCTTCATTTGTAAATTGCTACCAGTTCACAAATAATAATAAATACAATCAGATATTGTTACCTAACTAACTAACTAACTAACTAACTAACTAAATAAATAAATAAATAAATAACATAAAATAAAAAATACCTACTTCCAGTCGCTCAGCATATGTGCTGTTAATGTGCCGTTGGTTTGAAATGTCCAAAAATGGCCGGCTGATGACCAGATAACCCACTGCCATTGCTATATCTGAAGAATCAACACAAAAATTGTTCTAAAATAAAACCTATAAAAATATAAATATAACTTGAAATAAACAAATATAATATTGGCAATACCAAAGCTCCAACAGTACCAAAACAGCATGTAAAATTGTGTGCTTTTCCCCCAATTTTGTTTGTATATAAAATGTTTTATTTTATTTATTTAAAATGCAATGTTTTATTGCCAAACATACATTCTTATACAATAAGAAAATTTTTAGATAGCATAATCATATTTTTTGCAAATATATTCATGTTTATTTAAATATTTAATGTTCAACATAAAGCTTATTTAATATTTAAATGTTAATAAATAAATAATAAATAAATGCATCATATAACATGCACTATACTTGTCATTACAGAATCTGACCAATGAGAATATAGTGTCTTCACTTGTCATCAAAGCTTTTCCTAGCTTTTCTCAGTGGCTGCAGTGCATATTAAAGTTGGACAAATTGTCTAATCAGAACGCATTGCATTTGTCAGGCGGAGGACGATACTTAAGGCACTGCATGACACCTAAACTAAACCACACTAATGTGCTTTCAAAGTTTACATGTGAAAAATAAGTAAGTAAAATAAGTAAATTTGTGATACTTTTGGAGCCATGGTATAACTGAAATTCTAACCCCATGTTTGGGTTTGTCTATAACCAAATTTGGGTTAAAACAACCCAAAAAAGTGTCTGCATCAAAAATATTGAATAAAAGTCAACTTTAAAATTCAGCACTGCCATTGAAATAATGTGAAATAATACTAAAACAAAGTATTAATAAATAATATACAATATTATAAATAAAAAACATATATAATGTCTATCGTTTTTACATAATTTTAACAATCGCCAAAAATTTCATTCAGTAAACAGGGACAAATTTGATTTTAATTTAGATTCTGTCGCCATCTCCAGATGTACGAAATGTCTGCTTACATTTGGCTATGATGCTGTCCATAACTCCCATTGAGAACCGAAAGTGTATAAAGCGACTCAAGTGGTCCACCTAAAAAAACAACAAGTCTGATTGAATGTGTGTAGTCATGTTTGGACTGGTTCACCTAAAATGCTAATTCTTTATTTGCTCATACCCCAATCATTCAAATCTGAGTTTTTTTCATCTGTTGAGCACAAAATAAGATATTTTGAAAAATGTTGGAAACCTGTAACCATTCACTTCCATAATATTAGTTTTTTGCCCTACTTTTAATGTCCATAGCTACAGGTTTACAACATTCTTCAAAATATTGGCATTTGTGCTCAACACAACAAAAAAACTCAAATGTTTGGAAACATTTAAGTGTGCGTAAACGGCGAGGAAAGAATACATTTTTGGGTGAACTATCTCTTTAATAGTAACATTAATATTTTTTTTACCAGTTTCTGGAAGGTTCCAATAATAGTTTGCTTTTCTCTCAAGTTGCCGTTGTAAAATGCAATCTCCTCACTGAAACAGTATGCAGAAATCATGCATTTTCCTCATATCAAAACAGAAAGAAAACATCCAGGTAAAGAGTTGAAACCCATACATACCTGTTAGTGATGAGGCGAGAGTTGACGTATCTGTATTCGCCCTCATACCTCTGCTCTGTCACGGTCATCTTCCCGATCGGCCTGCGCAGCCTTGTCAGGAGCAAACCGGACAACAGCAGATAACCAAGCAAAGTAGCAGGACCCTACAGAAGGGCGGGAAGATGCACAAATGTGATTGGCTGAGGACAGAAAAAGAAGATAGAGGGTTGCATCCGCCTACCTCATCCAAAAGGGACACTTAGATGAACATTATTAAAAACAACAATAATAGTAATTAATAACAATAATAATACCATAACAGTCAGAAACACATTTAACATTTAGTATTGCATGTCATTAGAATTAGAACTAGATTAGTTAATTAGAACATGACAAATAGTCATAGAAGCAGGATAAAAAAATACTATAAATTATAATCTATTTTGCCACAATAAATACAAACTATTATAATAACTTAATTCTGACTAGCAATTTGAGTTTCTTTTATTTCACATTTTTTAAATTGTTTTATAAATATGTTAACATTAGCTGCTTATCGTTATCGATATGTTGTCATTTTCCAAGGTGGTGCTGATCATTGAACCGTATGAATGCAACAATAATGTGCCTTGGTCAAGCAAGTTTAATGTAAATAGCAATGTTGACGATGATCAGATATTGCTTGTTTTTAGACTCCTTTTTTATCTATCTATCTATCTATCTATCTATCTATCTATCTATCTATCTATCTATCTATCTATCTATCTATCTATCTATCTATCTATCTATCTATCTATCTATATGTATAATATAATATATTTGCTAAATACATTTGCTTCCACACCATCAAGCGATTAAAATCTGTTTATTTTTTAATTCGATTTTTTTCTTTCAGCATTATCCCATTGTAACCAGCAGATGTCCTAAATCTTTAATCTTAAATCTTTATTTACAAATGTATTAATCTAATCAAATGCATTTAATAAATAATTTTTTACAGCATATTTCGAAGGAAAATACCCAAAGGTGCCAAAACTCGCACTAGATATCTGAGGTTTGTTTATTTTTATACTTTATTTTGCTAGTCTTATGTGCATAACTAGCATGTACTGTATTTTTTGAATCATTCTTTCCCATGGTCTAGGCTATGCTTTTCTAGAGAGTTATGACCTTTAAATAATCTTCAAAAAGGAGAGCTTAACATCAAGCAGTGAGCTTATCCACAATGTCGTCTGTAGCTTTATTATTTGAGCGTTCATTAGCTGAAAAAAACAAATCATTCTGAAAGATTGAAACTATTTCGCTACATCTTTATTGTCATAACTGTGGTCTACACTCTTCTGTTGTTTTATATTTAGAATGATTTTAGAACAATGTGCTTATTGGTATTATTACAGCTATCATGCTTGGTGTGAACAGGTCTTAAGAATCATTCTGCATGACAGTGGAAAAGCAGCTACTGTCTTATATATGATTGACAAATAGGATTCCTTTAGAAGCTCACAACAACAAGAACTTGTATTGTATGTGTAAAAACATAACATGATTAAAAGGTGACACAGGTCAGAAAATACATAAATCTGTAAATTTACATGAATAAAAATACCACAGAAAAGACATAATAAAAGCTGTGGAAATGAAAACTCAAAACACTTACAAGACTACCAATAGCTGTGTTCAGTTTGAAGATGTAGATCAGGATGTCGAGTAGAGGCTGGAGCAAAAGAGAAAATAACAAAGAGGCTTTGATTTAAGATCTTAATATGGTTAGAGATTACAAGAAATGCTTTATTTGTTTATTCTTTTGTATGGTTGTTACACAATGAGTGCTGTTTTACCTTGCTGACGTTGGAATAGAGGTCCACCACACTGTTACAAAACTTCTCCACATCTTGGGTTATCAGCTGGTCTGGGTTGGCGATGCGATTGTCCAGGTTGCCAATCTGATAGTATGTGAACCCCCTTTGTAATATAGAGGACCGGATTTATTAAACAGAGCAAATTAATTGAGAAGTAGCAGGGCTTGCAAAATTTGTGAATTCCGGGCAGGCACTATTCAGTTTTTAGTAGCATGAATATAAATTTAAGTAGCCTAAATAGAAAATACATTATTCAATAAATAAAAACAAAACATAAATTTACTAAATAATAAAATATATAATGGCATTTGTTATAGGCAATACATTTATTTTTAAATAACCAAAATTGTATTATTTAACTTTAAGTTTTTATAATTTTTAAAGTAAATAATGATGTTAAGTAAACACTGAAGTCAGAATTAATAGCCCCCCTGTTTATTTTTTCTTCCAATTTCTGTTAAACGGAGAGAATATTTTTTCACCACATTTCAAAACATAATAGTTTTAATAACTCATCTCTAATAACAAATTTAATTTATCTTTGCCAAGATGACTGTAAATAATATTTGGCTAGATTTTTTCAAGACACTTCTATACACCTTTAAGTGACATTTAAAGGACCTAACTAGGTTAATTAGGTTAACTAGGCAGGTTAGGGTAATTAGGAAAGTTATTGTATAACGGGGGTTTGTTCTGCAGACTATCCAAAAATATATAGATTAAAGGGGCTAGTGATTTTGTCATTAAAAAGGTGTTTAAAAATTAATAACTGCTTTTATTCTAGCCAAAATAAAACAAATAAGACTTTCTCCAAAAGAAAAAATACTATCAGGCATAGTGTAAAAAATGTCCTTGCTCTGTTAAACATCATTTGGGAAATATAAAAATTAAATAAATTAATTTAAAAAAATTAAAAGGGGGGCTAATAATTCTGACTTCAACTGTATATTTCTGAGTAAAAGATTAGTGTTTGTGTGCTTCAGTGCCATGCATTTTAGTACAGAACAAGAGATTAAACTGAAAAAAAAAAACACTGCATTATTTGGGAGGTAGTTAGTTATGCTGTGGCTATTCTCCTTTATTATAAACAAGTGGATTTATTGCTGCCATATCAGCGGCACAATACATACATAATTATCCATTTTGTGAGAGAATGTAAATGCATTGAAATATACTTTTCCTCCCACTGACCCATGGCGTTTAGATACATTTTGGTAGCCTGACTGAAAAACCATTAGCCCCGGGACGCTGGGCTACTGGATTTTGCAAGCCCCGAGTAGGCTAATTTTAATGATGTTAAATTGATTAATTAATATGTATCAATTACATTATAACCCTTACCATTTAGCTGGGAGTGCAGTGGCTAATTTTAAAATGAACAGCTATGGTTTTTAAATATTTATGTAGTGTCGGATCCTGTTTGGTGCAGACAGCTAAACTGATTATTGCTAGAATCTTGTCATGTCATATTAGTTAGGACAGGGTTATTTAGTAAGTTAGTTAGTTATTAAGTTAGTTAGTTAGCTAGTTAGTTAGTTAGGACACAGTGTTACATATTATATGATGACAATAAGAACGGGAAAAATGTCAGACCGAGTCTATTGAAAAATAAGTATTAAAAAAAAGTGAAAAGAACAGAAATGCAATGGATTCAGAGCATCATTAACTAGCTTGTTAATATAACTCACTTCAAGTAGTCATTGTACAGGTGATTGGTCAGTCTCACTCTGAAACACAGCTTCAGTTCATTGATTCCCAGCTTTAAGAAGTTATTCACTAGAGATATCTGAGGAGGCAAGCAAAAAAACATATGTATGAAATATGGCTATTGGATACAGTGCAGTACAGTAACACAATGTAACTCTTCTATTATTCAATATAAACAATGACTAAAATAATTATGTATGCATTAATACATCTATAATGCACAATCACAATTTATGATAAAGTAACTTAATTTTAATGCAACATGATGAATATACTTAATTATTACCCATTTATTGATGATGTATTAATATGATCCCCTAATTACTACCATCTATTTTACCGACATCTAACTGATATAAACAATGCCTTGTCAACAGACTTGTAAAGCTGGTCACAGTGACTCTGTCCAAAGTTTAGTCCACTTACAAAAGGCATGACTGTGATAAAGTTGACCAAGTATCTTTTGAAAGTAGTCGTCGAACGTCCAATGATTGCACTGCAAACCAAACACACACACATTAAATAACAGTCATTTTGTGCTTGTCCTCTACACACAGTACAAGAAAAACAGGACAGACAACATTTAGGTGATCAGGCATGTTTTGCAGGCATCGACACCCAGAGGAAAATCTCACCACAGAGAAATGCACCAGGCTACAAAATAACACCAGTATAGGAAAAGAAGGAGGACAAGCCTTCTAGGAACTTACATAAACATTTGGTTACAATCACGATTCAAGATCAGATCAGATCAGATCAGATTGGATCAACACGATGTATTATATCTGAATGCAAAAACTTCCCTTGACAACAGTATCTCTAGCAAAAAAGAAATCCAATATCTCTAATGCATATTAAAAAGTACATAAATCAGTGTTTTTGAAACTAATAAAGACAGCAGAAGTCAATCATTTGTTGGAATTATTTAGCCTGAAATGTTTACTGCTCCAAATTATTTTAAATGTTTCTCAAAATACATTGTGTTCAAAGAGGAAAGACGTTTTTTTGTTTTTTACCCAGATATTTAAAAAGAATATATCTTAGAGAAGTAATCAAAATACCCTCAAACCGTGACGTTTTATCCAAGGTTATCATAACGCCAGAATCTTATACAGGCCCATGCCTACCTCTCAATCATAGTCCCATTATGTATCATCCAGACATCACAGTATGTTCTGGCAACGAGCATGACAGCGATCAGAAGCAAATATCCTGACTGGAATAGAAAACAATCAATAATAGATGCACATATTGAACGTGTTTGCCCTTAAGTTTTTACTTTGATTGTATTACCTGATAAATGACAGCAAATAAGTTCAATCAAAGGCTTACCTCTTTGCAAAAAGCTTGTGGCATCAGGATTTTCAAGATATGGCAAATCCGCCTGAAGAAAACATTGTCCACTGCTGCCTTGTCTGTCTTTCTGTCCTTCTGAACATTAAAAAGTAAAATAAAATTTTGCTTTATTGATGTTTATTACACATACATACGTATACTCCCATACAGAAGTCTGATATATATATATATATATATATATATATATATATATATATATATATATATATATATATATATATATATATATATGCAAATTACATGACGTACACGTTTATGTTTGGATTTAGATCTATATCATGTATTTTATGCAATATACATTTCCCAAAATAGCAATACACACACACACACACACACACATGTACACATAGGCTACATATAACATTTTTTTCAACAAAATACTTAAGATTATATACTTAGGAATATTTTTACCTCATTGTCCCGCAGTGGTTTTGATGACCCCTTCTCTCTGTAACTAAACACGTGAATGAAAGCATAATAAGTCAATAAGTCTCCATTTAATAATGTACCATATTTCCATATTCATATTAACGTGTGAATAAATGAATGCGTCGCCTGTCAATGATGTTTCAATGTCGAAGAGGTTACACCGAT
Organism: Danio rerio; assembly: GCF_052040795.2. NCBI lineage: Eukaryota > Metazoa > Chordata > Actinopteri > Cypriniformes > Danionidae > Danio > Danio rerio. The sequence continues at coordinate 17,743,098 of NC_141022.1, forward strand.
CAACTGGTAAATAAAAGTCAACAGGCATATACATAATGAATGCTCTTACCCATTGGTTTCCGTTGACAGTCTTTGTTTTAACACATAAGCGGCGAACAGCAAAGCACCTGCGATGGAGGAATTGCCGGCTGTCAGATACTTACTAACAGCCGCCATGTTCAAGACGAAACCAATCAGGAAGCGACGGCGGGCAGCGAAGGACCCACGCGGTAGATTTCTTCCTGTTATTTTTTTTACAGTACGACCGTTAACGGGGAGTTTCTATAGGTCTACATGCCGAAGTACACAGATACACACACCTTTCACTCACACTTTAGAGATTAGAGATATCACGCACACGAATGTACATAAAAGCGTAACGAACTATTGAGCCGCGAGATGTCGCCAGAGTCCCGTCTTTCTTTAAAGCTGCTGTCAGAATTATAAGGGTGATTAGTAGTACTAAAAAACTAACGCGAGTAGAACACATAACAATATAACCAGGAAAATAAATAAATAAATAAATAATCTATTAAATTGTTTAAAATAAATATTACGTTAATAGAAACGAAATGTTATTTATTTATTTATTTATTTATTTATTTATTTATTTATTTATTTATTTATTTATTTATTTATTTATTTATTTATTTATTTAAAATAGAGGATGATTATATTTTGGGGTTTGTGGTTTCCAAAAGATTGAAACTGCTTTGTGTAGATGGAAGTGCACAATATAACAACAACAACAACAACAATAATAAAAATAATAAAACAGTAAAACAAGATAATTATTTTTAAACTAATACATATATTACACTTAAAATATGAAAGTTTATCCTGATGAATAACACAGTACAATTTTGAAAGAAACACAAAAGTATGTAGAAAATATGTATGTAGCTATATTGTACCAAAAAAGATGATTTATATATATATATATATATATATATATATATATATATATATATATATATATATATATATATATATATATATATATATATATATATATATATATATAATTATTTTTTATTTGTTTACATTTGATCAACAAATTAACGTAATAACTGATTTTACGCAAGCGTTGGATAATTTAAATCTGTTTTTAAATTAGTTTGATAATTATTATAAGGTTTAATCCGTTAAAGGTTAAATAAAATTATTTATTTGTTTGTTTTATGCATATGTGTTTATTCATCTTAGTAAAGAAAAAACTTTTTTGTTAATTAAGTAAATGTGTACATATGTTTTTTTTTTATTTGTTTAAATTTTTTTTTTTTTTTACAGTTTAATGCTTTTTCACAGACTCCTTAGCACTTCCTTGCGGCCCCCTGTGGGTCCCTGAGTCCCAGTAGAAAAATGTATGATAATATAACTTAATAGAAACAAAATGTTTATAAAAGAGTACTTTAGACTTTAGACGACACAATGGCGCAGTAGGTAGTGCTGTCGCCTCACAGCAAGAAGGTTGCTGGTTCGAGCCTCGACTGGGTCAGTCGGCGTTTCTGTGTGGAGTTTGCATGTTCTCCCTGCATTCGTGTGGGTTTCCTCTGGGTGCTCCAGTTTCCCCCACAGTCCAAAGACACGTGGTCCAGGTGAATTGGGTATAGGCTAAATTGTCCAAAGTATATAAGTGTGGGTGAATGTGTGTGGATGTTTCCCAGAGATGGCTTGCGGCTGGAAGAACATTCGCTGAGTAAAAACCTGCTGGATAAGTTGGCAGTTCATACTGCTGTGGCGACCCCAGATTAATAAAGGGACTAAGCCGAAAAGAAAATGAATGAATGAATGAATGAATGAATGAATGAATGAATGAATGACTTTAGACTTTCATAATATTGGATTTTTAGAGTATAATCTGAATATGACTGAGTCATGTCAAGTCGTGCTTTATTGTCATTCCACTGCATGTGTGGACATACAGAGAAACAAAATGTTGTGTCTCGCAGGACAACGGTGCTACATAAATCAATCATCAATACAAACACAATATAAGAGTTATTCAAAAATATATACTATATAAGTATGCTACAAGATACTTAACTATACACATAGCAGGCTATACAAGTACTTTTAACTGAAACTGAACAATGTTGTGCAGGAAATTGTGCAATAGAGGTATTAAGGGTGAATATTGTGCAAAAGAGGTATTTAAGGTTTTAATTTAAGCGAGAGTTATTTAAGGTTGAAGCAAGCAGTGCAACATGATTGTGGTATATTTATAGTAAACATCATTTTCCTTATTGAGTTCTTGTAAGATGGAGTTTACATAAAGTGTCAGGTGCATAAGAGAGAAGAGCGTTTCAACAGGTGGTTTGTCAAGTACACTAACCCGAATGAAGCACAATTTGAAATGCACAATGTTTCCAAGAGAAACTGAGTCATTAAGAGTATAAGAGATTAAACTGAAAAGAAAATTAATGAATGATAATTTAAAAATATAAAACAACATCATTATTTAGAAAAAAAAATAGATATATTAAAGTTATAATATGAAAGCTTATCTTGATGCATCACACAGTACAATTGCAATAAAAATAAACTGCAATATAATGTCCTTCGGCTAAGATTAATCAGAGGTCTCCACAGTGGAATGAACTGCAAACTATTACAGCATGTGTTTTACGCAACGGATGGCCTTCCAGTCGCAACCCAGTACTTGAAAGCTTGAAATATACATATATACAAAAATACATATGTACCAAAAAGACAATAAATCATTTTATTTGTTAACGTTTGTTGACGTAAAACCGATTTTAAACCAAACGTTGGATAATTTATTAATCGTTTTTTTTTATATTAATGATTGTTTTATTTATTTGTCTTTTTCATGTATGTAGCCTATTTTTATTCGTCTTAATGAAGTTAAATATTTTATTGTTTATTAAATAAACGTGTAAACTGATTTTTTATTTGTTTGTTTACGATATCTTTTTTTTATTTTTTGCTTTTCCACGGACTCCCTAGCACTCCCTCGCGGCCCCCTGTGGGGTCCCCGGGTCCCAGTGTGAAACCACCGATCTCCTTCATTGTACTCAGCTCTAGACCCAGCGCAGCACATGTAATTTTGACGAGGAAAACAAGCGGCTTGTATGGCTTGTTGAGCCCTCTCTACCAGCCAATAGGAAGTTTGCTTTGAGGTCATGTGAGTAAATTTTGAGTCAGTCAGTCCCCGCAGTTAGTTTTTCTCTCTCCAGTTGTGATGTGAACAGCGATCTGTGTGCGAGCGTCTTTTAGAGATCATTTGATGGATTTACAAAGGATTTACCTTCATGATTCTTCAGTATGACGATCGTCACGAGCCATTCAAGTAAGTACTGCTCGTTTGAGATGCTAAAAACACAAACTGCTGAAGATTTATAAATTTGAAACGGCTATAGCTAGCAGCGCTAAAGTTCATGGGGGCTATGAAGAGGAGATACAATTACAGCATTGAGTGAAATTGTGTATCATTAAATTCGGTTTGTCAAGTCAAACTTGTTTTTTTTAAATGTCAAAAAATGCAATACTTCAATAAGTTACTTAACGTGACTGTTTCAATTGTGGTAACATGCTCTGTTAAAGAGCCAAACTTGTCAACCCAAATCCTGATCGTTTAATTCTGACAAGTCATAGCCGACCAAATTTTACCCTATGTTCCTTTTTGAATGTCCATTTCCTCTCATCACTGACTACAACCGAGATGGATTGTTATGAGTGACAGGTGTCAAGCTCCTATTGAATGATAAAGATCGTTGCATTACTCGCATTCTGCAGCTGCAGACGTGCTTCAGCTGAAGACAAAGGCAGTCACGTAACCACATTACACATCCAAACACTACATGGCTACAAAATTACATGTCAAAGCATGAGGCATCAGTAGATAATGGGTCAGGCTGTCTGAGGGCATGAGTTCTTGTTACTGGTGGATCATCATGATAATGCTGCAGAGCTTGAATGTTGTAAGCACTTTTCTTGGGCAAACTGGTTTTTAAATTGTAGTTCTTGTTTGTTTCGTAAACCAACTATTGATTTTTTTTTTTATGCACTGGTCATGGGGATTGAGGTAAAGTTGGTTTTATATTCGCACATTCAGACTTCTTAATAATATAATGTCAGAAACGTTTTCTTTGCAAATTCTAAATAGGGAATCATATTAGCAGTCAATGACTATCAAAATACATTGTTTACCGTCAATTAAATTGTTTTCAAGTCAATATTACATTATTTTAGACTGAATATTCAAAAGTATCATGGTAAACAATATAGGGAGCGTGTCACAAGTTGTCACTGAATGAATATGCGAATATAAAACCAACTTTACCTCAATGTCATGTGGCAGGAGGTTTCCAGAGCTGAATATTTTATAAGTATATATAAGCTGATGTTTTGTCTGAAATTAATTGAAAAGCACCCTTAACCCATTTTTAAAATCTAGATTGAGCAACTTTAGAGATGTTCAGAAAACCAGTCTGATGTTTAGAGTAACAGTTAAGCAATTTTTTTTCTTTTTTTCTTTTTAAAACATAAAACCTTTAGTTACCTCTCCAGAATCATTATTTATAGAATACATTTGTGATTAGGTATGTAGGATGTCAAAAAAAGAGCAAATCTGGACTGAAATATGGCTGAAAATTGTTTTAAAATACTTGTAATATATAAAAACATGTAAAGAATTTTATTAAATGCAAAGTACCATTTTTAAAGGGATAATTCACCTAAAAATGTATATTTACCCACTGTTTACTTGCTCTCAAGTGGTTAAACCTTCACAAGTTTCTTTCCTCCGTTGAACACAAGTGAAGATATATTGAAGAATGCTAAAAATCTGTAAACATTGACCTCCATAGCAGAAACAACAAATATTATGAAGGTCAAGGGTGACAGGTTTTCAGCTTTATTCAAAATATCTTCTTTTGTGTTTTACAGAAGAAAGAAACTTAAACAGGTTTGGAACAAGTACAGGGTGAGTGAATGATGACAGAATTTTCAGTTTTGGGTGAACTACCCCTTTAAGTCAATTCATCATCATAGTTAATAAATAGGCAGTTACGCTGTATTTTAAAGGGTGTGTGCAGCTAAAAATGATCATTTGCTGTTAATTCACTCGCAGGACATTCAAAATGTGGAAACTTTTTACTAACCTTTAGTAGAATTCTAACTTTTAGAATGTCAAAAGTGAAATGTGGTAAATAATGTTCAGTTTTTTGCACAGCCTAATGATTTTACTTCATTATACCTCAAATTATAATCAGAATAGGTACAGGTATTTTTTTGTTTTGCTTATACAGTGCTCAGCATCATTTAGTACACCCCATTTTGAAAATGAATATTTTTTTAAAAATCTATTTCTCAGTGAATATAGGCAATACATTTTGGTGCATTTAAACAAAACAGATTAATTAAACAGATGAGCAATTCCATGAAAATGTCAACCTTATCATGAAAAAATAAACTTTTGACCAAAATAACAAAACCTATTTAAATTTGCTTATTAAGGTCTATATTTTATTGTTATGATGTGCTCTTGTTGAATTTTTAAGGAAATTGTTTTGTTTATCCATGAAATATGAGGATTGTGCCAATGCTAATTTTCATTATCATCCAACCACTTTTCGTGCTTTTAAAAAAGGGGTTAAAGACTCACCTTTTCCATGCTTTATGTTAACAGTAATCATTCTGCAGAAGGATTGGAGTCTGTAGTATAAATAATTATCCTTACTTTTTCATAACATTATTGCCCTTTTGATTTATGAGCTACATATTTAAGACATCACGCAGCTTCGGTCATGTGTCACGTCCGTAACGATTTAATGAAAAAGTTTATATTGTGGAATAAATATTATAACAAATAAAATGAAACTTTGTATACAAAGCCAAAATATGTTTATACTAATTATGATCGCCAACTCATCTCAGGTCTTTGCTCTAAACAACCACAATTTTGCGTTACGGACGTGACCATTTTTGAACTCCTTATTAATATAAGCCAATGACTGGCGCATATTTGTTCATTATGATGCTGCATTACAATTACTGACTTACATTACATAACATCCATATGTTATATCAAGAACTGAATATTTCATTTAACTATAAACCACTTTAGTAACATTTCAGAAATAAATGTTTAATAAGAAAACAACATTTTACATATTGCCATAATTGGCCATAATGACCTATTTTCTCCGTCTTACTTGCGGTTCATGTGCGCACGCACTGCCTATAGTGAAAGATAATGACAATGAACCATAAGGCTTTGAACCTATACATTTTGTAAAGTATAGGCTAAGGATATAACAATTTTGTTATTTACATGTGATACTGCATTAAATTGCATACATGTTTTATAAGCTGTAAAATGAAAGCATCAGTTTGGTGCGAAGTTATAAAATATTTGTCTTTGTTTGATTTGTAGATTAGGCTATTTAAAATGTATATAAGAACTATTAATAACTGTTATTTTCCAAATGGAAAAAAGGGTGGTTTGTTGATTGTAGTCTGCACTAAATCATGAATATGCCTAGTTGAGTTTATGACGCGGCTCCAGGCAGCACAGACGACCAGGATCAGCGCTGGTTCGTCAACTCCTGTGTCAAACTGTGGCCAGAATATCCTTCTTTCATTTGGCTTTTTTGGCAAAAAACATCTGTAAGCACGTGTGTTTGCACGTGTTACTGTCATGCGAGTTAACAAATATGTGTTGCTCATAAAAGCCGATCACAACGAACGCGCTTCTTCATTCCAGAGACGTGAGGCGCTCCGCAATGCATTTTATGTTGACAAGAAGAAAAGGAGCACGGTGCTCTTTTGAATGTCACTATAGATAACAACTGAATCAGCTGGTCTATTGTGCGCGAGTGTAGCTGTCAATGTTTACATAATTAAATTTTTTAAATAACATTATGAAATTCAAGATTTGTAAAGTCATACAACTTTGGATGACTTAAAACAGCGACCAAGTCTCTCCGTCATTAAAAAGTTCGCCGTAGTCATCTTGACACTGCTGTCACCTCCAAGGAAACCCCGCCTCTTCTTTCGTTTGATTGAAGAATGAAAGTCGCCACTGAGGTAACATGCTTTTCTTCTGGAGCGCACAAAGCGCGCAATGACAAAACGCGAGGTGCGCAAGGCGCATAATCAATAACCTCCATGCATTTGGTCTTTTCCCACTGCTCAAAATGCGCACGCCGCGGGTCAGGCCACAGCGGAGTTTTCATTTCATGCAGAGCATAAATATGTTTTTTATTTCATTAATTAAATAACTATTTATAAGGATAAATTATCAAAGCGACACAATTCATTTTCCAAGCCCTTTATCCAAAATCTAAGCACTTTCAAAGCTTGAAAATTGGCTATAGCCTACATTAAAATTGAAACATTTTCAAAGATTTCCAGCACCCGGCAAATGCGCTTATTGAGTGCTTATTAAAATTATTTTAATAAGAATAAGAATAAAATCTTGATATTGATCTAAGCTTTAACTACATTATATGAGTATTAAATTTGTTAGAAAATCGATAGGACCTGCAGCTGTAAATATTTAATTCAATATTTTAAACAATCGGTTATGAACTATAGCCTAAAAATATAAACATACAGTCATCCATCGTACATGCCTACAACCAATGACTATTTTTCTATGCTTGTTTAACATAGCCTACACAAAACCTTTCTTAAGTTTTAAAGTTTTCTCTCTCACCCTGGTGCGTATGAACTTTTTGCAACCTGTCCTGAAGTGACTGCCGACGAGAAAAAGAAAGCAAGCGCGAGTGGAGAAATTAAATTATTTATTCCATCAACGAACACATTAACTAGAAAAAACTAAAATAAACTTTGTCAAGTATAATATTGCCATATCTGTGACAAAACTAGATTTTAAATATTCTCCACGTAGAAACAGTCTTGCGCAACAGTCGGGCAATGATTTAATTCAAGTTTGTCTGGAAACACTAACTTTAGGAGCCTGCTAAACATAGGCCCATTATAGCTGATTATGTTTATTATCAATTCTATATTATTCAGAGTATAAAAGCACCATGTTAGCATGCAACATTGTTACCGAATTGAGTTTTGAACATTCGAACGTGCGTTAACCTTTAACAACGCCATAATACGAATTAAATATAACAAGGTGATATCTATTTAAGTTTGATTAATTGTGCAACATTACCATTCAGATGTCTCAGAGGTTAAAGTTTATTGGTTTACACACCCAACAGATATCCACAAATAGGTCTTTGGTCAAGTTTTGAAAGCATTTATCTGACTTTCATAATGTGTCAACAGTCAATTTCAGAGCAGTCACGTCCGTAACGAAGACAAGTCACGTCCGTAACGAGAGTTTTTCCTCATTAATGCAAAAATGAAAAACTAAATAAAATTAATTATATATGTCCCATGCAGAGCCAACCCTTATCCTTTTGACTGTTATATATTTTTTTGGCTTCTGCATTTTCATTCACAGAATTTTCACAAAGTATGTCAACTCACAAAACTCATGTCTTTTTTTTGTCACGTCCGTAACGCATTCATTTTGCCGTCATTTTAAATATAAAACACCTGCATAGACTGATATTTTTTTGATGCCTGAACTCCATGGTTAAGGGGTAAGAAAAATATAAACATATATTTCAATATACTGTTAACACATACCTTCTCTGAGAATATACGTTTCATTTTTTTTACTGCAAATGTCACGTCCATAACGCTGGAATCAGCCAGATACATTTATTAAAATAATATTTTAATCACTAAACTTATTTAGAAACTAAAAGATAATACAATTAGATTCAAGCAAAATATTTCTAATCAAAATTACAACTTACAAAAATACAACTAAATTTTCCATGTTTTATGCTTTTTTAGGTTTTTCCTCTTTTTGAAATTTGTATTTAAAATTTTTCTATAAAATATAAATTTGGGTGTACTAGTTTTTGGACCATTATTATAAGTTATTTTGTTAGATAAGCTCCAGATTTGGCTTCATTTAATGGATATGCACAAACATAATATTGTATAGCTTCTTATTAAAAATATGAACTGAAAAGACAGATTTGTGAGGGGTGTACTTATATATGCTGAGCACTGTACATATAAAAACTAAAATCAAAGCTAATTTCATCAAAATCTCAAAAATCACATTTCAATGAATAAAAAAAAAATCAAGAATATTATTGTGAATTTTTACACATGTATTATGGGCCTATTATTGCTGAATTTTAGTAACCATTACTCCAGTCATGCTATCCAATATGCTAACTTGGTGCTCAGTTCATTGTTATTATTATTCATATTATCAATGTTAAAAACAGTTGTGTAGTTTATGTGTCATTTATTGTTTTAGAAACAAAAGTAGTTATTATGAATCTATTCACTGTCACTTTAGATCAATTTAATTTGTCTTTACGGAATTAAAGTATTAATATCTTTATACTGTTTTACTAGGGCTGCACAATATATAGTTTCTGCATCAGTATGGCAATGTGATCATATCTGAAGATATAATGTTGAGTCTAAACTCTAATTTATCAGTTGCATGTGTTTTTGATGCCTGTGATTGTATAATGATTTTAAAAGCGTTCAGGTATAAGAAATTGTACCATTTTAAAGGGCACCAATGGTGAAAAATCTACTTTTCAAGCTGTTTGGACAGACATATGGATAAAGTGTATACTATAGACCGTCATATTAGGGTGAAATAAACACACCCAGTCCTTTTTTTTCAGTTAAACAACATAAAAACGGTGGACCAATTGGAGCGGTTTTCAGACCGACCGCAACTTGACATAGGAGTGCGGCCCCTCCGCCCACCAAATTGATTGACAGCTTAGTCACATGTATATTTATACTTACAAGACCAGACGTGTATAAAGCAACCGAGAATAAAAGGTCTGTTCGGTTCGCTAGAATCATCAATAATCGTCAAATGTGATCAAGAGTGTGTTTTACAAGTTTAAAATGTTTTAAAACAGTGCACGTGTGTAATGAATTACAGTGATTTACTTAAGATTCACTTCATTAGCACAGCTGCGTGTCAAAAGAATTATAAAAGAAGACGCTTCAATCCCGGTTTGTGGACGTTAAATCAGGTTTATTTTGTACATTAACATAACAGATATCCATACAGCAGTGGAGATTAAGCTGTATCCTGTCACATTTGCGTGCAAAAAGAATGCAAAGCTAAATGCACTCTGTCTGTGTGTGTGTGTGTGTGTGTGTGTGTGTGTGTGTGTGTCATTCTGTATCTGTATCTGTGTGTGTGTGTGTATTTGTATGTGTATGTGTGTGTTTGTGCGCTTGAACTTTGTACATTGACATTGTGTGTGACTCATCGATGCATCTCCACAACAAATACTCATTGGTAAAGTTCTTACTGTAGAATTTCTCACAAACGTGAGATCTTCTTCCTTTAAGTTTGTCTGTTGTCTGACGCAGCCGAGGGAGGAGATTAAGGCACGCAGAAAGGCACATAGAAACTGTTGGCAGGGAGGACTAGCCTTAAAGGCGCAGTACGACAAAACAGCCCCCTGGTGGAAAAATGTTTAAAGTAGAATCTTGTAAAAGGTATAATGAAAAATCTGATGGGTGTTTTGAGCTGAAACTTTATATACACATTCTAGAGATGTAAAACACTTATATTAAATCTGAAAAAAGGTGTAACCTAGGTGCCCTTTAACGATGATTAATTTGATTGAATTATTTTTACTATTCAGTTACTGTATTTGAATATTGTTTGACTCGACACTTTATTTTAAGTATATCTTTTTCTTGATTGTATTCATAGATTATTATGTGTGAAAATGCTCATAACCTACGCAAATAAAGAAATACACTGCATATAGAACAGACCACAACGAAAATGTGTCAGGGTTCCCCTAAGAAGTTTACTGACTGTTTATTAGATTTTATGGAGATGCAAATAGCAAACATCAAATCATCAATCTCTGACTAAACATGTGCATAAAAAATTCACACAACACATGCAAATAGAGAAACGCAATGCAAATAACACAGACAACAACAAAATTGTGTCGAGGGGACCCCAAAGATTTTAGAGATTGTTTATTAGATTTTTTGGAGATGTACAGTATTCCCACTGTAGAATCATCCCAATAATATAAATTCTTTCCAAATAGAGATATTAAGTCATCTGGTAAAATTGTATTCATATCGCATTATTCATTCATTCATTCATTCATTTTCTTTTCGGCTTAGTCCCTTTATTAATCTAGGGGTAGATTATTGTGCTACCCTCTGCACTCCTGAGTCGCCCATCATATCACACTATACTGTATATCGCAAAATAAAAAAATCGCAATGTTAGATTTTTCTAATATCGTGCAGCCCTGTCATTTAGGGCCAATGCCAATTCTACCCCTTAGCCCTTCCCCTTACCCCTCGTTTTGCGCGTGCACCCCAAGGGATGGGGGTGACCATTTTTTTTTAGCTTGAAGGCGTATGGCAACAGGGAAAGGGTGAATAACCCAACGAACAAAGATTTTTCAGGACCACACTTGAAACCAAGGGGTAAGAAAATTTCCCAGAATACACATGCCACAATGGCAGTATTGCTGAACCCGGAAGTAAGGAGATCCACAAATTAGTATTTTTTTGTCATTATTAAAATTTTTTACGACAAACAAACATAAAAAAATAAAAAAAACGCTAAAAAACCCTGCTTAATTTCACAATCTATAATCCCTATTAATAACTCCTGTACAGCAGTCCCACAACTTTCTGACACTCGAATCCCCTGTCAGTAATGTCTAGTGGCTGTCAATGGGCTTTTTACAGTGTCTGCTATTATAATGTTAATGTTGTTTTTGGTGTGTTTACATTGAGGAATATGGCCACTGTGTAAATACACAGTACAGTTATGATCTTATTGCTACATTGGATCGTTATGATAACATAATATATGCCTTCAGTGATTTCCTGTAGATATATACCAAAAAATAACACAACTGGAATAACTACAGCAGTCGCCATTGTCTGATCTCACATGAAGCAGGAGATCGCAAGGACATATGATGACGTGTGCAGGTGGTGTAGTGCTGTCCCAATTCTTAGGGGTAAATTTTGAAGACCTTCCCCATCACCCTCGGTTGTAAGGGCCAAGGGTAAGGGAAAGAAATAGGGTTACAAAAATAGAATTTGGATTGGTCCTTAATCTTATATTAAATCCTACTGTTTAGGACCCTCGACTCTGGCTGTATGTTTTTATTGCTGTTTGATTGATCATCACCTTTTTTTCGTCCCCCACAGTGCCCTCAGCTCTCCACTGGCAGGAGAGTTTTCGGATCTGCGGCTGAAGCGACTTCGTAACGGCAGAAGCTGCTGCTGGAATGTTCCGTCAGGGCAGCAACAGTGGGAATAAACGCATGACAAGCGGTGCTCGTCTCTCCCAGCCCATCATCCCTTTGTCCCTGCCTACCGCATCCTCCAAAACGCTAGAAATGGGCCGCAGCTCTAAGACAAACCCCCTCAACGCTATGGGCCTGGACCACAATATCGCCACCTCGGGAGGGGATCCCGAATACATCATACAACTGGTCAATGATGTGCGCAAGTTTTCTGATGTGCTGCTGAGCCTTAAAGAGGCTTTTCATTCCAAAGGTGAGCTTCTATATTCCTTTTTTACATTCTTTCTATAGCACTTGGAGCTTGGGCTGATGTAATCGTGTGAACTTTTAAAACGCAAATTTTAAACCGCAAAAGTTGCGAACACACTGTGGTCATGTGACATGTGGGAATAAAGCAGTCTACATTGGAATTATCTTGTTAGGTATTTCTGTATTTCATGGCATCGTTGGAATACTATGTGTTATAATATAATGATGTTGTGAAGTTTATCAGTTCTATGAATATGCAAAGTAACGAAAGTTTGCTTTTTACTTGTATTTTCTTTTTGAATAATGGAAGTTAATGGCATCATCTAGCGTCAGTACAGAGTAGCGGTGCCCAAACTTGGTCCTAGAGGGCCAGTGTCCTGCAGAGTTTAGCTACAACTTTCTATAACACACCAGCTTGAAACGGAAGTTATAAGTATACCTAGAAAAAGCTTCAATAAGTGGCTCAGTTGTGTCTACATGGGGCTGTAACTAAACTTAGCATGACACTGGCCCTCCAGGACCGAGTTTGGGCATTCCTGGTATTGTGAATTTTTAAGATGTTCGGCCATCTGTAGGTTTAATTTGTGTGGTCAAGCTCATTTTGGTGAGAGAGCATTCTGATTGGCAGCTCAGCTATGGTTCAGGTTGTAAATTGCAGCTTGTGGACAAAATAATGTAAAAGACAAGACCAAGAAAGCGACACAAGTCAAGACTGAACAAAGAGAGACTTGTTCACAAACAAATAATTTCAAATGACATAAATTATCAGATTATTTGACATATTTGCATGAGAACCATTTCAATGCTGCCATATTGAAGTGTTTTCCAAACTGAAGTGCTCAAAAATGGCCATGTTATAGGGCCTAGCTGAATGAAGAATTTTGAAGAGTACAACTGTTGCACGGTTCTGGTCCCCATGATGCTTTGTAACTTGTTGGTTCCAACGAGTTCGCGCAGCTCTTGGTCCCACCCACACTGGTTACAGCTACCAAGTTGACCAATCACAGAGCTTGGGCTATGCGTCATTGCGAGATGTAGTTACAGTTTTTGAAAGGTGCACGTCAGTGTCAACTGCGTTCATGCCCTAATGCCTCTGAAGCTTTGAAGGGTAAATCCTTCAGAAACAAACAGTTTGTATGTATGCAGTGCTAGTTCTGGTTTCCCTTTTAGGAATCACAATGCAGAATACTGCCATCTGCAGGTATGGAAAAGTATATCCTCTCACACAAGAAAAGATTGCAGGTTCTAGTTTCAGTCAGCTGTCATCTGTTTGGCGTGTTCAAGTGCAACTTTTTGACAGAGATAGGAGCAGACAGAGCCAATTCAAGGTGACAACACAGTTGGCTTATGTCACTGCTAGTTCTTTGATGTCTGTCCAAGGCTTCAATGTGACTTGGTGAACTGCTAAACATGTTAATTTGAGTAACTAAACCAGGAATTCTAATTTTAAAGTTTAATACTAATACTTTAATTGAATGCTTATTTTACTGACCTTTTTAGTTTCACAGCACACTAGTAGAGATTTTATAGACAGGAAAGTGTTGGGAGCAGAGATAGAGGAAGGATCAGCAAAATACTGGGAATCGAACTCTGTTCGCCATGAGCTCCTCTGTGCTATGTGTGCTAACCACTAGGCTATTGCCGCTGACTACACAACACACGTAATGTGTTTCTTGTACTATATCTTGATTTAACTGCCTGTCTTTGTTGAATAAGAGTTAAACAGCGTATTAAATCATAATTAGGTTGTTATCTACATCTTTAGGCCTAAGTGAAACTATGATCTTGTGGTATTGCAATTTATGCTGTGTCAGGTATTTTTAAATATGCATGTGGGTCAGCTGTGTGTGTTTCAGCCTATTCTGATGATGTAGAAGGTTTCTAAGCTATGTCAGTCTTCCTCATTCCCATCACTGGAGGAGTGCCATGCGTGTCAGGATGCCACGGGTAACTCCTGCCATCCTGCTGAGAGCGTATTTTTTCTGCTGCACAAGGCATCTCTAAAATCAGCCTTCTTGTAGAACACCCCCACCCTCCAGTTTCTCAAATACATGATACACAGAGTCGGTTGATGGTTTTTCCTATTTGCTTTTTCAATGTACTGAATGGGAAACTGTGTGTTCCCATTCTGCTTTATTGGAAACAGCTAGAGGATGATGTTCCTGTTAGATTCTTCCCTTTACAGAAACTGTTGCTGTGATGAAAGAATGCAAAGATCTTATTATATTGTCATCCACAGTAAATACAGCATTTATGGTAGAGCTGTGGAGTATAGATAGTTGACTGGCCAATTATGGTTTGTGGTGTATAGACTTTTAAATACTTTCCCATCTAAGAATAGCCAAACTGTCCCACCCCCAGCGGGGAACTACAATGTTTTTTTTTTTGTTTTGTTTTTTTCATTGGACCACATAAAATAGTGGTCACCGGCAAAACAAGTGTAGATATTTTTTTGATTAAAGGAAGTATGTTTAAATGCTCATTTTTTATATATAATTAGCAAAATTTCTTTATAAATATCATGTAAAGGCTTTGATCCAGTTTGTGTTTTATTATTTTTTTTATTAAATCTAAAGTTTGGGTTTAATAATGTGTTTTGATTAGGCATAGGAGGATAACCGTTTTCATCATGGTTTGGAAAGTCAAGGTTTTAAAACTATACTTTTTTTGCAACTAGGTTTTTTTTGGGCAACAGTATCTCTAGCAGAAAAGGACCCGCCACATAAAAAGCTACTGTTTCAAAACATTTTAAATATTTCTTAAAATAAAATAGATTGTGTTAAACAGAGAAAAAGTTGTTGTTTTTTTACCTAGATATTTAAAAATAACATATTTTAGAGTAGTAATCACAATACCATGATACTATAAAATTGTGAAAATATTTTTATCATACCAGCACAATCTGATACCGGCCCATGCCTATAGTTTGGATGCATTCCTTTTGATCAAGTGTGCCAAAAAATATGTTTACATAGTTATGTTAAGATTAAAATAAAGACTGATCTTTAGAATATCCTATTCATCATTAAATCCTTGACGGAAAAAAACTGTTATAAAACTCTTTTGTTAATATTGATAATAATAATAGGGTTAATAGGGTTAGGGTAACAATATATAGTTTTAGCATGGTCATTGCAATGTGTTCGGCCGCAATAGTTACATCGTATGATATGAAATGTTGAGTTGGGATTATTGACCTAATTCTACTCTGCGGAAGTGCGATTGTTTTTGCGATTGTTTTAGAACTTCCGATTCAGTTGCCTATGGGAGAAATGACTAGGAATAATAAATCGCAGAAAACAATCAAACTGCTCGATCTACAAACAAGTGTTTGCATGACTATACATAAAATGTAGAATAATATAATTAGAAAATATCAGTTTGCAACATCAAGTAGCATAACGAGTTGTTTTTAACCTCTAAAATTAATGAAGGTGAATGAGACCAGAAGTCTCGAGCCAAAAAGATTCAAATGGCTGTGCCGCTTGTACAAGGAGAATAAGGTAAGTAGTTGATCAACCATTGAGAATGCATGAGATTTGTTGAGTCATTGCAAAATATAACCATAACAAAGTGAAATTTTATCGTTGGCAATCGCTTTTAAGGCATTTTAAGAGAGTGTAAAGCATTCAGGCTCATAACGTGCAACATTTGTAACTTTAACGAAGATTATTTTTACTGAATTATTAATTCAATGAAGACTATACAGTGTTATTTCACATTTATTTATTTTATTTCCGTACCTGAATACTGTTTGACATTCTGGAAAACCATAAGCACTGTTTGTTTTACTTTTTTTTTTTTTTGCAATTAGTTTATTATTTTTTATACATAATTCACAATACATGTGAACTTGTATTTTTATTGCAATATATCTAGCAAAAAAAAAAAAACAACAAACAAAAGAAACAACTTGTGAACGGCCCTTACTTAATAGCCTCAGCCATACTTAATCCAGTGTGTGTGTGTATCAGCCTCAGTTTACAAGCTTGGAACTTTAAACTAGCGCACAGTTGGCATAAATTTTAGTTGCAGGTTGCAGTTTGGTGCAGAAATGCAGTGTTGAGAAGCCTTTTAATTAATTAACCGTGACAAATTAAAGCGTGGTTAGTAGTGAAATCGGTTAATCGTTGCATACCCAGTCATCATTAAGTAGATATATTAAATTACATGTTAAACTATTCTGAAATGGAAGGCAATCATTTTAAACAGTGAAATTGTTTCTTGATTTGAATTTTTTTTACTGTACATCCTTAATGCTGAGCACACAAATGGTGTTCCAAGCACAAAATAAATAAAGTGATTGGTATCTCAACTCTGCCAACCATTTACAAGTTAGTCAGGCATTAGTTGGCCTCAGTATCGTGTGCATATACTCAGAAAAGAAAAAGCAATGCACAGATTCTATTTGAATCCATGTTGGCATATTCTTTAAGTAACTTTAGTAGAAAAGTGCAAACATTAAACACAGAAACCAGCTGTAGCTGGATTGTAAGTGTGTTTCTTGTAAACATACTTCCTGCAGTTCCCTCAAGAAATGACTTTACATTTAAATTGCTTTCATGAAACACTTTTCTACGTATTGCCAAAGCATTACAGGAAACAGGCATGCAGACTCAAAAAAAAACTACCCTAGCTTATAACTTCAATCCTTTATTTGTCAAATGCAGCAGCTGACGACTACAAAAGCACAAATACCAACAAAACAATAGGAATAAATAATCGTAATAATCCGGATTTAGATCGTGTGCATATTTGCTGAACATAAGCAGCTGTTTCTGTGTCTCAGCTGTTCAGTAAGCGCAGCATTTCCTATTAAAACGGATTCTAGTTGCTTTTGTTTTAGATGTTAAACTGGCTGGTTAAGTATTGCTGCTGAGTGAAATTCTCCACACCGTTCTCTGTCAAGCGTCCTGAATGACACTTCTCTCAAGCACACGCTTTTGACCTCCCCACTCTCCACTGCCTTATTCCGTCCGAGCGGAGGAGATGCTCACTGACCCACTAAATGTCTGGATTCATCCTGTCTGCACAGAGATTGATCATCACAGCTCTCCTCACTTTCCCTGCTTTTGTTTTACGCTAGTGAGGATCCACACTACTACACCCGTACTGCTTATTTGCTCAGTTCGTCAGATGGAATGTCTCCTTGAGACTTTTGTTGAAACAAGATAGTTAATTAAAGCTAAAAAACGAGTGGGTTGTGAAGTGTTTAGCAGAAAAGTGCAGTGTTTTCAGTTGGCTCATCACTTTGATCGGTGTGACCAAACGCTTCTGGTCGGTGATTCCTCCTCCTTCGCCGTGAAGCCCCCTCCTCCTGCATACCCCGCATTCCTTCAGAACAAATGTTCACTTGTTGCTATGGAGCCTCCGACTGACTGTTGTTAGGTGTTCGACACGTGAAAAAAGGACTCTTCCTTGCTAATTATTAGACATGATTTTAAAGCTACCTTTTCATATTGTGGTTATTTGACTTTCTGACAGTTTGAGGAAGTTGCGCAAAGTTGTCATAGTCAAATTTCTTTATTTATTGCAGGTCCCTTTTTTATTATTATCTTTCCTTGTAAAACTATTATGCCATCAATCCTGTTGAGAATGTCAGAAATGTCTCTTCAACTTCTGTTGTTTCTGTTGTCACATCAGGGAGTCATTCCCAGCGTGATTTTTCTTCGAATCCAGCATTGAGGTGTTTTTAAAGTAATTTTGTACTCCCGTGACAGCTGGACATGCAGCAGGGTGGGGTGTTTTTACTGGAATGGATAAATATCAAATAATTCCCTCTGTGATTTTTAGCAAAGCACATCTAGAGCGTGTGGAAGTGTATTGTGGCCTGTTTACGCTCATCATGTGGGCAGCTGAAGGAATGTGCTGTGGAAGAAGAGTTCCACTTAAGTGTTCTGCTTTTGAAAAGTGTTTTGATAACAGCCAGGAAGTCTTTCACTTTTGTCATGCACCGGGTTTGTGGACCCATTTACCATAGTTCAGATAGAAACACTCTTTATTTGATTCAAACATATTTATTTAAGGTGCACTGGCCTTCCTGACCTTTCAAGCTACTTGTTGAAAATGTAATATATTACTAGTCACAGGTAGTTGTTCCTTATTATAACTGTTTCCTACAGTTATAATTAATAGTGAAGTGCTTGAATAACACAAAGATGTGAATTCAAATTATAATTTTTCCACCTAAATATATTTTTTATTTAAATAAAACAAATAAAAAAAAAATAATTAACATAAAGCAAGCAAAACAAAACAAATGAAACAATTTAAATAAACAAAATAAAATAAAACAAAACAAATAAGAAATAAATAAAATAAAATAAAACAAATCAAATCAAAACAAAGCATAACAAAACAAATAAACAAAATTAAATAAAACAAAACAAATAAATGAAATAGACAAAGTAAAATAAAACAAATATAAATAAAATAAGACAAAACAGAGCAAAATAAAATTAATTAAAAATTAAATACAACAAATGTATAAAAGTATAAGCAAAAATAAATACTTAAAATATTGAAACATCAGGAATCCAGCAAATAGTTAAAAGGTGAAATAAATATATAAATAAATTATAGAAATTTAAATAGTAAAATGAATAATAACAATGTTCAATACATATTTATTTTTGCAATTCACAGCTCTACAGTGTGTGCTGGTTAAACAAATGGTTAAACAAATTTGTTAATTTTTGCTAAAATGTAAACAATATGATAATACATCAACAAGGGTTTTAAAAGCTCAAGCATCAAAAACTGCTTCATGGTCTACTTGGTCAAGAAAGTGTTGAAAAGGGGTCCATATTTTATAAAAATCTTTTAATTTTCCTTAACTGTTTATGTCAGCTTCTCCAGAGCAAAACTGCTAGTCATTTCAGTAATCCACAGGATCGCCTTTGGGGTTTTTTCCAATTTAAATCAGTAACACGCTTCACTTAGAGTTAACTAAAATCTAATAATTTGAGTTTGCTTGTGTTCAGATCCACATATACCATGTGTTTACAGGCTATATAAGAAATAAACATTTGGGAACCAAATGTATATTTTCTTAGATTTTCTTTTCTAATTAATTTACCAACCCTTATAAGGATCCCTATCCAAAATGTTCACACACATCTTTTTAGAGTTTACAGTATTTTTATTTAATTTCACTTTATAACATTCAAACCTAAAAATATTCTGCCTTTCCTTTTTAGCTTTTCTAATCATTTCAACTTTTATTAATTAAACTGACTTAAATATTATAGCCTAAAATTAGTTTTAATTAGTTCAAATCTTACTGACTTAAATTGTTTTAGTTGTAATATGTTTTAAGCTTTAATTAATCTAACTGGCTAAAAATATTAAGTCAAAAATTGTATAATTTAAAAAATGTAGTTGAATCCTGATTAACTTATTAAAAAAAGTTAAATGTAAATTTAAAATATTTGTTGTCTTGAATTTTTGTCATTGCATTTTTTGTAGTGTTAAAACTTGTTAAAATAAGTTAAATATAATTTTTTTGTCATATAATATTTACAGTGTAGGTGTATAAAACTTAAATTTAAATCTAAAATAATAATTTTATTAATCAAAAAAATGTAATCAAAGTAATTTAAATCTAAAATTATTAGTATTAAATAAGTAGTAATCTAATATATATATATTATATATTTAAACCCTTTTATTATTTTAATTTGTATAGATTTTTGATAATTGCTAGCAGCTTTACAACATGTAGTCCATGGATAAAAAGCTTTGATTTTTATAAGACTTTCTCAGCCTTAAAGTGTGGGAACTTTAACAGATTGGAGTCCACATAACAATCTAGTTTAAAATTAGCGCAGGTCTCTTTCTTTTCTTAGGCTTGGTTAAAAAATAGTCTTCCAACAGAGTTATTTTCCTCTAGTCGTAAAGCTCTTATTATGGCTCACAAAGATTGGACACGTACACACTGTGTTTTGGGAGGGACGACCACATTTAAACGTAGCAGGACTGTCGCTGGTGCACAAAATGGGTCTCTCTAGACTGTAATGTTTGGGTATTCCCGGGACCACAGGCCTGGTTGGTAAATCTATGGTGAGGAGTCAACTACATGATTTAGTCTAGACTTGTTTTTAACCTCTGTTTCTGCTGCGAGTGTCACAAAAAGAGTGTTGCAACTGCATTGAGAATGAATTGTTCTGTAAAGACGCATGACTCACCATGCATTCACGTTTGTTCATTTAACAGACATTTGTATCCAAAGCGGCTTACAAATGAGAATTTAAGAAGCATTTAAAAACATCAGAGAGGAGTTTAAGTATAGTCAAGTTTAAGTTAAGTAAAAAAAACTTTATGGAAAGCATATGTAAAGGACATAGTGTATCCTACAAGTGATTTGTCAAGCCCACTTACCTGTGTGGAGCACAGCATTGCGCAATATTTTCCAATAAATATAGTGTGCTTGTAGGAAGGTGTCTGCTGCCTACGGAGAGGAAAAGAGTGCATCACCTACAGGTGGTTTGTCAAACCCACTAACCTGCGGGAAGCACACAAGGAATTACACAGTTTTTTAAGAAACATGGAGTGTTGATATAAGAAAATGTATAATAAGGAGAGAGAGCGTATAATGACAAAATGTTCAGTTTTAGGTGAGTTTTTCTCCAAGTATGGCTGTGTGATTCATTAAAATCGTAACGAAATCGTGATTTTGAACTTGCGAGATTTCTAAATTGCCTTAAAGCACCATTTTCCCACAGTATGCTATTTGAACCAATTATAGCGCAGCGTGCCTAAACAGAGCCCGAGAACAGGAGACTGCATAAACAGGGATGATGAGTTCAGACTTGGTGCCCAAAAAAAAGTCAACTTCTGTGGTGTGGATAAAGGAAGGGGAATGCATCACAGAACCAGGTAATTTGTAAGGCATGTCAGTCACATAATGTGTCAAAAGACGTGTGGAAAGCGCAAGATGTGTTGCTTCCTTCAGCATTTTTTTTTTACTTAGTTTTTATTGATTTTTTTAGAAACATATAACCAGTGGGAACAAAACAAGTAAATAAAAGTAATAATACATATATACATAAATATACATATGTATACATACTTGTATTGGCAAATACATCCATTTCACACACGTATATCCATAAA
This sequence comes from Danio rerio, assembly GCF_052040795.2. Classification (NCBI taxonomy): domain Eukaryota; kingdom Metazoa; phylum Chordata; class Actinopteri; order Cypriniformes; family Danionidae; genus Danio; species Danio rerio. The sequence continues at coordinate 17,764,787 of NC_141022.1, forward strand.
CATACATGCATAAAAATATTAAATTAATAATGAATGTAGCAGAAACCATGTTATACGGGTTCATTCATATGTATGGAGTGGACATACAGCTTTCATTTTATTCATTGAAGTCTTTTACAAAAGATCGAAACAAGTCTTAAATTAGGTTTCAAAAACTCAGATGCTCTTGTTTTAAAGTTCAGCAGCTAGTCAGGTGGTGGATTATATTTCGTTTTCATCATTCTCAAAAGTTTGTCAGTCACCTGCAGCCTGATAGAAGTAAAACAAGCGAGAGGATCGAGCATAAAAAAAAGAGTGTTTTCTCATAGCCGTGTCTGGTCGACAGATTGTTTTCGTGAATGTACCAGCCCACTGGAGGTCTGCTGTAGAGGCCCCTCTGGCATATTGTAGTGGTGTTAATCTGGGGATATGAACAAAACCTTCCAAATTGAAAAAGTGGAGAGAGAAAAAAAAAGGAAAAAGACAGCCACCCTCCTGTAACGAGGTTTCTTCACAGAGTGTTGCGGGTGGCACCATTGCAGAAACCCCTGTGGTAGGCGATATAATGGCTCGCTGCGCTTGTGAAGTGGAGTAGAGAGATTTGTTGGGCTGTAACTTTCCCACTGAAGGTGAGGGATGTTTTTGTGTGGGCTCGTGGTTGGGTAGCATTTCCTGGGGTGTGGATTTACAGCCGCAGTTCAGCAGATTGGTCATGGGGATGTGCCAGTTGGCCCATGAAATCCGAGCAAGTACAGGGCCATCATTAGTGCTGAATTGAGAGGACGCATGTTTTTGGGTGCACGTCAAATTGAGGCCTTTCGATAGAGGTTATTTTGGTTTGGCTGGATGAATTATGTAAATGAACTGAATATGAAGACAAAGTTTGATTTGCTGGCTTAGAGTGATACTTTCGGTTCTTTCAGTTTCCCTAAAGTGCTAATGGGACAGTCTAGTCTTTGCTAATTTCCTGCACTTCAAAGAATGCTCGTAATGTTCCCGTAAAAGAGAAGTGGAACGGTGTGAGGAAGGCTGACAAGCACAAAGACAAACCCAGCGCTGGTTTCTCAAGGATGAATCACAACAGTACGTCTCTAAGCTCGTCTGCCTCTTTGGGCAAAACACAAGGAAGGCAGGTCGAGACGTGCCTATTGATTACCTGTTGTTAGTAACAGAGGAAATGCCAGCAGTCATGCGTAAAACCTTTGAAGTGTGTGATGACATTGTGTCAAGCAGCTACTTTTCAAGGGAACATTTGGAACGTATTCTAGGACCAAATAATGCACAACCTTTTTTTTTCTCAGGACAAGTGTGACGTCTTTTATCTTTAGAAGCCTTTAGATACAGCTGATGTAATTCACTTGTAGTGTCTTAATTAATTAAATAAATAATTAAATAGATTTCACTTGGATTATTTAATATGCACTGCAGAGTTGCAGACATGTTAACATGTTAGAATTGTTTTAAGTAGTTACTTGTAAAAGCTCAATATCATGGTCATAATGACACAAAGAAACAAAAATGTACTTAAATTTCACTGTGCTTTCAGCGAGACATTAAGCAAAGTGAGATGAGTCCTGTGACGTCCAATTCAAGTGTCATAAATCTGATGGCCCTTTAGGCCAGTAATTTAATAACATTCTGTTGCATATTGTCCCTGTGAGCTAAGAGCCTGTTGTTCCAGGTTTGTCACAAGAAATGTTTTTTTTTATTGTTTTCCAATATATTGTCACAGAAATTACTGCGATTAGTGATATTATTTTAATTTTAAGATCTCGTATCCCACTTATTATTTAATGATTGAACAAGAACACAGTAATGCAAATAGGCATGAACCCTACCAAGAGTCAAAACCTTTTCATTCTTAAGACTTATTTATACTTCTTCGTCAAGCACACACATATGCTCTGGCGCAGTCTGGTCCCGGTTGCATAACCCTTACCGAGACCGACGCTGACACGCACCTCTCAAAAAAAGTAACTATATGTCGCAACAACCTGTAGTGCAAGCTCTGTGATTGGTCGGCTTGGGTAGCTGTGATGAGTGTGGGTGGTGCTGAGAGCCGCAAGCCCGATTGTGAAGTGAGTGTTTGTAAGTGTCGAGTCCTGTGAAGTAGCTCCAGTGAGTGAGTTTGAGCTACTTGTACATGAAGGTAGCGTTCAGAAAAAACAAACACCTGCGAAGAAACTTGACACAGAGGAACATATAAACCTACTGCCAGCTAGCGTTTCGAAAGTGTCATTGCAGAGCAACACAAATAGCATGCAAAAGTATAAATACATGGCTATACGCTAGGCAGTTGCCGTGGGTCACGCCGATAACTCAACAAAGAAGTATCAACCAGCCTTTAAGGTTATTTTGATTTTGATATTTTAAAAAACTTAATGTCCTAATACAAACTTTGGCACCTGTGTTCTAGAATGTAAGCATTTTTGTTAAATGTTTTCAATGTTATTTGTGAATGTGTAACAGCGTCATTAAAAAGGGCTGCAGCTTTGTTTATTAAGACAGAATTATCCAAATTGTCAGTAGTTTTCAGGAAAATTTACCTTTTTTTCACCTGTTGTTTCAAGAGTTACCTGAACTCACTGACTACTTTATTAAAGAGTAGATGAGCTGGTGCAGTCAACTAAAAGGTTGGTGACATTACTGTAAGTTTCAATTAAATGTAAACGTGATCTGCAATATATTATGCATCACCCATATTTATTTAGGTCCTCATGTTCACCATGTATTGGCGTTCAGTAGGGGTGCGAGAAAAAATGAATGCACCGTGACTCTCTAGTGATTTTAAATTGACTTTCAAAAGTTCACAATTAATTCTGTATTAAAATTAAATTAATTTGTGATGGGGCAGGCCTGCGTAGCCTCGAGATGGAAACAGAAAAATATTTAACCTTGACAGGCACATGTTTGTATGCTCCCGAATTAGCTTAATTTGTACACGAATGGACAAACGTTAAAATATTAAAGACACAGCATGGTGCTGCACTACTTATCCGCTGTTTAAATTCCATCTCAAATCGAAACCTTGAGTCATCATCTAAAAAAAATGTAGTTCAAGAATTTTTAGAATCGAATAATGACTCAGAATTGGTATTCGATCAGATCGGGAATCCCTAAAGATTCCCAATAATTGGATTGGTTATTGAGACAAGCTTATGTTGTTCAGAACATCTGTCAAAATATCTCGCAGAGGCCTGTAAGCAACAAGATCAGTCTCTAATGTTCACGAGAAAACTGTGTTGACTTTCTTGTGGATGAGATGCAGACAAGAAAATCAGGGTCATTAGTGTCCTTCGTTCTCACACAGCAGTGCAAGTCTTGTTGTCAGTTCGGTGAGATTATGTTAAACTGTTCTGATCAGAGACAGAGGGGCGGGTGAAGAGCACAAGTGAAACATGAAGAGACTGAGCGTGAAGCGTGGCTGGGCCGGCATGCAAGCTCAGCGTGGGAGGGACAGCGACTCGCTGCAGGAGCTCTCCGACTGAAATAGACCCTGGACGGAGGGCCATCGATGGGGGGCTCGTCCGGAACAATGCGTGTGTGCCTCTCTGGCGGTATCCCCACCGAAACAAAGCCCCTCAGTTCCCCCTGAGCAGTTTTCATGCATACTTTTAAAAATCCCATTGTTTTGACAGCACTGAAGTGTTTGGGGGCCCTGAATGATGCATTATTCATAACAGAGTAAGAGCGGGATTGGAGAGCATGGGTTGCTACGCTGGCATGAAGACGTCCCAGGACCCCAATCAGCTCTGACACATGACATAGTCCCCTGTGAGCTGGGCCCCTATTGGGTGGACACAACATTCCATCAGTCTTTTGGGGGTGTGGATCGCCCCTTGTCACTCAAATCAGCCTGTCCAGTATGTCAGGCCACACTATTAAAATTAAACCAGCACTTCCGTTGTGTGTCTCAGATGAAACCGCACCATAATCATTAAAAAAATGTTCTGCTCACAAGCAGTTATAATTAGAGAAGGCTTTTACTTCTGTGACTTGCTGCTTGGGACTTGACCCTTCACCAGTAATTAGGAGGGCAGAGAGGGGAAGACCTACAACCAGGGTGGGGGCTTCTGATGGAGGGTTTCTGCTTGAGGGACACTTCAAAGTCAGAGAGGACACTCTTGAATATCCCTGGGGCTACAGTCTCCTCTTACCGCATTGGAATCTGCTAATCCTGACAGTTTGAAGGAGCGCACCTGGTTACCAATGTGAAAAAGGAAGGTCATTGTGATTTTTTTAATGGTCTTCTTCATTATAAGATTTGGCTTTCAATAAAGTCTTCTCTTGGATTGTTTTACTACACTGGGAACTTATTGGGGGTTTTGCCCACTTCCACCTGCAAGTTTTTGTCCTGCCCCCACCTATGGACCTAAGATCTGCAAGTTCTTTGTTGCTGAAAAGACCAATAGCGCAATTTTTTTCCCAGGTATCTTTTTACGTCATCCTCACTTAGCTTTTTTTGTTTGACACACTTTGGTCCTATGTACACCAGGTGTTTTGATGTGTTTAGGTTGATCGAATCAAAAGCAGACTTGAGAGGCACATTCCCCTTTACACCTGTTGTTTAGTCTGTCTCTTTTGTCCACTTTTTACCACTTTTTTGGCTTGTTAAATGTTTTATAGGTGGGTTTTTATAGTATTTGGATCTAATAATGAGTTTGTAATAAGCCTGCACAATTTACATATGAACACAAAAGCAGGTGGCATAATGTAATACTGAAACTGCAGCTTTCATTTCTTTTCTAATAGTTGCAAAACCATACTAATAACTGTGGGTTTCATAATTATTATTATTTTTTTTGTATATCTTCACCTTCAAACCAAACTATTTCAGATAGCAACGTTTAATTCATGATTTGCTAGTGTTATTTAGAAACACATGATATAGCATTTTAGAGTTGGGTGTAGTGGTGTGAACCTACTCTGGCCTCATGGTTTGGTTTGATTCAATTGTCATAAAATCGATTCGGGTTCAATTCGATATTACAATGTATTGACAATGTACTGTATCCTCAATTTGTTTAGTTGCAGAAAGAAAATTTGCTACTTGAATGTATCAAACATGAATCGAGTGATATTGACATGTTTAGCATTGCGTCTTACAAGGGGTAGAGATTTATTTACAGTTTGTAGGGGATCTTGGGTCCAATTGTAACTTTAATGTAAGTGGAAGAATGTCCCAGCAAACTCACAAGCAGGAAATGCGCCCAGATGTAGGGCTGTTTCTCAATATGCGTTCTTCAGCGATCTTGCATTCTTGTGTTGTCATGTAATGTCATCATCGACTGCCAAGTTCAATTCCAAAACTCAAAACCGCAAGAACGGAGGACGTGTGAAAGTTTTTGAATGTGTTCTTGATATCAAGGATTCATCAATGCAAGCTTGAACAAAAAATTTGCTCGAAGTCCCAAAAGTCATTGCGGCTGATTCTGAATAAAGGAGGTGGGAAGCACAGTGAAGGTCATGTGACCATCTAGAAAGAACGCAGCAACTCATTTTTAACAGGACACGTTCTGTGTTCTTGCACTCTCCCGAGTTTGTTCTTCCGAGGTAATCTGGCAAGAACCATCTCCACAAGAGCGCAAGTCCATTCTCTGCGTTCTTGCAATTGGTTTTTAAAATAGTTGAGACATGTTTACTACTCTCGCATGCGTCTCACCTCTCTCACCATACCATGCTATTCAAGTATGTGTCTCACATCCCTCACCATAGTATGCTACCACAACAAATGAAAACAGGTTATGGTCTATTACTAAACCAAGTCCTGACACTTCATCGAACCAATTGATTTTGTCATTCTTAGTAAGGCCAGTAAGCAGAGAGGGTTTAGGTACTGGCTAAATGATTTTTAAGTAGATAAAATAGCAAAATCCCCCAAAAAAATGCGTTTCAGAACCCATCTGTATTTACCATTAACCACTTAACATTAATTAAATATACAAAAAATGGACATGAATATCAAATTTAAAGACAAATTGTATTGCGTTCCCAACGCAGCACTCTGTCCCATCATTTACTCATTTTTTATGTTTGTTTACAGACACTTTATTCTGACACTTTATTTCTAAAGAGTTTCAGAAATGTTCCCACAAAATTAATGCAGCAAAATTCTTCACTTTCCACTTGGTCCTAACTTTGACTTAAACATAAATAAAAGTGACTGATTTGAGTCTTAAAGCCGTGGGATGGATGGTCATTGCATGGTAATAAATATGCATGGCACATTCGTGGAATTGACTTGGAGAAACAGAAGATGATAGAGATTAACAGCCGTTTAACAACAATCCATTACTTAGCATTTTGGATCTACTCTGAAGATCTCAACTTTGTTTTCCTGATCTCGATGTTCATGTATGATTTCCATGTGTTAAATACAGAATGATAAACTGAAGATGCTGACCTCTCAGAACAGTTGAGCTTCTTATTTTTTTCTTCCCCTTTTTTACTCGCACATACCTTCCACGTTGTAACTGTGCACTCATAAAAATCCTGTCTCATCTCTGTGGCATGATGTACATCTGCACAGAGAGGATGAAAAACAGATGCTCCTGCTATCAAAACTCCAACATTCAGCTAGATATGAAGTCTTCCGCTGCACACAGCCGAACGACCGTCCACTACATACTGACGCAAACAACGAGGACTGTGGTGTTCATTTGATGGATTCATGGTGTAAACAAACATTTTTAACATCAATGCCTGTTCGTTCAGTCTAAACATTTAAAGCTTTTGTAATAATATTATGAATCTTGATTATGTTTCAAATTAATATTTTTTTGGTGTTTGCTTGGATGCCAAACAGTTATACATATTTCAACTTTTTTTCAAATAATAGTCTGCGAAAGTTCTTTGTCATTTAAGTATAGAAAACATGGTGGTCTTTTAAAGTAAACATCAAATTTAAAATATTTAATCAAAAGATGACCTTTACTTTGGCTGCAAGTGATTCTAATGTTTAATCATTTGTTATCATGCTATTTGTTAAAAGATAAACAGCTTTTTTAGGCAGTGCTACAGCCAACATTTAATCTGCCTCCATTTTGGTATGAAAAGCCCACTTTTTTCAAACAATTACACTGGATAAAAGCAGTTCTCACCCTGCATTTGTTCTCACCCTGCAAATGTCTGATTCACATATACACTTCCTGATAAAAGTCTTGTCGTTGATCCCAGTTAAGAGCAACAAATAATAACTTGGCGTCTAATTGATCATTTGGAAAAATGACAGAAGGTAGATTTTTTCTGATGAATCATCTGTTTAACTGCATCCCAATCATCACAAATACTGCAGAAGACCTATAAGAGTATGCATGAACCCAAGGTTCTCACAGAAATCAGCCATTACATTCAGTATGCGGACATGTGAGAGATCTGCAGAGTGGATGGCAACATCAACAGCCTGAGGTATCAAGACGTTTGTGCTGCTCATTGCATTACAAACCACAGTAAAGGGCAAATTCTTCAGCAGGATAGTGCTCCTTCTCATACTTCAGCCTCACATCAAAGTTCCTGAAAGCAAAGGAGGTCAATGTGCTCCAGAATTGGCCAGCATGGTCACCAGTCATGAACATTATTGAGTGTGTCTCGGGTAAGCTAAAGGAGGAGGCATTGAAGATGAATCCAAAGAATCTCTAGAAGTCCTGCAAGAACACTTTCTTTGTCATTCCAGATGACTTTATTAATAAGTTATTTGAGTCATTGCAGAGATATATGGATGCAGTCCTCCAAGCTCATGGGAGTCATACACAATATTAATCCTTTTTCCACTGCACCATGATTTTATATTCTATACTTTATATTATTTCTGTTAAGTGACAAGACTTTTGTCTAAGCAAAGTCAGACCTTACCGTCATAATTAAAAACCAAGTCATGATCATATTTTATTTTGGGGAAAAAAACGTAATCTAGAGGCCTTTCATATAAGACACTTCTGATATCGAATAATCAACTAGAACTTAAGTTATTATTAGTTGTTCTGCAATGACAAGGCTTTTGTGAGATTAATGTTTAAAGGGGATTTACATTTAGCTTTAGGGTTGTGTACGCACTTCTGCTTGTTTTAGAAATATGGAAGTTAGTAGCAACAGAGGAAGACACATTTGATTGCTACTTCCCAAAAACATTTAGTTAGCTTCACCACTGGACTCACTCTGCATTCACAACAGACTCCTATTCAAAAGTGTGAAGATTTCATTTATTACATCAAAACTACAGTAAACCATTAATTTTGTAAAATATTTGAAATGTAGGTTATGGTTTTAATACAATTAAAATGTAAGTCACTATTATGATAGTAACACTGAGTTTTGTAGTAGATTGTTTTGGGTTATCAAAATATTTTGTCTTTTATGAATGTTAAAAAGTGGCTAATATTTTGACTGATACCACTCTGTGATGAATGGAGAGTTTAACACATAGAGTTAAAGGTAAAATTATTAGCTTTTCTTTTTATTCTTTTTCAAATATTTAAAATATAAAAAAGTGCTCTTTAATGGAAGACAGTTTTCCATCATGTTTTAAGCATAATATCTAATTTTGAATAACTAAATTTTGTAATATTTGCCATGATGAAAGTACCTAATGTTTTACTTTTTTTTTTTTTAATAATTCTGTGTATTGGATTTTCACTACAATACAGACATTACAAAACATCTTCAAAAGATACACACACGGACTTCCGGTTGCGGGCGTGAATGGAGTAGTCGCGCTTGTCTCGAGGTCCCTGTGGACTTCTTTTTTTTCTTCAATTCTTTAATCCTCCACCACTTTATTTATTTGTTTACCACTTAGTGCTTGACTGTGAACATGTTTAACGCTTAAAAAGTCTAAAAATGGCATCGAAGTCCGGCAAATATGGGAAAAAAGACCCTCCTAAAGACGATGGTACCGCAGCGCACGCGGAGTTTAACATGGCGGCCTTAACTAGCCTTCTGGAAGAACATAGAGAGGCCCTGTCTACTGAGTTTAAAGCCGCCTTGACATCTTTGGAAGCGAAACTGGACTCAGTTCAAACAGCGGTGCTGGATCAAGGTACGCGAATAACTTCGCTAGAATCGAATGCCGACCTTCTCAGTGAGCGAATTATCTCGCTAGAAGCGACCTGTTCTGAGCTAACTGAGAGCTATGTTAAACTAAAAGCTAAAACGGCAGACTTGGAGGGTCGAAGTCGGCGCAATAATATCAGAATTATCGGAGTGCCAGAATCCGTCGAGGGCCCTCGACCATCTGTGTTTTTCTCGCAGTTTCTAGTGGATGTTATGGGCGAACAAATCCTGTCATCCCCACCGGAGATCGACAGGGCGCATCGCGCTCTTGTGGCCAAACCGAAGCAAGGAGGAAAACCAAGGGCTGTGATAGTTCGGCTTCACCGCTATCAGATTAAAGAGGCTGTGATGCGAGAGGCTCGGAAACGAAGGGGCTCGCTACAATATCAGGACAAACCGATCGCTATCTACGATGACTACAGCCCTGAGGTTGTGGAGCAACGCGCACAATATCGCGGAGTTATGACAGAACTTTACAATCTGGGTTTCAAACCATCCCTCCTCTTCCCGGCGAGACTGAGAATTACGACAAAAGCCGGTGAGCAAAAGTGGCTCCCCTCGGTTGAAGAGGCCAAGAACTTTCTAGGATCTCACCGTAATGCTTCGTAGAGGACATTACCGTTATACGCTTTTAAATAGTTTTACCTGATTGCGTTTTTATAAGGTGGAAAAGTTATGCCACTGTTCTAATAATAAAAGATGTCATGTTCTTTAAGGAGGACTTTCTGAAACACAGGGTTGAGTTTATATAAGGTAAGGAGAGATAAAGGAAGAGTGTAAATTGCATGGGGGATTTTTGAACGTTGTATTATGTTAATAACAACGTGTCTATGGGGTTGGCTTGATCTAGTGGGAGGGTTGGAGTTCGTTACGGGATGGTGCCATGATAATTTCATATTTTTATATGTAGCCTTTTCTATATTAAGTGTTTATATGTGGGTCTTTAGTTTTAATTTAGTTATTTATTTTTCCTTCTTTTATTTTTATTTTCTTTATTTCCACAATTCATTTACAGCCCGCTTTTTTGGTAACTATGGGTAGGGAGTTGAGATTAATAAGCTGGAATGTCAAGGGCCTAAATAACATAGTGAAAAGAAATAAAGTTCTTGCACATCTCCGATTGCACAAAGCAGAGATTGCTTTTCTGCAAGAGACTCATTTGCATAATAGGAATCATCCTTATCTTAATCAGAAATGGAATGGGCAGTTTTTTCATTCATCATTTCAAGCTAAGGCGAGAGGTGTGGCAATTTTGATTGACAAGAACGTGCCTTTTACCCCAAACAACATAATAGCAGATAAAAACGGACGTTACATTATTGTTACAGGCACTTTATGTAAAAAGAATTTAATTCTAGCAAATTTTTATGCCCCAAATTTTGATGATATCACTTTTTTTAAACATGCCCTTTCACTCCTTCCAGATCTTAATTCTCATTCTCTTATTCTTGGGGGTGATTTTAATTGCTGTTTGGACGCAAGCTTGGACCGCTCTTCTTCTAAATTAGGTGCTCCCAGTAGATCTTCTAAATACTTGAATAATTTTTTTTCCGATAATGGCCTCTCCGATATTTGGCGTTTTCTAAACCCACAAAAAAGAGAATACTCCTTTTTTTCAAATGTTCATCATTCTTATTCTCGAATTGACTATTTTGTTTTGGACAATGCTCTGATCTCTGATGTTTGTTACTGTGCATACCAAAGTATTATTATTTCAGATCACGCCCCCCTTGTTCTTGATTTAAAGTTTTCAAACTTGCCCTCTCTAAGGAGGAGCTGGCGGCTTAATACCTCACTTTTAGCAGATGATGATTTTGTTGGATTTATTTCTGACCAAATCTCCTTCTTTTTGAGTGTTAATATTTCCCCAGATGTTTCTAATATAATAGTTTGGGATGCTCTTAAAGCATATATCAGAGGCCAAATCATTTCATATAATGCCACCAAGAAGAGAAAGTTGAAAGAAAAACAAATATCCTTAGCTGATGAAATTTTTCGATTAGATACACAATACGCAAGTTCACCTACCTCTAATGTATATGAGAGACGCTGTAAACTGAAGGCAGAGTTGGATTTACTGTCAACTGGTGAGATAGAGTCCCTTCTGAGAAGAACTAGAAGCGTGTTTTATGAGAGCGGGGAAAAATCTGGAAAGTTATTAGCCAACCAACTGCGTGGGTTCAAGGCAAAGCAAATTATTAGTGGTATCCGTCTAAATAATGGCGAGATTACAACTGACCAAAACATCATTAACGATAAATTTAGGGACTTTTATTCTACTTTATATACTACTGAATCCCCTTCACGAGAAGATATTACAAACTTTTTTGATCAAATACAGGTTCCCACCTTACCCCCTGACATTAGCAAATCTTTGGAGGAACCTGTTTCACAGGAGGAGTTGATAGCTGCTATTTCCGTCATGCAATCTGGAAAATCACCAGGTCCTGATGGTTTTCCGTCAGAATTCTACAAAAAATTTTCTAAGCAGCTCATTCCTTTTTTAACAGTTGTTTTTTCTGACTCCTTCAAGTCAGGGGCTCTCCCTCCTACTTTAAGTCAGGCATGTATTTCCTTGCTGCTTAAAAAGGATAAGGACCCTTTGGACTGTACGTCCTATAGACCCATATCTTTACTTAATTGCGACGTTAAAATTCTAGCAAAAGTGATTGCCTCAAGGTTGGAGAATGTCCTCCCTAGCATAATCTCTCCTGATCAGACAGGCTTTATTAAAAACCGCCATTCATTTTTTAATATTCGCCGCTTGCTTAATATAATTTACTCTCAGCACCACTCTATTCCAGAATGTGTAGTTTCTCTAGATGCTGAGAAAGCATTCGATAGAGTAGAGTGGGATTACCTTTTTCTAGCTTTAGAAAAATTTGGATTTGGCCCTAACTTTCTCTCATGGATTAAATTACTATATAATACACCTTCTGCTGTAGTCTTAACTAATGGGTTGCAGTCCCGTTCATTCAATCTGCAGCGTGGAACCAGGCAGGGTTGCCCATTAAGTCCATTATTATTTGCTCTTGCCATCGAGCCACTGGCAATCGCTCTACGTGAATGTCAGCAAATTGCCGGGATTACACGAAGGGATACCATGCACAAGGTAACATTATATGCAGACGATTTGCTGCTTTACATATCTAATCCACAGATTTCCCTGCCCCCGGCTCTAACTTTGCTAGAGAACTTTGGTAGGCTCTCAGGCTATAAGCTTAATTTACAAAAGAGTGAACTTTTCCCAATAAACATGGTAGATAAGCAGTTGCAGTACTCTAATATACCTCTGAAGATAATTAAAAATAAATTTACTTATCTTGGTGTTTGTATTACCCGCCAGTATAAACAGCTGTTTAAACATAATTTTGGTGTGCTCTTGGAGCGAACTAAGAAAGATCTCTCTAAGTGGTCGCCTTTAAAGTTATCACTTATAGGGCGCATTAGTTCTATTAAGATGACGGTCCTTCCAAAATTTCTGTATCTTTTTCAAAGTCTCCCTCTTTTTATTCCTTTATCTTTTTTTAAATCTTTAGATTCAGTCATCTCTAATTTCATTTGGAATGGCAAACATCCTAGGTTGAAGAAAGCACACCTTCAAAAGGCCAGGTGTGAGGGTGGGATGTCTTTGCCCAACTTTAAGTTTTATTATTGGGCAGCGAATATGCGTAATACACTGTATTGGTGGCAATATCATTTGCAGCCTAATAAACCATCCTGGGTAGATATGGAGATGCATGCTCATAATCAAATTTCTCTTCCGGCTCTACTTGCGGCCAAGCGGCAATTGATTTCTTACAATTTTACAGACTGCCCAGTGGTGAAACATTCACTGAGGATCTGGATTCAGTTTAGGAGGTCATTTGGTTTTGATAGCTTTTCTCTTCTCAGCCCTATAGCTCGAAATCCTTTTTTTCCCCCTTCAATGCAAGACAGTTCTTTCAGAAGTTGGTATGATAAGGGAATAGTATGCTTTAAAGACCTATTCATAGACAAAGTGTTTGCATCTTTTGATCAGTTGATATCACATTACGGGTTGATTAAGTCTGATTTTTTCAGAGTCCTACAAATAAGAGATTATGTTAGATCCCTCATACCGGAATTTCCTGTTTTGCTCCCTGGAAACCATTTAGATTATTTTCTTTCTTGTAATATACTAGCTAAAGGCTCAATTTCTATGTTGTATAATCTACTTCTGAACCAATCATCTACCCTAACAGATAACATTAAGAGTGCTTGGGAAGAGGATCTTTGTGGTTCAATTTCGAATGATCTATGGAACGATATTCTTAAAAAAATTCACTCATCATCAATGTGTGCCCGACACTCCCTTATTCAATTTAAAGTAGTGCACAGAGCTTATATCTCTAAGACTAAATTAGCCCAAATGTTTCCAGGTACTAGTCCTTTGTGCAATAGATGTAATTGTGCTGAAGGCACTTTATTTCATATGTTCTGGACTTGCCCCAACTTAGAGCATTTCTGGAAGTTAATATTTGACACGTTATCTGTGATTCTTCAGCACAAGCTGGATCCAGATCCACAGGTGGCACTATTTGGGGTTACTTCAGAGGATATACAGTTGCCTTCTTCAAAATGTAAAATCATTTCATTTTCAACTTTATTGGCACGTAGGGCTATTTTGCTAAAATGGAAGATTCTCATCCTCCCACTCATGCTCAGTGGATTAGAGAAATTATGTCTTGTCTTCATTTAGAAAAAATCAGGTTTTCATTAAGAGGGTCGGAGGGAAAATTTTTTAAGGTGTGGCAACCTTTTATTGATTTTGTGGAAAATCTCAAATAATTTGATTTTTCTATACATATGGTCTGTATGGTTATATGTTAGCTGAATAAATGCTTTTTCCTTTTTTTAAATTTTTTTATTTTTTATTTTTTTTAATGTTTTTATTAATTTTTCTTGTGTGTTTTTTTATTTATTTATTTATTTATTGTTATTATGGTTATAATAATTATTATTTCTTTGTATTTGTATTTAAACCTACATGTACAATTGTATATTTGCTAATTTTTGGCTAATGTGAGCGCTATCCCGCTGTTGGATTGGTATGGGTTTGGGGTTTGTATTGTTGTTCTTTCATATTTGAAAAACTGAAACTCAATAAAAAAATATTGAAACAAAAGATACACACACAACAACAACAACATCAAAAATATTAACAACATAGCACAATGTAGAGAGAAAACAAAACAAAACAAAAATAAAAAGCTTGCATTACATAGAGCACTACCCCACATTAAACAGATCAGGAAAAAAGGATAATAACATTGCTAGTTTTTCAGATAACAATAGTTACAATATTCCTTAGGGCATAATAGGGCAAAGACCAGGTTCCAATTAGTCCAAATATGAAGTCCAAACTTTGAAAACATGTTCTGTTTTTTTGTGTAAAACATGGGTAAGATGTTCCAGTGGAATCAACTCAAAAATGATCTTGTGCCAACCTTTAAGTGATGGAGATTATCACTAACCCAATTAAATAAAATATTTTTTTTCTGGCAGCAAAGGTCAATATATTATACAATTTCTTATTAGCAGATGAAAAAATGTGTCCATTAGATATACCCAAAATCAATAAAACTGGGTCAAAATCCAATGGCATGATCTTTTCCATTTCCCCCAGCACCAAGGACCAATGTTTTACTTTTAATTTTATTTATTGTGCCAGATACTAGTAGAGTTTAAAGTGCAATTGAAAGACTAAACTAGGTTAATTCAACTTAATTCATCTTTTATTTCTATAGCACGTTTACAATGTACATTTGTCAAAGCAGATTAATATAGACGCTCTAGTAAACTGAAACGGTGTCTGGCCAGTTTTCAGAGTTGAAGTTTAGTTTAGTTCAATTCAGCGTGGTTTAAATTTCACTGCTGAAAGTCCAAACACTAAAGAGCAAATCCATCCAAACCATGCAAGGCAGTGGCGACAGTGGTGAGAAACGAACTTCACCAATGGACTGAAGTAAAAGAAAAAAACCATGAGAAAAACCGGGCTGGGTACGACCATTTCTTCTCTTGCCAAACTTCTTGTGCAGAGCTGTAAGATCACTGTAAAAATTGCTGTAAAATTTACAGTATTACAGCACAACTGCAATTGTTAACTGTGCATGTAAGTACTGCCAGTAATACTGTACAAATTGACAGTAATACTGTAACATTTTCAAGTGCACTGTAAATTAATAATAGTAATTGTGCTGTAAAACCACAGCTATATTGTAATTGTTGATTTACAGTGCACTTGTTGTAAATTCCACAGTATTTCTGGCAACCAAAATTGCCAGTAATACTGTGAATTTTACAGCATTTTTTTTTTTTACGGTGTAGGCAAGATTGGTTAATTAGACAAGTCATTGGACAACAGTGCTTTGTTTTAATTAAAAAAATGAAAACAAACAAAAAAAATAAAATAAAAGATTTTAGTTGAACGAAACTAAATTTAAGATAATTTTTAAGTTTAAATAAAATAAATGACACTTTCTCCAAAAGAAAAATATAATAGCAAAAAATAACCTTGCTCTGTTAAACATCAAAAATAATTAATTTTATAGGACAGCTAATAATTTTGTCTTCAACTGAATGTGAATTCAGAATGGCTTTGGTGTCACTCTTGATTTCTTCGCATCTCAAAGTAATAGAAGTATCTGTTTTCTTCACCAAAGCAATCTTGACCTAAACTTTTCTGATATTTCAAACAAAAGGAGAGAAGCAAGTTGAATCTCTCCGAACTCATTTATCGTGATTGCAATAACACTGGGACGGTAATAAAAATAAAATCTGTTATTACACGTCTAGATCGGTCTGCAGAGCTGTTGTCATGTCTGTCTCACACTTGTTTTCTTATCTTAACATCCACCGTCTCTCGAATACACGGAACATCATCTGCATCTCAGCCACACCACTGCACTTAATCTCTTAGTCTCTTAGCTTGTACTGTCACATGCCTCCAAACGAAACGAAAACAAAAGAATCGTTAAGATGTTCCGATGACTTTTTTATCATGTGCATATCGGGGAAGTTTACAGGGGTGTATTTAAACTGACTTCACAACAGATTTTACTTTTGCTGTTTCTCCCTTATGGTTTTAAAGTTGTGCACCCCCCCTAAAATATGAGGAAGTTGAGCTGATGAGATTGTGGTCTCTGACTGTGTGTTTTTTCATCCACAGAAAGTCAAGAGTGCTCGCAGCACGTGGTGAATGAGCGTCTTGGGGAGTTGGTCCACGTGTTGAAGGCCGTCATTGGCAAACACCAGGCACTGAACTCATCCGAAATCCTTGGTGCCGCGGGGACTGTTATTGCTAAAGTCAAAGGTGAGCATTCATCCTCTCTTTTAAGAAAATTTCTTGCATTGCTCTTGCATTTACAGTTTTCAGTCACATTGCTAGAACAAAGTTTGTTAACACTGTACTTAAAGGGGCGTTGACACGTCATGAATATAAATGAGACAACTGTCATTTGCTCAGTTATGTTATTTTAAGGTGACATTGTTTTAGATGTCTTCATGGCAGCTTGGAGTAATACAACAATCTGTCTTTGTCCTGACATTATTAAGACAACATAACGTGTGATATATCTGTCATAAACATGATTGTCATGAGGCCATTAAAACTGTGTTGTGCGTTTTATGTTTTTATTTATGTCATTTCATTCAGTCTTTCTTGACCTCAACTACAGTTTTCAGCGTTTCTGTGGGTTATGAAAGTTCTGGAATATCGTGAAATTTTATGTTTATTAATTAAAATGTAATGTTTTTTACAGTATTTTTTTGTCATGTTGTTTTTTCGTCATATCCTTTCCCGTGTTTTAACTATTGTTATGATTTGTCTGCCTTTTTTCATTGCCATCTTTACTTTTATTGCTTGTCAACTGTCAGTCGATTATATTGAAACAATATGATGAAAAATTACAGTTTATAAAATCAAGCAGCTCAAAAGAGAATTGACTCTTTTAATGATAAATTCAGTTTGATCCACTATAAATGTGATCAGAAAAATATCCGCAGCACAATTATAATGGTCTCATTACAATAATGTTTATGAGAGATTTATAAAAAGATATGTTGTAATGTCAAGTTGTCATTACAAAGAAAAAGACTGATTGTAATGGTATGCATTTCGATTTATTTAAAGGACAACCCCTTCAGCTGCTGTCATAAGCGTGAAAAAATCTCTTTATGACATACTGTATGTTTCATATCACGATTATTAAGGCGTCATGTCAGTCTTATTAACACCTCTTTCAAGTACAGTGTTACCCAAAGTTCTGTACAAAAACCATAGTGTCTGCACAGCTCTTTAAATTTCCCATCTGGCATGAATATCACCACTGAAAAGAACAAAAACCAAGATATGTGATCAAGCTGCACATTTTGGACACTTGTGGTCCAAATACCAGTAATACCTCAGCAGTTGCTGCAATCACCAAAAACAATGAGACAATTTATAACAGTTGGCGTAAAATGCACTTAAAGGGAAAGATCACCTTAATGGAACATTTGCTGTAAATTTACCCACACTCAGGTCATTTAAGATATAGGTCACTTTCTTCTTCATAAAAAAAAAAATATATATATATATATATATATATATTATTTTAAAGTACAGTACAATGTACAATGACGTACAGTAAGGTAATAAAAATATCCAGCTGTGGTTTAAATGTAAAAATGCCCAAAACCACTTACAGGGGTCTGGTGCAATGCTAGCCCTTTAAATCTTAAAGCGAAAGTCAATGAAAGTCTGTGACATCATCAACTTTCGCTTTAAGATTTAAAGGGCTAGCATAGCACCAGACCCCCGTAGGTGGTTTTGTTTGAAAGTGTAGAATCTATATTTTATGCACATATGCATCACTTTTTATTGTACTGTACAAAAGTTATTTACACTTAAATACACACTATTTTGGATACCCAAAATGTTCATTTTCATATTTTTCATACGACACATGTACAAGTTATTGCTCAAATGAAAGCTCTTGCCGGTGCTCATACGGTCAAAGTATTCTTTTTACCGAATTATATTCACATATCAAACAGTTGCCGAATGAATCGCGTTGTTTCCATGGCGCAGAAGTGAAAACAATACATTTATGATCACTGAGCAACCCCAGGTAGCACAGACAGCTGTCATCTCTTACCTTATGCTGTTCGCTGCAGGGCCTTTTCTCCTCTATTTTTGAGGTGATGTGCCTAAGTAATCCTTTTATATGTCTGACATGGTCCAAACACAGTGAATTATGTTTGATCAAACAAAAGAATAGTGAAATATGAATACAATGATCGGTCCCTGTGGCTTGTATAGCACCTCTCATTAGATGGAATACAATAACTTTTGCATAGATTATGGTAGAGACATTTTTATGTTTTCCTATGATTACAGACATGTGCAGGAACCACCAAAATTAATTACAGCACCCTAGACCACACAGAACCTAAAAAGTAAACTTTCAAATTTGAGTTTATATAAAAAAAAAATACAAAAAGCGCCTCTTTTTTAAGGTGTTTATTATAACACAGGCAGCATATACAGTTATTTTAAGCACTTTAAATAGTGTTTTATGAAAATTCAAAGGGTTTTCTTTAAAATGATACCAAATTTTTGCATTTACACCTCTGCATGTGGATTTGGGAAGCTTTTAAGTTTGGGTTGGCAAAATCCAGGCGGAAATCCCAGAATAGCAGCGGAGTTTAACTGGTTAAAAATATAGACTTTTTTAAAATAACAGATTTGACTCAGAGTCATTTAAATGATTCATGATTCGTCTGGATCTTTTGCCTGTTTGTATCGATATTGACAGGAAACAGGGGGGGGTGGTACATGTGCACGCGACGTATCTTAAGAGCGTTGGGGGCGTGTGTGCGCTCGACGTATCTGAAGAACGGTGGAGGCGTGCGATACACCTGAAGAGTGGTGGGGGTGAGTTGTGTGCAACGTACTTGAAGAGTGGTGGGTGTGAGTTGCGTGCTAAAGAGCGAGTGGGGTTGAGTTGCGCCCGACGTACCTGAAGAGCTCGGAGTGATGCGTTGGTGACTATTTAAGGAGACGCACTATTTCCGGGAGATTATCATTCGTTTGCGGGCATCTTCCGGGAGACTTTGGATGTCTGACTAAGGAGGGCTTTGGAAACAAATGAATAGCTAAATAAATCAAATGGGAGTCAATTGGATAATTATGTAAAAATAAATGCATATTATACGACAATGAACGTGTTTTTGACCTCGCATGCATATCGGCCTGCTTTTGGAGACCCTAAAATCCAAAATACGACTTTTTAATTGCGTAATAGGGGCTATTTAATAACATTAAAATGTTAGCTGACCCAGCAATGCTTTGAGATTGATAAAAAAAGAAACTCAACACTGTAAAAAATGCTGGGTTCCATACAATTCCTTCATGTTGTTCCAACATAAATCGATTAAGTTAATTTAATTGTTTTTACAAATTCAATTGGATTGAATATAAAACAACAACAAAAACAGTTGTCAAAAATACCTCAAAAATTGTGTTGATCAAGCTCATTTTGAATAAGTAGTTTGAACAAGCACTGAAAGAGTGCCCCCACTTTAACACGTAACAATCATATAAAGGCAAAACAACATTCATACCCATGACTTCTGAGGATACATTGCGGGATGCATCTTATGAAGTAAAACATTTAAACTCTCTAAGAAACAGACCTTTTTTTTTTTTTTTTTTACAATTTGTTCAATGACTACAAATTTGTGTTCTGCTCAAAAAAATTCTTGTCTGTTTTTTAACTTTTGTGTGAACTGTCCCTTTAATCTATTAAGTATTATTTCCCCACCTCTTCAAAAGCAGTCGGTTACATAAATCCATAATTTTTTATCTCAAGGGTTGTATAATGCGAAGCAGTTGTTTTTATTCTGACAGCAGATGTATTATCCATTTGTTTTTAATATTCCTTTTTTTTGTACCCATCAAGTTTGAAAACAACAACAGAAAAAAAGTTCAAATTCTTTACACGTCTAAACACTAAAGATTCAAAACAAATCAATATTTCTACATGGCTGTATAATACTCATAGCATGATATTAATTCAGCTCATACCACCCACTGCCGGTCTAAAATATCATGCTCATTTGTGTGGCTCAAGCACAGAAATATCCACATCAGTGTCCATCAGCCAGATTTGCAGACTTAAAACAGGAACAGATGACTTCTGCTCTTAACTGACATACTGAAAGTGTTTCTTTTTGGGTATCCACGCTATTTGTGCTTTTTTCTAAAGTTTCAAGTGGTCACTAGAGTATCATCTTTTGCCACTAGAGGGCCAGTGACCGCTCTTGAGCTCCCATGTGTCCTGCACTGGGCCAGATTCTTCATTGTTTCTGTCAAAGGAAAGTCTGAAGAGCTTAACAGCGGAAGATAATGTGGATTGTGTCTTTTCTGACACGCTCGAGGCCTTTTTTCAATGGGGAAGTGGAGTAGAAAGGCCAGTCGCCTCAGATGCCCGCCTCAAGTTACCTGCAAGGCTGACATTCCACCATGCGCGTCCATTTTAACACCCTGCAACCATGTCAGCCGTCTGTCTTTCTTTTGATAGAATGCGGTGAACATCAGGAAATCAGATTCACATTTCTCCCCTCCTCTGTCACATTGAAAAATGCTGCATAGTTTGCTAAGGAATCTCTCAGGGGCGCAGCAATAAAAGTGTCAAGTGTCTCAAGTTATTGAAATTCTTTCTTCCCCCGCCTACGTCTAGAGCGAGTCAGTGGCATCCGACTCGAGGTATTATTATCTTTGCTTCTGATCTGGATGAGACTCTGTTATCTCAGGTATTTTATCCTATCTTTTGACTCATTGCACCTGACAAACTCTGCATGTGTTTTTTTTTAAAGCAACCAATATATGGGAAGAATCATAGTTGTTTTTGGACCTATGCCAATATTCCAGAATTTAATATTTCATGATAATGAAAAAGCACAATATTGATATCATTGGCACTTCAAAATACCTCAAATAATTATTTATTATATACATTTTAGAGTGCTTTTATAAGAACATTGACATGGATTTTCATTACCAGCACCAAATTCTTTTAGACTTCAATTTATTTATGTATTAAAAGTAAAGCTTAATAGTTAGTTAATCACACTAATGTAGTCTATTAAATGCTGAAATACTGAATGGAAATTCTGTGGCAGTCTTAGTGTTGATGCCTTATAAGCAGTATTGAGGAAAGTTACTTTTGAAAGTAATGCATGCTCCCAAAAATTAACTAACTACATTACTTTGTTACTCTTTATGGTAAGTAATGGTTTACATTGCTTTTAAGTTGCTTTTGCGTTAGTTTTTCTTACCTGACTGAGGCTTGATCTCTTTCATAGATATTTTCATTAGATGTCGCCTACACTGTTGCTGTCTATTGGAAGGAATGCGTCGATACTGCTGCCATTTTAGTACAGGGTAGTGCTCCTTCGTAATGAATGTGGGACCAAGGTGCAGTGGAGCACTGGCAGCCCGGAGCCCTAGATATATAAATGTTTATCTATTTCTGTCATGACTCTCGGGATTTAGTATGGTAATGAATATTTATACGGCAATGTTGGTAGATTTGGTCTTGACGGTATTGATCTGCTACGCTGCTGCTGTTGCTACTTCGATTATTATAGCAGAGCAAGAACCAATACCAGCTACTACCAGTATAGACACAGGCATGCCGACTGAGAATATAACACACTTCTGCTGCTGCTGCAAACATAAAATATGTAACCTTCGTAGCAGAACACAGGTGGAGCTGGGGTGGAAGAGGGTCTTCAAAAACGCGACGCATATTGTGTCATGGCAGAAATTCGGTGAATGTTCGGGGGTCAGTATACAATTTTTTTTAAATTACGAAAATTATCATTTTACATCACAGTTCTATATTGATGGATAAGTGATCGCACAGGCGTTGCTGACAAACAGCATGTGTTTTTGTGCATAGAAAGTTTTGTCCTCCCTCCCGGTTAATTTGATTTAATCCATATTCTGAAACACACCCCCTCTCATGCTTTCACGGAGGGAGTAATTTGTTTGTGAATGAAGTTCCATTATTACCGACTTGTGTGAACCACTGATATCCCTGCGTCTCAATGTGCATATCCACCTTTCTGATCTAAATGGTATATAACATTTGTAATATTCAATAATTTAAGGTGGAAAGTATGCATATTGAGGCTCAGGCACTGTTATGTTATCAGGCACCCTTATAAATTATTTTAAAAACTAGTTGTTACTTCACTTAGCAGACAATAATACAACTTTCTGGCAGCGCAACGTCTTGTTTTCGTATTTAATTTTAATTGTATGCTTTTATTCAATAAAACAAGCATTAAGCCTAGAATTTGGTGCAAGTTTGCTACTTTGCCTTATAGTCAGTGCAATAGCATCGTATAGCGTTGTTGAGCACAAAAGTTTGTAGCATAAAAAATCATAAAAATTACGAAATATTACCTATGAAATCTTCTGCCTTTATGCTTTGTTTTCTTCGTATGCTTTTAACTACATCTGCACTCAAAAAATATATTTTTTGCTCGTTCAAACTACTTGAAACTACTGTTTTAAAATGAGCTGAAACAACACAATTCTTGAGATTTCATTGGGACAACCTAACTTTTTATTGTTCAATCCATATAAATTTGTTAAATGTGTTATGTTAACTTAGTTTGTGTTGGGACAACATGAATGAATTGTGTGACACCCTGCATTTTTTACAGTGTGTATAGAGGGCAAACTCCAACATCTTCAGATTCGCTTTGGTTTCACCAAGTGGGTTTGAATGACTTTTGTCCTCGGAGCACTGTATAAATGTGGCGGGGATACTGAGCTTGCTGAGGGTCTGCATGCGATATCTAGTTTATAGATCTATGGATTTATTTCAGAACTTGCAGTGTTTTTTTTTTCTCTTTTTCTTAATAGAGGAGCTCTGCAATTATCAACACACTGTATAACCTATATCTATATTTACTTAAAAAAAAACACACATCAAAAAATAATATTAATAAATTAGGGTATTGGTGTCTTTGAGGAACCTCCTGATGGCTATACATGTCTTATGTACAGATTAATGAAAGTTTAATGAATGATTAATGCAACTTTTGTACTTTTTGTCTTATTAGTTACGTAAAATCACTGTCCACTTTTCTTCGATGCGTCCAGAATAATAATAATACTTTCAGTGCAGAAATGTAAGGCTCAGCCATCATGGTTTAAATAATATTTTATTTAACAATTTAAAGCAAAATTCACTTAAGATAACTAAAAAAAAGATAACCAGGACTCAATAAATTATAATATATAAAAATGTACTAGTTTAGTAAATTTTACAAAAAAAAAAGTAAATGAAATTTAAGTTGAATAAATATTTCTAATTAAATGTACTAGTAGATATGGTTAGTCTTTTACATGGCAAAGTTAACCCTACTCCTCATTTTTTACAGTGTGTCTGTTACCACAGGAGAGCAAGAGCATTCTCTCATTAAGTGTGTGATTCAACATGTTCATTTTGTTCATTTTAATTAAGCAATTTATATTTTAAAAGCTAATTAATAATAATAAAAAAACTCACATTACATTTTTTTAAAAAAAGTAACTCTAATATTACTACTTTTTTAAAAAGAATTTTTAAATTTAATGCATTACTTTAATCGTTACTTCGAAAAGTAATATTATGACATACATGTAATGTGTTACCCCAACACTACTATCAACTAATATAATTCAGTTTTTTTATATTTACCATTAAAATAGTAGCTGTAATAATGATTTTAATCCATTAACTGATATTTACTAATGATGATATTTCATTATATTGTAAACTTTATAATCTATTATGCAGTTTAACTTGCACTTTTGGATGAGACGTGAAATTGAGGTCCTGTCTCTCTGTGGTCATTAAAAATCCCATGGTACGAGTAAGAAAACTGTGACTTGAAAGTGGCTACAACTGGAACCCCCTACAAAATCTGGATGGTTGGATATCATATCTAATGTTCAAAATATGGAGAGGATGACTTTTTCCTTAAAAGCGACAAATGGACAAATACCTGCAATATTGTAAGAAATTGATTGTACTTATACCTTTACACAGTGTAATCTGATTTCTTTATGTATTTGTTAATGTGACCTGTAAGGAAATATGTGACCAGTCAACTGTTCATTTAAGTTCCAGTGTTTTATTGTATTATTTATTTTATTCTATTTTATTTTAAATATATTATTTGTATTTTTTCCTTAAAAAAATAAAATATAGTATAAAAAAAAATCCCATGTACTTCTCGTAAAAAGAAGGGGTGTGACCCAGGCATCCTGGTCAAATTCTCCCCATCATGGCCTACCAATCATCCCTATTCAACGATTTGGCTCTATCACTGTCTTTCCACTCCACCAATAGCTAGTGTGTGGTGAGCGCACTGGTGCCATTGTCCTTTGGCTGCTGTCACGTCATCCAAGTGGATGCTGCACACTGGTTGTGGTGTGGTGAGACCCAACTCATGATTGTAATGCTCTTTGGGTGTATGGCCATACACATTTAAATGTGCTCTATAAATACACACATTACATTTATTTGGTTGATACATTTGTTTACGCTGAGTATTTATCTACAATAAAGCACTATCATTCATTCCTGTTAAAGTAACTCTTTTTGCAGCTTAGGTCAGTATCATGATAATACCGTAATTCTGTAATAAAATCTTTAGAAACTGTTTACAAGGTACTTGTACGGTGATTTGAAAAAAAAAATAATTAAAACGACCATATATTTGATGTATTTTCGTTGCAGTATTCTTCACAAAGAAGCAGAACATGCTTTCAAGGTTTTTTTTGTTTTTATTGAGAGAACCTGCTTTCCAAAAGTAGCCATTCCCGTATCTGAGCTGTGAAGGGGGCAGAAGTGGAAGCATTGTTGTGGAGCTGCAGGATGTCCTGAGGAAGAAGTCAGCGTTCCTTTGCAGGGGCGATTGAGTCGCACGGCTGAATTCAGAAGCAGAGAGACATGCACCAGGAGCCACGCACCTCTTTTTCAGCACCAGCTCATAACAGTATGGATGTCAGTTGAGTCAGTCGGAGCATTTTGCGTGACATCCAACCAACCAAAAGAAAAAAAGAAGTCCATGCGGAACTGGAAACTATAGCTGAAGATGTTGCTTTTTGTGGCCTCGTCACTTTTTCTTGTATGTCAGGGAAAAAAGTGGAAGTCAAGCTCCATTGAATCATTGCAAACTAGGCTGCGCTGTTAGTTCCTGAAATTGTAGGGGAGTTTTGACTATCATCATGTGCCTTAACTTATCGAGCTTGGATATCACTGCAAGTGCAAGTCAAAGGAGTTGGTAAGTTGCGGTGAAAGTTGTTCAAACGGCTTTTTGAATGTTTTGTCAGTGTTTCCTGTAAAGGAGAGACGCAGCTAGCAGACAGGAAGCTCTTGGTGTATTCAAGTTTCATAGCCGCTGTAAGGTTGTGCAAATCTGAGTTTTAAAATGAAGATTTATTAAGATGTCCACTTTCTTTCTGGCTGCTAAAAACATGGAACTTGCTGGTCATCGTTTTCTCAAAACAATGAATTCGGCTTAGGAAGTAAAGCAACCTGTGATTTATTTACATGCAAACTGTTCAGCGTTTGTTTTGTACTCTAGAGAAGCACATCCTGAGTACAAAGCAGCATTTAAATAAGGAAGAAACTGTAGAAGTTCCTTTTCTTTGTGTGCTATTTTGTGGAGAACAAGTCTGCATATTAATGAATGAATGGATTATATGTATGTGTTGTATCACTTGTCTGTTCTTAATATCTATGCTGAGCTTTCTAGCTGTTGATTGATTTATATTTCCACGAATGCATTGAGATCTGTGTTTACGCCCCATTGCTCATCATCATCATCATCATCTAATAAGAATTGTGCTTTTGATGGCTTTTGGCTGCACTTCTCATGGTGGTTTATCACTTCCCACAGGCGTGAACTTCAAGGAAGTTAATAACGAAAATAAAAGCACAATATTTGGCGAGATACACACGTCGATTGACACTTTGGCATTCACCTTTGGCAATGTGTGAGTATTGTATCACTGTCATTTGAAATCAACTGTGTACTTTAAAGGCTCCCTCTTTCTTTGCAGTTACTTTCAGTTTCTATGGCTTGATTTAACAGCACATGTAAGCTGTGTATCCTTTACTGTCTAACTACTGATGAAATGTTGCCATGTTGCAACATTAGAGTTAGTTCACTCAAACATTAAAAAAAAAAAAAGTCTGTTGTCATGTCCTTTCAAACCCATAAGATATTTATTAGGGTTAGTTAAATGAAAAATGAAAATTTTATTATCAATTACACATCTCAAGTCTCTCCAATCTTCAAAGACGTTTTACAAAGTAAGATACATTTGATGAAATCCGAGAGCTCCCTCATCCTCCATTGACGGCAACATTCCAGAAGGGTACCAAAAACATTGTGAAAACATTCCATATGTCTTAATATTACAAACATAATATTATGAAGCAACAAGATTACTTTTGTGCACAACCACCTTAAAAAAACAAAACAAAACAATGACTCTCGGATTTTAGCTCAAATATATTCATTTGGGTTTAGAAGATGAACAAAGGTTTTAGGGGTTTGGAATGAGGGTGAGTCATGAAGGTGATTAATTAATGACAACATTTTTGAGTGAGCTAATCTGAATGATCTGAAGGATTTCTGTTCCGCCTTTGACTGTGCACATAACTGACAAAGTTAATACATTTATTATAAAAGTAATTAAATAAGTTGAGCAGTTCTAACTCCAAATTCTGAAGAGTAACAGATGCTTTATGTGAAAACAGGTTTAATCCTGTCTTTTATTGGCATAGAAACTCTTTTAAACTTAAGATTTTGGGCACTGCTTCCCATATTTCTCCCCGTTTTCACCTGCCATTTTCAGTGATCCAATCAAAATAGTTAATACCATCTGGTAGGGATGCACAGTATAATATTTTAGCATTGATATCCCAATGTGCACATTTGCAAAAGTCAGTGTCGAGTCAGGATTATGATTTCAGCAGAATTACATTTGTAGAATCATTGGAAAGTTTAACAAAGACAAAGTTTATCATTTGTATGTGTTTTAGGACCCGTGACTGTGAGAATTTTACGAAGGTTTGAAGCTTTAACAAAGATTAATTGTATTTATTTAATTATTTAGACGTCAGGGGTATGGTGTAATTTTACATTTGTTTATTCAGTTTATACCTCAAAACTATTAGATTGCCCAGAAATCTTTGTTTTATTAATCTGTGTTTTGGCTCTATAGTGTTTGTCTATTGTATATTATGCGGATACACTCTCCTACAAAATCATCCTCAATATCAATGTATGAATTATTTCCAAATCAAGCTAATCAATTCATCTGGTAGAATTGTGTTCATATTGCAATATAGCAAAAAAACAAATTTTTGTATTGTCAGTTTTTTTCCAGTATCGTGCAGCCCTAAAATCTGGTATTAACATTTGTTCGGATACATCCATTGTGACCACTTGTCTTTAGATTCCATCAAGACCCTTCCTCTAATTTAAAAAACTAAAAACATTGTGTTATAGCAGTTTATGTAAGGCTAGTTTATGTGTACCAGCAGTAAAATGTCTTTCTTTTCCACCTCAGAGTGTCTGACTTCCTTATGGGAGATGTGGACGGTGGCTCCAGGTTGGGGTATCCCCAAGCCAGAAGAAGTCGTGTAAGTTGTTACCTCCATTGCCTTTTTTAATATAGGTCATATGTTGGCTCTTCAAAAGCCTTTACAAATAGTTGGCCCAAAAAAAAAAAAAATTATTTAGTGTCACACACATTTTGCTGTCAGCTGATTTCGATACAACAAGACTTTATAGTGATCAGATCTGCCAATATGAGGCACAATAAAAGTAGTCCTTATGACTTGCGTGCTGATTTTTGTGTCTTCCGGAGCCAAGCGATAGCTTTTGAGAGGCAGACTGAAATTTAAGCTGTTCAATATTTATAAACGTAAACAGAAGTAGCATGTGATTTCTTTGTCCATTTCGGTACTTGAGATATATACACTTCCTGACAAAAGACTTGTCTCCGATCCAAATTTTAGGGAAAACAAATAATAACTTGATTTCTAGTTAATCATTTGGTATCAGAAGTTCCTTAAATATAAGGCAAACGTCTCTAGATTACGCTTATTTTAGTAAAGTAAAATATGAGTATGCCTTGATTTTTAATTATTTAATTAGGACAGCAAGTGCTGACTTTATTCAGACAACGCCTAGTCACTTAACAAAAATAATGTACAGGATAGATATCCTCCCTAAGTTCATCAAGATTCTTTGCATTCATTCTTCATCTTACTCCAGACTTGCTTAATAATGTTTATGTCTGGTGACTGGGCTGGCCAGTCCTGGAGCACAATGCTGGAAATTTGCCCTCTTCTGTGGTTTGTAATGTAATGGGCAGCACAAATGTCATGATGCCTCAGGCTGTTGACGTTGCCATCCTCTCTGCAGATCTCTCACACGCCTGCACACTGAATGTAGCACCAAAACCATGATTTTTCTTTCACCAAACTTGACAGATTTCTGTAAGAATCATGGGTCCATGTGGGTTCAAATAGGTCTTCTGCAGTATGAGTGATGATTGGGATGCAGTCCAACAGATGATTCATCAGTAAATTCTACCTTCTGCCACTTCTCCAAATGATCAACTTGAAGTCAAGTTATTATTTGTTGCTCTTACAGCTGGGATCAACAACAAGATTTTTTTGTCAGGCAATGTAGTATGATAAATTGCATGGCAACAAAAGCTCTGTCAAGATTGTACGTTTTGTTTTTGTTTTATTATATTTTAAGAACAGATGTGAGTGAATAATGATCATTTTTAAGTTCAGTGAACTCTTCATTTATGTTTATTTGTCTGCTTTGAAAATAATGAAACCATGGCTGGCCTCTGTGATTTAAAGAGCAAGGCGTTTCAAGCTTTGATCCACCGAGGTGTTGAAAGATGAGATAAAAGACGAACCCTCAAAAGAAGCAGCTTCTTTTTCATCCTTCACCTCTGTAATCAAACTCCTCATCCCGTGTGAAACATCTTTCCCTTTATCTCTTCCAGTCTTTTGAAAACCTCTCTGAAGATTCACGAGGCTGCAGTCAAAACGATCTGGCAGGTAAATGGATTTTCTTTTCATCTCTTTTACGTCTTGCATCCCTCCATCACATTTTTTATCGCAAAGATAGCAGGTGAAGTGTTACAGTGAATATGTTTCTGCTGGTATCAAATGTTCTTGTTGCGATTTAATTGCTAAATGTTTTATCACTGTAAAAGGAATCATCACAATATTGACCCAAGCTCCAAAATAGATTACTTTAACTTGTATAATAACCACAAAATACTTAGGGTATGCCTATATTTTGTAGATAAATGTATATATTTAAATTTTCATCAAATTACTTTTGCAAAAGGATTGCGAAGTACAATAAGTTGCATTCTCCATAGTAAACATTGACTAATGCATTACAATCAACAGTTATAGAAACAGAAATAGGCATGTTATAGTTATATGTTAAAGTTAATAGACAAAAAAATGGATTTTAATAGTTTAACTCCTGTTAATAAACTACCTTTGATTTGAATTTGTTATCAGGAATTGACTAATAAATTAAAATTACTTAAGATACATAAATGCTTTAGTAATTGTTATTAGGTTGACTTTAGTTAAGTTAACTTCTAAATAAATGCCACCTTATGGCATGTTTCTACTGGCAGGTTGGGAGAACTGAAAACCCAGCAAGCGTTTTTAGTTAATTTATATGAAAGTTGAACATAAGTGGTCACGTAGGAATTATGGAAGTGAAGGCAACAAGGAGAAAGTGTTTATAGTAGACGTAAGCATCAGAAATGTTAGGCATTTCTCAACTTTAAGTAAATGGCAAGAGAAAAATGCTGGGCTGCAGCCAATCGCTGTGAAAAGTAGGCAAGGCAAGATGTTGACGGACGTTTCTGAGTGTTTGCGGAACAGAAAAACCCATTCCATTGAACACAATCTATTTTATTTTGAGAAACATTTATAATATTCAGGAACAGTAAACATGTCAGGCTAGTTAATTTAAACGAATAATAGACTTCTGCTGTCTTCATTAGTTTCAAAAACAGGTTTCATTACAATTTAAAATTATATTTTTGGATATATCTTTTTTCCTGGAGATACTGTTGTCCTGAAAAACAAACAAAACAAACAAAAAAAACATAAAAAAAAAACTGTTAAATGTACCGTAGGGAAATTATGGCAGAATAATTGAGCGGTTTTAAAACCTAGACTTTTTCAAACTGCAGCATACCTTAAAAACAGTTATCGTCCCATGCCTAGTTGTAGCTTTGCCAGCAGCACTGAGCGCAGATTGGACACTGTAGTGAAAAAACACAGTTACTGTGTTAGTAAAGAAAAAAGGAGTACACACCAATCACAGCAAACGCACTTTTTTGTTATGAAAACGCGAGGCACACCTGACTGCCTTTTTGGTCTTTTAGAGAAGAGCAGTGTGCTGCGCCTTTTTTGTTACTAGGCAGCCAGCCTATCGATGGTCTTGGTGCTGGTTTGTATAACATCTCAAGCTTTCTCTCCACAAAGTTTTTTTTTTTTTTTTCAAATGCAGGTGCACAGAGCACAATTACAAAATCTCATGGCCATTAAGAAACCATTAAAAAAACTGCTTCTCAATGCCAATTTTTTTTTTTTGTGTAATTGGTGCCTAAGCATTTGATGCTGTGATGAACAACAATCTGAATATTGTTAAAAGATACTGTAAAAGTTTAAATAATAAAATAATTGTTCACACTGTTCTGTGTCCACTATTTCAATATAGCTCATGTCCTTATTACGATATGTTGAATTATTGAATATCAGCATATGCAGGGCCCGGCAGTATATCGAAAAGTAATCAAAATTGACATTCAGAACCTATAATGGATCTAATTTTTCCAGGTCAATTTTTTCAACTACTTTCCCTATCACCTGTAGAGTCACAAATCCCGCTTTGTTAAGGCTACTTTTTACTGCGTCAAACACACGGGTATCTTTCAAAAAATGTAATTACAAGTCGCAAGTTTGCACTTCATTGACGATAAATGGAAGCGGAGCCAGAAAAAGGATATTTTCCATTACATTAAAATGAATACTTGCATAAAGTATTTGTTAACAGAAGATTCAAGAAATGCACTGTTTAAAATATTATTTTAGAAGAGATTATTTTATAGCTATAGCTTATTTTCTACTTTTAATATTAAAAAATTAACATTGAAAATAGACATAGACAGTAGATAGTGTGTGTTTCCTTCAATTATTTTACAATCAAGTAATGCACCCTTCATTCAAAAATGTCTCACTTGTAATATGAGCATATTTACTTTACAAAACTTGTTAATAAATTTAATAATCGTTCATTAATCGCAATCGAGTTAAAATGTTAAATTAATTATGATTTTGATATTAGGCCAAATTGCTAGCCCTCATCACCAATTTTATATACCCTTAAGCAACAGAAACACAAACTTCAACAAAGTTTAAACAAACTACAGATGAAAGGTGTTCTAGACGAGAGACAGATGAACTGCGTTAGCACCGGGTCATCATCGACATGAACTCCACACACCCTGTACCTTCACACTTGTGTTGTTTTTCATATAGTCTAACGTTCTTCTTGTTTGCCAAATGGTTGACATTCTTTGGGCTTTTTTGGACGTTTGTGTGAGGAATGGAAACCACATGTGGCTTATTGGGCGGGTGCTTGGATTCGGTACAGCTGAACTGCGTGTCAGTGCATTTGACGAAGGTTAAGCACAGATTTTATGAGACGAACTTACACATTCATGCCACGCAATATATCGTACATGCATCTAATGCTACCGCACATTAGTGTCATTTTTAGAAGCACTTCATCACCATCAAGTGGGAGGCTGTGGAATATTTAGACCTCTTACAAGCAAGCCTGCCCTCAATTGCTGCCTTTAATAAGGCTGACTTGTAAAATTTGCCTTGTAACTTTTGTCTTGTAAACTGTATAAGGTGGTGACATTTAATAGTAGATTTTAAATGATAGTTTTAAAAAGCAGAGACGAGGTTGGGGAAATAAAAATGTCTTCAAAGGGAACCTCTGTGTAGTTTCAGCAATTGTTTTAAACATTGTGAAGCACTTGTACGTTTTTTTTTTTTTCGTATGTGTGTGCTCATGTGTGGTGTTCTGGGTGTTTTCAGACCATTCTCTGTCTCCAGAACTGTCCACAGTGGAGCAGGTGGACCTTCTTCTCCTGAAGAATGACAGCGGTGTAGAGTCGGCTCTGCTCTATGCCAAGGCCTGGTCCAAATACACCAAAGACGTTCTGGCCTGGGTGGAGAAACGCCTAAGCCTGGGTCAGTCATTCTTAAAGCTTTATCTTGAATTTTGTTTCTAAACATTGATTTTTAATGTTTGATTTTTATTATTTTTTTTAACAGACATGGAATGTGCCAAAAGCTTTGCCAAGATGGCAGAATCCGCAAAGGCTGTAGCAAGTCAACAGGTAATGGTCTTGTTTAGTACAATGTTTTGTTTAAGTCAGCATAAATGAAAATGCACTCTTCTTATTTCTTTATGTTTGTAAGGTTTGTCATAAACAATTCAATTCAATTCAATTCAGCTTTATTTGTATAGCGCTTTTACAATGTAGATTGTGTCAAGGCAGCTTCACATAAATGGTCATAGTAACTGGAACAGTGTGGTTCAGTAACTGGAACAGTGTGGTTCAGGTTTTAGTGTTTAAGTTCAGTTCAGTTTAGCTCAGATTCAGTGTGATTTAATCATTACTGAGAGTTCAAACACTGAAGAGCCAATTCATCGATGCGTAGCTCTACCAATCCTGAACCATGCGAGGCAGTGGCGACAGCGGAGAGAGAAAAAAAACTTCACCTGATAAACAATGTATCTGTGCAATATAATGTTTAGCTAAAATATTTTGCCCTCATAATCTTTAATTAAATACCATAACCTACCCTCCTCCCTCGAATGCCTAAAGGAGTTACAGGAATTAATGACCTTAAATTACTATTTTAAAGTACAATAAAGGTCATTTCAGATTTTAATATGAGTTTGTAATCTTGTATAGCACAAATTACAAGATTACATATTACATGTTTAGACATATAAAATCTTTTTTCACACTATTTATATTTTTATTGTGTTTTGAACCCTTTCTAAAATATTTTTAATAGTCAATTTCAGTGATAAAGTGACAGTATTTTAAAATTTTCTGTTTTTATCTTAAGGATTTCATGCCTTTCCGGGATATCTATGTCTCTGCCTTTAAAAATGAAATCGAGTACAATCATGTACTGCTCCAAACGGCTGCAGCTCTTCAGACCAACAAATTCACACAGGTAACCTCTATTGATTCCTCCGAACGCTTTTAGCCAACTATTCAACAAATCAATTCCTTAAATTCCACACATTTTCCCCTTATTCCAACAGCCACTGCTGGCCCGCAAGAATGACCTGGACAAGCAGAGGAAAGAGATTAAAGAACAATGGCAAAGAGAGCTGAAGAAAATGGTACTAATGCCTATTTGAATTGGAATTTCATCACTAACTCAACATTTCTTCAAAATGATAGCACATAACCTACGTGTGTTTTCAGAACGAGTCAGAAAGTGCTTTAAAGAAGGCTCGGCTGTTGAAAATGCAGAAGAGGGAGGAATACGAGAAGGCCCGGAGCTCGACCAGCCGTACCGAGGAGGAGCAGCCAGCAGCTGGAGGCAGGACACTGGAGAAGAAACGCAGAGTTGAGGAAGAGGCCCTACAGAAGGTACTGTAGAAATTACACTATAAAAACTTTTAAAGCTTTTAATTCAACACACACACACAGACACACCCTTGAGTTTATTGTCCGCGTTTACTATGCATCAAAGCAGCAATAAGAAACACAGAGCTTGTGAGACTTTCCTTAACAACGATGTTATGTGTAAAAATACGAGTGCTAGAAAACCTAGCAAATGCTTGAATGTTGTTCTAGTGTTTTGCTCACACTTGAACAGTTGAACATCTACTAATACATGATTAAAATTCATGGTTTTAATATTAGTTAATGCTTTGATGGTTAACTTAAATTAACAGCGAAGAGGTTTAATGGTAACACTTTAAAATAATGGTCCATTATGTGTTTACTAACATGAACACACTATTAGTAATACATTTATTACTCTATTCATTCATCGTTGTTCAAGCTAGTTATATTACTTAAGTTAAATAACGTTAGTTCATGTTAACTGACTGTGCATTAACTAATGTTAACAAGCACAACTTTGGATTTTTAATAATATATTACTATGTGTTCAATCATGAGTAATAAAGGCTTTAAAAGACTATTCATAGACTAACTATTGAACCACTATTCTAAAGTTTTAGCCCTTTAACTCCATTAACTAACATGAACAAAGAAGAATAAATACTGTAATAATTGTATAGACCATTTTAATCCAGATTGTTATCAAACTACTTCATAACTGTATCAAGAGGCAATTCAATCATTGCTTAATGTCAAAACAGCTATTATAACATTATTTATCAATATGTGGCTTTTTTGGATTCTCGTAATCTATAAAAATGAAAAACGTAAAACAGGAAATACGTTGGGACCATTGGTTGTTTTTAAATCCCTCAAAATGGTCTATTGTTAGTAAATACATTATCTAACATTAAATAATACAACCTTATTGTAAAGTGTTACCAGTCATTTTAAGGTTTGAAAAGTGCTTAGGTTTTGGATGAAATGCTTGAAAATCTAATGTGTTGCTCTTAATAATTTATTTTTCTCTAAATAGTTATAATAGAATAAGATTAAATATTAATAATAATAAAATGTAATTAATAAAATAAGAATTTAAAATAAAACTTTTTTTGTATGAACTATAAACTCTGGAGCCTGCTTTGATTAAATGTGCAATAGGTGATCTTCCAAAATGCTAACCGGTTAGCATAATATCTTTAAAACACAGTCCCAAACCTGCCGATGTACAAATCTACATTTGCTGACAGACAGTTTGAG
Source organism: Danio rerio (assembly GCF_052040795.2). Lineage (NCBI taxonomy): Eukaryota > Metazoa > Chordata > Actinopteri > Cypriniformes > Danionidae > Danio > Danio rerio. The sequence goes on from NC_141022.1 coordinate 17,799,888, forward strand.
CTACTTATCAGAATTATGGGAATTGTCTGCCCAACAATATTTCATTGGATGAACATTTTTTAGTTTTATGCCTTACCCAGAATATACAAATACATTTAAATGCATTTAGATAATTTACTTTAATCATTGCTATCAGAATGGGAAGAGCCTTTAACCAGCACAACAAAAATGTTTCTGAAGACAATCCCCTACTGCACTTTTAAACATATATAAAAATGTGATTAGCAGTACATAAGTGAACAATACATCTCATTAAAATAATTATAACTCTTAGGTGAAAGATGACACATTTAAGATGTGAATAAATGACATTTAAGAGAGTAAATGACAGTAAATTAATGTTGGGCTTGGAGCAAACATGCCATCAAATATTTTCCTTAGAATACTATACTATACTATACTATACTATACTATACTATACTATACTATACTATACTATACTATACTATACTATACTATACTATGCTATACTATACTATACTATACTACAGTAGTCAAAATCTGAAGTGGATCGTTAACTTTCAATAAAATTGTCCAAAACCTATTGAACAACACAGCCACAGCCATATAATCCTGCAGCCCAAGACCAGTTACTCACTAAAGTTAAGCAGGGCTGAACCTGGTCAATACCCAGATGGGAGACCACATGAGAAAACTAGGATGCTCTTGGAAGTGGTGTTAGTGAGGCCAGGAGGGGGCCCTCAACCTGTGGTCTCTGTGAGTCCTAATACCCCAGTAAAGTAACGGGGACACTATACTGTCAGTGAGCATTGTCTTTCGGATGAGACGTTAAACCGAGGTTTCTTACTCTTTGTGGTCTTTAAAAATCCTTTGGGACTTCTCAAAAAGTGTAGGGATGTAACCTCAGTCTCTCCACTCCACCAATAAATGTTGTGTTGAGCGCACTGGCGTTGTCCTGTGGAAGTGCAAGATTGTTTAGCGCTTAGGGTGTATGGCCATACACAATAAATGCGTTATATAAATACACATTACATTACATGACAACAGCCATTCTTCTCCTTGGGCAGTTTTGAAAAAAAATATTTGATTCACTTCGAATGTTCATTGCTGTTAATAAAATTATTAGAAATAGCATCTGATATAGTGTGTTGAAGTAGGTATATAAAATTTGCAATTTGCCCAACTTGTATAGTGCTGGAAAAGTTTGACCTTAAAAGTGTTTGAAAAGCGCTTAAATTTGATGTTGGGAAAGGTGTATAAACCCTGATGGACATTAAACTATACATTATTGTTGCTGTATCATTCTGTAAACCTCTAACAACTAAAAGAAATTACCTCACATACCATTTGAAAAAAACCAAATGAGCAGGATTTTTCTTTCTAAAATGTATTTTGAATGGCTTGATGGCACAGAAATGACATAAAACAGGCTAGTAAAATGACTGTACTCGTGTTTTGCTTGGCTGATGGTCTGTTTTTGTGGTAACTCCAGGCAGAGGAAGCGCAGGAGCAGTATAAAGCCTGTGTGGCCGATCTGGAGGCCAAGAAGGTCAGCCTGTCAAACGCTAAGAGTGAGATCCTCGCACAGATTCGGAAGCTGGTCTTCCAATGTGACCTGACCCTCAAAGCGGTCTGTATCCCTGTCACAACACTATTACACACTACTGTTGAAAAATGCGCAGCGGTTTTCTTCTTCTTCTTCTTTGTTTAATTCTTCTTCATTTAATTCTTATATAAGAAGCTTCGGTTTTTAATAATAATTTTATATGTACAGTTGAAGTCAGAATTATTAGCCTTTTTTTTTTTTTTTCAAACGACGTTAAACAGCAAGGAGTTTTTCCACAGTATTTCCTATAAAAAAAAAATTCTTCTGGAGAAAGTCTTATTTGATTTATTTTGGCTAGAATAAACGCAATTTAAATGTTTTGAAACCCTTTTTTAATCAATATTATTAAATCCCTAAAGCAATATTTTTTTTAATTGTCTACAGAACAAATTTAACAATTTAACCTATTGTCTGCAGAACTATTTAATTTAACAATTTAACCTAGTCTTTATTTATTTATTTATTTATTATTATTTATTTTTATATTTATTGTGTACTGTTCTCATGGCCAAAATAAAATAAATCAGAAATGAGTTATTAAAACTATTATGTTTAGAAATGTGAAGAAAAAATAACTTCTCACCATTAAACAGAAATTGGGGAAAAAATATACAGTAGTGCTAATAATTCAGGGGGACTAATAATTCAACTGTATATATTTACATTTTTATTTGTATTTACATATTTATATTTACCAAAGCTGCATTCAAAAAGATCTAATTTAAATACACCTCAAGCAACACAATCTAAATACACTAAAACTACAAAATACATAAACTAATAAAATAATTTACTGTATATTCTATGATGTAATTTATTCATGCGGCAACATAGCTTAATTTCCAGCAGTCATCATTCCAGTCATTCTAATTTGCACATTTGGTGCTCAAGATCAGTGTTGTTAACAGTTGTGTGCAGCTTAACTGCTTGTGCAACATATATTTGTTTTTTTTTTGTTTTTTACTACTTCTTATTAAGTAGTAATGAAAAAAGTACTTTTTAAAAATCTTTTCAACCACATGTCTGTTCCATAAAAATTTACCATATTGTAACATATTTTAAATACAGTTGAATTCATTATTATTAGTCTCCTGTATATATTTTCCCTCAATTTCTGTTTCAGTTCGGAAAGAAGATTCATTCAACACATTTCTAATAGTTTTAGTACCACATTATAGCAGGATTACCAATAACACATTGTAACCAACATAATAGTTTTATCACTTTGGACCCCTCACACCCAGCACACTGCCTCTCTAAACTTTTACCTTGTGGTCGACGCTACGGGGCACTGTGCACCAGAACAGATCGACACAGAAACAGTTTCTTCTATTTCATGGACACCTTATGATAGTAATTGTGAAACAACATCACTATTTTAAACACATATACACTTACTTATTTAACAACATACTTTACATGCCAGTTTGCACACAACTGCTGCACATATAACGTTGTATATAGTAATATATCTGTATGTACACTTGTCCAGTTGTATATTTGCATTCACTACTTACTTCTATTTTTAAAATATATTTATTATCTGTTTTTTTGTCCTGTCTCTGTCGTTCTGTTGCACTGTAGAAGCTCTGTCAAGAAAACAAATTCCTTTTATGTGTGAACATACCTGGCAATAAAGCTCTTTCTGATTCTGAATCAAAAACAAATATTGCTTAAGGAGGCTAATAATATTGACGTTAAAATAGTTCTTAAAAATTAAACACTGCTTTTATTCTAGCCGAAATAAAACAAAATTTTGTCCAGAAGAAAAAATATTATAGGATATACTGTGAACAATTCCTGCCTCTCTTAAACATCATATATTTTACAGAAAAACAAACTTCACAGAAGGGCTGATCATTTTGACTTCAACTGTATGTTGCATAATTTTTGTAATATTTTATAACTTCTGTAAATGCTAAATTGGATGAATTGAATGCATTCTTTGCTGTTTTTTTATCGTATTGAATATTTTGAACAATAGTATATGTATGTTCAACATGTATTTGTTATTCCCCCTATTACTGCACACTGAATTTTCTCACACCCTCTTGTAGGTGACAGTGAACTGGTTCCAGATGCAGCAGGCTCAGACTATGCCCCTGTCCGTCAACTACCAAGCTCTAAGCGAACAAGCCAAGAAGTACGAACCAGGTCAGCGCTACTCTGAATTTGTGCGCAGTCTCCCTAAAGAGCGTGTGTGGCTGGAGTCTCTGTCTCAGGACATCACCGCTTCCTCAAAAACGGGGTAAGTCCACACTCAAGTTTCCGTGTAGACCAGAGAAAGGCAAGCATTGTTTGCATCTTCCTCAGGAAGAACGACGAACGAAACAACGGTCGGTAATAGCGTGTTGTTTACCCAAGAGTTCTGCTCTCTGTAATCGCTGCCCAGTGTAAACTCTGCTTTTCTGCTTGACCTCTGAATCACACCCACGTCAAACAGACTGGCCAGTGCTATCACATCCCTTTACAGTCTATTCAATCTTAAGCTTGCCAGTTGAGTAACCCATTTCACAATCAACAGAGATTTCGTGCTGCCTGTTTTGCCTGTATTTTTATAATATGCAGGATTTGTAGGTCTGTTGGAATTTCTTGAAAATGCTTGACGTTTAATGACTTTTAAGTGTTTCGATTTTGGATAAGGTGCTTGAAACTGCTTGAAAATTTATTTACGTTGCTTTTTGCGAATGAATTTGAAACTAAATTGGTTTATTAATATTTATAATTATCTATAATTAACACTTGTTTTGCTTTTGCATGAAATGAAAACTCTGTAGTCTGTAGCATGATCTGACTGTCTTTTATTTATCTACAACCTTTGCTTAAGTAGTGGGAGAAGACAAAATGCAAGGAGATTACAACCATTAACCCATGCAATTAAAATGAATATACATTAAAGATGAAAGATGACAAATTTAAAAAGTAAGTAAAGGACTTTTAGGAGAGTAAGCGGCAGTAATTCAATGTTTAGCTTGGGGCAAGCTAGGGCTGTGCGATTTGGGGAAAATATCTAAATGAGAATGTTTAAAAAAAAAAAATTATAATTTATTTCAGGGTTCAGTGGTAAGGATTTTTTTTTTTTTACCAGTGGTTCAGATTTGTACTTGCCCTGCAAATATTTTTACTGGTCCCACCAAAAAAAGAAAAATTAATAGCTATTTCTAAGCCACGTAAATGTCTGCTTCCAAGACATTCTTTTAGCCTCATAGTTTGATGTTGCCATAACTTCGCTGTACTGGTTTTTACCAGGTTACCAAAAAAAAAAAAAAACATACTCACAACATCCAATCAGAGAAGAGGAATCGAAAAGCAATATAGTGTTCATGACAATACAGAGAAGGTAGCATTTAAAAGCACAAACTGTTTCTTGATTCTAAGAATGTATTCATACGCAATTGACAAATAGTCGCAAACAAATAAAACTTTAGTGACAAAGCAGCACCGATGAGGCCAGAAACAATCCTGTTTACTGCCCCAAGTGCCTCACACAGTGGCCCTGGGCCAGTCTTTATTGTTGAGCCCTGTATTTATTTATTTTTTTACCAGGTATTGCGATTTGATTTGATTCTATTTGACTTGCCATTTAATTATTGCAATAATTTAAGCCTTCGTGATGTTTTTTCATAGGCTGTAAAAGCTGCAAACAATTCTGAAATTGTACCTTGCTGTTGCTAGCTACTAGATTGAGTGTCAGTGGCAATACTTTTAGTTAACTTTTTACCAAGACATTCCTCATATAGCTGCCTGTGGTGCTTTTTAGGTGCTGGTTGTTGTATTTCCTTATGCTGTGGCAATAACTCTGTGACAACTCTTAAAAATGACCTGTTTTTGTTTAGTGTCTGCGACTTTGAAACAAAATATTCCCATAATACTGATGTCTTGTTTTTCTTTGATATGAATTCATCTATTAATTATTCTGAAGCGGCAGACGTCATTATCCCACTTGTCCATGCTTTTTTTTTGTTTGTTTTATTGTGGGCATCTTGGATAGTTTGGTTGCACAAATCTGATTGGGCAGACAAAGTGTGCTCACTCAATTGGCTATAAAAGAGCACATTATAAATAAAATGTATTATTGTTATCAGATGTTATGTGTTATTGTATTCTATATATATATATATATATATATATATATATATATATATATATATATATATATATATATATATATATATATATATATAAATATATATATATGTATATATATATATATATATATATATATATATATATATATATATATATATATATATATATATATATATATGTATGTATATATATATATATATATATATATATATATATATATATATGTATATATATATATATATATATATATGTGTATATATATATATATATATATATGTGTATATATATATATATATATATGTATATGTATATATATATATATATATATGTATATGTATATATATATATATATATATGTATATATATATATATATATATATATATATATATATATATATATATATATATATATATATGTATATATATATATATATATATATATATATATATATATATATATATATATATATATATATATATATATATATACAAAGCAAATAGCGATTGCAATTTAATTTTGGTTAAACGCACAGCCCTAGGGCAAGCATACCATGAGTTTTTTTATGTGAATTCTATACTATACTATAGAATACAATAACACATAAGCCTGTCATTTTAGACGCTTTTTAAAATGCAAAATGCTTGAAATAGTAATTAATTTTCATTTTGGAAAACGTGTAAAAATGTGTGATTTAACACCTGTCTTTCCTTTCCAGAATGTCCCTTCATAAGAGGTCTCAGAACAGCACCCGCTCGTCTCATGGGAACCTGTCGCAGGGCTCTGCTACATCTATGGATAATCACAGCGCAGACGAGGTGGAGGGTAACATGCAGCCATGCAAGGCCAAGATTGCAGAGAGGCGCTCCAACAGCAGTATAGACATGCAAGGTAAGACATGCTGTAGCTTAGGGTGTTTCACCCTTAACTCTCTTTTAAAAGAAACAAACCCAGATCTCCTGAAGTTCTGAGTTCTCTTAGTGTTTATGTTTTTTTTTTATTATTATTATTTGGAGGGTCAAACTTTGCTCAGACCACTTAAAAGAGACCACTTAAATGTATGAAAGTCTTTTATGACCCTGATGTACAAATGTTCAACTAGCATATCTCACATAGGCAAGGTAGTCTGAAAATAAAACAACAAAAAATATGGTGAGAAAACAGTAGTTAGGGCTGGGGTTGGTAGATTTTGGTACTGAAAATTGGCCGTAAAGGATCATCGCTTTACCACTCTTCATCGCTGTTCACCAAGTGCAAACACAGATACTAGGTCATTTGAGCATTTCGAAAGCCACGTCGATCAGTTGATCCATCAGCAGATTGCTCATATGTCAGCTCATAGACAGATCAGGTGATTGACGTGGCTTTGAAATGTGTCCATGTATCTGTGTTTGCACTTGGTGAAGAGTGGTAGACCAATGAGCCAAAGTTTCCCCACTTAACCCTAGTTTATTGTTTAAATTGACTACCCTTTCATTATGTTTGTGCCTGTTTTTGCCCCATTGACTTCCGTTATAGCAACAATTTTTGATTGCAAAGCCATAACACCAAATAATCATGCATTCTTAATTGTTTGTGGTTTTCGATTTTCGATGGGTCAATGGGGCAAAAACAACCACAAACAACAAAAGGGTAGTAAATTTGCTCAGTGTATTGTGGAGTTGTTTTGTTTTTTTACTTTCAATGCATTTTCCCATTATATGTGTCGAAATAAGATTTGTCTCCAAAAATCATTCCATTTGCTGACACAAAGGGAATGTTCTGGTCAAATTAAACCTTAAAATCACCTCAAAGTGGATGCAAAAATCCTGAACTAGACACAAAGGTTAATTTAAAAAAAAGAGCTAATTTTTACACTCTTCAGGGGAACTCGGTCTACTCAACTTTTGTTTGTTAGACTCTAAAGCGGCAAGACATTTATTTTCTTCCAACTTAATCAAGATCCTTAAATGTTTGGCAGTATTAGGTGCTTTTGTTTGCCAAGCTTCAAAATCTTTTTCAGCTTATTAGTTTTATGGCTTGACGTGTCCACTTGGTTTTTCACCCAGTTTTGGCTGTTTACAGCTTCCAACAGTCTGCATTATTACTCAAACTCAGATTAGCCCACAGCTTCCAAAAAACCCATGATGCTGTGACATCATAAGCCTGAGCGCACATTTACTGCAGCACCCAGACTGGCATAACAGAGCACTGAACTAGGCCTGCACAATATTTAGTTTCAGAATGGATAAGGCAATGTGCTCATAAATAATAGTCACACAACAGGATCTGCAATGTCCAGTTAGGATTAGTAGACTATCAGGCACAACAGATTTCAGATGTGTGGAAAGTTTAACCATAATAGAGTGAAATTGAATTACTTGCGTGTGTTTTAAAAGCCTGTTTGAGCATTTCAAGCAGGTTTAAAGCATCAAAGCATAATAAATTGCACTGTTTTAGGCTTTAATCAAGATTAATTTGATTTAATTATTTAAATAATGATTACTGTAGTATAAGTTTTCATTTAATTATTCAATTTCAAATACTATTTGACTACACTGAAAGCAATAAAGCACTGTTCATGTTATTTGTATCTTTGCATTATTGTATTTACCTATGCTTGTCATTTATTGTATATTATTTGATTCTCTCCTCCTCAAAATCAATCAAATCAAGCTGATTTCTTCCCAAATAGAGCTGGTTAATATTATTAATAATATATATTAATATATATTATACATATAAACTTATGTGCTGTTGGGGATGTTTTCATCCATTCTAGGATGATTTGGAGTATTAATTTGGCCAAACCTTCTCTGTGTTTGAGAAAATGGAATGATTTTCAGTAACATTTTTTATTTTGACTTATATTTTGGGAAAATGCTTTGAATTTTTTTTCAACAATTAAATGAAACACTATGGCAAATTTACTGTACTACTCTTTCATTATGCTCGTGGCTGTTTTTGGCCCGTTGACTTCCATTATAATGACATTTTTGATTGCAAAGCATTACACCATATAATCATGTATTCTTGTTTGTTGGTGGTTTTCCCTGTTGGAAAGAGGTCAATTTTGTCATTTTTATTGTACACAAGGGTTAAGCCATATGGTGGAATTGTGTTCATATCGCAATATATATGCCAAAAACTGATCTAAATATTGAAATGTTTCCAATTTCTTGTTTCCAAACCTTCATATACTTCCAAATGATTTTATCTGCCCCAGTTTTAGGATAGAGATTTCTGAGGTGTAAGTTGATTGTGAGGTGGATGTTGTGTGTTGTAGTGCCGAGGACGCAGGGCTCTCAGCGGGCCTGGAGCTCAGGCAGTGCCGGTGGAGGAGGGATGTGCAGTGACTCAGAGAGCGCTGGAGGAAGCAGCGAGTCTCGCTCCATGGACTCCCCCACAGCCAGTCCAGGTGCTTTTTCCGATGCATGCTTTTCTACAAAATAGTATACATCTTTTAAAGTATTTTGTACCTCATTTCCACTGAGCACCACTGTTCATTATTAGCTTTATTCCTTACATACGAGTGGGTGCAGCCATTAGAATCTTTTTGGCTCGGGGCTTCGGGTCTTATTCACTTACATTGATTTTTAATCATTAAAATGAGCTTGTTATCCATATTTTCTTCTTATTGTATATAATTTTACTCTTAAGTATAGTCATGAACACACTTGTGTGTAGAGCAAAGTACTTGACCATTTTCCCATCTTTTCCCATGAGCAACTGTATCGGAAGTTCTAAAATGAGCGCACTTTCAAATTGCAGAATAAGCTTAATAGTACAGCACAGTACTGTATGATTCAGTAGCTTTTACCTTAATTTGGCTTACTTTGCCACTGCCCATGGCTAAAAGTTGTGATCTGCATCATTCTCGCTCACACAAGAAAGCCATGTGTGCACATATCACGTTCTTTGTGTGCTCAAGTTCATTATATCAAATGTACACAAGTGGCAAATGCATGCAAATAGATGGAGGAAGAGCCATTTCTCTCGCTTTTCACACATTTAGACGTGACTTGAACAGCCCCGTTTACCAAAATAGAGGACATACAGCAGATCCTCTTCTTGCTTCTTGGCATGCTTCTGTTTTTTCACATTGTCATTGTATTTCATATGACGCCATTGTATGATTATGGTTTTGTGTTTCAATTGTGTATTTCAAATCCTGTGACGTTGTTTCCTTGTCTTGTTGCATGTGATAGTGAGTGATGATTCTCTGTAAACCAATAGTGTTTTGCAGCGAGCCTAGTTTGGTACCCTTACAAAAGGGTGACAAAAAAAGTGCTACAGTGGAGCTTGCTGTTTTGGTACTATTGACAATGGAAATGGAAATAAATTAGTATAGTACTGTACCAAACCGTACCATACTGATCTGTGGAGACAGTCAATTGTACAGTCAAGCAAAAAATTATTCATACCCCTTTAGGCTTGACTCAACATCAAAATTACACCCAAAATGGTTTGTTATTATTTGCGGGGTTATCTATATAATAATTTAATTGTGTATCCCTTTTTCTTTCTTCTTATTTTTTATTCATTCATTCATTCATTCATTCATTCCACTATCCCAAAAATCACTATTCAGTTCTCTCCGTGCTTCAGTTGATTGAGTGCACTTCAAATTTACCTATTTACTAATATGTTTATTTGTTCATTCTTTAAAATCTTTTTTCGATTAATTGATAACTTGCTTGATTCATTACAACTTTTTGTTTATAGTTTACCAGATTTTTAAACAATAAATGTCTTACAAATACTTAAGTTAGCCAGCACCAACTCATGTGCATTTACACCTACCTAACTTAAAATAGTTACAGTTATTGACCCTAGAGAGCAACAAACAGAAATTAGGCATCATTGGAAAGACAACACTTTAGGCCTTACTATGGTCCATCTTGAATATTTTCATGCTAAAAGATATAAAAAGTTATAGATTATGAAGTAATGAGAAAGAAAAATTGTACTGTGTTAAATATTTACTTAAAATACAAACACATGAAATCAGTCTGGTAATAACCTAGAACAAATATTTTGAAAGCCAAGTGTTTTATGAGTTTATATTCAAATTTAACGAAGAAAGCATGCAAAAGTAGATTTTTACTAAATTGGTGTTCTTTTCACCCTCACTGTCAGAGGCACTTTCTCAAAAATGACCTTCCCAAATTAAAACAGTAACAGTTGCTAAATAATTTGGTCTACATTTTCAGTTTAGAAATCTTTGGAAAGAAGACATTTTGGGCTTTACAATCCATCATTTGGAGCAGAGATGTCCAAATTAGGGTCCGCAGGCCAAAGTTGGCCCATGGTAACCTTTGATTTAGCCCACCGCCCCATCTAGGAAAGAGAGAATGATGGGGATAGTTTAGGTAATGTCATATCAAATTTAATGTAACCTTTTTGTAATGGTCTGAGTGGGGATCGAACCCGGGTCTAAGGTGTGGTTAGCAGTAGTTCATACTACATGAGCTAATGCCGAGTTCAGACTGCATGATTTTAGTAGTCGTCGTGTCACAGATGTTTTCACACTGCATGACTATCTGGGCTAACGTTTCGTCGCTGCTTTGTTTACACTGCAAGATGGATCGGCAACTGGGACCTTCACATTGTATGACTTTACAAAAGAAAGAATCGCCGACAACTTCGTCCAAACCATGTCTCACAGACAAAAACTTTTGTATCTTTTGTTATTAACTACATAATGAGAAAGAAGCCTTTAATGGGGTAAAAAAATAACATATTTGCTCACCTTGGTTTAAAGGGAATTAGCCATTTCTCCTCAACTTAAGTTGGTAATAAACTAATTTCTTTCTGTATGAAACATCAAACAGACACGGGTGCTCCTGAGTTCTGTCAAAACTCCACTAGTTTTTCCTCAATTTCGTGGGTCTAAATAAACCGAAAATGAGCGCTTTTAACTTCTCCCCCAGCCTCCCGCTGGCCTGCAGCAGGTATATACACACACACACAAGTGAATGCTGCTCTTTCATTGGTTGTAGACAATCGCCGATGTAATTATCAGTCAAAACTCATTTCACACAGCATGGTTTAAATCGCCGACAGCTCCAGATATTTAGCATGCCAAATATCTCGCAGACATCGGCGACTCATCGGCGATTCTCTCAGATCGCGTATTTGATAGTTCACATTGTGTGATTGTTACTCACGTGCACGAGCACCGATTTGCCTGCGATTTTCGACATTTGTCTGTGATTTCTCAAGACCTGTCGGCGAGCCAAAATCGGGGATAAAATCACGCAGTCTGAACTAGGCATAAGTCAGCGACTGGTGGCCCAAGAGCAAAGGAGAAACAAAGTTAGTCCACAGCAGATAAATTTAAAAAATAATACAGTTTACTGAAGAGAATATGACAAAAAGGAGAGACAATATCTCTCTACCGCCAGGGTTAATAAAGTAAAACAAAAATAGGAAATCCGAGCTTCCTAATATACATGCAAAATAATATAGACACAAGGGTCTCAGAACAATAAAATGCAAGCAAAGAAATCTTGAGAATAACTTAACTGGACACTGCCGAGGCAACTATGAGGTAGGGTTCAGAACTGAACACAGAGCAAGATACAAAGCAGTCTTATTGACCTTATTCTAAAATGCGGAAGTGCGCCTGTTTTCGCGATTGTGTTAGAAGTTCCGATTCAGTCGCCTATGGGAGAAATGACTAGGAATATTAAACGGCAGAAAGCAGTCAAACTACTCGCTCTACAAACAAAAGTTTGCATGACTATATAGACCAAGTAGAATAATATAATAAGGAAATATCAGTTTACAACATCAAGCAGTAAAACGAGCAGTTTTTAACGTTAAAAAATGAATGGAAGTGAATGAAACCGGAAGTCTCGAGCCAAAAAGATTCAAATGGCTGCGCTCGCTCGTCTGCGAAGAATAAGGTGAATATAGAGCAAAGAACAGGTGGCGGTGAATAGGCTGATTACAGGGGAGTTTAAAGGAACAAGAGTCACTACCGCCATCAAATGTTGAGGAGTATAGGGCAATATCGCTGCACCCCCTGGTGAGTTGGAGGACGTGATAAAGTGCTGAGATATTACACTTTTAATAGTTTGTTTTATTTTTATATGAAATGATAAATGAAATATTTCAGTTTAAATGCTGTAATTTAGTTTAAAACCTAAATACCGTCAACCGACAAACAGAGAAAAATGCAGAGACTTTGATGAGCAAATCAAGGCAAAGGCATATTCTGCTTGACTACTGTATTCAGCATTTAACTCCACTGTGTTATAAATGTGATTATTTATGTTTTTATTGCAATAGGTTATAATAAAAAAATAATTATATCGCATTAGTTAACACAATTAAAAGCAATGTTTTCTAAATAAATAAGGAAATTAACCATGGCAACTTTAATGTAAACTAGTTTAGTATTTTTATCTTCGGCTCACGGCTCTCAATGATATTTGGTTTTTGAACCTTCATGCAAAAATTTTATGCACCCCTGATCTAGAGTTTATAATGCTTAAAATGAAAAAAAAAGTTATAAATGCTTTAGTAATGTAAAAAAAAAAATGCACCGCACAGAACATTTGATTATTTCAGAAACAAATATATGAATTTAGTCCTGGAGCAATACAGAAATGTAATAGGTCAAAAGCCACACATCTCCTGAGTATATGTTTTGAATTTGATGGCGATATTCAGATTCACAGCTGATAATTTGACATCTGATGTTATGGGACATAATGTGTTATAAACTGATACATCATGTAGTTTAGCCAGATATACATATGCACATTTTCAAGTAACTATTTTCAATACAACAACATTCAATCACAGAAAAACTAGCAAACAACATCAACAAATGTAATGAAACACCGGCCTGATCAGAAAAGTTACAATTCAGTTATTGTCACATACTAAAAGGCTTTCACTCTAGCTAATTGAATCTTCCATTTTAATTGTTGAGCTCTACATATGTGTTCAAATTTAAAAGAAGTTCCTCTCAAAATATTGCTGGTTTAGGCATGTTTGTAAGTTTTGCTTGTAAAGCGGCTGACCTAGTTCTCAGTGGACAGGATGGAGAAGTGCTCTGCAGGACGGAAATATCTAACATATGTGTGTGTGTGTGTGTGTGTTCATTTTACAGGAGATTTCAAACGCAGGCTTCCCAGAACTCCCTCCACTGGTACCATGTCTTCTGCGGATGACCTGGATGAGAGGGAGCCACCTTCCCCATCCGATACTGGTTTGTAGTCCAAAGTGAATAGCGTGATAGTGTGAGCGTGATCTGTGTTCATAGATGTGTGATGACACACCACAAGTTTGTGTTTGTTACACAAGTGCTGAATTGCTCGCGCCCATGTTTTTGCTTTTAGTCCAGCTGCGCAGATGGGCTTGATGTTGATGTTGGCAAAATGCCACAGTTAACAGTTCCTGTCCAACAAAAGTGTTGCTTTTTAGTCATAATTGATGAATATAAACAGATCTTAAAAGTAGGGAAATACAGTTGAGGAAGCAGAAAGATTACAGTTCCTCCAAAAATAGTTAGTCATTAATTTCATGGAAATAAAACCCGGAATCATTCAATGTCTTTTTATTTCCCCCTAAAATGTAAAGATTAAAAAAATCACTCAAACTTGTTTATTTTTTTTTAATAAATACAGAAAGGAGACATTTTGATTAATTAAGAAAAAAATTGATGGTCCCCATTTGCTTCCATAGTAAGCGAAAAATGTCCAATATACATATTTATTTCTAACAAAACAACATCAGACCAGTATACATAACCTTTACACTTACACTGTAAAACTTAACAGTCAACTTTTTAAAATGAAATAAGTGTAGTGAACTCAAAATTGACTGAAAGTTAATTCTTCTCATTTGAAAAGAGTTTTAAACTCAGTGTTGAAGATAATGAGTTAATTAAATACCTTATTACTTCAACTTAATGGAGTAAGTGCACAGTACTCATATAGATTCGTTTTTTAACTGAAGTGGTTTGTTGCAATCGGTTTCCTCAAATGGTTTGAGTTACCTTAACTTTTTGTGTTGTACAGTGTACTAATTTCATTTGTATTCACTGTCAGGTAAAAAAGAATAAACTTACAAATGTGCATTTCTATTTATGTTAACAACAATGTACTGTTCCAAAATTCTGTGTTGTGGGCAAAAAAATAAATTAGTAAATTTTAAAATAAGTACATTTTATATACAAAGTCTAGAAAAAATACGGGATTTTACAGGTGCCGAAAATCCTTAAAAAAGCTTGAATTTTATTTTAGTGTTTTCAAAAAAAATTGAAAGTGCATAAAATTGCTTGAAAATGTAATTTTCAATATATCTTACTAAATAGGTAATAATAGTTAGCTATTCAAATAAAATAAAAATGAATAGAATAGAATGTCTTTTATTGTCATTTTATTTATTACATACATGTGTGATGAGATTTAGTGAATATCATTACTCAGTGCAAACATGTAAGTACAAATCACACTAAACAACAAGTTACAGTCAAATAACTCTAGACGATAAACAGTAGTGCAAAATAGGGGATGACAAGCACTAGGGTGAGGGGAATAAACAATTCTGGAGACAGGAGACATTTACAATATGTAAATGTTAGATGGTATGTGTGAGTTGAGGATGGTAATTGCTTTTAGGAAAAAGCTTTTCTTGAGTCTGGTCGTCCTCGTTCTGACGCACCAAAATCTCTAAAATGAATCTCTTTGCTTTTGCATTAAATGAGTCTGCACATGTGCCTGTAGCATGATCTGCTTTTTTTCTCTTTGAAATTAAAACAAATATCATTTAAGATGGAATTTTACACATTTAAGATACAAGTAAATTACATTTAAAAAAGTAAATGAAAGCAGCTCAGTGTTGGGCTTGGAGTAAACATGCTATCAAAACTATCCTTAGAATGCTGCAGTATACTATACTATAGAATAAAAAAAACAATTAGGATCAGATGTCATGTGATGAAGAAGTACTGTACAAATATTTTTGTTTGAAAAAAAAAAAGATCAAAAGTTTGAAAATGGACCTGGAAAGTGCTAAAAAAGTGCTAACAGTCTGAACTTTGAAAAAGTGTAAGAACCCTAAATATAATCCAAAATGACCCTAAAACTAAATTTTATAACATTATATATATATTTGAAAGGGTTAAATATCTGTATAATAATAAGAAAACTGCAAATTCTGATGCTCCATTACTAATTCTTTGCAGTTTTAAGACATTTTTATGTATCTATATTTTATTTTTATGTGAAGTGAAGGGTAAGGAAATTACTGTATGACAACATTTTCTTTTTTTGGGTGAACTATTGTTTTAAGATTATTGATGATACAATGGCCATACCAAAGCTTTATTCATTGGTGCACCAGCTCAGTGTTTTTAAAACTATCTGTAAATCAGTTTTTCAAACGTATCTTGTCTTCTCTCGTCTAAGGCCTCTCTGAAATGGTGATGGAAACAGCCAGTTCTCCAGGCCCTTTCCGCAATGCCCAAATGTCAAAAGCAGCTCACACACACAAGCTACGAAAACTGCGAGCGCCTTCCAAATGCAGAGAGTGTGACAGTCTGGTGGTCTTCCATGGGGCAGAGTGTGAGGAGGTACAATCATCATCATAATCAACAGTTAAATAGACTGTGTTCAGGCTTTATTAGAGCTGGTACCCATTCTATGATCTGATATTCTGTAGTGCTCCCTGGCCTGTCATAAGAAATGTCTGGAGACTCTTGCCATTCAGTGTGGTCATAAGAAGCTCCAGGGCAGACTGCACCTCTTCGGGATTGACTTTGCCCAAGTAGTAAAGAACAGTCCTGACGGCATCCCTTTCATCATCAAAAAATGCACCTCAGAAATCGAGAGTCGTGCCCTGACCATTAAGGTAAACATTGGCTTATTATTAAAAGCCGCTATGCAACTGAATGGAGTAGATTTTATTCAATGTGTTGAGTCATCTTTTAAGTCACGTCTTTTTTTTAATGTATTTTAAGGGCATTTATCGGGTGAATGGGGCGAAGTCTCGTGTGGAAAAGCTGTGCCAGGCCTTTGAGAATGGAAAGGACTTAGTGGAGCTTTCTGACCTCCACCCACATGACATAAGCAACGTGCTGAAGCTTTACCTGAGACAGGTGTGGTCAAACAGACAATCCTAGATTCATCATCTTTATGAAACTTGACATTATAGTTTTCACCCATTTTTTAAGCAGTTTTGGTTTCGGATACTTAAAAAAATGCACTTCAGCAGGTTCTGACACAATGACAATTAAAAATAAGCCAACATGCAAAAGAATTACATACATTATCGATCAGTGGTCAACAGAATGATTGGCACTGGAATAAAAGAGTTCTTAAGTCTGTTGCGCTTCCAGCAGAAAGTTCTGTATCTTCTACCAGAAGGTAAAAGGAAAAATGGTAAGAGTACATGAGATGGGTTACTTAAAATTCTTTTCACTTCATTCAGAGTGCATTGCTCGTAGTATTTGTATACTAGTAAAAGTTTCAGATCCTATTAGTTTTGTAGCAGTTCTGATAATATAAAAAATATTTTGATTTCAGATTTACAGAAAGATTGCCATACCATGTTGATAGACCATACCTAAAAACACTTTCAAAGCTTGATAAAATAAGTACATGATTTTTTTATCAACACTATAAAACCATAACCTTCGTAGAAAATACAGTCTTTGGTGAAGCTTTTCACAGATCCAGTTTACGTGATGTCAGAGACCTGTCTATGTGAGTTCCCAAATACTTTTATGACTGTACCTGAGTGATTTCTTGATTGTCTATATATATATATATTAGGGATGTAACGGTATTGTAAATACCGTCATACCGCAATATTAATTTTTTTCGATATTACCGAAGTCGCATGACTCGGTAAAACTATAGGTCTTCTGAGAAAATTTGCTTAGGCGAATGAAGCGAACGGGAGGTAGCAAAAACTACAATACCCATCAGCCCATGCTTGACCATCATCCCTTGCGGTCTGTTGTCGCTACAGATCCAGTAATGCGGAAATGGAGTGTGCTGCTAGAAGCGGGGATGAAAAGAGCTGGAAAACTCTAAGGCCCCGTTTACACTAATGCGTTTTAGTTTGAAAACGCATAAGTTTTGCTACGGTTACGCCAACCGTCCACACTACGCCGAAGTTCTCGAGCGCCGAAAACGGAGCGTTTCGAAATGTGTGGATAATGTCTCAGTGTGGATAATGGAAAACGGAGACTTCTGAAAACGGAGGCGGGGCTGCAGACGTTCGCCTCTCTGATTGGGGCTTTTCCTGAATATTAAGTAGCCTAACACGCACAGTTCAGTCCTGCATCCTCTCCTTGTAAGTTCAGACTTCGCAAGTTTGATCAAGGCTGCATCTCTTCTTCTCAGTTTGATATGGAAAAGCAGACTATACCGAGGACACGGGTAAATCTTCAAAGGGAACAGTGTACTTTATAACTTCATTCACATCACCCTGGCTTCGTTGTTTCACTTTATCAACAATAAAATGTAAACAAGATTTAAGAAACTGCCTATTTTCATTTTAATATTAGCAACTTAGACAGCAGACATGTTGAGGCGTCGTGCTGCATAAGATGAGCGTCATCTTCACTGTGTGGATATTTATAACAAAACGGAGCCGATAACAACTGCCTCCTTTCAATTTCAGTGAAAATACGAAACACAGCCTCTCTTTTGCTGAGTATCAGTTTTAATAATCGATAATGGCCATTTTAAAAGTATAACATACAATAAGTTTATACATTATAGGAAATAAAGGCAAGCGATCAGTCAATATACAGAATGTACGTGGTTACATTAATCATTAAGTTATCTTTGCGCTCAGCCAAAACACGTTACCTGAGAACAAGTAATAGATTCCAATGACCAAAGTCAGGGAATATGTCGTTAGATAAAGACAACAAGATAAATGAAATATCCCGTTTAATAAATACAGTGAGATTAGATCCAGCGGGAGATGCTTGATGAGAAGTCCGACTAGCAGAGCTCTCATCTGTGTAGATGGGCTGAGTGTGATTAAATGTTGAATGTGATGAGTTTTCAACAATACTAAATTGAAACTTTATTGTTTTTACATGGTTTAATAATTTTTTGTTATTAAAATTGAAGTTCCTGTTTCAAAGCTTACAGATAGATGGCTAATTTGTATGTCATTGACACTTTTGGCACTTTTTTGGAGTATTTTCATAAGTTTTGTTTTTTCCTGTAAATGATTTAATAAATACCGTACCGTGACATTCATACCGAGGTATTACCGTACCGTGAAATTCTGATACCGTTACATACCTAATATATATATATATATATATATATATATATATATATATATATATATACATTAATTTTCAGCCATGAAATTTTATGCACACGCAGTCATTAACTACATGGCACAGGAGATTGGTTGCTTTCACCTCTGTAGCCATATATTATTGTTTTTTAAAAGATTTATTTATTAATTTTGGCCTTTTTGTCTTTATTAGATAGGACAGTAATGAAACAGGAAACGAAGTGGTAGAGAGAGAGAGAGAGGGGTAAGGTTGGGAAATGTCCTCATGCGGGCATTCGAACTCGGAACACCCTGACGTGCTACTGCACTAGATTGCAGCGCTGTAACCACTAGGCTATTGCCCCAACTGAAATATGTTTTTTGACACAGATTAATACTTCAAATATAGTGCAAAATTAACCAAAGGCGAAACATTGTCTGTTTACCATTATTTAAATGGTTGTATTTTTTTTAAATGTTTTTAAATAATTAATATAAAAGAAATAAATTGGATTTTTTTTTTTGTGTTGCTCCCTATTCACTTTTTTAGGAATGTGTATGTATATTTCTTCATTGTCAAAATGAATCCAAATGCATTATGAGGGTTAAAACTAAAAATTTGATGATTGGAACTAAAAAACAACAACAACAAAAAAAAGCATATGCAATCAGAATTTAAAGGGGTTTTTAAAAAATCTGTTAGTCGTTGAGAAAACAAATGGTATTTGTTGTAAATTGGAGAGTTGGATAGGTCATTAAGGGAAAAAAATAATACATTTATTAAACCTACCTTGATTGACATTGTCTAACAGGAAAAATAAATAAGAATTATTTGTTTTTCAGTTGCCAGAGCCGTTGATTCTGTATCGATATTATAACGATGTCATTGGGCTGGCGAAAGAAACTCAGAACATGGACAAGACAGACTCAGCTAAAGAGAAATCAGCAGGAGAGCAGCTGGGCCTCAGCACTGAGCTGAAAAGAGTGCTCTTCAAAGTCAGAGATCTCCTTCGACAGCTTCCTGCGCCCCACTACAAAACCCTGCAGTTCCTCGTCACACATCTGCACAGGTACAATAGCACAAAACCAGAACCTAAAAACCCTTAGACTAACTTTATTTTCGTTCTTCGTTTAAGGGTAAAAAGATGTTAACACCTGATAAAAACACCAATGGTGGCTGAGAGAGAGAAGAGTTTCATAAACATGGTGGCGCATCACATCTTTTTCTAGTGCATGATATGTGTAATAGTGTAATGATGTGTTTTTTTTGTCTGGTGTCTGACTCCATCAGAGCCTTCAAAATCTCTCTATGAGCAATTGTACAGTTAATGAGAGGATTTCTGTGCCATGTTGCAATTTTGCATTTGCATCTCAGAGACGTTGTCTTCTTGAGTATCTTCTTGCCGATATGATCTTCAGTTTCTGTTACTCTCTTTGTTTGAGCTTTAAGCTTGCACTGCACTCTGTTAATTGACTCGAGTAAACCGTCAAGTCACACAGCAAAGTCCGGTTTCAGCCTCAAGAATCGCAGACTCTTGGCTAGCACGTGGTGATCCCTCTTCTCCATTAGCTTCATTTGATTTAACATCTGCTTTTTTCGATTTGCCTTGTTTCTGTGTCATTTTAATTTGTTTTAGTGGCATCTTAAGATGTTTCTGTGTTTAAATGGAATCAGTCTATTAGTGTTAGTTGAGCTAAAGAAGTAGTTTTAGATCAGTATTTGATGCGGGGCTCTGTTTCGAGTCTACTCAACATCGCGCCACAACTAGAAGTTTACAGATATATCTGTACCAGCTCTGCTACTTTACACTCCTGTGTATTTATTTGGCTAGTGTTGTTTTGGATGCTGTTTTCTTGTCTAATCCCTAATATTAGAGAAAAATTGGGGGGTCAGACGAGTTCAGTTTCAGAACACACCTATTGATTATGTAATCACCATGGACCAATGGTACGACAAAGGTGTTTAGAAGCCAAAACGAACTCCCTCAAAAGTTTGCTGTGGTTTGGTTTGTAGAACAGCTAAAACAAACTGAAAAAGAACTTGGTTTCGGCTGGAATTTGTTTGAAATGACGTCATTTGAGTTTGTTCTTCTATTGCTTCTGAAGTTTACCAGTATACTTTTAAAATGAGTGTTTGGAATGTGTTTAGTGAAATATAACCCAGCACTTAATCACATTGTTGTTAATTGTTCTGCAGAGTTTCAGAGCAAGCTGAGGAGAACAAGATGACCGCTAGTAACCTGGGCATCATCTTTGGCCCCACGCTCATTAAGCCCAGACATTTGGAGGCAGAAGTGTCGCTTTCCTCCCTGGTTGACTATCCTCACCAGGCCCGCATGGTGGAGCTGCTCATCAAACACCATCAGATGATCTTTGACGTGCCCCTCAGCCCCATGTCTCCAACCAGTCCAACTGTATCACAGGCTTCCTTTGGGTCCAGCATCCAGGACAAAGAGTCCAAACTCAGCCGTCACTCTAGATCCCTGATGGACATCAAAGAGGTAGGATAGCCTAGAGAATAGAAACCAGACTCGGTAGGATTAATTTAAGGAGATATTAAAGTTTTTGATTCGTTTTTTCTCCTCATACAGAGTGCAAAACTCTACAAGAGACACTCGTCTGTGATCATCCCAGCTCAGCTCATGGAGGAAGGGAAGGAAATGAAGACTGGAGACCACAGAGTACAAACATCTGGTTAGTATGAGACTACATTTACACTAATCCAGATAAATCTGAAAATGACTCTTTGGTCTAATAGCAGTCTGCATGTACACAATCATTCTTTTCCCCTAAAATTAGTCACCCACACACTGAAATGACAGAAAATGCTTTTGTCCTTGCTTTCGTTTTTGAAGTGACCAAAAGTAGCCAAGCTCAAAGAGTTTTAGATACTGATTGTACCACGATTATAATAGTTTTTTTTTTTTAATTAGTTTTAGTTTTTATTTTGTTTTGAGTTTTTGTTTTCAAATCCAGTTAGTTTTAATTAGTTTTTAGGGACAGATTTACAAATTTTTATTAGTTTCTATATTTTGAAATCGCTTAGTTTTAGTTAAGTTTTGATTAGTTTCAGTATTAGTTTTATAAATTAGAGTATTTGTTAGGTGCAAGATACAAAATCATCAGAATATACTATAATAACTCTATAAGATATTTTTTTGAACCTGTATTCAGAGGACACATGAACAATACCATCTACAGTACCCATCCTCAAATTCAAATATAACAGCCCACAAGCTACAGTAGCAGGCCTAGGTACTGTTCAATATGTGTGCAAGGCTGTATCTGAGGTTAGATGCACAGTAGTGATGGAAAGTTCAGATCGTTTAAATGAACTTTCGTGACAATCCCCTCTTGTTAGGACTCAACATATCAAAAAATATGTAATCAGCAATCATAGTTTCAGTCAGTTAAAACATTAACATGATCTAAAAAAGTTTCTTAAAATTAAGTTTTGCAACCCAAATAAAGCATGATTTACTTATTTAAATTCCATTACAATTTTTTTGTTGTGAAATAAACATACGTTTCACCAGATCCTCTCATTTAAGCCCTCGGTTTACCCGCGCTGCAGTTGTTCAAGTTTAGTTCAGTCACAGCAGGCTGTCATGTACTGTTTGTGTTTGTTTCACTGAATCACACATGCGCTGTATTATGTGTTTACCCGTTCTCAAATTCGATCTTTGTTTAGTGTTCTAATAACTAAATAACTCTGGAAATTAGCATTAATTAGCATTTTAAACAAGCATGTTAAAAAGTAAGTAGTTTGTGGATAAGTGCTTACTGGAGATGCCAATCGTTTCAAATGATTCAGTTCGATTTGTTGAACTAGTTCAACCGGTTCACTTAGAAGATCCAGTTAAATAGAATGCTTTGTTTTGGGATCAGGCTCACTAATATGGATATAAAACCCAAAATTGGACACAAATGTGTTAAATTTATACTTTTAAGTGTCTGCTCGGGTCCTATTTAATGCTGTCACCATGCTGCTGTCATGTCCCGTTGTTGATTTTGTCGTGGGAGCAACAGCGAGGACTGACTGGAGAAAGACTGACTTGATCTGGCCAATGGCAGCAGGACTAGACTCTGACGTGCCATACAGCTCAAACACCTGGCGTAAAACTGGCATTGTGGAGTTAATAGATTTCCTTCTAAAAGGCTTATATATTAAATACATTTACAAAGGCAAAAACGAAGGACGTTTTTGCTATAATTTTAGTTAGTTTCAGTTAGTTTTGTATGTACACAATAGTTTCAGTTATTTCTAGTTTTTTTATGTTTAAAAACTCTTGTTTTTATTTTTATTTCAGTTAACGAAAAGGATTTTTCTATTCTAGTTTTGTTTTTTCGTTAATTTTCGTTAACAATAATAACCTTGAACAGAACCTGTATTTGTCAATTTAAAGGGATAGTTCACTTTATAATGAAAACTGCTGCCCCTTAAGTAGGCTAAAATTTTAAAGATCGACAATCTTGAGCACCTAAGGTTTAAAAAAAAGTGTAATATAACATTTTAACTCTATTCAGATGTTTGTTTTGATGTGTATGTAATTGTATAAAAAAGTATTTTTTCTCTCAAACAGGTGAGGGCTCAGATGTCAACGGGGTTGGTTTGACTTCTGTTGACTCCACATCTGTGTTCAACCGGCCTGGTGCCAGCAGCCGAATGGTGCAGCTGAGACCTCAGCGTGCCAAGCCGGTGTCTCGACCAATCAGCATGCCCATAGACCGCCTACTCAACGAACGCAACAGCCGCAACACAGTGGAGCATGATCACTCACCCGCCGCCATTGAGGAGACCACTGAACCAGAGAAACCGACAACACCACGGCACACCAACTTTTACAGGAACCCCTTCATTGACACTCAGACGCTGAGGAGGACCTGGGACAGGCAGTACAGACATTATGACGTCACGCCCAGGACTGCAATGATAGTGGCCAACCTGCCACCTTCCGGTGTGCAGAAACAGCCTGAAATTAGTATGGGATCCCAAAGCAGCACCTCTAGAAAAGATGGTACAAGCCAATCTGGTGTGGCTCCAATATCGTTCAGAGCAGCACGGACACTAAAACCCTCTTCTCCTGGAACGTTCTATAGACCTCCCTCTGGAGGCCAGTTGAAGCCATCTGACTTGCTGGCAAAATCAGTTTCAAGAGCGCCAACCACTACCACAGGAGCAATTTACACAACAGCCATTACTGTATTAACAACAGCCAGCACGTCATCAGTCATGACGATCTCTACAGCGGTCACGACTCCCCCCACCACGCCAACAACATCAGTGACTGTCGCTCTGACATCCAAGCCCACTTTTACAACAGTGAGCAGAAGTGTGTCAGGAGGAGCAGGGGAAGGACTGTCAGAGAGCGACTTGCTCAGCCCAGTTACACTCTCTCCACCTCAGTCTCCAGGCTCCAGCACTGAGGAGCTCAGCCCGACAGATGCCAAACCCCTCTATCAGAGACGCAGTCGCCGCATGCAGGAGCTGGAGCATCGAGAGGCTCATTTTGTGTAAACTCTTCTGCATGGTACAGCATAGGGGCTTTCACATCAGTGGAACTATTTTACTGTTCCTCGAACTATTAGCAGAACTACCAACTTTTTGGCTTGTTTGCACCGCAGGAACTAAATTGGCTCCTATGTTGGTGCAGGGTCCAAAGTAGGCATGGGCTGGTATAAGATTCTGATGGTATGATAACCTTGGATAAAAATATCATGGGTTCACGGTATTGTAATTCCTCTTCTAAAATATGCTCTTTTAAAATTTCTGGGTAAAAAATAAAAACTTTGTTCCTTTTTGAACACAATATATTTTATTTTGAGAAACTTTTAAAATATTTTGGAGCAGTAAACATGTCAGGCTAAGTAATTCAATGAATTGACTTCTGCTGTCTTTATTAGTTTCCAGATCGCAGATTTGTTTACAATTAAAAATGGCATCTTTGGATATTTTTTTCTGCTGGAGATACTCTTGTTCAAAAAAAAAAAAAAAATGTTACTAAAAAGTCTCACACATACCTTAGGAACGATATTACAGAAAATTTTGGCGGTTTTAAAACCTTGACTTTTCCAAACTGCGGTATACCTTGAAAACGGTCATCGTCCCATGCCTAGTCTAAAGGCTCTGTTACACTTCAAACAAGATTCTTTATCGTTCTTTGTTTGAGAAGAAAAAAGAAGTTTGAAAAGGTTAAGTATAGACCTTTTTCTTAGAAAGCAAAACTAACCATTAAGCTTTGCGTGTATGTGCAAGGAGAATGCTAAGAACTTCCGGTCGGCAGCTGATGTTTATAAACAGTCACATTTGGACAGCTTTGAGACCATAGTTTTAATCTGTTTTACCTGCTTTTATCATCTTTGAACTATTACTGTTGACGATCAGCGCCACCTCCTGGATTGATTATTTAAAAAAACGTGAGTGTATGGGATGGAAAACAACTGCTGTAAGGCATTTTCCCCTTGTTGTCAGACGGCATCTTGTGTTGTTTAAATGGAGTCTCGTCATCGCTAAAGTCAGCATTTTCTCTTTCTTTCAAACATATAACCAACCCAAACAAATGTAATTCACCAAAATGTTTGACACACACACACACACACACACACGTAGCCTGTACTGTCCCACTAACACATTGATTGATTATGTGTCACAAAGTAAAAATAATGTGCCGTTTGTATACTACACAACACAAACTAACTCAATAAAATGGTTCCCAATTAGAATCAGTTAGAGTGTGTGTGTGTGTGTGTGTGTGTGTGTGTGTGTGTGTGTGTGGGTGTGGGTGTACGCATCGAAGAGCTGCTGAGCTAACAGCTGACAAGTGATTTAGTCTTACTTTGTGCTTTGTGTTCAATCTTCATTATCACGACAACACACAATGAAAGCACAGCTTTAATCACACTGTCCTCCATCATCTAGTGCTCCATATCAACTGGATTACATTACTTTAGAGTTGCTGAGGGCAACTAGAGAATATAGCTTTGGGAGAACTGGGCATGTTGTCTAGTTTCTTTAACTATCTGGTGTGAAAGCCCCTTATTGGCTTAATACACAGCCCTCAAAATGTCATTTTATAATAGTCTTGTTAATTTGTCTGCTATTGTATGTATTTTTATGTCAACATATGTGCCATATTGTATATATGAAATTGTTTTAATATCCCTTTGAGAAAGGGTAAGACTATTATGAGGGGTGAAACGTCTCAATGAATTTTTTGTTAAAGTCCCGTTAAGCTACTGTTTGAGCCAGAAGTATCAGCAAAGGTCCAAATCATTTGTGACATTCACTTATCCACAAGTGAGCAGTTTTTCCTTATTTTTTTTATTATTGTTTCTGAATGCTTATGCCAAATGTGTCTCATTCTCATTATCTCATTGACTGTGATACTGTATGTTGGCCATCCAGAGGTTTTAAGAGACACTTCTATATCAGTAAATAATCGACGTTTCAGATCTTCTGTGTAATAATTGTATAAACTCAACAGAATTGTGTACAGTATTGTCTGTATATTCATGCCAACCTGCTCATTGGGATGCACTTGCTAAGCCTAACTTTTTAATCTGCATTTAATGCTGTGCCACTGCATCATCACTGCCATCACACATAATAAATCAGTTACAGTATAAATATATATATTTTGAAAACACTTCTGCTCTTGTGTTTAGGCTGAGTGAGTGCATCTGTTTCTGTTTTATTCACAGTTATATATGCATTCGTTTACATTTTGTACACATAACCTGCTGCCATAAACATATCCTTGAAGACTTGCAACATGTTTGCAGATTAAATATTTAGAAAAAAATATATACATTTTCTGGGTTTTTCTTTTGTTCATGAGTGAATTAGACATGAAAGCTGCAAATAAAAGCAGCCTTAATTAGCATAAGAAGCTAGTGAGCTAATCAAAGGCTGACTCGGCAACAAACTGAATTAAAACAGTTAAATTGAGAAGCTAAATGATCAAAAACAAAACTAAAGTATAAACAAAACAAAGTTCACACAAAACTTAACTCTCTCATCATGTACTCATCTTTCACTTTTCATAATCCTATTTGGGTTTCTTTGGGCGTTATTCTGAAGCCGGAAATGGTAACCATTGACAAAATATCTTATTTTGTGTTCAACAGAAAAGATAAATCATAAAGGGTTGGATCCACTTGAGTAAATAGTGAGTGAACCTTCTCTTTAAAAAGACTGAAACTAATAAAAAGGATAAATCCCAAAATGTTAATTAAAATGATATTTATAGTAACAATAAGTAGCAATAAATTTAGTAGAATATAAATGTACCAATCCCTTCATAGGGCAGAGTAAGCAGCTACACTGTTAACAATTTTTGTAAATTACACAGTATTTAACTGTAAAGTAAACTGTAATTTACTGTTATGCAGTATGTTACTGTGTTTTAAAGTTGAATTGTGAAAGTGACTATATTGTACAGTAAAGACTTTTAATACTATGAATTAGGGCTGCTCGATTTTGGGAAAAATCATAATCATGGTTATTTTGGTCATACTTGTATTCAAAACGATTATCAGTTAAAGTCAAAATTATTAACACTCCTGAGAATTTTTTTTTTAAATAAATATATCCCAAAACATGTTTAACAGAGCAAGGAATTTTCACAGTGCTTCCTATGATATTTTTTTCTTCTGTAGAAAGGCTCATTTGTTTTATTTCAGCTAGAATAAAAGCAGTTTTAAATATTTTGAAACCCATTTTAAGGTCAATATTATTAGCCCCCTTAAGTAATAAAAATTTTGATTGTCTGTAGAAGAATCTACTGTTATACAATGACTTGCCTAATTACCCTAATTAAGTCTTTGAATCGCACTTTGAATCTAAATGCTTGTATTTTGAAAGTAGTCCAATATTATGTGCTATCATCATTGCAAAGATGAAAGAAATCAGTTATTAGAAATAAGTTATTAAAACTATTATCTTCAGAATTACATTTACATTTTACATTTAGTCATTTAGCAGACGCTTTTATCCAAAGCGACTTACAAATGAGGACAAGGAAGCAATTTACACAACTAAGAGCAACAATGAATAAGTACTAAAGGCAAGTTTCAGGTCTGTAAAGTCTAAGAAGGGAAGTGTTAGTAGTTTTTTTTTTTTTTTTTTTTTTTGTACAATTAGTGTGATATTCAAAGAGGCAATTGCAGATTAGGAAGTGAAGTGGAGACTAAATAGTTGAGTTTTTAGTCGTTTCTTGAAAATAGCGAGTGACTCTGCTGTTCTGATGCAGTTAGGGAGTTCATTCCACCAACTGGGCAGACTGAGCGAGAGCGTTCGCGAAAGTGATTTTTTCCCTCTTTGGGATGGAACCACGAGGCGACGTTCATTCACAGAACGCAAGTTTCTGGAGGGCACATAGATCTGCAGAAGTGAGTGCAGATAAGAAGGTGCTAGGCCAGAAGTCACTTTGTAGGCAAACATCAGAGTTTTGAATTTGATGCGAGCAGCAACTGGCAGCCAGTGCAAACGGACTAGCAGCGGAGTGACATGTGCTCGTTTAGGTTCATTGAAGACAACTCGTGCTGCTGCATTCTGGAGCAGTTGAAGAGGCTTGATAGAGTTAGCTGGAAGCCCAGCTAGTAGAGAGTTGCAGTAATCCAGTTTGGAGAGAACAAGAGCTTGAACAAGGAGTTGAGCTGCATGTTCAGATAAGAAGGGTCGGATCTTTCTGATGTTATAGAGTGCAAATCTGCACGATCGAGCAGTTCTAGAAATGTGGTCAGAGAAGTTTAGTTGGTCATCAATCGTTACTCCAAGGCTTTTCACCATTTTGGATGCAGTAATGGTTGCCCCATCCATCTGGATTGAAAAGTTATGGTGTAGAGTCGGGTTGGCAGAAACTACAAGCATTTCCGTTTTTGCGAGGTTCAGCTGAAGATGATGATCTTTCATCCAGTGTGAAATATCCAACAGGCAGGCTGAGATACGAGCTGGAACCGAGGGATCATCAGGATGAAAAGAGAGGTATAGCTGGGTGTCATCAGCATAGCAGTGGTAGGAGAATCCATGTCTCTGGATGACTGGTCCTAGAGATGATGTGTAGATGGAGAAGAGAAGTGGCCCAAGAACAGAGCCTTGAGGTACCCCAGTGTTTAGATGCTGTAGGTTGGACACCTCTCCCCTCCAAGACACCCTGAATGACCTGTCAGAGAGGTAAGATCTGAACCATTGTATAACAGTGCCCGCAACGCCCAGTGACTCAAGCGTAGATAGCAGGATCTGGTGGTTGACAGTGTCAAAAGCAGCTGACAAGTCCAGCAAAATGAGGACTGATGATTTAGAGTCTGCTTTAGCCAGTCTGAGATCCTCCACGACCGAGAGCAGGGCAGTCTCAGTTGAGTGGCCTTTCTTAAAGCCGGATTGCTTGTTGTCCATGAGATTGTTTTGAGTAAGAAAGTCCAGGACTTGATTGAACACTACTTTCTCCAGAATCTTGGCCATGAATGGAAGCAGGGATACTGGTCTGTAGTTTTCAAGTAGCGTATGGTCCAGGTTGGGTTTCTTTAGCAGTGGGGTTACCCTAGCCTGCTTAAATGTAGTGGGGAATAAACCAGAGTCAAGAGATGTGTTAATTATGTGAGTCAGTGTTGGTATGACTGCAGGAGAGATGGCTTGCAAGAGATGAGAGGGAATGGGATCGAGTGGACAGGTGGTTGCATGGCTAGATAGCACAAGTTTGGACACCTCAGACTCAGAGAGCTGAGAAAAAGAGGTGAGTGTGTGTGGTGTTGGTGTTGTATCTTGCGTGTTTGTTGTAGGTGCAGTAAATTGAGCACTGATTTTTGCAGTTTTGGTGCAGAAGAATGTAGCAAAGTCATCAGTAGTAAGTGTGGAGGATGCGGGTGGAGGAGGAGGATAGAGGAGGGAGGAAAATGTTTTAAAAAGTAGGCGAGGATTAGTGGCATTGTTGATTTTCAGACGGTAATACGTCTGCTTTGCAGAAGTAACCTCAGCTGAGAAAGAGGACAGAAGAGTTTGGTATGTTAAGAGATGTGCAGGATTTTTAGTTTTCCGCCAAATTCTCTCTGCAGCCCGAAGTTTTGAGCGATGCTCACGGAGAGCATCCGAGAGCCAGGGTGCAGGAGGACTGGCACGGGCTGGCCTGGATGCAAGAGGACATAATCGGTCTAGACATGATGCTAGTGTGGAGCAGAGTGTATTAGTGGCACTGTTCGAATCAAGTGCAGTGAGTTTGCGAGATGGAGGAAGAGAGTCTGAAACAATGGTGGATAGTCTATTGGGTGAGAGAGATCGTAGGTTTCTGCGAAAGGTAACCAGTGTTGGAGTGTGTGGCGGCTCAGGAGTAATGTGGATGTTGAGAGACAGAAGGAAATGATCAGATATTTGTAGTGGAGTTACTATTGTTTGATCAGTGAAGCAGTGTCGTGTGTAAATAAGGTCTAGCTGATTACCTGATTTGTGGGTAGCAGAAGTAGGTGCTCTTTTTAGGTCAAAAGAGGCAAGCAAAGTCTGAAAGTCTGCAGCTTGCGGTTTGTCAACGTAAATGTTGAAGTCACCTAGCACCAATAAGGGAGTGGCAAAATTAGAAAAAGATGAGAGAAGAACATCCAGTTCATCTAGGAAGTGACCTAATTTACCTGGTGGGCGGTAGATGACAACCACATTTATGTAGAAGGGGTGGATAATGGTGACTGCATGGAATTCAAAGGAGCTGATTGTTGGCAGGGACGGTATTAGAGTAAATTTCCATTCTTTGGAAATTAGTAGTCCAGTCCCACCCCCTCTCCCTGTGTGACGAGGAGTGTGGGAAAAAGAGAAATTAGCAGAAAGAGTAGCATGTGTAGCAGTGTCCTCCGGCCTCAACCAGGTCTCAGTTAGAGCCATGAGATTATAGTCAGAATATGTAGCTATGGAGGTAATAAAATCTGCCTTGTTAACAGCTGATTGACAGTTCCAGAGGCCCACGGAGAGAGAGAGTTGTGAAATAGTAGATACATGTATTGAACGAAGGTTGTGAGGATTACGCCTGCAGCGTACCTCCCGTGTTTTGCGAGTGTTAGTAACAACAGGAATTAGAAAACACATAATAAAAGTGCACTGACAACAAAAAATAAGTGTAAAGTAAAAACAATACAGTAAAGTACTCAAGTGCTTTGTCGGTGTCTTTGCTCGGTGGAGTCGCGCAGGTAGAGTCGATGGTCTTTACACTCGTCGGTCTTCACACGAGGCGGTCTTCACACGAGGCTGCCGCGACCGCTGCCGCGGTGAACTAGTTGTTTATATAACCCCAAAGCACTAGCTGATTGAATTCAGCTGGACACGCCTCGAGAGTCAAAACAAGGGCCGAAACTGAGGCGGACGACGCGAAACCGCGTCTGCGTTCGCTACACAAGCTCTTATAGTAACCAAGGAAACAGTGGCTAAACAACTTCTAGTATTATACACAACTGAAAGCAAGTTTAAATGTCCTACAACTTTACACAAACAGCTGGAAACAAGTCCTCAAACCATACACAACAACTGAAACAAATCTTAAATGTACTTACAGGCTGCTGAATTAAGTTGAAAAAAATCTTCTTTCCATGAAACAGAAATTGGGGAGGAAAAGGGTTGCTAATATTCAGGAGGGCTAATAATTCTGACTTTAATACAGTTATTTTCCACCCTGCAAAAGAAAAGAGAAATAAATACAATCGAATAAAAATATGAAACAAACTGTGCTTTAAGCATCTTCACTGTAAGAAAAACACTTTAGCTACAAAAGTCCTTTAGTCAAGAGCACTGAGAGATTTTCTCGTTTTGTTGTTTGATTAATAATCATAAAAACAGGCAGCAGCAGGAACATCGCGCACTTTTACTTTAATGGTTTCTCTTTCACGTCTTTTGATTCTTTTATCACACAAATGAGGTTTAATATGAATAATCACTAAACACCGCATTTTGACACCTATTTGACCATTAAAACGCTCACATTAAGATGACTTTAGATGTGTGCGCTGACTGTGCTCTGCTCGTCTCAGTGTGCAAACAAGACCGCATGCTTCTGTAAGTGTGCGCCACACACACACACACACACACACACACATAAGCATGCTGCCTTTTGCGCTGCTAAGTTAATAATCATTGATCTCGATTAATGTTTTTTCATAATCGTTAGAAGCTAAAATCAAAATCGGATTTTTGATTAATTGCACAGCCCTACTATAAACACAGATACTGCATGATAAATGGTGCTGTAAATGTAAATACAGTAATTTTGCTGTAATCAATTTACAGTAAGTTACTGACGGACAGCTGCACTACAAACTACACAGTTAAAAATCTTTGAAAATTTCACAAAATTTAACTAATATGACCCAAATTTTACTGTAGGACAGTTATGCAGTATGTTACTGTATTTTAAAGTTGCATTGTAAAAATTATCATATATTTTACATTAAAGACATACAATGTTGTAAATATACATCAAGATAAATGGTGCTGGAAATGTAAATACAGTATTTTTGCTGTAAGTAATTTATACTAAGTTACTGGCAGACAGCTGCACTTCAGCTCCAATGTTAACAATTTTTTTATTAATTACACAGTATTTAACTGTAATATGAACTGAATTTTAGAGTACAACAATAACGCAGTATGTTACTGTATTTTAAAGTTGCATTGTGAAAATTACTCTATTTTAAAGTAAAGACATACAATGCTCTAAATCCATATACTGCAAGGTAAATGGTGCTGTAAATGTAAATACAGTAATTTTGCTATAATTGATGTACAGTAAGTTACTGGCGAACAGCTGCACTACAAACTACACTGTTAACATTTTTTTGTAAATTACACAAAATTTAACTAATATGAACCGAATTTTACTGTAGGACAATTATGCAGTATGTTACTGTATTTTAAAGTTGCATTGTGAAAAATACCATATATTTTACAGTAAAGACAAACAATGTTGTAAATATACATCAAGATAAATGGTGCTGTAAATGTAAATACAGTATTTTTGCTGTAAGTAATTTATACTAAGTTACTGGCAGATGGATGCACTACAGCTCCAATGTTAACTTCTTTAATAAATTACATAGTATTTAACTGTAATGTATATTGAATTTTAGAGTACGACAATAATGCAGTATGTTACTGTATTTCAAAGTTGCGCTGTGAAAATTACTCTATTTTACAGTAAAGACAATGCTCTAGATAAATATACAGCAACATAAATAGTATATAAATATAGATAAATACAGTATTTTTGCTGTAATTGATTTAAAGTAAGTTAATGGCGGACGGCTGCACTACAAACTACACTGTTAACAATTTTTGGAAATTACACCATATTTACTGTTACTGTAAATTTAACTGAATTATTTTACTGTAGGACAGTGATGCAGTATGTTGCTGTATTTTCAAGTTGTATTGTGAAAATTAGCGTTATGTTTTACAGTAAAGAAGACATACAATACATAAAGACATACAATACATAAATGTGCTGTACAGTATATTTGCTGTAATTGATTTACAAAAAGTGACTGGCAGACAGCTGCACTACAAACTACACTGTTAAAGATTTTTGTACTTTACTGTAGGACAGTTATGCAGTAAGTTACTGTATTTTAAAGTTGTGTTGTAAAAATTACTGTTTATTTTACAGTAAAGACATTTAATAATGTAGATGCATGTACAACAAGTTAAATGGTGCTGTAAATGTAAACAGTATTTGTAGTGTAATTAGTTTACAGTAAGTTGCTGACAAACAGCTGCACTACAAACTACACTGTTAACGATTTTTGTAAATTACACAGTATTTACCTAATATGAACTGAATATTACTGTCAGAAAATTATGCAGTATGTTGCTGTATTTTGAAATTGCATTGTAAAAAATTACTGTATTTCACAGTAAAGTAGACATACAATGCTGTAAATACATATACAGCAAGATAAATGTGCTGTAAATGTAAATACAGCATTTCTGGTGTAATTAATTTACAGTTAGTTACTGGCGAACAGCTGCACTACAAACTATAACTACATGTTAACAAACTTTGTAAATTACACAGGAATGTACTGTAAAATGAACCGCATTTTACCGTAGGACATTTATGCAGTATTTTACTGTATTTTAAGAATCAACAATTCTCACAATACAACTATAAAATACAGTAAAGACACAATATTGTAAATGCATTTAACAGCAAAGTTATTGGTGCTGTAAATGTAAATACAGTATGTTTGCGGTAATTGATTTACAGAAAGTTACTGACAGACGGCTGATCTACACCGTTAACAATCTTGGTAAATTACACTGTATTTAATATGAACTGAATTTTACTGTAGGACAGTTATGTAGTATGTTACTGTATTTTAAAGTTGCATTGTGAAAATTACCTTATATTTTACAGTAAAGGTATCAAATACTGTAAATAAATATACTGCATGATAAATGGTGATGTAAATGTAAATACAGTATTTTTGCTGTAACTTATTTGACAGTAAGTTACTGGCAGACAGCTGCACTACAAATTACACTGTTGACATCGATTGTAAATTACACAGTATTTTACTGTAGTATAAACAGAATTTTAGTGTATGGCAATTATGTAGTATGTTACTGTTTAAAGTTGCATTGTGAAAAACACCATATATTTTACAGTAAAGGCATACAATTCTCCAATTACATATATAGCAAGATAAATGGTGCTGTAAATGTAAAGTATTTTTGCTGTAATTGATTTACAGTAAGTTACTGTAGATTCTATCAGAAATCAAATTACCGGCAGACGGCTGCACTACAGCTACACTGTTATCATGTTTTGTAAATTACACCATATTTAACTGCAATATTAACCAAATTTTACTGTCAGTTATTTAGTATGTTGCTGTATTTTAAAGTTGCATTGTAAAATTACATAATAATACATAAATGCATATACAGCAAGGTAAATGTGCTGTAAATGTAAATACAGCTTTTTTTGTTTAAAATAGATTTACAGAAAGTTATTGACATTAACATTAACATTTATTTAGTAAATTACACATAATTTAACTATAATGTGAGGTTTTAGTGTACAACAATTATACAGTGTTATTTATTTTAAAGTTTGTTGGGAAAATTAATCTATATTTTACAGTAAAGTACATATAATGCTGTAAATACATATACAGCAAGATAAATGGTGCTGTAAATGTAAATACAGTATTTTTCTTTAATTGATTTACAGTAAGTTACTGTACACTCTTCCGGAAATCATTAACCGTGTATAAATACTGGTTTGGACCAACAGAAATATGTAATCAAAGGCATTTTAAGTTGATTTGTGTAAAAATAGCTGATAAACAATAAATACTGCCAACTGCTAAATATTCAAACGAGTGTATTTAAATACCACTTAAATGGTTATCCAATCAAACTGAGCAAGTCTAGTATTTGCTGTGCAAGCTTCATTTAGCTGCAGTACTTCTCTCTTTATCCAGTGTCCTGATTGAAGAGGGCGTTCCTGCCTATTGTCCGAACTCTCCTCATCCCGAATTAGTCATGTCAGCTGTGCTCCAGCATTGAGCTGCTCAGATCTGACTCATCCAACAGAAACAAACTTATAAACATGTCAAAAAAAGCGCACACATTCTCCAAATATCCACATAACATAATAAAACACTTAAAAAAAAAAAACACTCAATACACTTCAACATTTCCCAGATTAATCGTGGAAGTCAGTAGTGGTCAGATTGAAATAGAGGGCTTTGCTGATGGCCATTTTAACCCTGCAGATTAAGGCAATCAGATTAGTTGTATCAGTTTAGTCAGTCAGAAGCAGCAGGCTCGGCTGTTGTGTTTCGATCACTATAATGGACTCCAATTGTTTACTTTTACCTATGAACATTGAAGGAAAAAAATCTTTTGGACACTGAGGTAAGTGTAGCTTTTTGGAAGGATTTTCACTACCATATGAAGGTTTGGGATCAATAGGAGTTTAGCTTAGATTATTACATAAATAAGCATGTTTTTTTTTGGAACAGAGTAGGATTAATAGTTTTATTCAACAAGGAAATTTTAATTAAAAATGTTACACTAATGTCTATTTCAGAGACATGCTTTTCGTTTAATGTTTTATGATCAAAATGTTGAATTGTTTACACTTAAATATTCAGCAGCACTAATATTTTTAACATCAGTAATAATGCAAATTATTTGATTATAATGAGTTCTGATATACCATGGCTGATGAAAGCAAATTAGCTATGAATCTGGAATAAATTGTTTAAATTTTAATAAAACAGTAAACAACCTCATTATGTGTATATTCAATAAAATAAATGCAGCTTTAGTGAGCATAAGGGACTTCTTTCAAAAACATTTTTAAAATATTACTGACTTAACTATTAAATCTTAAATTGTAGCGTACATGTTAGTGAATGCAAGAGTGTATGGGTGTTTCCCAGTGCTGGGTTGCAGCTGGAATTGTACCCGCTGCATAAAACATTAGCTGTATAAATAGGCGGTTTATTCCGCTGTGGCGACCCCTGATTAATAAAGGGACTAAGCCAAAAAGAAAATGAAGTAATTAACTATGCATACCCCACAGAATAACAGATTTTTTTTCCAAATTCTGGATTCCTTGAGGAATAAATGATCTGTTCGCTTTATAGGTAATGTTCTGATTTGCGATATTTGTGTCTTACAATATTAACTAAACAAAATATCAACTTAATTACATTTGAGCTGCAAAACAATTGCACTCATTGGTCCAATTATTTTGCATAACTACTAATATGAGACTCATACAAGCTGATTTGTTCAGTTTCTTGAATTTTGAGTTGTGAATATTTCATCATGTTCCTAGCCAAATGTACATTTTTAAGCCATTATATTGTTCAATGACAAATTATTTAAATCAATTCATCAAACCGAAAACATTAATATGCCCATTTCCCATAAAATTTAAGGTCAATCATCATTTCCTACAAATAAATGCTCTAATGATAATATCCTTATTT
The DNA here is from genome assembly GCF_052040795.2 of Danio rerio. Lineage (NCBI taxonomy): Eukaryota > Metazoa > Chordata > Actinopteri > Cypriniformes > Danionidae > Danio > Danio rerio. Next base: position 17,836,763 of record NC_141022.1, read on the forward strand.
GAAGTTCTAAACATACCCTGTACATTATCAGTAGTATAAAATGAAAATTTTAATCAAAAGAATCACCATTTAATTATTTCAAATGATCTATTTTTTCAGAGCTTGAACATCTGTTAAAAGAATCTCTCCACGATGAGACATTTCTGAACCTGAACTCAAAGTGCTTTAATCAGTGTTTGTGTTAAAAGATTACTGTGGAAAATTAGACGTCTAACACACATAATAACAGCTCTGTCGGTGACTGCTGTGCTGTTTTGCTTTTGCTGTGACAGTCATTGCTGTGGCTTAAAATAGTTCAGTGGTTCAAAACTAGACCCATGTTTTCCTTTGAAGATTTGCGACCCATGTTCACATGACTAACAAACAAAGTCTAAAACAGCTGTATTTATGAAGAAAGACTGCTGGAAATCTGATTACATGACCACATGTGTAAAGCGCTACATTGCTAACAACATTTATATTGCTCTTGAATGTATTATTTTACAATAAGCTTACTGTTACTAACAAGAACTCTGAATGAACCAACTTCTATGGCATTAATTAATTATAGTTAATGCTAATTTCATCATTTACTAATGTGTCATTGTAAAAAGCTTGTTAATAAGCAATAATAGAAGACATGACATTCAATTATTTCACAGTGATTAGTTGCAGCTGAAAGAGCATCCACAGCGTAAAACATATGCTGGATAAGTTGGTGGTTCATTTCGCTGTGGCGACCCCAGTTTAATAAAGGGACCAAGCCGAAAAGAAAATGAATGAATAAATGTCGTTGAATATTGAAAAAATAATGCACACCCAAGGTTTTACACCATCACCACCTTGGGTGTGCATTATTTTTCAATGACTTATTCATTCATTCATTTTCTGCCACTTTTCCAGGGCCGGGTCGCGGGGGCAGCAGTCTTAGGAAAGAACCCCAGACTGCCCTCTCCCCAGACAGTTTCTCCAGCTCCTCGGGGGGGATCCCGAGGCGTTCTCAGGCCAGCAGAGAGACATAGTCCCTCCAGTGTGTCCTTGGTCTTCCCTGAGGCCTCCTCCCGGAGGAACATGCCTGGAACACCTCCCTACTGTAGGTAGGCGTCCAGGAGGCATCCGAAACAGATGCCCGAGCAACCTCAGCTGACTTTCTCTCGATGTGGAGGACCCGAGATCTTGTCCTTTCAGTCATGACTCAAAGCTCATGACCATAGGTGAGAGTAGGAATGTAGATTGATCGGTAAATCGAGAGCTTTGCCTTTCGGCACAGCTCCTTCTTCACCACAACGGACCGTTACATCGGCCGCATTACTGCTGCTGCTGCACCAATGCTCCTATCAATCTCACGCTCCATCCTTCCCTTACTTAAACTTCTCCACCTGGGGTAAGGACTTTCCTTCAACCTGGAGATAGCAAACCACTTTTTCCCGGTGGAGCACCATGGCCTCAGACTTTGAGGTGCTGATTCTCATCCCAGCCACGTCACACTCGGCAGCAACCACCCCAGTGCATGCTGAAGGTCCATGTTCGATGAAGCCAACAGAACAACATAGTCTGCGAATAACAGAGATGAAATCTTGTGGTACCTGAACCGGACCCCCTCTAGCCTAAGGCTGCGCCTTGAAGTTCTGTCCATAAAAATTATCACTAGAATTAGTGATAAGGGGCAGCCCTACCGGACTCCAACATGCACTGGAAACAAATCTGACTTATTGCCGGCAGTGCGAACCAGACTCCTACTCTGTTCATACAGGGACGAGACGGCCCTCAACAGATCACCTCTGACCCCATACTCCCTGTGTACCCTCCACAGAATGCCACAAGGGACACGATCGAATGCCTTCTCCAAGTCCAGAAAACACATGTGGACTGGTTGGGCATACTCCCATGAACCCTCGAGCACCCTGGTGAGGGTATAGAGCTGGTCCAGTGTGCCACGGTCCGGACAAAAAATGCATTGTTCCTCCGGGATCCTAGGTTCAACTATTGGCCCGATCCTCTTCTCCAGTACCCTGAAATAGACTTTCCCCGGGAGGCTGAGGAGTGTGATCCTCCTATAGTTGGAGAACACCCTCAGGTCCCCCTTCTTAAAAATGGGAACCACCACCCAAGTTGCCCAGTCCAGAGGTACTGTCCCCGACCTCCATGCGATGTTGTAAAGATGTGTCTGCCATGAGAGCGTGACAACATCCAGAGATCTAAGATGCATAGGGTGCATCTCATCCACCCCTGCTGCTTTGCCACTGCAGAGCTTGGAAACTACCTTAGTGACCTCAGCTTGGGTGATGGGTTAGTCCACCCCTGCATACCCAGTCTCGGCTCCTCAATGAAAGACATGTCGGTAAGGTAAGGAGATCCTCAAAGTATTCTTTCCACCGCCTGACCACATACCCAGTTGAGGTCAACAGCTCCCCACTTCCGCTGTAAACAGCGTCGATGTGGAGCTGCTTTCCCCTTCTGAGGCGGCGGACAGTTTGCCAGAATCTTTTTGGGGCCGACCAATAGTCTTCCTTCATGGACTCCCCAAACTCTTCCCTGGACCGTGTTTTTGTTTCCACAACCGCCCAGGCTGCAGCACGCTTGGCCCATCGATACGCATCAGCTGTCGGGAGTCCTGCAAGCCAACCAAGACCGGTAGAACTCCTTTGTCAGCTTGACGGCAACCCTTACTTCTGGTGTCCACCACCGGGTTTGTGGATTGCCGCCCCGACAGGCACTACAGACCTTATGGCCACAGCTCCTCACGGCCGTGTTAACTATGGAGTTGGAGAACATGGACCACTCAGTCTCCATGTCTCCAGCCTCCATCGGGATCTGGTCAAATCTTTTCCAGAGGTGAGAGTAGAAAATCCCTCTTACTTGAGGTTCAGCCACACATTCCTAGAGGACCAATACGCTTTGGCCTACCAGGTCTGTCCAGCTTTCACCCCTGCCAGCGGATACAACTCACTACCAGGTGGGGATCAGTTGACAGCTCTGCCCCATAATAATAATAATAATAATAATAATAATATTAATAATAATAATTCAATAGTAAATTATTTAATTTATACTATGGTTACCTCATCTAAAGTTAGATATTATTCAGATTGTATTTCAAGACATTCAAGACTGCTCCTGTGTATAGGACTAGATTAGGTTTTTTTTATATATATATATAGTTGCTGTAAAATGAATGAAATGTTGTAGTTAAAATTTTTAAATTAAAACACAAAAGACACTGGGCCATAAATAGTTTAAAAAAGCAAACAATTATTATTTGAATGAGAACATTGACATTTTGAAAACTGAACTGAACTGAAACTAAATTATTTTTGTAATATTATATTTTTATTTTCCTAAAGCAACACAGTGAAATACGAAAAGCAACAACTATAAAGACAAAAAAGTAAAGTGGTAGAGAAACTGAAAGCCAGGATTTAAAAAGTGGTTTTGATGCCTTTTTCCATAAATAAAGAATATTTTTCTTAGCTAACACCATTCCATATTGGATAGCTTTTTTAAATTAATGACTGAACCCACGAGTCAGTGAGTCAGACCAATCTAAACCAGCAATTTAGGGAATGTAGCAAATTTCCCATCCATGTACAAGTCTTTTACAGTGATCATTCCTTTACTGGACCAGATTGAAAATGTAGAGTCATTGAGTGATGGCCTAAAGGTGTGGTTATAAGCTGTAGAGGTGGACAATGTTGTAGATGGCAACTTAAACTTTTTGCTTTCTGGATCTGACACCATATTTTCAGAGAGCTGCTAAGTATAAAGTTTGTGTTGACTACTTTTATCAATAGTGAAGTCGCTGCAAAATGTAGAGAGGAAAGAGAGTAGTTTGTAACACTGTTCGATGGCGAGCCAAGATAGAATGTCACCTGCGGACCCTGCAGGATGAGTTTTTTTCCTGTAAAATATGGCTCTGGAAATTAATTCTTAAAAACCAACTTGCGGGACTTAATATACGTCCTGCGGCAAAATTATTTAAATTTTATTTCAGTGATCTGCTTGAGGTTGACTTATTTTGATTAAGTAGCATTCAATTTAAGAACTCTTTAAACCATGCCCCAGATCGTTTCTCCATGTTCCGCTGGTAATGTCTTTAAATAAATAATTATTTAGGCCTATTTAATTACTCTTTTATTATTTATGTGCAATAATTAAAACATAAAATGAGATAGTAAAATATAATCAACAAAGAAAATGTAAATGAAAACATAAATGAAAAAGCTTATTTATTGACTGTCTTAGTCCTATCATTTTAAAATAACAAACACTGCACATCTTTCTATATTTAGGTTAAAACACTGCTTTATTTATTTATTTATTTATTTATTTATTTATTTATTTATTTATTTATTTGTGTATGTATGTTTGTACTTTCCTTTTAGTTGTCTTTTAATTCTTTAATTTTATTTTCCAAAATGAATCCTTATTGCACCTAACAAGTTAACAATAATTATGAAGCTTTTTTAATGATTAATGAAGGAATTATAATGCTTTGTTTCACTGTTTCATCTTCACTTACAAGTAGCAGGTTATTTGCAGCTACTGTACAGTATATTTCTAATCGTTTGCATGATCTCAAGCTGCTGTTTGTCTCGCGGCGTGCCACACTCGGCGGTAATGGTCATTTTGAAATGTCATCTACTACATATAGAAGTGTAATGTGGTCAGAACATGGTTCAAAAGCTGCATGACTGCATTTTTATTAAGTAACATTATTAAGCATAAATAAATATTGTTCTGAAGGTGGTTTTTTATTGTTTCTTACCTCACATTAACTAGTAGTACCTTGTTGTAAAGTGTGACCCTTTTTAAATGTCCCGCTAATGCCTTTTCTGGTCAATTTTGAGTTTGACATGATGTTTTCCCAGGTTTGTTGTAGATTGGTGGCCCCTGCGTGGGGTTAATCTGGAGCCATGAGCACGGGCCGTCAGATCCGTCTGCTGCTCTGGAAGAACTGGACACTCCGCAAGAGACAAAAGGTACAATTAACCCACTCGCTGGAACACAAAAGCACTCATCATCCTGGCCTGGAGTCTCCAAAGCCTTAGGAAAGCTTATATTTAGAGCGCTCTGTTTATATCACGTAATACAAACCTCAGAAATGTGGTTCCAAGTGCAGAATTCAGGCAATGAGGTGTGACACCACACACAACCAAAATATGAGACTCGCAGGCCGGATGTTTTGAAAAAGAGAGCTTTTGATGTGCTTTAAAATGTTCAGTTTGTTAAATCAACTATTTACAATCTTGTTATGTTGCTATTTATTTATAGTATGAGGGTTACACTTTGTAAAACAGTGCGCTCTGAAAGGTGGTATATTAGTGAAATGGTCCTATTCATTTTCCAACTAAACTTTTTTTTTCAGATTTATTAGTTTATTTGAATACTTTATCCCTATATTTTTAGACTGCCATGACATCATCCAAGGCTCATTTAAAGTGAAACATTTTATTACATTGTTAAAAACTAAATAAAAGGGCATTCTGTAATGAGTCAAAGGGACCCCCGACTTCCCGGCTAAAATCATAAGCAATGATAAAAGACAAAATTTCATGAAATGTATATTTACTGAGTAATACATGCAACATGGTTCATGTTGTTCTCTAAACAAATGTGCATACCTGTAACTGAAGGAGTCTAGTCTAGTTATTTTCTGAGGTAGTTATCATCACAAATTCAGCTTGTTTAAAACTTTTCCATTAACAAAAACCTAGTACTGATAAATAGGTAATGTAAAATGCGATGAATTAGCAATCTATGGCTTGTTTTGTAATTCAAGAATGTTTGTGGAAAAAATATATCATTTAAATTTTATTTATGTTAAAGTTGACACTTAGATCAATTTGATTAATAAAGAGTAACATTAAATATGATTAACATTAGATTGTTTTAATATATTCCCACAAAGCATATTTCTCTGGCCCAGCTCTGGCCCACACAATCAGATTTTGCTTGGCCCACATGAGTGAATTAGTGCATGAGTGGATATCTATGGAGTGGACCAAAGTCTGGCTTCCAGACAAGGGCCAAACATAGACCATCTGGCAGGGGAGTAGCAGATAGGCCTAAGTTATGTACCCCTCACTTTTAGAGACAGACCATTTAGAAACAGGTGAATAATAAGTATATGAAGATAAACTTTGGATCTTATCTCTCAAAGTCTTTGGTAGACTTTTTTTTACTCAGAAATAATTTAACCCTCTACCGCATAGTATTGCCTCATGGTAACATGATATTTATGTTAATTTCCTTGCCACTGTTCATAGATGTATATATCTGTGGCCACTGTTTCTTTAAGACAATGTTCAAAGAAAATACCTTAGCTTACCCAATGATGTGCTTTGGGTAAGTCACATGACCTGCAGTGTTTTTATGTGGCGCGATTTCTGACAGACTGACAAATGTAAACGTCAATAAAAACAAAGGATCAACTTATGTCAGATGCACAAAAAATCTGAAACATCACCTCCATTAAGTTATGATGACATATTCACAACTCATAAACGTTTTTTATTTTTATTTATTATTTTTTTTTTTGTAAATCGATCAAATGTATGTGTCCCCAAATGGCAACACTGTCCAATAGTGGAACATGCAATATTGCAATGGGTTAGCTAATTAGCAAGGTCAGCTGTGATCTTTTTATTTGTAACAATAACAACATGAATGCTAGTAGTATAATGTTGATTAGTTGTATGTTAATGGAATTTAATTTATTGATAAAATCTCATTTTAATGGCAATACTACTTTTAAATAGATATGAATACAGAGAACAGTGTATTATTGAGCACTACCATGTTCTGTGGTAAGGGAAAGAAAAAAAGGAGAGAACTGGCTCTTCCTGCAGATGAAAGTGAGGATGAGATGGGTTTTAGTGACCATGAAAATGATGCAGATTGGACATTTGATAAGAGCAGTGATGGAGACAGTTCAGGTGAGTTAGCTTAGAGGCATAACGTTATAAGATAGGCGTTGTAAAGTGTATATAGTATAATATATAAACATTGTTAGCTAGTAGCTAATGTTACATTATTCTGATGCATCCAGATATATTAAACTTGTTATTTATTTGTTATAATATTTACTGGAGAAAATATTTATATTTACTGTATTTGTATACATGATAATACAATATTATGATTGTTTTCTATAATATTCAGCAAAAAAGAATGGAATAAACGAAACCGGTTTGAATATTATAAATTTGAATTATAAGGAAATTTCTACATGTAAAATGTCCAAGTTAGATCCACTGTTGGACGTTGTTCCTATGGCAACATTCTTTTTAACAGCGCTTCAAGTTAAGCCATTTTAAGAAAAGAAAAACAGTCAAATATTTTTTTTATAGATCTATCATAATGTTCGCTGTAGAGGCTTAAATATCTTTTAAAAGTGGGTCAAGATAAGCCACACTTATGTGGTCCACACAATTTTTAACATCTTGGGCCAAATATATTTGACCTCTGGCCCAAGTCTTGTGAGCTGCCTTAAAGATGGTGCCACCTCTGCCAAACCCGGTCTATGGTCCAATTGCTTTATGCCAATGCTGGATGAATGCTTGCTGCGCCAGCTTTATGCCAAATCTGGGCCAGAATTATTTTCTACACGGGTTTTTATTTTAAACATTTGACATGTCAAAAATGTATTAACATCATAATAAATAAAGAAATTATTATGAAACTATATTAATATATGCAAAGGCATATTGTTGTTATTGGTATGTACTGTATTTTACCAACATTGCTACACAAATATAACACATCACTGTCTTGTCACGTTTACAGATTCGCTTTTTTGTTGAGATTTTGTGGCCTGTGTTTTTATTCATTGGACTTGTCTGGCTGCGAAGAGCCAATCCCCTGTACCGCCAGCATGAATGTAAGAATGCATAGCATCATATATCTATTTACAGTTCATCGATTTCATGCTTAGCTAGATTTTAATTATGAATGAAACTCAACGAACGTTTCTATTACCATCTATCTGTGTTGCCTAAAATTTGCTCATCATTTCTGTAAATGCAGGTCATTTTCCCAGCAAGGCTATGCCCTCAGCAGGAATCCTGCCTTGGATCCAAGGGATTTTCTGCAACGCTAATAACCCGTGTTTTCGCCATCAAACTCGAGGAGAATCGCCTGGGGTCGTTTCCAACTACCACAACTCCATGTGAGTCAGACTCTCCTCCGCAGCTCAAATCTGGGAGAATTTCCTATCTAGCACATTTGTCTTGTGGGCGTCCAGAGATAGTCCTGACACAATAAAGTTTTAAGGAAAAATGGGTTTTCCCATGCAGAGGAGGTTTGCTGGGCATCCAAAGGCTTGATAACAAACTTTCAGGATTGTAAGTTTAGTCTTATCTTAATATTTTCTAAAAAAAAATAAGTTCTGTTTTTTTTTTCTTTTTGCAGTGATGCCATATTCCTGCTTGCCATAAAATCACAATATAAGTCATCTCATATACAGATTTTTATATACATTTTATAGTCAGAGCAAACCATTATAAAAACTCTATTGATACTATTGATGAGACAATCATGATTAGCCTTCTTAATTTCCTTTGCCTCTCCGTGTGCGCTGCTACAATATATTAGTTCAGCCTGCTCACTATGTTACATAACTGCCCCCAGCTGGTCATGTCTTTCTTGTGTTAGACCATTTCGTGCTGTAACATGCAGTACTGCAGCATTGTGTGTGGTCACTTTTAATCACTCATGCAATCTCAGTAGCCACATCTGTGGTATCTTTTCTGTAAATTCAATTGACCACATGGAAATAACTTTTCCATTTTTGTTTAACATTTTGCAACTCAGAAATTTATGTGCGATCATATTTCTCACTTTATTTAGAACTTCAAGGCACAAGTTTGACTTAAAATGTAGAAATTAAATGAAATATAAAACTTTTGAATGATTACATGCCCAACATAAAATATCACTAAATAAAGTCAAAAATGTAAACATTGTATTTTCAAGATTGCAACTGTCTCAAAATTTTCTTATTGTTCTGTAAACTAACCCATAATGATGTGTAATGTTCCCCTCATAGTAATTATGAAGAAGCATTACAATAAACTGGTTTTTTACGACACCACAATATAAAGAAAAGAGCGTAATATGAAACGATAGACCTTTTATATTTTACATACAATATATATGTTCACATTGCCCAGCCCTAGTGCTGCTCCTGATGGCCAACATCCAACCAGCTTCAACACACTTGTCTAAATACTACTTGCTTCACTTACTACGTAAATACATTCCCTACATTAATCCTTAATTATAGTCCACATAAAAGAGTAAACAAAAACAAGAGAGTGCCCTGGAAGGGATGCCATTTTGTTTGTGCTTTGCTGTTTTGCTGGTCAGAAACTGTGATCTTTTTTTAACAATTATTAAGCTGTCAATAAGTAAGGATGTATTTTGTTCTCCTTCATGTATGCAAACATTAGTTTAACAATTAAATAATAATTAACTATTTAAAAACGTACACTGATAAGATTCCGCAATGGATACCATCTTGTGATCAGATGCGGAAATTCATTTGGTGTGCAATCTCTCACAGAGCATAACGAGCACTGTGGTTGAGTTCCCTTGAGAATGTATTGTATGGTTTTGGACATCAATATAAAAAATGCACTATTTAAGGGTATAGGGGGCTTATTTTGGATACAGCCCTTGTTTAGTTATGGTAGAATTCTGGAGTAAGGTGGCCCTTCAGCAACAGGATTGTGCATCTCTGCCATAACAGGTGCTTTTTCACAGTTCCTAGAACTGTTGTTGGAAGTAGGCATTTTTTGTGTGCACTGCAGGATGTGGGAATGATTTTAGTTCTATAAACTTCATTTTCAACACAGTTTATAGAATGTTTATAGACTGTTTATAGATGCAAAAGCATCTAAATATGAATGCATACAATTGTTTGCCAGGTGCTAAGCATCTAGACACAACATTCCACCACTGCATTATTATTTACACTCCACATTTGATACTAGGAAACAGCGCAAAAGTGATACTAGACCAGCTAAATGTTAACCGCTGTTCTATAATGCTTTTAATTGTGCAATATATAAACAGCTGTTTTAGAATTTCACTGGAAATATGGCAAATGATGAAAATTACCGGTAATTATTCCAGGAAGATCTGTATGTGTGAACAGGCCTTTTTTGAAAATATTGGTAATTTCACTCTGGCAATTTTCTGGAAAGAGAAGTTGTAACGTTAGCAGTAATTTGCCGGAATGCTGCGCTGTGTGAACGCAGAAGGAAATTTGAACTCACTGACTTGAGACGTCTACACAACGAACGTGCCTAATGTTGGAGCACATCTGACCATTTCTGGAAGCTGATTCCAACAGCGAGGGGCATAGTGGCTGAAAGCTGATTCAACCTGCTTTGACTGCACTCTTGGAACTTCTAGTTTATATGATCCTAAACATCTGAGTGATCTGTTAGGTTTGTATTCAGTCAGCATATCTGAAATGTATTGAGGTCTTAGGCCATTTAGTGATTTATGGACCAGTAATAATACTTTAAACTCTATTCTGAATGTAACTGGGAGCCAGTGTAAAGGCCTGAGGACAGGTGTGATGTGCTCTGGTTTCCTTGTTCTAGTCAGAATCCTGGCCTCAGCGTTCTGGATGAGCTGTAACTGTCTGACTGTCTTTTTGGGAAGGCCAGTGAGGAGGCCGTTACAGTAATCCACCCTGCTGCTGATAAAAGCATGAACAAGTTTCTCTAAGTCTTCACTGGAAACAAAGCATCTGATACTTGCAATGTTTCTGAGATGATAGTATGCTGATTTACTTACTGCTTTGACATGACTATTGAAACTCAGATCTGACTCCAGAGTCACACCAAGATTCCATGTAATGCCTATAATGAACCTTTGTTTTAAAGAGTGTAGAAAGCTGTTTTTTCCTTATACCAAAAATTAATGGGTATATGCTTGTTTTTTATATACTTAGTTCCATTTCAAGTTCATCAGTTGCTGTAACTAACTATTTCTCTCCTACTCAGACTGGCTCGGTTTTACCTGGACTCTCAAGAGCTGCTGTTTAACGACACTGAGTTCCTTCAGCTCGGCCGTCTGTGGCGTGAAGCCTCCATCATGAGCAACTTCATGGAGACTCTACGCACCAGTCCTGAGCGTGTGGCAGGTAATTAACCCAGCTCTCAGATGAACTGATGGACCTCTTTAATGGAACTAAGTGATGGATGGAGAGAGTGGGCATTTCCTGTCATGTACTTCCACTCCCCTCATACCTCTTTCCTTTTCCTGTTCAGTCTAATGGGCTGATGATGACTAGTCCTTAGTATGAGGATAAACCCAAGTCTCTCTTAAGAGGACAGTTCAAGCAAAAATGAAAATTCTGTCAAAATTTATTCATCCTCCACTGTTTCCAAACCTGAGTTTATATTTCTTGTGTTAAACACAAATAAAGATCCCGGACGAGCCCCCACTTTTTATGGCCCCTAAGTCTAAGGGAAAACTAATTACAAAATAAAATAATAAACAATAGATTAGGGTGTTAGATTCCTAATAAATACATTATCTACATTTAACTACATTATCTGTAAATATCCAAAAGAAAATAAACTGACAGAATGCCCTTAATATAAACAAAGTCAAACTGATTATCGAAATAAATAGGCAGGCCACCTTTACACAATCATATTTTCAAATGTATGTTTAGCATTACAGACACATACACTTCGTTAGTCTGTGTTAACAATTAATAAAAGTTTGGATGTCAACGGGAGGGGGAAATCCTGGAGCTCTCAAACCGACAGTCAAAGATAAAAAAACACTGACTTCCATAGTATTTTTTATTCCCACTATGGACGTCAATGGCTTCTTTTTTCATACATTCTTCAGAATATCTTGTTTTGTTTTCATCAAATAAATGAAATTAAAAGTTTAGAACTAATTCAATGTGAGTAAATGGTGAGGAAAATTCTATTTTAGTGTAAATTATACCTTAAAATGTAATTTTTTAAACATGTATTGTTAAAATGTTGATACAGTTGTACTGTGTGTGAAAATGAACAATGTTCATTCTTTCTCCTTGTTACCTTGACTTAATCTTTATTGATCAGCAGACTTTGTAGTTGAATTTTTACCAGCCCCTGGGCTTTTGTGCTAAAGATTTTTTAACATGTATATTTATGTTTATAATATGCCCACAGCTGTTCAGACAACATCGTTTTGTTTGATAAAAGTGCATCAGTAAAGGGCCTAGATAGAGGGTCCACTTGAATCAGAACACCCAAGTGGGTTTGAGTTCAAAACTCATACAGGAGTCAGGTTGTGATCAACTGAAAATTGGAGGCTGCAGGTCACACACACATAAGTGCTGTTCGCAGTCCGGTCCAGTTGGGTTGGAAATTCTGCTGGGTTTGGTTGGACTTATCGGATTTTATTGGATCTTCTTGAGTTGGGGTTTTTCCCTAATTGAAGTCATTGATTTAGATGTGATTAGAGGTGATTCAGGTCAAGCACCAATTTTAAGAGATGAGAAGTCTGGATTGTACTTTAAGTAGCATTATGTTAAAAACAGAACACTACAACAACAGCTATATTACAAAATATGGAAGGTTTTGAAATGTTTTTCCTGTTCCTTTTGATTCCAAGATAATTGTTTAAATGGCAGATTCTGTCATTATACAGAGTGTATTAGGGCCCCAGTTTCACCTAACTAACACACTGTATTTGTTGTCTTAAAAATGAAATGGACACCACAAACAAAAAAGTTTTTCATATGTTTGATTACAATGTTTTACGCCTATTGCAATTCTGATCGGGCCCCAATGAATGCGTGGGCAAAGAAAAATACAGTCCTGAGTTGAAACCGTCCAGTTAAAATGTAGTCCTCTCTTTCTGCTGTGAAACCAGAGCTATTGTTTTGGTTTGTAATTTAGTTAATATATTTACTCTACTGAGGCAGCGTGGTGGCACAGTTGGTAGCTCTGTCGCCTAACAGCAAGATTCGAGGCTGGGTCAGTTGGCATTTCTGTGTGGAGTTTGCATATTCTCCCCATTTACACATGGGATTTCTCCGGTTCTCCCGAAGGGATGAATCTCTTTATAAGATTTGGAGATTATGGATTTATTTGATGATAATTATTTGACTAGTAACAAAAGGCATTTAAAAAAAGGAAATATTTTCAATGTATTCCTTTTTTTAAATAAAAGTATATATATTTAGTAAAATAATAAAAAGAAATCTTAATTAGTGTTTATAGGTATTCATCATAAATAATAACATCTTTAAAAACAATAAAAGCACTAGTAAAGCATGGTAAATGTTCAAAAACAATTCCCAATCAGACAGGACCTGTTACTCATTATTATTCATTGCAGTATTACTTATCATAATTTTTCATAAAACATGTTATTATATATTTAAGTTGGTTGGCTTGTATCTAAAGTGGGCCAGCTGGATCTGTCAGCACTTTCTCCAGACACGTCTCTCATGTCTTGACCTCTCAGCACTGAAAAAGACCTGTTAAGCGACAAAGCTTTCAGCAAAGAATTCAGTGATCAAGTGATCCATTGAAGCACGTTGTCAGCACTGTTTGTCCTCTGAGTGAATATATGTCAAAGTCATTATGCACGCTGATCAACACACTGCTGCAGCATTAAGAGGGCTTCAATGAAGAAGATGTGGAATGCATTCTTCCCATTTCACATGAATGTGGGCCACAGAAAGAGGAATGTTTGTTTTTGGAAGTTTTAGTAAGATTTAATTTAAGAAATGGATGGATCAATCACATTTTTATTGGCAGTGTGAGTGAGACCAGCTTGTGTAAAACGTAAAAAAAGCAAACTAGACCTCTGACATTCTAAGTTATATTTTTAAGTGAATGGAAAAATAAAAAGCATGTGATTTTTTTCTGTGTGCAAGCTATTCTATACTGTAGTGTGTTAATGTATTAATTCAAAATATAGTCTCACATGCAGGAGTGTATACAATACTCAAAAGAAAATCAGCTGTTGACATAGAATTGGACCAGATTTTGGTAAAAACCTAAACAATACATAAACAGACAAACATAAAAAGTAAAGAAAGCAAAAAAAAAATAAAAATAAAAATCTAAACAATGTTATGTGTGATAACAATGGAATGACACAGGGAGAAAGTACTGAAATACTTATATATAAAACCTTTTTTTTGGTGATAGAAGCTTTAAGACACCTCTCATATGGAGAATGAAGTAACCTGAATTGCTCAGTTGTGGGTTTTTCACAGACTTCAACAGAGTGTCTTTTTGTCAAAGCTGGTTTTTGATTTGTAATTTTTATTGGATTTGAGTCAGGTGATTGGCTGGGCCATTCCATGGCTTGATTTTCTTTCTCTGAAACCATTTAAGAGTTTCCTTGGCTGTGTTTTGGATCATTGTCTTGCTGAAACATCCACTCTGGTTTCATCTTTATCCTCCTTCTAATGGAGATGTTGGACTAAAGAAGCTGATATTAATTTACAATGACCAATGGCAGAGGGTTGCTGAAGAGCTACTGAGAGATTTCAGCTGCTCTCTGGGCTTTCACTGTCTTTTTACACCTCTTTCTTCATGTGTTCAATCCTTTGTCCCTGCTTTACTTCATTTTATTACACATCTGAGAAAATCTTCAAGTCACCTTTAGAAATATGTTTCTTAAGATTGGTAACATGTTCAATACTTATTTCCCCTGTTGTATATGCAATTACATTTGAGTAAAAATACAAAAGTACAGCCTTGAAGTACACTCAAAAAATTACTTTTGCTTCTTGTTCAAAATACATATTTAAAATGATTTTTTAGGGGGAAGCTTAATTGTTTTATGTTCAATCCACTAAAAAAAAAAAAACAATCAAGTGAACTTAATTGATTTGAGTTGAGACAACAAAGTAATTGTGTGGATTTTTTACAGTGCATAAAGTAATTATAATATGCTTCACATAATTATAACCTGATTCTTACAAATCAATAATTATCTATTTGGTAAACTGTTAAAACCCTTTGAGAGTTGTCAATTTAAATTCTCTCTCTGCAGTCTGTAATAAAAGATTTTAAAAGATTTTAAAAGATTTTAAAAGATTAAAAGATTTTTAAGTAGGATCAATAGACAGCAGGCCATTAAATTGGTGATACAAAGTTGTGTCATTAGTAGTTTTTTACTTAGAAAGCACAATTAACCTAAGGTTAACTCACTGGTAAACATAAGTTAATTGAGTTAAAATTAACAACACATATGCGTTAAACAACATTTTTGTATTATTGTTTAAAAATTTTATTTTGCCCTTCATGTCATTTTTCTTCGTTCTGTCAGGTAAAGGGCTGAAGGTGGAGGACATACTGAAAGACGATGAGACTTTAACAGCATTCCTACTGCGAGACGCGAGGCTTTCAGAAGGTGTTGTGCACGATCTCACTAATGCACAGATTCGGGTGGAGCAGGTACGTTTTTTCATTTAAAGCACAATAGCTGCTTCTTGTTGTTTTTGTCAATAGTTTAACAGCTTCCACTGTCACTAGAATCCTGTCACACAGTCACATCCTCATACACTCCTATGGGAGCTCACTAGATGTTTCCAGCAAAAACGAGTGGGTTTGTGATGTGTTTTATGGTGTTTAACAGTCACTGAGAGCCCTTCCTGAGGTTGTATGTTAGTGTCTTCCTGACGTCGGTTTTCTTTTGTTTCACGCTGGCCTTTCACACACCACTTGATTTATGACAGGGCCCATTGTCTCAGGGGTTCAAGCACTCTTATGTAGGCTGCTTTTGATCCTGTACTTTACTAAGGGCACCTCTACGTGTAGAGATACATTGTAAAATAGGAGGTCAAAGACAGATATCTTACTTTGAAAATTAATTTAAGGAACACTCTACTTTTTGGGGCAAAAAGGCTCATTTTTACGAGTCACCTTGAGTTAAACAGTTGAGGTTTACCATTTTTGAATCATTCAGCCAATCTCTGGGTTTGGCGTGAGCATTTTTAGCTTAGCTTAGCATAAATCCTTGAATCCGATTAGACCATTAACTCATTCATTCATTTTCTTTTCGGCCTAGTCCCTTTATTAATCCGGGGTCGCCACAGCGGAACGAACCGCCAACTTATCCAGCACATTTTTAGACAGCGGATGCCCTTCCAGCCGCAAGCCATCTCTGGGAAACATCCATACACACTCACCCACACTCATACACTACGGACAATTTAGCCTACCCAATTCACCTGTACCGCATGTCTTTGGACTGTGGGGGAAAAAAAAGAGCACCTGGAGGAATCTCACGGAAACTTCACACAGAACATGCAAACTCCACACAGAAACGCCAACTGACCCAGCTAAGGCTCGAACCAGCGACTTTCTTGCTGTGAGGCAACAGCACTACCTACTGCACCTTTGGGTCGCCAGCATAACTCCAAAAATGCCAAAAAAAAAAAATTTGAGTTTTGATAATTTTTCTATTTAAATCTTGTCTCATCATGTACTAAGACTGATGGATAAAGACAAGTTGCTAATTTCTAGGTCAATATGGCTAGAAACTATACTCTCAATCTAGTGTGATAATCAAAAGAACTTTGCAGCCATACCATGATATCTCTCTCTCTCTCTCTCTCTCTCTCTCTCTCTCTCTCTCTCTCTCTCTCTCTCTCTCTCTCTCTCTCTCTCTCTCTCTCTCTCTCTCTCTCTCTCTCTCTCTCTCTCTCTCTCTCTATATATATATATATATATATATATATATATATACTGTATATACAGTTGAAGTCAGAATTATTAGCCCAACCAAAAAGTATGTATATATATATATATATATATATATATATATATATATATATATATATATATATATATATATATATATATATATATATATATATATATATATATAATCTATTTTAACCTTTTTTCTAAAAATTTATTAAATATGTCATCAAATGATTGTTGTTATAAATATGCCTGACAAGATTATTAAGTAAAGAATATAAATAATAAAAAGGAATAAAGTTCATTTAGCTAAAATATATTTCGGCTGAAGATATTTCTTCAAAGGCATATCAGTACAATTGTGTTGCTTATTCTTGTAGCAAGATTACTTGATCCTAAGAAGCAAAAATAACAAATTAGATATTTTTTTCTTTTTCTTGAGGCACAAATATAATTGTTTTCTTAGGTTTTATCCTTTTCAAATTCTTCTTTTCTTTAAAAAAAAAAAAACAAACACAATCTCATATAGTTGAGGGCAAAATAATTGATTATTACGCTCCTATGAAATTTCTCAATTCTTTTTCAAATGTTTCCCAAGTGTTGTTTTACAGAGCAGGGTCATTTTCCACAGTATTTCCTATTTCCTCCTCAGGAATTCTGGTTTCTTTTATTTTGGCTCGAATAAAGGCTTTTTACATTCCGTTTAGGGTCATTATTATTAGCCTCCTTTAAGAAGGTTTTTTTTGATTGACTAGAGAACAAACCACTTTTTGTCGAAAGACTTGTTTGATTACCCTAACTTGCCTAGTTAACCAAAGTAAGCTAGTTAAGCCTTTACATTGCAATATAAGACGAAACGAAATTTGCTAAATAACTAGCAACATGTTTTGTATTGTCATCATGAAATCAATGAGTCATTAGGAATTAGTTATTAATATTATTATGTTGAAAAAAGGTAAAACCCCTAAGCAATATTGTAAATTAACAATAAAGCTTTGATTTCTGCAATACATGCTGAAATGTGTCTAAAAATCTCTGTTTCCAGTTTGCGTATGGAGTCCCAGACCTGACACTGAAGGAGATTGCCTGCAGTCAGGCTCTTCTGGAGCAGTTTCTTATTTTCCCCAGTCGTGGAGGGATGTATGGAGTCCAAAATGCCATGTGTGCGCTTTCACAACACAGGCTGCAGAGGATTGAAGATGTGCTCTACGCCAACATAGACTTCTTCAAGCTCTTCCGACTGGTGAGTCATCACTCTTTTACTGTACATGCACTTTTACTGTAATTTTACACTAATGTTTACACTGTGTTTACACGTGGAAGGTTTTTTCTTTAAATAAGAGCGAATGGTGCCATCTTTGGTGCACACCAAACAAGTAACTCTAAACAATAACCAGATCCCAAAGATTTCTTATCTGGTCTCCGCAAAGAGCTTCTGACTTTATACTGACTCTGTTTGCCTGATTTAGCATGTTTAGTTTTAGAGAAATTTCAACATTTTAAACAGTTTGAAAATATTTAGCTGAAAATCAACAGAAGTTTACAAGTCAATGTTAAATATAGATTGCAGTACACAGAAGCTGTGTGGATGTCACATGATGTGTCACACGCTCTGGAATTATAGGAAAGCTGCTCTAAACACTTCAAGTGTTGGCAGGTGTCGCACTAAACTGAGAATGTGGATCATGAGCCAGACCTACTTACCTGTTGTTAGATTTTAGGAGGCCTATGAATACCACTGCTGAAACGACTACTTATCAGCTTTCTCTTTCTTAGTCTGTCTCTCTCTCTCTCTCTCTCTCTCTCTCTCTCTCTCTCTCTCTCTCAATGTACCTGTAAAGTTCAGCCAGGGCTAGGTTGAAGCAGATGGTAGTGTTAGCATGATGACACACCACTTGGCCTCATTTACTAATGAGATTAAGGAAGACACTCCCTCCACTGATGAGGACTGCTGTGGTGGCACACACTGATCTTCAGGAAGCTTTTCTGTATCTTGTGATGATGTTAAGGTTTTGAGAATGTGTTTATTTTCATGGAATTTGTGGAATATCATGGCATTTTGAAAGGTCTACATGTCTTCCAGACATTAAAGTCATGCTATATCAGTTGTAGTTTCTTTAAAAAAAAGTTTATTTATTATGTATATTTGTGCTTTTTTCAGTTGTTTCTTATTGCTTAGGTTAGGCGTTTTTAGCACAATTTTATTCTCTTTACACTTGTCAACTTGCAGCTAATGAAATGGTAGTTCACCCAAAAAATGAAAATTCTGTCATTAGCCCCTTTCACACATACATACCTTTTCGGAAAATTACCGACAATTTTCTTGAAAGGGATCATGTGTGAACGAACCCTTTTTGAAAATATTGGTAAACTCGGTAAAATTCAGGTATTCAGGTATTCCAGAAAGAGAAGGTGCAACATTACCGGTAATTGGCCAGAAAGCTGCGCTGTGTGAACGCAGAAGGAAATTTGCCAGAAATTTTAAATTTGTTCATAGTTAGCACACGCTGACGTAAGATGTGTATTACAGCCAATAAGAACTCTCAGACACATTCACATATGTTCTGTTTATAAAAATAAAAGCCTTTGAATATTTTTCGAGACACATTTAGCTGTTAGATGTTAGTCAGATAACGTTTCTATGTTCCTTTTTAATGTCAACAGTGTAAAAAAATATTGATGAAATGCTTATGATAAACCGCTGTTTGTTTACCTTCGAGCTCTGCTTCAGTTGCTTGACACGTGCACGTCGAGCAATGCTCCAGTAAGCGCCAGTACACACACACACACATATTATGTACATCTCGACATGTAGAAGTGTTCCTCAATATGTTTGGATCGAAGTTGTTTACAATACTCATCCATTCACTTATCCATTCGAATTTGTAATGTAGTCAAATGTGTGAATGCTGCAGTTTGTGCTTCTGCCGTTGCATGTCTTTAAAACAAAGCAACTCATTTAGAGCTAATTTCTGGTTAATAATGCCATAATTTATCAGTAGTTTGGAATGGATGTGTGATTGTTTTTTTTTTTTTTTGAAAAACTTCGGAACGTCCTTGCCTAAGTGAACAGCGCTTTTTTGAATTTACCGGAGTTGTTTAGTTCTTGGTATTACTGTGTGAAAGGTGGTATTATTTACTCACCCTTTACTTGTTTCCCATCTTTATGAGTTTCTTTCTTCCAGCCGCAAATAATATATTTAGAAAAATACTGAAAACCTGTTGCAATGACTTCCATAGTATTTGGTTTTCCTATTATGGAAGTCAAACAGGTTTTCAGCTTTCTTCAAAATATTTTATTATGTGTTCAACACAAAAAAAAAATCACAAATAGGTCTGGAACCACTGAAGGGTAAGTAAACTGTGAGTAAATTATTATTTTTTTGGGTGAACTATCCTTTTAAGTCAATGGCACTAGCTTGTATTTTCGGACTCGGTCATTTGCATGCATATGAATGGAAGCAAAAAGTGTATTGCAGTGCAACAGACCACCACATCTAATGTCCACAAGACAGAAAGTGCAGTGTTTAGC
Source organism: Danio rerio (assembly GCF_052040795.2). Classification (NCBI taxonomy): domain Eukaryota; kingdom Metazoa; phylum Chordata; class Actinopteri; order Cypriniformes; family Danionidae; genus Danio; species Danio rerio. Next base: position 17,856,962 of record NC_141022.1, read on the forward strand.
TGGGCATTGAGCATTTATTATTTTGATTTGAAATAATATTACATGCCTGTATACTGTTATATGTGCATGCATTATACAGTTGAAGTCTGAATATTATGAATTATTAGCCCCCCCTTTTCCATCTAATTTCAGTTTAACAGAGAGAAGATTTTTTCAACACAATTCTAAACATAATAGTTTTAATAACTAATTTTTAATAACTGATTTATTTTATCTTTGCCATGATGACAGTAAATAATTTTTCGACTAGATATTTTTCAAGACACTTCTATACAGCTTAAAGTGACATTCAAAGGCTTAAGTAAGGTTTATTAGGTGAACTCGGCAGGTTAGGGTAATTAGGCAAGTTATTGTATAACGATGGTTTGTTCTGTAGACTATCGAAAAAATATATAGCTTAAAGGGGATAAAAATGTTGTTCCTAAAATAGTGTTTAAAAAAATTTAAAACTGCTTTTATTCTAGCTGAAATAAAACAAATAACACTTTCTCCAGAAGAAAGAATATTATCAGACACACTGTGAAAATTTCCTTGCTCTGTTAAACATCATTTGAGAAATATTTAAAAAAGAAAAAAAAATTCAAATGGGGGCTAATAATTCTGACTTCAACTGTATACGATTGAATGGTATAATATTTAAAACCAAAAAACACAGAATGCTGTTATCATGTAAATAAACGTGTGTGTTCATGAAATGTAAAGTAATGTATATATGGTCAAGAGTTGAGATAAATGAATGTATTAAATTGTTTTTTGTGTATGTATTAAAATAATAATTTAAATGTATTTATTTTAACATTCAATTGTAAATAATAAAATAATAATACAAATTTTGCATTTTAAGTGTTGGGACCCAAGACTAGCAGTGCCTTAGGGTATAGCAAATGATGATCTAAATAAACTTATAATTAATAAAAAAATGTTTAAGACTGTGTACACGTTAATTCAAAAATAAATCATTATTTGGTTAAAAATCATCAATCTATGATTTGTTTTACTGGATGTGACAAAGAATGGGTCACCTTAATATGTTGATTTTCTTTTATACTGTACTTACGCTGCAAATATGCTTTTCTTGGTTTTGGTCGTATTTCTAGTCCAAATATCAAAATATCCTTAAATCTAGAAGCATTTTCTAGAAAAGCAAAAATCATTGTTTTGTTTTCAGAAAAAAAAAAATGTCAAATTAAGGGTGTACTCACACTATGTACAGTTGCCTTGAACCGGGCCAAACCACACTTGTCCTCCCTCCCTCCCTTACATACGGGCCTGAGCACGTTTACATCATTGATGCTGCACTGTTCAGTAAGCGCTCTCGCTCAGCACAGTTGAGATTTCTTCAGTTAAATTGTTTTAGTCGTTTGATATGCAGTGATGCGCAGACAATTATTTTGCCAAACAGATGAGCCCACTATTGATGCTCATAAACAATCATAAAGTCCTCGTGCTGCAGGAATTAGGAGGTTTGCTAAAAGTGCTGCTGTGGTGCAGTGAGGGGGTTGCGTCTTTAATAATCTAAGACAGTTTGTGTTCATTGAATAATAAGAATGATTAATAAATCCATATGAAACAGTCCCTTAAAAGTCACCTCTCATCTTCAGTTTCGGGCTCAGGTGCACCTTGCACTCACACTATAAGCATTTAAGTGAGCCCACGTGAACCTTGCTCTGGCACACCTCTTACAAGCAGGCCAGGGCCGGCCAAGAGAACTGTGGCTAAGCCCGATTCAGAGCACTCACACTTCTCAAACGATCTGGGCGCTGTTTGGATAACATAGTTTGAGTACGCCCTATGCCTTTTGGGTAACACTTTACAAAAATGTTCATTAGTTAATGCATTTACACTGCAAAAAATGCTTTTCTTACTTAGATTTTTTTGTCTTGTTTCTAGTCCAAATATCTGAAAATTCCTAAATCAAGAAGAATATTCTAGACAAGCAAAACATATTTTCTTGTTTTGAGAAATAATATGCCAATAATAAGTAAGTTTTTCCTTAAAACAAGCAAAATAATCTGCCAATGGGGTAAGCAAAATAATCTTACGTCAAAAGAAAAAGCAGGATTATTTTGCTTACCCCATTGGCAGATTATTTTGCTTGTTTTAAGGGTAAACTCACTTATTATTGGCATATTATTTCTCAAAACGAGACAATATGTTTTGCTTGTCTAGAAAATGCCTCTTGATATAAGAAATTTTAGAAATTTAGACTAGAAACAAGACAAAAAATCTATGCAAGAAAAGCATTTTTTGCAGTGTACTAACATGAACTAATCATGAACAACACATGAACAACATTTATTAATCATAATTTAACATTTACTAATGCATTATTAACATCCAAGTCCATGCTTGTTAACATTAGTTAATGCACCATGAGTTAACATGAACTAACAATGAACAACTGTATTTTCATTAACTAACTTTAACTAACATGAACAATGTTAGTTAACAATGTCATGTTAGTAAATGTATTCATTACATTAACTAATGAACATTATTGTAAAGTGTAACGGATTTTTGTTTCCTTAAAACAGGGCCTGGAAGGCCGGGTTCTGCAGATTTTAGCTCCAAATCACCTCAACACACCTGCCTCGATGTTTCTTTGAAGCCTAGCAAGAGCTTCATTAGCTTGGCCAGGTGTGTCTGATTGAGGTTGGAGCTAAACTTTGCAGAATATCGGCCCTCCTGGACCGAGTCTGGGCATCCCTGCCTTAAAACAGGCTAAATAATCTGCCAATAGGGAAAGCATTTGTTTTTAGTTGCTGTTTGATAATTTTAAAATAAATTTATTTTGCTTACCCCATTGGGAGATTCTTTTGAGGTTATTTCTCAAAACAAGGCAATATTGTTTACTCTTTTAGAAAAAGCTTCTAGAATTAAGAATTTGTGGATATGTGGACTAGAAATGAGACAAAAAAATCTAAATAAAAAAAGCATTTTGCAGAACGTTTATTCAAGTTTTAGATGTTTATAATAATTATTGTTTAGGGGTTTTCACCTTTATAGGACAATGGAGATGTATGAACAGGAAAGTATGGGGAAGAGAGGATCGGCAAAGCACCTTGACCCAGGAATTGAACTCAGGTTGCCACAAGCACATCAGTGCTATGTGTTGACGAACTAACCACTAGGCTGTTGGCACCAACGGATGTATTATTTTTCAGTCAGTGACACAGGGGCAAAAAAAATATGTTGTTTTCTTAACACAAAGTTATCATTTTTGGGACCCCAAATATTAAATTTTATGTAGCTTAACATCAAACAGTTACATACAAATAGTAAAAAAAGCATAAATGTGTACTGTACTAAAATACTAATTGCATTAATAATGCAGTTATTACAAGACTTTTTTATAATCACAATAAAAGAAATCATTGTCAATGAAGATGCTATATATGATTCTATCCTAAGAATATGTTAAATCCCTTATTTATCTACATAGCTTAATCCTAATTAGTCATTAAGTGGGTCACCTCAATATGCACTGTGTTTACCTCCAAACATCTCTGTTTTCCTCTGTGTGTTTAGATGCCCATGGTCTTGGACAGCCACTCCACTGGGATAGACCTGCAGTTCTGGGGTCGAGTGTTGTCAGCAGTGTCCAACAAGCTTCAGGAGGTATTACTGCTTGAGAAAACTCAGTTCCTCTCCCCATCTCAAGACCCTTATTTTAGCATCCAGGAAGCCTTCACTTCCCTTCAGCTGTTTAGAAACTTCCAAGAGAGATGCTCGGAAAGTGTGTGTATGTGTCTGATCAGTTTTTCCTCTCAACTGTATGAATTAAATCACAGAAATCTGTGTTTTTTAAAAGGGCGGCAGGCGTGTACTGTATGTGTGTGATCAGTTCATGTGTGTACATGTGTGCATTTCATCACTCCTGTTTCACTATTATGTCGAAAGGACATTCCACTGAGGTCACATCCTGTAGGTGGAGTGCGTTTCTTTCCCTTTTGCTTGGGTGAAAGAAAGCCTGGCCAACTAATGCTATCACCATCACTAAATCCATCTGCGCTGCGTGGGTCTGCATGTATGAATGCATATGAATGGTTGAGCAGTGACTCATTCCTCATACTTAAAGCCTCTATGGAAATCTAAACTTCTCTTGACCTGGTTTGACTTATTGTGACTTATCTTAGTGTACATTAAAGTTCATGAGGTACAGAGCAAGTGCCGAATCACACGTTCAATAAGATACTTGTGTTTTGATATAGAGTAGTGTTTGCTGGAGACAAAAAAATGAGTGTAGCAGCTGTGAGGATATTTGTTTCTTGCAGGAATTCTGCCAGACACATTTCCCTTTACATTATAAAAAATAACATCAAATGTTAGAAAACTTTCCACAGTGGGATACACATTTTTACCTGCAGTTTTCCCAATCCGTTTGTAAAAAAATAAAAAGAAAAAAGAAAAAAAGAAAAGCTCTGTTTGATTAATATTATCGTACACAAATACTTTATAAATAATATTTATTTTAAAAAAATACAATTATGATACATTTTGTTGTTTATTGTTTTTTGAAAATATCTCAAATTGTTTTTAGATAGGACTTTGTAAAACTAAAGTTCTAAATGGCCTAAAACAGTTTGTTTAATTTAATTATACTGTATATTCCTAAATCGTCATAGCTTTTGTTTGTTTTATATTGGTTTATTTAATGTTTTTATTGTATCTGATAATTATATATCTTTAAATGATTTCAATAAAGCTTGGGCTGTTTTATCTAGATCTATGAAATTGTGTTGAGCTCTCAAAAGTGGACACGTAATTTGTAAAGTTTTATGTCTTTCTAATGTATTCAAATCAAATCAGATAAAAAAAATCACTTTTATTGTCACATCATCAGCTGCTATGATGAGTGAAAAGCCTAGGTGCTGGCTCCAGACAGTACAAAAATACAGATGCAAATACAAAATACAGTGCAAATACATTGACAGTGCAAAATATAGACGGTGCAAACAAAATAAAAGTGCAAAATACAAAGTGCAAAAAACAGACAGTGCAAATATAACGACAGTGCAAAATACAACAGCATATTCCTAAAAAAAGCAAAAAAAACCAAAAAAAAAAACAGGACAATGTAAAATTGACAGCGTATTGTTTCAAGTATGGATTAGTTAAAGTGCAGTACATGCTACAATTGTGCGCAGTGAGTGTATGGAATAGTCTGTGTGAGGTGTGTTAAGTGTTCATCAGCCTGATAGTCTGAGGAAAGAAACTTTCCATCAGCCAGCTAGTGCGTGACCGGATGCTGCAGAACCGTCTGCCTGAGGCTAGCGTAGAGAAAAGTCTATGTCTTGGTTAGCTGGAGTCGCTGATAATTCTCTTGGCTTTCCTCATGCACCGCCTGGTGTAAATGTCCTGGAGGGAGGAAAGCTCATCTCCAACTATGCGTCCAACAGTTCGCAGAATTCTATGTAGGCCTTTGCGATTGCTGCTGGTGCTATTTCCATACCAGGCGGTGATACAGCCAGACAGAATCCTCTTCACAGTGCAGGTGTAGAACGAGCGGAGGATGTGAGGGCTCATTCCAAATCTCCTGAGACGCCTGAGGAAGAAAAGGCAGTTTTGTGCCTTCCTTAGCACTGTGTCTGTGTGAGCAGTTCATGTCAAATCCTCAGCGATGTGTACTCCACAAAACTTGAAAGTGCTGACTCTCTCCACTGGTGTCCCGTTGATGGTGATGGGGGTGTGTTCTCTCTTCTCTTTCCTGAAATCCACCACCAGCTCCTTGGTTTTGCTGATGTTGAGTGAGAGTTGGTTTTCCTCACACAACTGCATCAGAGTGTGCACTTCCTCTGTAGGCCATCTCATCATTATCAGTGATTAGGCCCACCACCATTGTGTCATCAGCAAATTTAACCATGACGTTGGAGCTGTGTTTGGCTGTACAGTCATGTGTGTACAGGGAGCACAGGAGAGGGCTGAGAACAAAGCCCTGTGGAACACCAGTGTTGAGGATGAGTGTGGATAATGTAATGTTGTTCGTTCTGACCACCTGGCATCTGCTTGACAGGAAGTCCAGGAGCCAGTTGCATAGCGAGCTGTGTAGATCCAGATCCTGGAGCTTCACCACCGGCTTGGCAGGCACTTTGGTGTTGAATGCTGAGCTGTAGTCCACAAACAGCCTTCTCACATAAGTGTTTTTGTTTTCTAGGTGAGACAGAGCAGTGTGCAAGGTGAAAGCAATCGCATCATCAGTGGAGCAGTTATTCCTGTATGCAAATTGCAGAGGGTCAGTGTGAGCGGGCAGTACAGAGCAGATGTGCTTTTTAATCAGCTTCTCAATGCACTTGCTGAAGATGAGTGTCAAAGCAACTGGACGCCAGTCATTCAAGCATGTGGCTTTAGCTGATTTCGGTATGGGCACAATAGTAGCTGTCTTAAAGCATGTGGGAACCACAGACCGAGAGAGTGAGAGGTTAAAGATGTCTGTGAAAACCCCCGCTAGCTGGTGTGCGCATGCTTTAAGTTCAAATCCAGGGATGCCATATGGGCACGTAGCTTTCCGGATGTTCATGCGATGGAAAGATCTCCTACAGAAAAAAAGAGTGTGCTGGTGGTTTCGGTTTCGGCCGCGGGAGCGCGCAGTGTGTGCGCGCTGTCCTGGGCTTCAAATCGGGCGTAGAATAAGTTGAGCTCGTCCGGGAGAGACGCAGCAATGTTTACAGTGGCGTGTTTGTTACTTTTAAAGTCTGTTATGGAATTAAGCCCTGCCACATGCTCCTTGCATTGGTGTTAAATTGACCCTTCAACCCCGAACTTCGCCATTGATCCATGGCTTTTGATTGGGGTAGATATGGACAATTTTTGTTGGGACCACGTCTTCTATGCATGTCCTGATGAAGCATGTGACGGTGTCTGAGTACACGTCAATGTTGTCATCCCACGCTGCCTAGAACATATCTCAGTCTGTGTGATCTTAAAGTATGGAATCTGATTGGTTCGTTCAGCTCTGAAACGCCCTGAGGGTAGGTGGTTCCCGTTTCAGTTTCTGCCTGTAAGCAGGCAAGAGCAGAACAGAAGAGTGATCTGATTTGCCAAACAGTGTGCGTGGGAGGGATTTGTATGCGTCCCAGAACGGGGAATAGCAATGGTTCAAAATCCAATCACCACGCGTGTTTGTGTTGATGTGTTAATAGTATTTTAGAGCGATTTTCCTGAGAATGGCCTTGTTAAAATCCCCTGTAAGAATAAACGCTGCCTCCAGGTATGCGGTTTCCTACTCACTTATGCTCCCATACAGTTACCTAAATGCCTGCTCTGTATTGGCTTGAGGGTGGATGTAGACAGCTATAATGATAACCGTTGTGAAATCTATTGGTAGCCAGTATGGCCAACACTGAAGCATAAGGTATTACAGAACAGGAGAAAAGGGTGTATATTCCTCTCATCACACCATGAGTTGTTGATAAAAAAAACAAACACCTGCTCCTTTGCTATGTGAATACAAATATGTTTACATTATCTCCAAAATAAAGAAAGAAAGTAACCTAGTCGCTTGAGGCATCGACGTAGCTGAATTGAGCTCTCTTTTGCCCGGTCTTTCACAAACAATTACATGCATCTAAACACGCATGACAACTGAATCAATGGAAAAGCGGTTGTTCCTTGCACCACCTGGTGGCTATTGCGTTAAGCACAAAAATGTTTTTTTTTATTTATGAAAAGGTCTTTGCAGCTGCAGTACTATGCGTGACTGCGCGTGACAAATAGCAGTAAAGTGCGTGAAGAAACGCACATTTTTAGTAACCATATCTGTACATTCAAAAAATTACTTTTGATGCTTGTTCAATCTACTTATTTATAATATAAACTTAATAACTTTGTGTTTGGACGACAAGAAGGAATTGTGTGGAACCCTGAATTGTTTAGTGTACAGTTGTATTTGAAAGTTTGCATATTCATTGGAGAGTCTGTTAAAAGGTAGGGAATTGCATGTTATTGTTTATTTAATACTGTCCTGAGTAAGGTATTTTAGATGTTTACAAATATTTCACAAGTCAAAAATGTACACTAAAAATGCAGGGTTCCACACAATTCCTTCATGTTGTCACAACAAAAATAAATTAAGTTAAAGGTGCAGTAGGTGATCTGCCAAAATACCTTTAAAACACAATTCCTCCCCTGCCGTCCAAAGGCACGCCTCTTGAAATCACAAACTCGCACATTAAAGATAACAGAGACACACTAGATGATGTCATTCGCCAGTTAGAAATCTTTATGTTTTACAAAACTACAATTCTGCATAAGAAACTGTCTTAAATCTAGCATATTTTTAGTTGGGAAGCAAGCAAAACTTATCATAATGTGCAATATTTCATGCATGTCTCACTCTCTCATGCACTTTGTCCTAAAGCCACTAATGCATGCTTAGTGTTTGGCCGGCGAGGTGCAAGAATTACACTTATTACTTAGCCATAACTGCATGCTATTTCTGACCGAAAAATCAGAGTAGCATGGTAAACAATTTAGGGGATGCGTCACAGATTGTCATTGTTCAAAAATGAGGCAATGTGAATATAAAACCAACTTCAGCTCAGTAACACCGGCTAGGTGGAATAGCACTGATGTTTTGTTGTTAAACTAAATAAAAATCTACATTATCTATGCTGTAAAAGGTCCATTAAATATATATAAATGCATTTAGATCATTTACTTTGATAATTACTATTGGAATGTGAAGAGACTTTCAACCAGCACAACAAAAACGTTTCTTAAGTCACCTACTTCAATCACCTACTGCAAATTTAACTTGGATTGATCATAAAATAATTTTGTGGTCCCCAAAAACTTTTAAATTTTTTAAAATATTTAGTTTTTAGTTTAATAGTTTGAACAAACAGCAAGTCAGTTTTGAGTGTACTGTTGCTGAAATGATTAAACTACCCACCTGCAAAAGTTTGCAGGTCACACTTTACAATAAGGTTAATGTTAATGCATTTACTAACCTGAACAAACAATGAACAATACATTTACTACAGTATTTGTTCATTGTTAGTTCATGTTAACTCATGGTGCATTAACTAATGTTAAGCATGGACTTGGATGTTAATATTGCATTAGTAAATGTTCAATTATGATTAATAAATGCTGTACATGTATTGTTCATGTTAGTAAATGCATTAACTAATGAACCTTATTGTAAAGTTACCAGTGTACATACCCTTGATTTGATGTGGGTACCTGATGATATAAGAGTGTTTTTCTGCTTCTCATATGATTTGAACAGTTAAGCTGCTTCTGTTCTTGAGAAAAAATCCTCCATGTCCTGCACAATTTCCAGTTTTACAGAATCTTTTGTGGATTTTTAACTCTTTCCATTAGTGACTGCATACTATACTTTAATATCTGCTCTCAAATGAGTCAACAATAAACAACGCCTCTCTTGCACAATTGTCATTAGAACTTGTGTAATCACATAATATTAAGTAAACTTACTATTAACCAGGTTACATATTTTAACTGTAGCATTTATTTAACTTTTTTCCCCTGGAATCACTGCCATTTTTACAGTCCCACTTCATATTTCTGTCTACATCTCACGATTATGACTTTACAGTATTCAAATTTGAGCAAATTTTGAATTTATACCATCCAATTTTGCATTTATACCTTAGGAGTTTATTTCTTGCAATGTATCTTGGAATTCAAATCGGATTGTTGCAAACCCTCTTCTCACCTTATTTACACTATGCCAGATTCAGCCTTAACTGTGAATAAGAGTTTATTTAAGGATATCCTCTTCTGGGAGTCTCGTCTTTAAGTTGTCACGTGTGTTTTAAATAGTTTTGGCAGACTGAAGATCTTGGCCTACGTGGAGAGATTCAGACAACCAAATACAGTATAGGTGACATAAACAAGCGACTAAGTACACAAAGTTTATGTTTATTCTTAGGAAGAATGACAGCTCTTTTTGTTGTTGTTCATCTAGTATATTATGCAAGTTTGAGAGAATGACAAAAGCTGTGTATTCTGAATAATTTGATGACTTACAGATCAGTGAATCTGTTTAAACTGTATAGAGCTTACATGTATATAATTTACTTACAGGCTATTTTATTAACAAAAAACTTAAATAATAATATTTTTGAACCAAAAATTTCCAGTATTTACACTGTTAAAAATATCCGTAAATTAATGTTTTTTATTTTATATTTTCCCTCATTTATATATGCATTTGACTTGCTTTATGAAATAGGGACCTTTCCTCCAACAACCTTTAATCCTAAAAAGTTAGAAAAAGTGACTTTTATTAACATTTTTAATAATTGTGATGTATTGTCTGGATTGGTATTGTTTATTACAGTACAACAATCTTGTCATAAACTAATATTTTACAGACTTATTTCTCTATATATTATTTCTTATAAATTATATTATTTCAAACTACTAAAATGTTATTAAAAGTATCTTTGTACAGTATCCTGTGCAGTTAAGTTTTTAACATGAATAAACGGAAAACACTTGTGAATCAAAAAATACCGAAACTGTTAATGAAAAGATATTTTTTACAGTGTACAGTAGAAATATGTAAAACTTTTCAAATGTATGTATACTGATTACTGATGAATCTGACTGACAAAGAAAACAACACAAAAAATGATGTGCACTATTTGAAATACAGTAATGGTTATGCAATCTATCAATATAACAACAACATCAAAAATCAACTTAAGAAAGTATTTCTGATCTATTGTATGATTGTACAATCACATTCAAATATGCTAGATTTGTTAATAATCTCAAATTATGGTTTAACGTTTAAATGAATGTTTCTTTCCTGCATCTTCGAAAGACAAAAGCATGACATAACAAAAGACTTGGAATTGTCTCTATCATTAAAATATATACTGGAAAAACTGGCATCCTAAATAATTTAATAGTCAAAAAATTATTAACTTGCGAAATGTGAAAAACAGATAGTAGCTGAGGTTCCCATCAAAGGGTAATTTTGAATCTTCAGTCTGCCAGTTTGCTTTGGGGGAAAACTTTACTTTTCATATTGTAAAGTAGGGGGTACACTTTTAATTTTCGAAAATTTGCATTATTTATTTTTTTATTTTTATTTTGCAGAGTAGCCTCTCTTATAGTATATGTACAGTACATAACAAAGACAATTTGATTTTTAAATGTATGACCTTATTACTAACATGGTGTTTTTCTCTCAGCTTGCGGATCGGCCCAGCGCCCAGGACTTGATGCAGGTCTTGTACTCCATCTTTCAGCCCGGTGGTCCCTCTTCCTTCAGTCAGCTGATTTCCAAGGTGTCTGATCTGTTTTGTGGATACCCTGAGGGTGAGGGTACCCGCGTCTTCTCCTTTAACTGGTACGAGGACAACAACTATAAAGCTTTCCTTGGCATCAACAATTCCAGGGGACACGACAGCTACATCTATGACAAAACAGCAAGTGAGTGCATCTAATCTGTCATATTCTAACTGCTAAACATGCCACACTTGAGTTTGTCTTGGCACACACACTTTTTATCTAAATATCAAGAAGATTTTTATAGACTACACAAATATTGTTTTGTTTTCTGTCAAAATTAAGAGAGTTTTCTTGTAAACAGGGTGTCCGCTGGGTCTTAAAATGTCTGAAATTCACTAGAAATTTGGTCTTGTGGGTCTTAAATAATTTTAAACAGGTCTTAATTTTGCTTTGTCCAAGTAAAGCTACTAAATTGGGCCAACATCCATCCAATCACCAACAATACATCTTAATAAAACTTTATTTTTTACATTTATTTATTTATTTATTATGCTTTATTGCAAGGAAATACGATTCACAACAACTGTTAGATATTTTTACAGCAAATTGCCCATTAAATTCCCTAATCAAGTAAAGAAAACTAAAAGGCAATTATATGAATCCTCATAATAATACCGGGCCATTAAAAAAATCCTTAATGTTTAACCCTGTAAAGTCTAAAACATCGTTCTTAATGGTCTTAAAAAGTCTTACATTTCAAACCATTATTTTTATATCAAAGAATATTCTTTTACCTACATTGGCCATTTTGTTTTCTTTTCCTTTTTTTAAAGGGGGCCTAATATTGCCTTTTTTTAAAGAGGTAAAATGAGTCTCTGATGAGTGTGTGTGAAATTTCAGCTCAAAATAACTCATAGATCGTTTTTATAACTTTTTGAAACTACCCATTTTAGGTTTTGATGTAAATTGTGCTGTTTTGGTTACTGTCTCTTTAAATTCAGATGAGAGCTCTCAGCCTTCTTTTCAAAAGAGGGCGGAGCTACAAATGCCTATGCGTCAATGAGTAGGTTTACATGGACATAAATAAACCACCCAAAAATAAGAATTTTAAACGATTAAGACAATACTCTGATTTAGGATGGTTTATACACACATGGCTGTTTGACTATTCTCTGCACCTACCGAGGCAGTTTTCGCCATACATCATGTTGAATCAAATTCCATTAAAGCAACACTCCTCCCGCAGTTCGTACTCACATCCAAAATCTTGTTTGTCAAGGGCGCATGCATAAAATATTACTGAATGAAAGTGAAAGTGCCAAACTGCAGTTAAAGTCAACGGGATCATGAAAGAAACTTTTGTCAGATTAGGGCAAATAATTTGATTACTGATGTCCATGTAAATGTAGTTATTGAGATCAATGTAAGTGGCTTTTCCTCTCCAATGAAATATACTAAGAGAGAATATCAATAAAAGTGTTTCTGCAGACTGTTTTTATGAAGTGTGATTTTAAAAATAGAATGACACAACTGTGTTTATACCCCTTATGAAATGATTTTTGCATAATCCCCTTTAAAGGGCCATGAAAGCCCACTGTTTCAGCAGGGTGTTTTCACACCTCTAGTTTGGAAATAGTCAGGAAAGTGGGTGTGTCTAGCTCTGTTTAGGTGGGAGTGTCGTGGAGGGGAAAAGGGGAAGGATTTGAATAAAAATGGGAATTTCTATTTGGGCACGTGCTGATTTTCACAGAGGCAAAACAAACACACACACACGCAAGGGAGAAAGACAGTGACCATGTTTAATGATGGTGGAATGTTTGATACCGCATGTCGTATAAGAGAAAAAAACCTCTGCATTTCCTGATAACTTAGATACACTCGGTAGGTCAGAAAGCCGTGTGTGTGTTGATTATCCTGTCTCAAAATGCGGCGAAAATTAAACACGACTGTCAGTAATAGTTTGCTTGCAGTGTTCACATGTTTACACTTGGAGAGCAGCATTTACGGTAGATCTTTCAGTCCATAACATTGTAGTGATATTAACATAAACTAAGTAACTTAGAAATCATTTTGACTAAGGTCTGTCTTTAAACACTGAAAGAGTATTGCTGACGATACGAACTAACTTTTCCATCTAAATGAACAAAGATCGTACACACTTACCAAATCTGTAGAGACAGGACTGACAACACCAACTGGAGCCTTGTCTGTTTTTATTATGAGTCAGATATTTCGCCGAACAGATCCGCCCCTTTTGGCGCTCATAAACAATCATAAAGCTCTCGTGCTGCCGGAATGAGGACGTACCTTAAAAGTCACGTCTTGCTTTCAGTTTTGGGCTTTGCCCAAGTGAACCGGGCTCAGGCACACCTCTTCCAACCGGGCCAGGGCCGGCCAAGTGAACCGTGCTTGAGCCCGATTCAGCGCACTCACACTTCTCAAACGATCCGGGAAACGGGCCTGGGCATGGTACGGATGGCAAAGTGTGAGTAGGCCCTAACTTTGAGTATTTCTGAAAGCAAAACAATATTTTTTACTTGTCTAGAAAATACTTTCTGATTTAAGAACTTTTTTTTTTTAGATTTAGACTAAAAACAAGAAGAAAAAACATTTTTTTCTACTTTTTATAAACATTCTTTTTTGCTTTTGTTTTCTTCGAATTTTCACTTGCTCTATTTTTTTAATTACCCTCTCTCACTGTCTCTTTTTGTTGTTGTGTTTCTCTTTCACTCCCTCTGTGGCTCTCAGCTCCATTCTGTAATGCATTAATGCAGAACCTGGAGTCAAACCCTATTACCAAAATTGTGTGGAACTCAGTGAAGCCTCTTGTGATGGGGAAGATCCTGTACACTCCAGACTCTCCGGCTGTCAGAAAAATAATAAAGAGTGTAAGATTTCAACATGCAATCAGTCTCAGACATGAACTGTTCTACAACTAACAACAAGCAAATTCATATATCTGTATATGCAGTATATGTGTGTGTGTGTGTTCTCCAGGCCAACACCACTTTTGAGGAGCTTGAGAGGTTGCAGAAAATAGGGAAGGTCTGGGAAGAGCTGGGACCACAGCTCTGGGATTTCTTTCAAAACAGCATCCAAATGAACATGATACGGGTAACAAATCTCACACACACACACAAATGCACACACACAGCATATCCATTCATGTCAAATTGTGCCAACAGTCTTTTGAATACCTGATCTACTCTCCTCTTTTAGTTGCTGTTTGATCTGTTTGAGTGCTTTTAATTTCTTATTATTTGTCATAAAATATGGGATCTGTAAGTAAAAACTAGGGATGCACTGATACCACTTTTTTACAAACCGATACGAGTTTGAGTATTTTAATTTGTGTACTTGCCAATACCGAGTACCGATACGGATACTTCATTGATTTGGTTTCAGTGAAGATTATTTGTTTGTTTTTGTGGGTTTTTTTGGCCTGTAGCAAGGATGAACACAAAAATCTTTTAAAGAAGATTTTTTGTTCCAAGTCAAAAATACACACACATTGTTGATAACCCTGCAAATCCAGACCTTATCTACTCATGATTAAGCAAGGACATTTAAGGACTAGTTATCCTGGAATGCCTCCACGACTTCACACATTACACAAAGTGTGTGCAGTGAACGTTACCTTATGGAGTCACTTGGTTGGCATTGCATATTGGGGACGCATAAAACCCTGTTATGTGCGATTTTTTCATATTCAGGGGTCCTGCCGTTAATCTGCTGGTCAGGTAATCAAAGTGTTGGCTACTTGATGTTTAAATATGGGTCGGTTGCTGGTAGAAAAGATCAATAGCCATAAACACGCAACACATACTCTTATTTTAAAAATCACGCGACCATCATCTCGCAATGTTTAATAATAAATAATCTTATTTTTTATTAAAACAACAGTGATTTAGCACTGACAAGCCAACTGCAGAGAAACAAAGCAATTGTGGCGACCGCACTAAAAATGATTAGCATGACTATAATATTGTTAATAAAATTTCTTTTGAAGCAAATCTGAATTTTAGTGTGTTTTTTTTAAGTATCATGTGGAGCCTGAAGAATAATACAGTGCTCAGCATATATAAGTACACCCCTCACAAATCTATCTTTTAAATTTATATGTTTAATAGGAAGCTATACAATATTATATTTGTGCATATACATTAGATTAGTCAGTACTGAAGCCGAATCTGGAGCTTATCTAACAACATAACTTACGATAACAGTCTGAAAACTAGTACAGCCAAATATGTTATAGAAAAATAATAAATACAAATTTAAAAAAGAGGGAAAAAAAATAAAAATTTTGTTAAAATTTGGTAGGTTGTAATTTGTTTTGCAATATTTTCTTTAATTTAACGGTATTATCTTACAATTTCTGAAAATATAAGGGGGCTAAAATATTGTTTTAATAAATGTATCTGTTTAGTTTAAATGCACCAAAATACACTGCCAAATTCACAGAGAAATTGCTAAAAATTTCGTTTTCAAAATGGGGTGTACTCAGTGATGCTGAGCACTGTATATACAACATTTTGTAGTAATTACTGTATTTTATATCATACAAGCGCAGTTTTGGTGAGCAAGCGATATTTTATCGTATTTTTTGCCAGTGTGTGTTGTTCTTCTCCATCTTTGACTTTGTCTCTTTACTGTAGGACACACTTAAGAACCCCACAGTGATGGACTTTTTGGACAGGCGTCTTAGAGAAACAGAGTTCTCCACCAAAGACATCCTCAACTTCCTGCACAATGGCCCAGAGGGGGAGAGATTCATGAACATGACAAGCTTTGACTGGAGAGACGTCTTCAGATTGGCTGACCAGGCTATTCGGATGTTTAACCGCTACAGTGAGGTGAGAGCAGTCACCGGTTCAGACAAGGTTAAGGGTTAGGTTAAGGTCTGGACACTCCAAGCCAAGACAGTCAGGATTGGGCATGCTGGGCTGTTGATTAGAGTCTATTAGGCTAGTTAGGAGTTTGCCTGATTCAGCATGTCAAATCAGACAAGAGAGCACTCTTATTGGCTGTTCACCTGCGAATCAGAGTTTGAATGTGGAATGACAAAGCTAAGCAAACAACACAAGTCAAGAGGGAGCCCAAAGAAGCTGGCTGCCATTTTTTCCACATTTGTTTAGTATTTGAAAATATTATGGATTATCAGATTATGAAGTATTTTTATTAGCCAATTCCTCTTTGGTGAGAATAAATGCTGCTGTGTTTTTTACGGTTTATATGGATGCAGCATTAGTTCCTGTTTCTCTTTGTGAAATGCCAATGCAGATACTGCCACCTGTATGTATGGAAAGCCTCATCCTCTCTCACTAATGCACATTCTTGTTTCAGTTGGCTTTTGTTTGTTTGGTGTTTTCACACAAAACTTTTTGGTCCAAATGTGACCAAATGCAGCTGATACAAGGCTTGTCCAGTTCTTTGATTTTGGCTTGGTATGTTCTGAGCTTGAGTTTTAAATTGACCTGAAATAATTCTTTCAGCCACCTCAACTAAGCTTCAATCGCTGTGATTTGTAAAAACAAGGAATGAAAACAATTGTTCAGGAATGATAATCACAAGTAGAATGTGTGGTAAAAGCAATAATGAATACTATTTAGTACTGTTAAATGTACAGCACATACAGGCAAAAATATTTAAATTATCTTTACAATCCTCTGCAGCTGTTATGGTATATATGGTGGCTAGCACCTGTCGTTATACACCTTAAATGTTCTGCCACCCTCTAGCATAGGTAAGTCAAATTCTTGGATAATTATTCATATTTAAACTTTTCTGGTTCCAGTCTGGCAACAACATGACTAGTTTGCAAATGTAGATTTGCAAAAAATTCCAAATGCCAGAAAAAATATATTAGTGATCAAATCAAAAATAGTTTCCACTGGTACAAGACTCTTAAGTCGCTAACAAATGGTCTGGGAGTTTTTGTATTTGATTACTGAGACATTACTACCATCTAACCAGCGCTGCATCTGAAATCTCGTCCTTCTCCTCTATAAAGTATGGGGGAAAGTGTATATGAATCAAATAGTCTTTTCCAATTAATAATATTAAAAAAAACAGTAGACTATTAGTGACAGAATGTCTTACAACAGTACTTCTGCTGAGATTCTGAAGTGTGTATTTGCTAGACATGAGATCATGTTATTTATGAAGAGGATTTATGAATTGAGGTGGTGCGGTGGCACAGTGGGTATCGCTGTCACCTTACAGCAAGAAGGTTCAACCCTCGGCTAGGTCCGTTGGCATTTCTGTGTGTTTTTCCCATGTTCGTGTGGGTTTCCTTTGGGTGCTCCGGTTTCTCCCACAAGTCCAAAGACATGGTATAGGGGAATTGGGTAAGCTAAATTGTCCGTTGTGTATGTATGTGAATAAGAGTGTATGGGTGTTTCCCAGTGACTTTAAGTAGCTGGAAGAGCATTCGCCGTGGCGACCACTGATTAATAAAGGGACTAAGCCGAAAAGAAAATGAATGAATGAATGACTTATTATTTGGACAACTGCAAATCAATTTAATGTAAATAATAAAGTATGTCTAAGGACAGTGAACCTAGCACAGCACATGCTTAAAAATAAAGGGTATTGGTTTGAAAATTTTCATTGAATGTTCACAAAGAACCTGTAACATCAATGGAACAAAAAGGTCATTCATAATAGAAAAAAAATGTTCTTCACAATATTTAAGAATAGTTCTTTGAAGAACTTTTCACTTGGAGGTTCATTGGAGAACCAAAAATGTTCTTCTAAGGCATGAATGTCAAAACCCTTCATTTGGTTTGTAATGTCGCCTTTATGTTTAAGAGTGCATGCAGAGCATATCCCTTGAACCAAGCCTAGGCTTTCTTCACTTGACAGAACAAGGCACTTTAACTGAGAGCAGCACAGCTCTCAGTCTGCAGAGTGCTGATTTCTCTCAGCACATCCCTACAAGAATGACCACTTAGCACAGCTATATAGAGCCCATCGTGGCCAGATGGGTGAAAGGGAAAAGAACAAGCAAGCTGTCAACAGCATGCAGGCCCCTCTATTGTACGGCTGTGATTAAGTAGGGAGTGGGTGGGAGAGCCACCCTCTGCCAGCACCGTGTTGTTTTTGTGGATGGAGGGCTTCATTGAGAACCAAGAGGGGCAAACCACTCAGCATCACTCTGTTACCTCACCTCCCCAGCTATGACCGACCCCTGTTCATAAGCCGGAGGCCTCTTCCCGCAAATTGATTCGAGTGGGACGGTGATGGTGGGAGAGGGCTATCATAGAGCTACCCAGCCTCCTTTTGTCTCCATCCTAACAACGAGCTTTCCCGCTTTACAAACAAACTTTTTAGCCTATTAGTTATAGCTGTCAACATTCCGCTTAGCTCAAATGTTAGCTTGAAAAGTATACCACTAAAATACATAAGTTAAATCTCTGCATTTTTTTGTGGGTTTTTCGAAGCTGTGGTCTCAAGCTGAGCGCCTGTGAATGTGAATGTTGTGTTTTTCAATTAAAATGTGTTGAGAACATGTGAGTACAGCAGGGGGTCCCATTGAATCTTTCCATTCAGTTGTTTGTTCAGGACCTCTGGTGGGATTGTACATTACTGTGAATGACTCCATTAGATATGGTGCACATGAAGTAGGAGGCCCCTCGGCTCTATTGCTGTGGCATGTGATGTGAGAGGGAGCCGTTCACTCAGCTATTGTACAGCAATCCTCCGATGAAGGGCCAACACAGATTCTGTGATTTTCCCATGTCATTGGAGAGCTTTGAGAACAAGAGGCCTGCAACATGGAGAAAACTGCTTTGGCCGCTGCAAACCTGACACACTTAGATTCCGATATGCACATTTTATACAACATTATAAGATATGTTCTTCGAGTTGGATAGGTTTTTGTGCTTGTATGCCGTAGACATGTCTCTCTGGGCAGTAGTGATGGGGACTTTACAGCGACTCTTTCTGCAGTTACATTATTAAACCAGTATGTGGTGACAAGTGAATCGATTCATTCAAGAACAGCTTGTTCATTCAAGAGCGAAATAAAAGCTATGTTTGAATTTGCCCCTATATCGTTGATTCTGTCACTAATCTAGACCCTTATTCAGTTAGTAAATGTTGTGGGAGCATAGGTGGAGATCTGCCTGAAAGATTTCAATGATCACTGATTACTGATAAAAAACAGTTGTTTAAAGAGCGATGTCATAGACAATTTTCTTTTTTCAATCTCTGGTCATTTTCTATTGGCCACCTTTGTGCTATGACATTATCATGATGTCAGCATAGTCTAGGTCATTAAATGAATGAACAAACTGCCTGACAAAAGTCTTGTCATTGATCCCAGTTGTAAGAGCAACAAATAATAACTTGACTTCTAGTCGATCATTTGTAAAAGTGGCAGAAGGTAGATTTTTCCAATGAATCGTCTGTTGAACTGCATCCCAATCATCACAAATATTGCAGAAGACCTACTGGAACCTGCATGGAAACAAGATTCTTAAAGAAATCAGTCAAGTTTGGTGAAAGAAAAATCATAGTTTGGGGTTACAGTATGTTTAGTATAGAGGTGTGCGAGAGATCTGCAAAGTGGATGGCAACATCAACAGCCTGAGGTGCTGCCCATTACATTACAAACCACAGGAGAGGGCAAATTCTTCAGCAGGATAGCACTCTTTCTCATACTTCAGCCTCCACATCAAAGTTCCTGAAAGCAAAGAAGGTCAAGGTGCTCCAGGATTGGCCAGCCCAGTCACCAGACATGGACAGTATTGAGCATGTCTGGAGTAAGATGAAGAAGGAGGCATTGAAGATGAACCCACAAAATCTTGATTTATTAATAAGTTATTTGAGTCATTGCAGAGATGTATGGATGCAGTCCTCCAAGCTCATGGGAGTCATACACAATATTCATTCTTTTTCCACTGCGCCATGACTTTATATTCTATACTGTACATTATTTCTTTTAAGCGACAAGACTTCTGTCAAATCACAGTCAGGCCTTACTGTCCTAATTAAATAATTAAAAAACAAGACATAATCATATTTTATTTTGGTAAAATAAGTGTAATCTGGAAGCCTTTGCCTTTCATATAAGCCACTTCTTATACCAAGTGATCAGCTTGAAGTCAAGATTTTATTAGTTGTTCCTAAAACTTGGAACTTTTGTCAGGTAGTGTAAATGAATGAACAAATGAACGAATGAATTATTGTTTTCGAAACTGGCACACCATTAAAGTGAACTGAAAAGGTGACATTAGCCCCTTTCACACATACAGACCTTTCCGGAAACTTACCGGCAATATTCTGGAAAAGTTTAATCTGTTAACAGGCCCTTTTTGAAAATAGCGGTAAATTCGGTCTGGCAATTGTCCTCAAAGAGAAGTTATAACATTACTGGTAATTCGCTGCAATGTTGATCTGTGTGAATGCAGAAGGAAAATTGCTGGAAAGAGCACTTTCATGATTAGACTGTGCTGACGTAAGACATCTACTATTTTTTCAGACACATTTAGCTGCTAGATGTTAGTCAGGTAACGTCTCTATGTTCCTTCTTGATGTCAACGGTGAAAAAAAGTATTATTATTATGATGAAGTGCTCACTTTTTTGAATTTACCGTTAAAGTTGTTCGGGTAATTTTCAAGAATATTATCTGGTATCACTGTGTGGAAGGGACTATTGACTCATTCAGGATCAAAACAATCATTCACTTAAAGAATTCATCCAGAAAACTGATTAATTTGAGTGAAACACTCCATTACTCAACAGGTTCATTCTAAAATAAACACTCATTCAAGAGCTTCAAGTGAACTACAGCATATTCATTCTGAAGTACAACAACAATTTACTGAAGACAACAAGATTAAAAACTAAACAGATTTGTATACCTTTCTACTTTTTATGTCTTTTCAGTGTATAAGTCTGGATAAGTTTGTGGGTCACATGGATGAGAATCTGATGACCCATCAAGCTCTGCACCTGCTAGGGGAGAATAAGTTCTGGGCCGGTCTGGTTTTCATGGACATGTACCCCTGGACCATAGAACTACCCCGACATGTCAAGTTCAAGATCCGAATGGACATTGATGCAGTGGAACGTACCAACAAAATCAAAGACAGGTGAGAGGTTATCACTAAATTGTAAAAACAAGTTGAATCAAGTGAATCTCTACTTTTTTCTAATGTTCCAAAATCAAGCCAAGATGGCCTAAGTATGGCTGTTGCCATCTTGCATCAATAACATCTTTTAATTTGGACTATAGTGAGATTTTGAGAGCTTTAAGAATATCAAATACATTTAAACTGAGTCTAAAGTATAATCAGATGATATTAGTCTTGAATGGGAATTGCGTTAACATTCAATTTAGATTGTCCACATAATGTATGGCTATTTTTTCAAAGTACTTTTTCAAAGGTTTAATTCAGAAAATAAAATTTATTGGGTTGGAAGAGTATAGGTAAATTTTTTTTTCTTCTAGGAATTGTTTAGGCAAAGTGTTACTGTGCAACACACCATTGTTAAAGAAAGAGAAAGAGTGGGAGCACAATCACCCGTTCTACATCCAGTGTGCTGTGAATTGCAAAGTGACACCAGTGATTACAGAGTCTCTCTTGAGCACAAAATATGCCCACAGGTGCTCGTCTAGTCAGATCTCACTGCAAGATTCTCTCTTTAACAGAACAAGAG
Organism: Danio rerio; assembly: GCF_052040795.2. Classification (NCBI taxonomy): domain Eukaryota; kingdom Metazoa; phylum Chordata; class Actinopteri; order Cypriniformes; family Danionidae; genus Danio; species Danio rerio. The sequence goes on from NC_141022.1 coordinate 17,878,839, forward strand.
ACTGAGCTGAGTGTACAATGACACTGTGGGTCTGTGGGCTCATTCTGTTTTCATCATGTGGGCATAATGCAAAGTGCTGCAACCACAAACAAACCATGTGAATTGAATAACAAATTGTGGTATTTTTTGGCACTCTGGTTTAAAACATTTGGAAATGTTTTAAATGTGATTTGTTATGGTATGAATTATGTAAAACAGTTCCAGGCTTTTAATACTGCAAAACTTCTGGACCGTTAGAGTTAAGTAAAAATAAAAATCATTCTTGGCTTTGCATTTCTTTAGAGGATACAGCAATCTAGGAAGTCATGTAACTATGCATGTCTATGTAACTATGCATGTCTACGCAACTATGCATAATATGTAAACCCTTTAACACCCCCCAAGATTCTCTTGTGTTTCTAGAGCAATCATATATCTCACTGGTCCACCTGAAATAACATGAAAATGCACATTTAGTGGCCTAAAGTAGCTTTGAACTTTATAGACATTTTCCCGAAGTTTTTTTTTAGAATTTGAATATTATGAAGTAGGGCTCCACAATAATTGTTCCAGCATCGATATCGCAACGTGATCAATCGCAATAGTCACATCGCGAGTATATGCAATTCTGAGTTTTGCAAGTGTTTTTTGAGGCCTGTGACTATGTGAGGGTTTTAAAAGCATTGAGGCATAAGAAAATGTATCATTTGTAACTTTGAAAAATTAATAATAAATTTTATAGAATTGTTTATAAAACAAAGACTATGCAGTATTATTTTGCATTTGATTATTCAATTACTGTATACCTAAACACATTTCGACTCTTCGGAAAATTTATTGTATTTTGTATTTGTTGTATTTATTCCCCTAAAGAATTTCCCAATCAATCTAAAATTAAAGATTCTTTACAAACATTTATTCAACTCATCTAGTGAAATTGTATTTATATCTCAACATGTAATTTTCCAATATAATGCAGCCCTGGTTTAAAGTATTTTGATTTCAAAGCTGCCCAAAAGACAAGAGTTTATACACACAAAAATATTTAGAATAGTCTATGACTTAATAAATGGCCTCCATTTTATAACACATAAAGGGATAGTTCACCCAAAAATTCAATTCAAAATTTGCTCATCCTGAAAGTAGTTCTGAACCGTGGTTTTCCACTACTAGTTTTGTTTTATTTTGATTGCAAGAGACATTTGTTTTTAAAAAGTTAATGTTCAAAATCAATAGTTACAGGTTTCCAACATTCTTCCAAGTATCTTTTGTGTTCAACAGAAAAAAATAGGTTTGGAACAATGAAAGGCAAGTAAATTATGACAAAATATTTTCTTTTTTGTGTGAACTAACCCTTCAATATTGTATTTAACTGTAATTGGATGAAATAAAACAATGAAAGATTAAACACTGCTATTAAAAGGTTTGTGATTTTTTTCAATATCTTTTTTGTTCTTTATTGTTCTGTAATATTACCAAGTACCAACATGAGCTCATGATCTTTCAGAAACATTCCAAAATGTTGAATTGGTGCTTAAAAAGTATTCCTTTTGTAAAACACGTTTCATTTTTACCCAACTACTGAATGCATGTTTAAACAAAAGTCTGCTTCCTCTTAGATACTGGGACCCTGGCCCACGGGCAGACCCTGTGGAGGACCATCGCTATATCTGGGGAGGTTTTGCCTACCTGCAGGACATGATTGAACACGGGATCCTTAAATTACACACAGGTCATGACTGGCCCTTAGGTGTTTACCTGCAGCAGATGCCCTACCCCTGCTACGTGGATGACATGTGAGTGGTGGCTGGAATTATGTGGTCAAGCAGGACTAATACCATCATCTTGCCTTAAGAAATGCCTTAATTCCTTTCATGCTCTTGCTTGTGGACCATATACATCCAGTCTTCAATTCTCTCAATTTTAGTGAGCCTGAGTGACTTGTAGCCTCAGTTTCCTTATTAGCTGACAGGAGTGGTGTGCTCTTCTGCTGGTGTTGCTCATCTGCTTCAAGTTTGTTGTGCATTCAAATATGCTTTTCTGCATGCAGGCCTGAGTGGTTATTCAAGTTAATGTTGCTTTTTATCAGCTTGAATAAGTCTGATCAATCTCATCTGACCTCTGGCATTAACAAGACATTTTAACCCACAGAACTGCTTCTCACTACATATTAGGCCCTTTTCTGTAAACTTTCCCAAGTAGATTAGCAGTTTCTAAAATATGCAACACAGGCTCACTGGAAATAAGTGCTTTAGCCAACATTTTTGTAAAACCACAAAACTTACTGTAATTGCTGGGTAAATTGAACACTTTTGAGCAGTATGATGTGAAAAACTTTTGTTCTATTTCACACTGATGATATTTACAGATACATTATCGGCAAACAAAGGGTTATATTTGTGCAGCTATTTCCACAACACCAAATAAATACCTTTCTATTCACATATGGGCAACTTTTCTAGTGTAATAATGTCTCAGTAGCTCACTTTGTACAGTGTTTGCACTTGTGATGCAGATTATTTGGGTTGGAGTACAGTGAGGAATGCAAAATCAAAAAGCAAGGTAAAATCAAGATAAAACTATGTAGTCACAGCAGACTTTTCTTTTATGCTTGCTTTAAAAAAAAAACACTATTGGTTAGGTTTAGGGTTAGTGAGCTATAATATTGCACAGCACCTGAAAATAGTCCCCAGCTAGTAAACTAGGGAACAGTCATGGTACAGCAGAAAAGTTCCTCTAATATTACCCCAGAATGAGAGTATAGTTCGTAGCCATAACAGTCTTGAAAATATTCATTCATTAATTCATTTTCTTTTCGGCTTAGTCCCTTTATTAATCAGGGGTCGCCACAATGGAATGAACCGCCAATATCTAGCACATGTTTTATGCAGTGGATGCCCTTCCAGCTGCAACCCAGCACTGGGAAACAACCATACACCCACATTCAGGATTGAAAACCGCTGTCCAAATGATGTATTTCAGATTAATAAAAAAACAAAGACAGTGCCCTCTACTGGATATATCATTTGAAATGTGCAGGAAAACAGACCTGGAACAATGTATTTCAGGTTTCACAAAAATGTAGGCTAAGGTACATATTTCCAATAAGCTTGGGCTGGAAATACTCAAACCAGTTCATTTGGCAATTGGCACCAACAACCATACTGAGTTCAGTCCCCTAAATCACATTTCCTGCCCATTTTGATGGATGTGTGAAATTCAGTAGAGTATCTTGACCACATCTACATTCCTAAATACATTGAGTGGCTGCCATCTGATTCTCTCATTGGATATTAGGCATTAACAGTTGAATAAGTTTACCTAATATAGTGGTCAATGAGTGTTTGAATCCATTCATTTTATCAACCGCAAATCAAAAGTTCTCACTTAAACAATGCAAGTGCCCCAGTGTTTACTGTATACTGTTTGTTTTGTCCCATATCAAGGTTCATGCTGACCCTAAACCGCTGTTTCCCCATCTTCATGGTGCTGGCCTGGATCTACTCAGTGTCCATGGTTGTGAAGAGCATTGTCCTGGAGAAGGAGATGAGGCTGAAGGAGACTCTGAAAGCCATGGGCGTCTCTAATGGAGTCATCTGGTACACATGGTTCATTGACAGTTTCATTATGATGACTGCCAGCACTGCTCTGCTGACTGGTATTGTCATGGTGAGGAACGAATCTGATGATTGATGTGGCTTGTCTGTTTAGCTCAGTCCCTCTAAGTCTTTCTGAGATTTGTTGCATTGTGACCTCTACTGGAGGCATGCTGTTAGTGCATGCATATACAAAGTTTTTCTCTAGAATTTTTGTTGTATTTTGGCTTTTTTATGCTATACTATACTATACTATACTATACTATACTATACTATACTATACTATACTATATTATAATTATTATGTATACTATAAATATATCATAACTGAGTCCTTTCTTCATAATCCCTAGCAATATATAATTTTTTGTTCTCAGGTTGGAAAAGTGCTCAATTACAGCGATCCGATCATTCTGTTCCTGTTCCTCCTCACATTCACCGTGGCCACTATCATGCAGTGCTTTCTGATGAGTGTTTTCTTCAATAAGGCCAACTTGGCTGCTGCTTGTAGCGGCATTATTTACTTCACCCTTTACCTCCCTCACATCTTCTGCTTCGCCTGGCAGGACCGCATTACCAAGGACATGAAGTTAGCTGTGGTGAGTCTACTGTGCTGTTTCTATGCATATACAGTACCAAGTGTTAAGGTTGTGGACGTACTGTATGTGAATAATGTCAAGCAGAAATAACGGATGCCTTGCAGGTGAAAGCAGCATACATTTTGTTTTATTTATATATTTTTATTTTACAATATCATTAACATTATTCTCATATGAAAATCTGATAGCTGGCAATATATGCAAATGACATATATGCTACATGTTTGGATTTCACATATACAGTATACAGTATGGCAGGCCCATAGGCAGCCGGGTAAAAGGGGTGGTTCTTTTTTTCTCAAATAGTGGACCTTTTTGCAGTTATTCACCTTGTTTTTTTTTTATATATTATTATGAATTATGTTTAAATACTGCATTTAATACAATTTTATTGTTAGATTAGCTTGTTGGGTGGTCATCATAACCACACGTTTTGATGTACTAAAAACGTTTCCTAAATATTTAATAAAGAAATATAAAAACAATACTTTTAAAACAAATATATTAAATTATATATCCTTAGGAAAAAAATTGAAATCTGTTAAAGTTTTAAATTAAAAACTAGCCTATTGTCATTTATTAGGCATATAACAAACCGGCCAGCACATTAAAATTTCTTCAGTCAGAATTTGGAATACCAGCAGCCAACACAAGATTGGTCCTAATGCCTTCTTCAATAGTTTTTTTTTCATTGTTATTTTAGACAATTTAATATGGCATAGACGCAAAATAGGAAAAAAATGGGACAAATTCTGGACCTTTGTAAGTAAGGGGATGGTCTTTCGAACCACCCGAATCACCACTGGCTACGGGCCTGGATGAAATGCGATATATATGTCATATATGCAGCAGAAATTGCCATATACAGTTGAAGTCAGAATTATTAGCCCCCCTGAATAATTCACCCCACTGTTTATTTTTTTATTTTTTTAACGTAGAGGTTTTCTCAACAAATTTCAAAGCATAATAGTTTTAATAACTCTTTTCTGATAACTGATTTATTTTATCTTTGGCATGATGACAGTACATAATATTACTAGATATTTTTCAAGACACTTCTATACAGCTTAAAGTGACATTTAAAGGCTTGGTTTTGATGGTTTGTTCTGTAGACTATGGAAAATAATATAAAGCTTAAAGGGGCTAATCCTTTTGAACTTAAAATTGTTCTTTAATAATTAAAAACTGCTTTTTCTCCTTGCCAAATTAAAACAAATAAGACTTTCTCCAGAAGAAAACAATATTATCAGACATACTGTGAAAATTTCCTTGCTCTGTTAATCATTTGGGAAATATTTAAAAAAGAAAAAAAGAAATTCAAAGGGGGGCTAATAATTTTGATTTTAACTGTATATAATACATAAAATGACCACTTATAAGATTTCCATATGGGTTACATACCAAAGCATTTTGAAGATACATATTCAGGCAATTTAGCATGCTTTAGCATGAAATCAACTGATGTACAAAAAATATTAGATTAACACTTGATTTGTTAATAGATTGCGTCAACACATATCCTCTTTTAGCATCAGTACTTTAATAAACTACATCAGTGGTGGCCAACCCTGTTCCTGGAGAGCCACCTTCCTGCAGATTTCAGTTGCAACCCATATCAAACACACCTGCCTGTAATTATCACGTTGTGTTCAGGTCCTAATTAATTGGTTCAGGTGTGTTTGATATAGGTAGCGAATGAAATCTGCAGGAAGGTGTCTCTCCAGGAACAGGATTGGCCACCCCTGAAATACATAATGAAGTATGTGCACACAGACTTTTAATTTCAGTCAGCCAGCCAAAGGGCTTTCAGTGCATTATCATCCAATACAAAATCGCCACGTTTAAGATGGCAGATGCTGTCAGATTTTTTTATAAAACAGCAATCTTCACTGCCTGGATGAGATACATTATAAAGTGGTATCAGAGCAAACAAGAAGCATTGCATTAAATTATATTTTTCCATGCCATGTCTTTAAAATATGGAAATTAATTTTAACTTGTAAATTGAATTTCTGCGTTTGCCTGTGGCTAATGACAGCACCTGCATTTAACAGTCTTACGTCTCTTTTTACGATTTAACAATCAAATGGATGCTTAAATCTATTTAACTGATTATATTTGAATTGCATTACAACAAAGAGGCTGTGAAAGGAACTTTTTAAAATTTCAAATGGTCATACAAAGCTTTCTCCAGAAGTTCATTATTGGCTGAAAAACACTAGTGTAAGATGCACTAGTCAGAGATTTTCTCAAATTAATAAAGTACTATTTTTATCAATTTTTTGATTGGTTAAAGGGATAGTTCACTCAAAAAAGATCATTTTGTCATCATTTAATGTCACTGGTTCCAAACCTTATTGAGTTTCTTTCTTCTGTTGAACACGAATGCAGACATTTTAAATGAAGCTGGATACCTTAACTATTGACAAAAAACAGACAGAGTATTATGGAAGTTAATGGTTACAGGTTTTTAGTTTTCTTCAAAATATCTTGTTTTGTGTTCAACAGAAGAGATAAATTCAATCATGTTTGGAAAAACTGAAGGGTGAGTAAATAATGTGTACATTTTAATTTGTATAGGAAAACTATTATTTTACTCAATACTAAAAATATTAATTTTGTGGGTGCTCAGTACCTTTGAATGTTCCACCACTTTTCTGTGTGACTCGTTCTCAACTGGGGGGCTCAGAAAATGTAAATAAAATGTATTTATATAAACAATTTTTTAGCTATTTTGTCTTTCTGTGATCAATGGTATGTGCATTTTGGTAATTTTTTGTGAAATGATCCCCTTTGCCCCAGAGCCTTCTGTCTCCAGTGGCCTTTGGGTTTGGGACAGAGTATCTATCCCGTTATGAGGAGCAAGGCCTGGGTCTGCAGTGGGACAATATTGGCACAAGTCCTCTAGAGGGGGACGAGTACTCCTTCTTCACTTCCATTCGCATGATGCTACTGGATGCAGTTCTTTATGGTGTTTTGGCTTGGTATCTTGACAACGTCTTTCCAGGTCAGTTTCCTTTCAAATGTGCTACTTCCAAATAAAGTCAAAGTCAGCTTTATTGTCAATTCAACCACATGTACAGGACATATAGAGAATCGAAATTACGTTACTCTTAGACCCTAGGTGCCTACAATATAATGTTAATACAAAAAGTAGAGTTTTAAGAAAGAATTTACAATAAATACAATTATACATAATATGTAATCTAAATATATACCTAAAATGTAGTCTAAATATATACATTATATGTAATCTAAATATATACATGAAATGTAGTCTAAAGAATAAAGAAGAAAGAATAAAAATTTGTGAACAGTACAATACAATACAATACAATACAATACAATACAATACAATACAATACAATAAAATACAATAAAATGACAATTAAGGGCATATGGCAATGAGTGCAGATATAAAACAGTATAAAGAGCAAAAAGGCTTGTAAACATGATAATTATGTGAAAGTGACAGTGTCATGATATATAGAGAGGTAGTCCAATATTGCATAAAGTGACCAGTGCAGATGTGTGTATGTGTGTGTGCTTTCAAAAGCTAACCTAAGAGAAAATCACTCAAATTCTGACCTAAATTCAATATAAAAGGTTTATGAATATTGACTCAAATTTTAAGGATAGAATGCAAACTTTAAAAAACAATTAGAATTATTTATAAAAAAGACAATTTCCACTTATGTCCTTAGATACTCTTTCATTCTCAGTTTTTTTCTTAATGCTTATAAGATTACTTTTCCTTTGAAATGTATGATATATCTTCACAAAATATTTATTTTCAAATTCTAAAATACATTTAAATATTTTATATTTATTTTGTTGTTGTCTGATATATTTTTAATTGTTTTGCTTTTGTAGTATTATACATACATTTGCATAAACGTTACTAATCACCACTAAGACATGACTGTAATCACATATTATTTACTTGAGAAGATCATAATTCTTTTCTTTTTCTAAGATCAAGTCTTGAAATTTAAATAAAATAGTAACTAAAACCAAAACAAAAAACAAACATAAAAACAAAAACAAACAAACAAACAAAAAAAACCTACCAATTTCAATGTTAGAGCCTAAGAGACAATGTGATTTTGAAGGTGTATTTATTTTAATTTTCAGGTCAGTATGGTATTGGTCGGCCATTTTATTTCCCCCTGCAGTCCTCGTACTGGCTGAAGCCATCACCACCCTCAGAGACTTCAGATGCTGGTATAAATGAATATTTTAGCTCTGAACATCAAGTTTGCAACATCAAATATAGGTTTGAACTAGATCTGCCAGAAGTTAATTTTGTGACAAAACCATCATTTCTCTGCAGTCCCAGAAAAGCCTTTGGAAAATCATGTGGAGAAGCAGGAGGATGTGGAGTATGGTGGTCTTTCACCAGAGCACAGGGAGTGCAACGGATCCCGCAACAGCAAACACTGCAAACACAAGGAGAAACGAGAGAGGATGGAGAAAGAGAGAGAGCGAGAGGAGCAGTTGAAAATGCAGGAGGAGATTCAGCAGGAGGAGATCCAGCAGGGGTACTGTGGTAAGGATGTATGTTGTTCATGTATTTAGTTTAGAATACTTTTTGTAAAACTTTTAAGCAGAATTAAAGTTGTATTTCGCTGTAACACTTTAGTTTAAGTACAAATTCACACTATTAAATACTGGCTTATTACCTGCTAATTATTAAGATATTAACTGTTTATTTATCATTACTTTACTATGAATGCTCGTAAAGTATGATCTTTGTCTACATTCTTAATCCTACCCAATACCCAAACCCACATACTACCTTACTGACTAGTAATAAAGCAGCAAATGAGCATTTTTAGCTGATATTCTTATTTAATAGTTTGTTAATAGCAATAAATTTAGGTTAAAATAAATTGTGTTAAGTGTGTCAATTTAGTGTATCAAATATTTGAATATTTGATTTTTTTCTAACAGAATATCATGCATTTAAAGCAATTCTTTAAACAAAATACATTTTATTAAAATCAGTAAAAATATTTACTTATCCATATGCACTTAAAATGACAAATGTATTTAAATGGATAAAGCACAAGGTCATTATTTTCCCCACCCCATTATCATTAACATTCTTTCCACTACATCACTTAATCCTTTTTACATCTTTTACATATGATATAGTATATTTAATTCTCCATTTGTACACAGCCACTAATGGACATTTCTACAATCACCTCTTTTCATTAACATATTCCTTTAATAACATATTTTTTCTACAACTTTTTAAATGTATTACTATCCGCACAATGTTTTAAAATCTCTTTCAGATTATTTAATAATTTCACCCCACATTCAGACATAAACAAACGTTTTAAAGTTGTCCTCGTTTTCAACATCCTGAAGTATGATTTTTTTTTTAGGTAAAATAAAGTACTGAGTCAATATCAGCTATTGCTGTTGTTATTGCTTTAACTGTGGAGGGTAATTAATATGCAAATATTGTTAGTGTAAGACTTTCTAAAATGTGTGGCGTTTAAACTATTATTAAAGTATCCAAAAAATCAAAACTAGTCATATGACTTTGTTAACTTACATTTCCAGTTTTGTGGAACTGTGCATGTCAGTAAAAAAAAAAAAAAAAGTTTGCCCTTCTAATCTTTAATTGAAATCTAAAAATGCACTTCTTGTTTGATTTCAGTTAAATTATTGGATTATGTGATTTTGAGGTAATGGGCGAGGCGTAGCGTGGGGTTTAACTGTCAGTTTTGACAACAAACAGAAATTATGAGCAAGAGGGGTCTGTTAGGTTGTAATAACTATTCTAAAACCCCTTTCCCAATCTATCTGAATGAAATGACTTTATTATATATATATATATAGTCAGAAATATAAGTCGGAATTATGAGCCCCCTAAATTATTAGCCCCCCTGTTTATTTTTCCCCAATTTCTGTTTAACAGAATTTTTCAACACATTTCTAAACATAATAGTTTGTTCTGTAGACTATAGAAAAATATATAGCCTAAAGGGACTAATAATTTTGACCTTAATATGGTTTTAAAAAAAAATTAAAAACGGCTTTTATTCTTGCCGAAAGAAAACAAATAAGACTTTCTCCAGAAGAAAAAAATATTATCAGACATACTGTGAAAGTTTTCTTGCTCTGTTAAACATAATTTGAGAAATATTTAAAAAAATAAAAATAAAATCAAAGAGGGGCTAATAAATCTGACTTCAACTGTTGTATATATTATTCTATATAAAGAAAAAAAGCCACTCTGTTAGCTCATTTAAAATTCAATTTCTCTAGGAACTGGATAACAATACGAAAAAAATAACAATCGCTGCTTTAAAGTTGGAAATATAGATGGATTGAAAATGCTGATTCTGCACTTGTCAGGTTGTAGAAAGTCTAAGAAGTGTTTAATATTTCTGGTGAGTTTCAGGACCGTTATGTGTACCTGACCCTGTTATTTTGGCAGCTGTTTGTCTTCTTCAGTGTCTGTTCTGTATGTTTTCCTACAGAAAATCCATTCTTTGAGCCTGAGCCGGAGAGTCTGTTAATAGGAGTGTCAGTGCAGGATTTGGTGAAGATGTACAATCGATATTCCAGACCTGCTGTGGACTGTCTCAATATGAACTTCTATGAGAGCCAGATCACTTCTTTCCTGGGTCACAATGGGGCAGGAAAGACCACCACCTTGTGCGTTAGGACTGTCTTTTTATCTATGAAATGGAAACATGAATTTAGTGTATTTTGTGTAATTCATATATACACGTCTACTCTTGTAGGTCCATTCTGACTGGGCTATTTCCACCCACCTCTGGAACAGCTTACATTTATGGAAGAGACATTCGTACAGAGATGGACGCCATACGACAGTCACTGGGCATGTGTCCACAGCACAACATCCTTTTCAAACAGTGAGTGCATTTTCTTTCTTTTGAAATTATTGTAATTAGGGTTTAAAATAAACTTTTTTTTTTTAATAACTGGCCAATTTGGCTACATTTTTGCTTAGGTTAGGCTGCTAGCCATATAGGTCATAAAAAAAAAAATCATACAATTTTATATACATCAAATTATTTTTGATTATCATCAGTATTATTAATTATGTTTGGATATTTAAAAAAAAAAATTGCACTTCACCCAGTTTGTAAGCCATTATATATATATATATATATATATATATATATATATATATATATATATATATATATATTTTTTTTTTTTTTTTGCTACAACATAATTGTATATAATTTATGAATCCTAGTTATAGTTTCTGTAGCCAATTAAAAATGTTTAAGGGGGCTTTAAAGTCTATTAAAATTGCTTTGAAAAGTAAAAGCTGCTTTGTTCAAACTAAACTAAAACACATTAGACTTTCTCTAGAAGAAAAAAATAATTATAAATGAAAAAAAAAAAAATAAAAAAAAAAAAAAAATATATATATATATATATATATATATATATATATATATATATATATAATTTATTCCTTTACACATCATTAAAAAAACAACAAAATAATTGTAATTATGCCATCAAGTGTTTGAATATGTATTGATGACGGTGTTGCAACAAAGGTAAATGTCCACTTGCAGCTTTATTATAAAAAGAATGTTCAGGCAGGTAGGGGTCAAAACAGGAGCAAAAAGGGTAAAAAATTAGTAAATCCAACAAACAGGGAAGAGGTTGAGGTAGGGGGCAAGCAATCACAAAACAAAAAACAGTCCAGAATCAAAACAGGCAGGGCAAAACATGAAACAAAAGGGGGTCACACACCAGAAACACAGCTCGGCGATGCGCAGCACCATGAATTTCAGAATTCTAAACATGGGTTTTTATCAGGGTACACATACCGATGCCGCAAGTCGGCGCCCAGCCACCACTCTGAGCATGCGAATGTGCAGGTCTGGTATGCACCTTAAATGAAAGTTTTTCTCAGCCTACTTTGTTTATGTGTAGATTTTACTTTAAAGACCAGGAAAATGAGTTATTCTTTGCTATAAAAGTGATATTACTGAACATACACACAGGAAACTGATTAACATACTAATTTTAGAGGAAAATTTCAGACGGCATTTAGAGGTTTTTGCATCTAAACTCATCATATATATATATATATATATAAATATAGCTGGAGTGCCCTCTAGTGAGTCTGATGGGTACTCCAGCTAATAGTACATATATCTACTAATCTATGTATAATTGCCTTTAATGTGTGTGTATGATGCTGTTTTACTCAGTCTGACGGTGGAGGAGCATATTCTCTTCTACTCTCTGATGAAGGGCCGTGAACACAAGGAGGCCGAGCAGGAGGTCGAGAACATGCTGGAGGACTTGGGGCTGCCTCATAAACGCGATGAGGAAGCACAGAATCTCTCCGGTGGGTCTGATTATACACCTGAGACCATAATCTAGTAATTTATAATCTCTTATTAAGGGGTCTTACAGTTTGCCTGCCTTAGGATCTGTGTTTTGGAGTGATACTTAAGAACAAAAGGAGGCAGGGGGTACTAAATCTAAGCCTCTTATATGAAGCTGATCTGATTTAGGGAGATAAAATGAAGCTTCTGTTTGGGTAGACATAGAAATCCTCTGTCTTTATTCATAATGATGATCAGTCTGAGGTAAACGCAAGTGTGTTTGGACAGTACTGTTCTGTCTAAAAGCCCTGTTTAAATGTCAATAGGACCTGTAGCTAAAACAAACCAACCAAAAACAAATAAATAAATAATAATAATAATAATAAGCAGGAAAAAACAGCAAAAAGATCCATGTTAAATACTGAAGTATGTTGTACTACAAACTAGTCTAACTAGACTAGTCTAACACAGATAATTGTAGTACGTTTCCCGTTTAGTGGTCTAAAAAGATCAAACTGCAGTGTGTCTAATGAGGTAAACTCAAAAAAGGTAAAGGAAATATACAAATACATTGCTAGCAAAAAAAGCTGTTGCATACAGAAACAATCATTAGTATATAAAAATGTAATTACTACTGAGGTAAAATAAACAAATATATTCAAATTAAATTTAAATATTTTAAACATACAAATAGTGTAAGAAATTGTAAAACAAATCTGTGCAAAATTTATAAAAAATACAAACCAAAAGCTTATTCTTAAGTGCTCATAAAAAATTACATAAAATAATTCCTCCAAAAAAACAAACAAAAAAAAAAAAAACAATCATGAAGGTTATTGACATAAGGATACATTTTTTATTTAGTGAAGATCCATTAACCTTATCAAAAGGAACAGCAACTGCATTTTTAGTGTTACAAAACATTAAATAAATGTTGTTCTTTTGAACTTTCTATTTTTCAAAATTCTGAAAAAGTAAATCGTCAGATCAAGTAACAGATCAGTATTGTTTAATCAGTGGTTCTCAAAGTGGGGTCGGGACCCCCGAGGGGTCGCGTGACAAAATAGGGGGGGTCACCTGGTGATTTCCAAAAATCTATTTATTTTTTTCAAACCATAAGAATTACCATAAGTTATCTATAACCTACTGAAGAGAAAATTTTAGCTTTATTTATAGCTTTTATAGCTATTATAGCTTTATTTCTATATAAACTATAGATCTGCTGCTATGACTTCATATAACTATAGGCCTATCTGAGAACTAAATCTTTATACAATGGACTTGCATGGTTGGTAACTGCCAAATGCAAACGTTTATTTTTGACATCCATATCAGGGACAACAATGGCACAGTTCAACTGCAATGTCATTTGATCTTAAATATCCCTGATGGTTTTACTTTTTTTTGCGTCTTTTCATTTAGTTTTTCCAGTTTAATGTGCTGCATGTGCAATTATTTGTGCAAGAGTAAAAACATCAAGCATTTATGTCAGTGTCTTAATAAACTTTTTGGGTACTGACCCTCTTTAGGTGGTATGCAGAGGAAGCTGTCGGTGGCGATGGCTTTCGTTGGAGGCTCTAGGGTGGTGATACTGGATGAGCCGACCTCAGGTGTAGATCCTTACTCCAGACGCTCCATTTGGGACCTGCTCCTCAAATACCGCACAGGTACTGCCACCTTCAGGAAAACAAGAACACTCCTGCTACGGATGATCATGCAGTTAGAGATAGTAATTTAAATTCTATTATCATTTACTCACTTGACTTGCTTCTTCCTAAATGTAATTTTTAAAAGTTTTAAAACGTCTGTTAAACACAAGAGTAGATCTTTTGAAGGATATTTGAAATCTACTTTGGTCATATGTGGAAGTCAGCTGCTATGTTTAGATATATGCATAACAATTTAAATATCATTTATAAAACTTTTGCGAATGAAACACAGATTTCTATTACATGTGTTCAAGAGAACAAAAATCTTTCCAGAGAAATGACCACAATATATGTACAGTTATCTGCAAACAGAAATTACTTTCACTATAGATAAAATAAGTTACCTCAGATCTGCAGAGGACACACATGGTATCATAATTTTATCTTGCGTTTGTAGGCAGTGCCTAATGTTTGTGAAAAGGTTAGTGTAAGACAAATCTATAAAATTAATATAACCATACTAAATCATATGGAGGATGAACTTTCAGCTGGGTGTTTCAAGAATTATTAAAACCATGCAAAATTTTTTGATGCCCTTTCTATGTGAATTTATTTGGTAATTTTTTTTATTTGTGTGTCTTTATTGGATTACACTTTTATCCAGCTCAATTTAGCTCATATATATATATATATATATATATATATATATATATATATATATATATATATATATATATATATATATATATATATATATATATATATATATATATATATATATATACACACACACAGTTGAAGTCAGAATTATTAGCCCCCCTGAATTATTAGCGTCTGTGTTTATTTTTTCCCCCCCCCAATTTCTGTTTAATGGAGGGAAGATTGTTTCTGCACATTTCTAAGCATATTTTTTGAAACTTTTTTTCTAATAACTGATTTATTTTATCTTTGCCATGATGACAGTAAATAATATTTTACTTGATATTTTTCAAGACACTTCTTTGCAGCTTAAAGTGACATTTAAAGGCTTAACTAGGGTAATTAGGTTAACTAGGCAGGTTAGGGCAAATAGGCAAGTTA
Source organism: Danio rerio (assembly GCF_052040795.2). NCBI lineage: Eukaryota > Metazoa > Chordata > Actinopteri > Cypriniformes > Danionidae > Danio > Danio rerio. Next base: position 17,894,087 of record NC_141022.1, read on the forward strand.
TTGTATAACAGTGGTTTGTTCTGTAGATTGTCGAAAAAAAAAATAGTTTCAAAAAGTCCTCAGAGTAAAATTCAGTTAAAAAAATACTCTCTTCAGAGAATATTTGGTCCCTCTTTAAATTGAGTAAAATTTACTCAGCAGCAGAGTTAAAGTTAATGAGACAACAATGGGGTTAGTAAAAGGGATGATTGAGCACTCATGACGAACACCTGCTGTTAATAAGCAGAAACAGCAGAAAAGCAGCAGCATTTCCGTTTATTGCTTACCTGTTTGACTATTTCTGTCAGATGTTCAAAAAAGTCCATAAAAGATTTAAATAACTGTTTTAAATATTTACATTTTATTTAAAAAAATAAAATAAAAAAAGGAAAATGTTTTTTTCCCCTGATGTCATCATCATGGAAAAAAAAGAATTAATACAAAAGTGTTAAAAATTTAAATATTATTATTAATTATTCATCTCGCTGCTGGTGAAGAGAGTGCGAAAGACCAAAGTCAGTATCAATACTATTGCACAGTATTTCTATTGTTGATAAGAAAGTGTCTGGTGCATACAGAGAAGAGAAAGTGTGTGTTAAAAGTTGTTTGTGCATTGTTTATGCTGTGCATTTTTGGGTTAGGTAATGTGTATGAGCATGGTTGCATGGCAACTTAGCTAAAGGTTTCCAGTTACATTAGAGGTTTGGAAACCCTTGAGCATATGTAAATGATGACAATTTTTTGAACTATTCCTTTATGCTTGTGTTGTTTGTAAATGGTATGGGCTGCTTTGCTCGCATGCACACTTGCTCCAGGACGCACAGTGATACTGTCCACTCATCACATGGACGAGGCAGACCTGTTGAGTGACAGGGTGGCCATCATCTCTAAAGGCAAACTGCACTGCAGTGGTTCTCCTCTATTTCTGAAGAACTGCTTCGGTGTCGGTTTCTACCTCACCCTGGTGAGACGCATGAAAGACCAGCGCAAGAAGGAGGTGAGATTTACACTATAAGTTTGGAAACAGTAAGCTTTGTTAATGTTTAAAAGATGCAGATTCTGCTCACCAAGGCTGCATTTATATGATGAAAACTACAGTAAAAACTGTAAAATTGTAAAAGATTATTACAATTGTAGATATTAAATTATGTAATTTTTTCTGTGATTTAAAGCTGAATTTTTATTCTCATTACTCCAGTCTTCAGCATTACATGATCCTTCATAAATCATTATAATATGATTATTTACTGTTCTTTTATGATCAGTTAAACTGTTACAAAATCACTGATAATGATTACAATTATCAGTGCCGTTTTTTCTTTTCTTGCTTCATAATATTGTGGAAACTGTTACATTAGACTTTTAAGAGTCTTCGATAAAAATGAAATTTAAAAAAATAATAGCTTTTTATTTGCAATCTTTTTTTTTACATTATCAATGCATTTTTTTGTAAAAGAAAAACATTATGTGCACATTTTATGTGAATGTATTTGTTAAACTTGTTTCCATCATAGTTTACGCACATTTCGATTTATCGGATAAAATTTTTATTCAACGTATGTGTATATGTATGTGTATAAAGCCTATATTTTCTTTCAGTGAATAATTAAACACCTGAAAAAGAAAATATTAGTTTGACTGTTCCCCAACAGACATTATACTGACTATAAGTAACATTTCAACTACAGCTTATTCTATTTGTTTAAATCCTAAACTAGCACATTACTACTCTAATAAAAGTAGTTAGCATATTCATAGCAATGTTACTTAGTCAACAGTTCGTCTAAATAGGACCCTTAACAACAAAAAAAGAAAGATACGTAGGAAAGACAAAATAATAATAATAATAATAATAATAATAATAATAATAATAATAATAATAATAATAAAATTGTATATATATATGTATATATATATATATATATATATATATATATATATATATATATATATATATATATATATATATATATATATATATATATATATATATATATATATATATATATATTATTTTTATAAAGTCTAAAGAAATTATGAGGCATCAGGCATCTATTAAAAACTAAAGAAATGTCACAGAAACTTTACAGTTAAAGTCAGAAATATTAGGCCCCCTTTGAATTTTGTTTTCTTTTTTAAACATTTCCAAATGATGTTAAAACAGATGTTACATAATAATTAAAAAGAAGAATAGCCTTTTTTTGTTTTCATAGTGGCCTTAAAATGACATAAAACACCTTAGCAACAACAGATCTACCAATATTCCATGGCACATTAGCATCAGCAAACTGTATTTTGGCAATAATCACTGCCGCTCTCCTATTAAAAATATCCATGAGGTTTAAGAAGCAACAAAACCCTTAAAATAGCAAAACCTTCGACTCTGAGTTTGATGTGTACAGTGATGTTGCTTTTATTTTTAATCTGTACTCTTCAGAATGAGTGTGACTGTGCATCTGAATGTTCCTGCACCTGCTCCACCTGCACTAGATATAAAGAGGAGAGTCAGGCTCTACAGCCCGAGAGAGTACTGGATGGTCAGTGTTCTCAAAACTCAACACAAATACAAGAAATGAACTCCCTTTTTATTCTCCTTTCATCAAAACGACCTCATTTTTTTTTCCATCTTAGGGAACGTTGAAAGCATCACTACTCTGATTCATCACCATGTACCGGAAGCGAAGCTGATTGAAATGATCGGTCAGGAGATGACCTATCTGCTGCCAAATAAAGGCTTTAAATATCGAGCGTACGCCAGCCTTTTTCGAGAACTGGAGGAAACGCTGGGTGACATGGGCCTCAGTAGCTTTGGCATATCGGACACATCACTGGAAGAGGTGGGGGACATTTTCTTACTAATTGTAATGGTAGTGAAACCAGTGGACAGACTGTTGAATTCATATAACTAGTGTTTGTGTTTGGGTGTGTTTACATTTGGCAGGAATATTTCAATTTAAAGATCTCTAGATTGCTATGTTAGTGTGATTCACTTGAATATGTTTGAAGGCTTTTTTTTAACTAAAACAAAAAGATTTCTAAAAATAGATATCATGTTGCCTAGTTAACCTAATTAACCTAGTTACGCCTTTAAATGTCACTTTAAGCTGTATAAGTGTCTTGAAAAGTATCTAGTCAAACATTATTTGTTGGCAGATAAAATTAAACATTTATTAGAAAAGAGTTATTAAAACTATTATGTTTAGAAATGTGTTAAAAAAATCTTGTGTTAAACAAACATTTGGGGAAAAAATTAACAGGCAGGGCGAATGATTCAAGGGGGCTAATAATTCTGACTTAAACTGTATATCTATGTGAACATAAATAAAATGTTTTCAAATTGCCATTAGACTGCATTGTACTGTGCTGTACAGATGAATTTCTGCTCACTGGTGATTCAAGAATCTGTGTTGTGTGTGTCTAGATCTTTCTGAAAGTTACAGCAGATGGAGAGGCAGCCAACAGCTCTGTCACACCAGGTAAATTAAACCTGCATTTACAAGAATAAAAACTTATTGTATATCTTATTAATATATTTTGAAGTATTGTTCATAACCCAGTAGCTTAAAAGCTTGTGTTTGACATTCAAACCCCTCAGAGCAATGGATGCTACAACAGAGGAAAAATGGCAATGGTTTCATGAAAGACACAGGTCTTGCTGAAGGTGAATTGAGATCGCAGATCTCAGCTTTGCTTAGCACTTATGCTAAGAAGCTAACAGGGCGCTATAATGGATTTGATCAAGCTGTGCTATGCTTTATGTAGAGCTTAAGCTTGTTGAGAAAGCAGACCAGCTTAGACCAATGTGAATTCCAATGCAGGTCTAGGCTGGTTTTTGCTCACTAGTGCTGGTGAACCAGTCCATCACGCTGAACGATTGGCTCAAAATGGTTCCTGGTTAAGCTAGTTAATTGAAAGTAATCTTGCTGCTATGGGAGCTGAGCTAATTCGTTTTCTCTGGTCAATTAGCCCGGACAAGCTGCAGCAAAAATACAACATTGTTGACCAGCTGTGCAGTTTTTACAGCGGATCTAATTAGATTATGTGTGTATCTGGTCTGGTTACAGATGCTAATGGTGTGGGAGCCTCACTGGAGTCTGACAGCAGTGAAGGTAGAGCCTCCAGACAGGTTAAGGGCTTTAGTTTGGTCCTTAAGCAGTTCCACGCTCTTCTAGTCAAGAGGTTTCATCACGCCACACGCAGCCACAAAGACTTCCTAGCACAGGTAAGATGACAGTATATGTGGACTAGGATGACCAATTCCCAAAGGAGGACAAAAATGAACATTTGAGTAGGGGTGTAACGCTACACTAAACCGATATATAATTTCAGTTCAACATAAAAAAAAGCAACTAATCCTCACTGCCTGCTTTTTTCAGTGTATTTGGAACAGGCATTAATGTTTTGTGACAATCAGCTACAGAACTACCTGTGAAAGAAGATACAAAATTAATGAAACAATGAGAAATTAAACTTTATATTTAGGAGACTAATTCAAAAGGTTGAGCCCAGCACTTTAAATCTGAAATGCATTCTAATGAAAATGCTAGAAGGGGAGGTCTGTCTATAGGTCCATTTATATTTACATTGTTTTTCTATGTAAACTTGCTAGACAGACATGTGGAACCTTTATATACGTGCGTCTTTTGCAGCATCTCACACATGAGTGAGTTTTTAAAGTTTGTCAAGATAAAAGAATTTGACTTTTACATGCAATGTGGCTTTTTAATGTCAGTTCCAAAGCAGTGGACCACTCAGAAGACCTCTGAGGCAGGGCAAGCATGGCAAGCTTCTGTTTATTTATGTATGTTCAAAACTCTGCGGCTAGAATACTTACTCATACCATACGTTCTGCTCATATAACCCCAATCTTGTACGACCTTCATTGGCTCCCAGTGGCATAATGCATTAAATTCTAAATTCTCCTCGCATTTAAATCCTTAAATGGCCTAGCTTCCTCTTATCTTTGCAACATGCTTGTCCCCTACACCCCTACTCACTTATTACGTTCTGCTGACTCTGGCCTTCTTGCTGTCCCTCGGTACTGCCTCTCTTTAATTAGGGCAGATCATTTAGTGTTATTGCACCCAAATTGTATAACTCCCCACCACGTTCACTTCATTCTGTTAATAATATCTCAGAATTCAAATCTTTACTTAAAACTCACTTGTTTTCTAAATGCTTCATTACTGATCTGACAAACTGGCCACTTTATTTAACCCACTTGCACTCTGCTAATTTATCTCTTAGGTCTTGTTTTGTATTTCCAGTGTGTTTGTGTATCTAATGTTGTCTCTACTTGTTTACTGTTTCTGTCAATGTCTGCTTTTAAAATCTCTTTTTGTTGCATTCTTTGTAAAGTGTCCTTGAGCTCTGGAAAGGCGCTTTATAAATAAAATGTATTATTATTATTATTATTATTATTATTATTATTATTATTATTTGATGGCAGCATGAGAGTTGGTGCATTTTTCAAACATGCATCTTGCATTTTTAGACACTAATATTGAGTTGTTGCACTGCTGTGGTCTTCTTCTGCCTATAGACCATTTTGAGGGATGTAAACAATAACAATAGTCCTGATGTATTTCCTGTTTTAGATCTTTTATTTCTAAAGCTTTGGAAAATCCAGAAAGCTCCACATGTTGATACTTTTTTAATGACAACCACGTCAACATTAGTTATGACTGAATGGCCTCTTGTTACAATTCTGAAAAGTTTTAAGACAAGCAGGAACTGTTCATGGACTAATGATATCGCCATATTGAAATGGTCTTCATCTGGTGACTGCCACCTCTGGACTGCACTGACTGCATAGTGAAACTCCTAATATATACCTTTATGTCAATTAATGTAATTTCTACATTTATTCAGTTAATGCAGTTTGAATTTTTAGGCATCATTTGGCTGTCACTATCAACATGTTTGCACCGACACTCAGAGATGCCATGAATGCATTTACATTGGCATAAATAATTTTATGAGATGTATCAAGCAGAAAAATGTACTGTATTATGAATGAAGAAATATCAATAACACTTTAGTTTAGGTCACAATTCATGCTATTAACTACTGGCTTATTACCTGCCTATTAAGATATTAACCGTTTATTATTGGTTATAAAGTATGATCTTATTCTGCATCCCTAATCCTACCCAAAACTAAAAGCCATCCTTTACCTTACTAACTATTTATCAAACAGTTAATTAGTTGTTTAAGCTAGTAGTGTTAGTTAATGGTTTGCTAATACTGTGAATTGTAACCTAAACAGTAGTGTTAACAAAATATCAAATGTTAAAATACAATAATGCTTTAAGCTATGATACCAAAACATCAACAAGACATTAATAAAAGAGACACATATTAATTTCCTCATTGATAATTTCTTTCATCGGAAATGATTGATTGAATGATTTATTATGTAATGAAACAAGTGACTACTGTTAGTAAAGATCATTCAATAATTGACGTTATGTTCAAAAATTCTGATTTTTACTATGATGTTTAGACACAACAATGTTTTTTTATTTTGCTTTGATTCTGACTGACATTTTAATGAAGCCAAAATTAAAGGTTGCTGGTTCAAGAAGATTGCTGGTTCAGGTTCTGGCTGGGTTAGTTGGCATTCTGTGTGGAGTTTGCATGTTCTCCCCGTGTTGGCATGGGTTTCCAACAGGTGTTCCGGTGACCCCTACAGTCCAGGCTGTAGTGTATGTGTGTGAATGTGAGAGTGTATTTTGTGAATATGGTGTTTTCCAGTACTAGGTTGCAGCTGGAAGGGCATCCGCTATGTAAAACATATGCGGAATAAGTTGCCGATTCATTCCGCTGTGGCAACCCCTGATGAATAAAGAAAAATGAATGAATGAATCCCAATCAATGATAAAACATAAAATATCCCTCAAGTGGTTATTCATTTATGTAAATGTACAGTACTTCAACAAGAAGAAGGACATTGTTTTAAAACATTCTAGATTATAAGCTTATATTAATATTTAATATTATTATTATACATATTTTTTTCTTCTTCTTTTTTTTTAATAGATTGTTTTGCCAGCCAGTTTTGTCCTCATTGCTCTGGTCTTCACTATGATTGTGCCACCATTCGGGGAGTACCCCAGTCTGACCCTCACACCATGGATGTATGGACCACAGTTTACCTTCATCAGGTGAGAGTTGTTCTCAGACCCACACACTTTCTAATGTAGTTTGCATGTTTGTTTGTTTTTTAATTTGAGAGATGAACTGGACTCTGCTCTTGTGTATCTCAGTAATGAGCAACCGTCACATCCAAAGATGAAGCACTTCATTCAGACGCTGCTGAAGGACCCTGGCATGGGAACCCGCTGTATGGCCAATCAGCCCTTAGAGTGAGTGTTGAACTTCTTATTTCAAGTGGTTTTGATTTAAACTACACTTATGCAGCTATAATTTGTGTGATGTGTACTCCCTAAGTAGATTCTTATAGAACTAGGGATACCACAACTCTCTTCATAGAGGTTTATAATTATTTACTGCAAAGAATGGTTGTTTAATGAACATTTTAAATATCTTTAAGGTTACTTTAAATCAATGTAATGTATTGCTACTAAATGTCTTTTGAAGTAATAACACTGTAAAAAAATGCTAAAGTGTTTGTCTGGTTTCTAGTGCAACTATCTAGAGCTATCATTTAGATAGTTTAGATATACAGGGTGCACCATTTATATGGATACATCTTAATAAAATGAAAATGTTTGGTAATATTAACATCCTGTTTGTGGCACATTAGTATATAAAGGGGCTTGTAAATAACTCATGGAAGAATAAAGTTACGATAAAGCCAAGCACACCGTTGTTTTTTCTTGTGAAATTCCCGACAAGTTTATTAATGTGTATCTATGTAATTGTCCCACCCTGTAGATATAGTTTTGTTTTTAGAAATAATTAGTCAATTAAGTAGAGGTTTCATTTCAAAAAAGCGAAATAATCCACCATGTGGTAGGTAAAATAATCTTGTTTTCAGTTTGAAATAAGTGAATTATGCTTACCCCATTGGCAGATTATTTAGCTTCACTTAATGTTGTCTGAAAAATAGTTCTTGAATTTAGAGTTTTTAGGCATTTGGACTAAAAACGAAAATATTTTTTTTTTTCAGTGTAATTATTTCACCAACTTTAAATGCTAAAATAAAGAAATTAAATTTTTTTTCAGTAGCAATGCATTAAATATATTTTAAGAAACCATACATCTATTTAAAATGTTGAACAAAAAATATAAACAAATAATAAGCAATAATATAAATATAAACTATATATAATAAAAATATAAACAATAATATAAATAAAGAAACACATCACAGTTTCTGGAAAAATATTCAACCCTTATTAATATTGATTATAATAGGAGATATTAATATTGCAGCATATTTATAATTTCAGAAGGATCATGTGACATAATTTTGTGCGACAAACTATGTTGTTGTTATACAGTTAAAGGTCATGTGAAGTGCTTTGAAATGTGAATATTTGTTTGTAGTGTGACGTAAATTAAACTGAAACAGAGAAAGACAGTAGCTTTGGTTTATCACAGCTAGTGTTGCCAGATCTAGCTGACTTTTTCCAGCCAAAATATTAGATCAATATTTATTTAATTTAAATTTAATTAAATCATAAATTAACCTAGTTATTTTAACTCATAATTTTTAACTATACAGCAACCACTACCAACAGTCACAGAACCACAACATAACCGAATCATATTAGAGCATGTTTTACTTTCGAAAATGGAGGATAAATTCGACCCATTTGCCATTTTAAATTCTTTTGAACACAGTTAGGTGCTGCTTACCAATCAGACAACAGTTCTATGATTGTTCTTGCTGTCAATTGAAAAAAAGAAAAAAAAAAATTATATATATATATATATATATATATATATATATATATATATATATATATATATATATATATATATATATATATATATATATATTGATAAAAGTTGCATAATGTATGTGCAAACGAAGGGGAGTCAAATTTTGATGCAACTTTCCTTCACTAATTCTTGTGGGTGGACCCACACAGTTTGCGCTATGCACTGGTCACTACTAACTGAATGGATTAGGAGCACACAGTTATGTTTTGTTAAAATGGATGTTTTAAAATTGCCTAATTTTTGTCAACCGGCCAATGCCATTTTTAATCCACCCAATTAAATTAAAAGCTGCCCAGTCTGGCAACACTGATAACTGCTGTGCCAGTGAGAGTGGTTGAACTCAAGCACATACTGTATAGCAATAACTTTTGAAGGAGGCGAAACATGTCAGATACAATAGACACATTTGTGGGCCAAAAGATTTAGAGATTTGAGGTGATATAAAAATTAATATTGATCCATTTAGGCGGAAGTGACAATTGCAAGCTTTAAATGCTTCTTTCTTCTTAATGCGAATTTTGTCACTGTTTTGCAGCACACTATCATATAGATATCCTTAAGACTAACATACTTATCCTAACCTCTAAAAAGCTTTATTTTGATCAATATATTTCACTGGACTTTAAAATATCTTATATGTATAATAAATTTAACAGTTACATTCTATTATATTATTGTATACACATGTTTGTATGTGCAGGAACATCTTTACCTGCTTAAACTCAAGCTCAGATTGGGAAGTTCCTCCAGTGTCTCCTGAGGTCAGCAACATCTTATCAAGTCCTGAATGGGATAGCAGAAACCCATCCCCATCCTGTGAATGCAGCACTGATTTGAAGCTCACTATGCTGCCAATGTGTCCTGCTGGAGCTGGAGGACTGCCACCACGCCAGGTAACAATCTGATCATTAAAGGACTGATTATCGCTAAGTTATTGTTATGATGGTAGTCAGCCAGTTTATAGCGATGTTATTTGTGATGTGATGTAGAGAAAAGAGCCAACAGGGGACATTTTGCTCGACATGACAAACAGAAATATCTCTGACTACTTGGTAAAGACTTACACAAAGCTCATCAAGACCAGGTAAGCTGTTTAAAGCTATAGTGCGTGTATAGTGTGTATTTTAGTGTTATTATTCATTTCTCTTTTCATGATGATGACTTATTTTATTTGTGTGCAGCTTGAAGAGCAAATATTGGGTGAATGAGCAAAGGTAAAGTCTCTGTGATATATATTTTATATATATATATATATATATATATATATATATATATATATATATATATATATATATATATATATATATATATATATATATATATTAATTATATAATTATATATTAATTTGTCATGCAGCATGATCTGAATTTGGATCCATTTTCACATGGAAGAAACATAATTTTTACAAATTACAGAAAAAAAAATTGGGCCATTTTGATGCTTGATTTGCTTGCATTATGTTCCAAAATAATGTTTTGTCCAATTAACTATGTTGCTAGTAGCAAAAATAAAGAAGAAATAAAAAATGATTAAATTAAATTAACTTAAAAATATATAATACAAAAATGGCAATGTTTATTGTTATATTATTACATTTATTATTATTTCCTTTTCTCCCATATCTAACACACCTTTGGTACTGAATTATTTGTATTAAAAAAAAAACAAATAAATAAAAAAAATAGATCATATAAATTATTATTTATAAATTAATTATCATTGATTTTCTTTCATATCTAACAAACTTTTGGGGCTGAATTAGTTTGGATTAGCAAGTATATGTAATACAATTGAAAAACCATTGCAGAATAAGTGAAAATTTATGAAAAATCTTACAAAATAACTTACAATAATGGTTCAAAAATTAGTAGCCTAAATTTATATGTTAGGGAAAAATATTAAATACAAATTTAAAAAAGAGGAAAAATCAAGAAAAGTGAAAAATGTGAACAATTTAGTAGAAATTTTTTAGGTTGTAATTTCTTTTGCAATATTTTGCATGAATTTAAATGAATAATCTTTGCATTTCTAAAGATGTTCTGTGACTAATATATTTTTTATGAATAAATCTGTTTAAAATTTAGTTCAAATGCTCCAATAAATATTACCCATATTCAATAAGAAATGGAAAAAAATATTTATTTTCAAAATGGGGTGTACTCAATTATGCTGAGCAATGTATATAGTTTTATTACACTTAGACAGAGCAATCAAGTGGAGTCAAAGTAATTTAATTAAATGTCATTCATTGCAATGAAAACAAAACTTGTAAGCATTAAAATAGAGATGTCTTACAATACCCTAAATGAGACACATTTCATCATACAATAAATTAAATTGCATCCTAAATTATTTGTTAATAAAAAAACAGTTAAAAATGTTACAATTAGTAGATTATTTAGTGAGGCATCTTTATTTCACCAGGTATGGTGGAATCTCTGTTGGTGGAAGACTGCCGATTCTTGATGTGGACCCCGAGGAGATCCAAAACATTTTCTCTCAGCTTGGAAGAATGATGAATATCAGAGGGGTATGCAATTGTATAAACATCACATAAATGAGATTCAGATAAGAGGCATTTAATGTCTTGCTCTGTGCACATAACATATGCATTGCTAACTGACTTCTTTTCTTATATAATAGGGTCGCTATTCAAAGTCAGCCATGGATGAATTAGAAACTTTCCTGCACTACATGGAGAGCGAGTACAATGTTAAGGTATGTTATGTCACCTATTTACAAATCTCTCAAACTTAAGCCACATTAAAAAATGTCTCTGAATAGATGCTCTCTAAATAAAGCCAATATTGTGGTGACTTTATTGTACTTCCTTGTCGCAGGTGTGGTATAATAACAAAGGCTGGCACGCCATGGCCTCCTTCCTGAACGTAGCAAACAATGCCATTCTCCGTGCATATCTGCCACCTCATGCCAACCCCTCAGACTACGGAATTACTGCCATCAATCATCCTCTCAACCTCACCAAAGAGCAGCTCTCAGAGGTCACTGTGTGAGTGTCACTTTCTAATGTATTATTGGTCTAGCAGGACTATACTACTCAGATCTAGTCAAACACTAAATTCACATGTAAATAGGGTCCAGTACGTTTTGTGATTCTCTTCACTAAACCAGTAAACAAGAGGTTTTATACTTTAACCCAATCTTAAAGGTGCAGTATGTAGGATTGTCACCTATTGGTTGGACTAGGTATTGAAGTCCAAATTTAAAACATTGGAGAGGGCTTTTTTTTTCACATAGCCCCTCCTGCAATGACTTGACGTAAATGCATGTTGCCAGATTGACCATACCAACAGGAGCAAGCATGCCTGATAATCAGGCCTTACACTGTAAGCTGCTCAGCTAATGTTGTAATAGTTATATTATTTGCTAATTAAAAACCGCCTCATGTGGATATTTGTAACTCTGAAACTGCATATTTTGGCCGTGCACACAGATATTATGAAATAAAATACGCTGTGTTTTTTACCAAGGCAACCTGGGCTGCTAAAATATAACTGGGTAAACTGGCAGTAGATGAAGTTACATAGACCGAAACAAAGGCTGACATTCTGACAGAACATATTTGGAAAAAAAAATATTTTAACATAAAGTATGATAAACAAGCAAGGTTATTATAGTTAATGAAATTGAACGAAAAAAAAAAACCGAAAACTAAAATATACAATAATTGTCGTTAAGTGAAATAAAAATAAAAATGAGGGTTAAAAAAAAATAGAACTAACTGAAACTGTATTATGTACATACAAAACTAACTAAAACTAACTAAAATTATAGCAAAAACCTGCTTCGTTTTCGTATTTGTGAATGTATTTTATACATAATCTTTTATTGTTAGCCTTTTAGAAGTAAATATAATTCGCGCTGCAAGTGTTTGACCCTTTCACACCTCAAGAGTCTGTAGTCCTGCTGCAATTGGCCAGATCAAGCCAGCTCTCCTCCAGTCATCCTCGCTGTTGCACCCGCGACAAAAACAACGAGTGGACATGACAGCAGCATGGTGACAGCATTAAATACAGACACTTTAAACTATTACTTTAACACATCAGGCCCAATAATGGGTTTTATTTCTGTATCGCGAAGGTAAACAAATCTTTTTAATCTGATCTTCTAGGTGAACCGGTTGAACTAGTTCACCAAATCAGACTGAATCATTTGAAACAATTTGCATCTCCAGTAAGCACTTATCCACAAACTACTTATTTTTAACAAGCCTAATACCACCCTCTGACTTTAAATAATCAAATATATACTCTAATTCAGTTATTAGAGAAGTAACGTAACTGTGTGATACATGCGTGATTCAGTTAACCAAACACAAACAGTACAGCTTGCTGTGTGACTGAACTAAACTTGAACAACTGCAGTGCGGGTGAACCGAGGGCTTAAATGAGAGGATCTAGTGAAAAACGTAAGTATATTTTATAACAGACAGATCGTAATGGAATCTAAATGTTAATCATGATTCAGTTGGGTTGCAAAACTTTACTGTAAGACATTTTTTAGATCATGGTGATGTTTTAACTGACTGAAATGACTATTGCTGACTATACAATGTTGAGTCTTAACATCCACGTTAAATACCTGAACTTCCCATCACTATTGTGTGTCTAACTTTAGATGCAGCCTTGCACACATATTGTACTTAGGGCTGCTATCTTGTTGGCTGTTGTATTTGAATTTGAGGATGGGTAGATGGTTGTGGTAGATGATAGTGTTCATGTGTCCTCTGAATACAGGTTTTAAAAAATGCATGACTGAGTTTTTATTATACAATATTTATTCTGTTGATTTTGAATCTTGCACCTAACAAATATCCTTGTTTAAAAAAAAATCATATAAAAAAAAAAGTCATTTCAAAATATAGAAACTAATAAAACTAGTACATATGCCTCTAAAACTAATTAAAACTAACTGAATTGGAAAACAAAAAGTCTAAACTAAATAGAAACTACAACTAATGAAAAATCCAATACTATTATAACCTTGTTAATAATTATGGTAAGTTAGCATGCTTTTACAGTGTCTACATGGTATTTTAATGCTTAAAAAGAGTCAAAAACTTTCATGCAGTATGTAAGTTTGACACCCAAAGGTTGAACTAGGTATTGCATTCCTAGATCAAAACGCACCCAAGCACTGGTTGCCAGATTAATGACCCACAGTAGTGTCTGTGCCTATCGAGCCTAAACGCTGATTTAAGCCTGATTTAAATTGTGTTCGAAATAAAAGCAACAGACATTTTCAAAGCAGAATAACTGACTTTAGTTTTGTTTTTTAGATATACAAAATGCCTACTTGGCATGTTTTTTTTTTAAATATCTGCAAACATATTTTGCTATTTTTATATTTTAGAAGAGCCAAAATCTTACATAAAGCTTAAATATAAGGTAATTTGGCCACTTAGCCTTAATCCTATACAGATTCCTTCAGGCTGGCTCGCAAAATATGTGTTAGGGTGCTTTCACACCTACACTTTTGTTTCGGAACCTGTCTCGTTTGCCCAGTTAGCACGGTTCATTTGGCAAATGTGAAACCACCAATCGCTCTAGGATCCGTGCCAAATCAATCGCTCCGAGATCGCTTGAATGAGTTGGTCTTGGCTAGATTGAAATGAACTCTGGAGTAAATCGATTGCAGTGGGAAAGCGATCCGATCCGAGCGCGGTTATATAACAGTGTTTTATAAATATGTAATAGGCATACGGCTATATGAAGAGAGAATTATAAGTAGGGCGGGAAGTTTCGCGAGTCTCCGGATGCCCGCAAAACGAATGATAATCTCCCGGTAATCTCGCGTCTCCCTCCTGGTCCTCAAATAGGCTACCTCGCGCACCCTTCTCACCCCTCCCCGCCGCATCTCTCCTCACTCCTCAGACACGTCGCGCGCAACTTGTCAAATACCACCAAACCACCACCTCTCCTAACAGCTGAGCTGGACTCAACAAAATAAACCCTGACACTCTGACCAATGTGAGGAGAGTTTACTCGCACGTGACTTGTTTTAGCTCTTTTGTTCCGATTAGAAACTTTGCAGAGTGAAAGTGAACTGCACCAAGAGCAAAGAGCAACAATGTAACATTTGTAATCTCTGTTTCGGATCAACTGAATCGATTCACAGGTGAAAGCACCCTTAGATTTCCTCTACATATTTCTCTTTATATTTTATTGTATAACTGAAGGCAATTTTTAGTAGCTATTATTTCACTCAGTGTCACAAAATCCTTAAAAAATTATATTTAACACATTAAACACTAGAACTACCAAGGTGGTCATAGTCCTAATTTGATAACTTTGTTGAAATAAAACTCACATGTCTATAATACCCTGACATTTTCTAAATTCTAACATTGTTATTTTATCAAAATTTCAAAATACAACAGAACTATGCGTTTTTCTACCTTCAATTACCTTCAATTACCTTTTCTACCTTCAAATTGGTCGTGGAGTATCTCAAACTGGCTTAAGCAAACTCAAAATCATCAGTCCTCATTTGGACTGCATTTGACACTGTCAACCACCTGATCCTGCTATCTACGCTTGAGTCACTGGGCGTTGCGGGCACTGTTATACAATGGTTCAGATCTTACCTCACTGACTGGTCATTCAGGGTGTCTTGGAGGGGAGAAGTGTCCAACCTACAGCATCTAAACACTGGGGTACCTCAAGACTCTGCTCTTGGGCCACTTCTCTTCTCTATCTATACATCATCTCTAGGACCAGTCATCCAGAGACATGGATTCTCCTACCACTGCTATGCTGATGATACCCAGCTATGCCTCTCTTTTCATCCTGATAATCCCTCGGTTCCAGCTCGCATCTCAGCCTGCCTGTTGGATATTTCACACTGGATGAAAGATCATCATCTTCAGCTGAACCTCGCAAAAACGGAAATGCTTGTAGTTTCTGCCAACTCGACTCTACACCATAACTTTTCAATCCAGATGGATGAGGCAACCATTACTGCATCCAAAATGGTGAAAAGCCTTGGAGTAACGATTGATGACCAACTAAACTTCTCTGACCACATTTCTAGAATTGCTCGATCGTGCAGATTCACACTCTATAACATCAGAAAGATCCGACCCTTCTTATCTGAACATGCAGCTCAACTTCTTGTTCAATCTCTTGTTCTCTCCAAACTGGATTACTGCAACTCTCTACTAGCCGGGCTTCCAGCTAACTCTGTCAAGCCTCTTCAACTGCTCCAGAACGCAGCAGCACGAGTGGTCTTCAATGAATCTAAACGAGCACATGTCACTCCGCTGCTAGTCCGTTTGCACTGGCTGCCAGTTGCTGCTCGCATCAAATTCAAAGCTCTGCTGTTTGCCTACAAAGCGACTTCTGGCCTTGCTCCTTCTTATCTGCTCTCACTTCTGCAGATCTATGTGCCCTCCAGAAACTTGCGTTCTGTGAATGAACGTCGCCTCGTGGTTCCATCCCAAAGAGGGAAGAAATCACTTTCGCGAACGCTCACGCTCAATCTGCCCAGTTGGTGGAATGAACTCCCAAACTGCATCAGAACAGCAGAGTCACTCGCTATTTTCAAGAAACGACTAAAAAAAATACTAAAACTACTAATACTTTCCTTCTTAGACTTTACAGACCTGAAACTTGCCTATAGCACTTATTCATTGTTGCTCTTAGTTGTGTAAATTGCTTCCTTGTCCTCATTTGTAAGTCGCTTTGGATAAAAGTGTCTGCTAAATGACTAAATGTAAATGAAAATTACGTAAATGCAGCATGCATTTCAGTGTCTAGTACTTTTCTCTGTGACTTTGAATATGTGTGCCTCTGTTGCCTGTCAACTTCCTGCTAACATAAACAACTTTCTGATAGCAAAAACATAACTTTGCTTCAGGTACAGTATGTTGTTTAAAACAGCGTATTCAGTGCTGCATGTGTAGGTTGAAAAAGAAAAAGTGTAAAGTCCTATTTTTATTTAGCTAATTTCTGCTTTATTGTTTGACAGTCTCACCACATCAGTGGATGCAGTGGTGGCCATCTGCGTCATATTTGCCATGTCCTTCATCCCAGCCAGCTTCGTCCTCTACCTCATTCAGGAACGTGTCACCAAGGCCAAACATCTGCAGTTTGTCAGTGGAGTCAGTCCTTTGGTCTACTGGTTTGCCAACTTTTTCTGGGATATGGTGAGATTTCTCAATTCTGTCAATTTTTTTTTATGCTTTTGGATAATTGCATGAGTGCTCATGTGTCTGCTCTGTGTTTCGGCCGCAAGTTGAACTACTCGGTCAGCACTGCAATGGTTGTGGCCATTTTTGTGGGATTTGATAAGAAGTGCTATACATCACCCACCAATCTACCAGCACTGATCGCTCTGCTTTGTCTCTATGGGTAAATCAGCAGATTATGTACTATAGATTGATTTAAAGAAACTTAGCTAAGCACAACAGTGATATCCTTCAATGTTGTCTGTGCAGGTGGTCAGTGACACCCATGATGTACCCGCTATCCTACATGTTCAATGTCCCCAGTACGGCATACGTGTCCCTCTCATGCATCAACCTATTCATCGGTATCAACAGTAGCGCCATCACCTTCATCTTAGAGCTATTTGAGAACAACAGGGTAACATTTACATTTGGTTTTCATATCAAATTATACTTTAGTCTAAATGATGCTTTACAAAAAAAAAAAAAAAAAGTTTGCATTAAAAATACATGTTTACACATGATCCTTATTTAAAGTAATTGCTTTTGTATTTTTTTATTACCTTCACAAACCCTTCAGTCTCTGCTGATGTTTAATGAGGTGTTGAAGAAGGTGTTACTGGTGTTTCCTCACTTCTGTCTTGGCCGAGGTCTCATTGATATGGCCATGAACCAGGCTGTGACTGACGTTTATGCTCGATTTGGTAAGCTTTTAACAATACCAAAAAACATTAGATCATTTGTTGTTTAAAATCCATGGCCTTGATTGCTAGTCATTTTAATGTAATTTCTAACAGTAATCATGCATGTCTTTTGAAAATTAAGCTTGCACATAAACAAAAAAGATATATGTATACATAAATATTCAAATATTTAAAGTTTTTGGTCCCACTTTATATTAAGTGGCCTTAACTAATATGTACTTACATAGGAATTAATCGCTTCTTACAATGTACTTAGTGTGTATATACATGTATTTACTGTGTACTTATGCTTGATTAAATACATGTATGTAATTACATCTGTAACTAACTTTTGTAATTACATTTGTAAAAAACACCGTTGACCATCCCTTACACCTTAACCCACCCTTAAACCTACCCATGCCACTAAACCTGTCCATAACCCAACCTCTATCCCAACTCAAAAGCACCACAAGTTTTGTCAAATACATTATAAACACAGTAAGTACATTGTATTTATTTTCTGATGTAAGTACATAGTAGTTAAGGACACTTAATATAAAGTGGGACCAAGTTTTTTTTGAAAAACAAAGGCCTTCCATGATTAAATCTAGACAAGTAGGTTTTTAAATGAATATTTTTGCTAGGAAAATTATGAGACGTACAACACCAGAATTACTTTCAGTCTCTTGTATGTGCAAACATTAGTGTTAAATTGCTGGGTGCAGTTTACCTAACAGTGTAGTACACCTAAACAAAAAATTCTGTCATCATTTAGTTAAGCTCAACCTGTCCCAGACCTTTTTGAGTTATTTTTTTTCTGTTAACCAAAAAAAATTTTTAAATGCTGAACATCTGTTACCATTGACTTCCCTAGAATTTATTTTTCCCACTATGGAAGTAAATGGTTACAGGTTTCTAACATTTTTAAAAGTAAACAATTTGAGGGAGACTAAAAGGTGAGTAAAAAACATATTTGAGGTTCTGTCTTCTGTTGAGCACAAAAGAAAATACTTTAAAGAAAAAGTATTTTGCTGATACCTATCGACCTCCACAGTGAAATCTACGGAAGTCAATGGGAACATGCTACCAGCATTTTTTAAAATATCTTTTTATTTTTAACATAAGACAAATATGCAAATATGTTTGGAACAAGTAAAAGATGAGTAAACTATGGCAGTATTTTCCTTTTTGTTGAACTATCCATTTAACAACCACCAGTAATGCTAATAGCAATGCTTTTTGAATTCTTCATAAAGAACCTTTTATACTGAACCAAATTGTAACACTTAGCAAAGATTGCTAATATGCATTTATCATGTAGTATCTCAAATGTCGTAAGATGTGAGCCAGAACTGCCACTACTGCTCCTTTAAAAGGGATCCTAATTGCTTGATGCCTTTTGTCACAGGAGAGGAGTTTTCCATGGATCCGTTCAGATGGAACTTTGTGGGGAAGAATCTCTTCTGTATGGCTGTGGAGGGTTTTGTCTATTTCATTTTTAACCTCCTCATCCAGTACAAGTTTTTCCTTCATCACTGGTGAGAGCAAAATAACATTATTTACATCCACTGAGATTCTTTTTAATATTCATTTCCAGACATTTAATCTAGAACTACAAAAGAATTCTTAAAAGAAAATGGGATCTGTTTAATATTAATTTACTTTGTGCTCGCTTTAGCTTTGAGAACAAAAACGGAACCTGATTAGTAATGAGTTTTTTTGTGTGTATGTAGGATATCAGACTATGGGATGAGCCTAGGTACAGATGAAGATGATGATGTAGCTCAGGAGAGAGAGCGCATCTACAAAGGGGGGAATAAAAATGACATCCTTCTAATCCGAGACTTGTCAAAAGTAAGTGATCAGATGTATTAACATAAAAAGAGATTATATTTTGTAATCAACGTCAATGGCTTTGATAAAGCATTATTGCCATGCTCTTTATCTTAGACCTACAGGCGCAGAAAACGACCAGCAGTGGACAAAATCTGTGTAGGAGTTCCAGCGGGGGAGGTATTACCAAAAAGCCTTATTTGTAAACTCTACATCTGAACTTCCAATTGATATAAACAACTGAAAAACAATGTTGTCAACATCTGCTTTTGTTTCGTAGTGCTTTGGGCTTCTTGGTGTAAATGGTGCAGGTAAAACCACGACTTTCAAAATGCTAACTGGAGACACAGATGTGACATCAGGGGAGGCGTCTGTAGCAGGATACAGGTAACACAAACTACACAGAGTTACAGCTTATGTTTAAAGTAAAAAAAACTTTAGATATATATGCATTAGCTGCACATGCTAATCATAAACTATTCTTTTCTACAGCGTTCTTTCCAACATCCTGGATGTGCACCAGAACATGGGCTATTGTCCTCAGTTTGATGCCATAGATGAGTTGCTGACGGGTAGGGAACACCTGTACCTGTATGCTCGCCTTCGTGGGATCCCTGAGTCTGAGATTAGCAGAGTAAGAATTTCAACCCTTCAGTAACTTCATTTACATCTTATGCCTTTTGCATCTCTAAACCCCCACTCTTAAATTATGTTCCTCTTCAAATCTGTGACATCACCCTGGCTTTGTTTCCATCCAAAATTGTCAATTAGATTTAGGCACAAAACTAGAAATATCTCATATATCATTCGCAAATAAAGAATCGTCTTCATCAAAAAAAAAAAAAAAAAAAATCATGACTTCCTGAGAATTGGTGCCAAAAGATGAAAACACTTTATTTTGATGGTCCATTTGAGTATTAGCAGACTGTCTGCTTAATATCTGTTGATACTGCTCCTTCAACAGACATTTAAGTGAAGTTAATTTATGAACTAATTTTTAGAGGAGCACAAGCTTATGATTGATAGCAGCTGGTCCACATTAGCTAACACTGATTTACCAATCAGACGACTCCTTAACCACTATAAATAACCAGAGCATCTTATCTCAGCCTTCTTCGTCTTGGAGAATCCCCCCTTCCACCCCTACTCCTCCCAATTTCTTGTCAGGGCAGCACGGAGGCCTAATGGTTAGCATCATTGCCACACAGCAAGAATCAAGCTCAGACACTACCTGCCCAAGTTGGAATTTCTGTGCTGAGTTTGCATGTTCTCCCTGTTTTTGCGTGGGTTTTCACCGGGCTCTCCCGTTTCCTCCCACAGACCAAAAACATGTAATGTAAGTAAACTGATAAATCTAAATTGACAGCATAGACACTCCATAGCATTTATTATCTACTTTTAACATTATCAAGCAGGGGGAGTTCTCGAGACCTACCTGGACTCCCCTCTCATGCTGCAATGGGGTGGAGCCCCGTGCTCGAGGATCTCACGAGCTCTCTCCCGGGACAGCATGCCAAACACGCTTCATAATCAATCATCAGCTAAGAGTGCACTCTTGAACTGACTATTAGAAACTTTGCAAGTACATGTCATATAACCCTAACCCCAACCTAACACGCTACTTATAATCTAATGAGAATTAGTTGGCATGTACATGCAGTGTAACTTAAATTAAACAAATGGACCATCAAAATAAACTAATGCCAAAAAAAAAAAGACATTTTCTGTGGTAGGAGAAGCTAGTGCTTTTTAATTTTTTTTTTTAAACAAATTACTCGCACCTCAAAATACAAAGACAAAAAGCAATAAATGAGCAGTGGCTTTTGGAGAAGTGAGACCATTCTTAGGCTATAATTCCAAACCACTTTGCTGACGGACTTTGGCTAAGAGATTTTAGAGTGACCAAAACAACATTTCAGATGTTGTGCTATGTGGTCTGTCCGTTGGTTTTTCATTAATGTTGTCCCATCGAGCTCATTTTTATTATCATATGATCTGTTAAATTAATATCGCATTTCTTTTTTGATGTGCATGTTGGAATTTTTTTGGTAAGTGTTCCTATTGTAGTTTATGAGCAGTTTTTTTGATGGAATAAAAAGTTTAGTCTACTCAATTGTGTGCATAAGTTGTATGGCATTTTCAGCCTGATTTCACAAGAAAATTTAACTATTTTGTTGAGTCATACGAAACGTACCATTTTAAAAAGGAAGTTTGGCACCCAACACTGTCCCTAAACACAATCATCACATCATCGGGGGATAAGCAAATCGTACTAATTTGTACGAATGAGATTGTATGAATTCATACGAATTAGCAGGGCCAGACTATTTCTATTACTATTACTATTTTTGCTATTTTTGCAGAGAATTTTGGTAAAAATCTGCGAATTTCTGTGGAACTATTTTGGGAGTATCATGACTAAAACCTTAATTAATGAAATAAAAATTAATACCTTTTTAACTTTTATTTAATGTTTAAATTGCAAATCTAATTAGATTCACTTTATTTGTTTAACAAAGCAAGTCTCTCATATCATATATCTACTAAAAGACAAAAAATATTACTGTACAAACTGCACTGTACATAAATCAGATGAACATTTTCATATTAGTCAGTAATATTTATGTAATTAAATAAAAAAATAAATAAATTTAGATTGACGCATTTACTCAAATAAATAAACAGAATTAATGATTAATCTGCGGAATTCTGCGCGCAGATTCCGTGTGGGTCTACGAATTAGCCACTAAATCAAAAAGGTACAAATTGCCGTGAGATTGTGTTGGCATTTCCATTAAGCACATTCTTATGTTATATTCTAAAATGCACATAAAACTAGATGGACAGAAACCTAGCTAAAGATTTGAACAAACCTTAAAACATTGTGTATGAGTTTGTTAACATTGGCTTTCATTTGTTGTCTTGTACTGTATATGTACAGTATAATGATTTTAAAATGATTAGGCACAGTAAGATGATGCGAAAATAGCAGAGTCTTCTGTTGACTTTAGTTGTTTGCTCATTGATCAGATTGATATGCTTCACCAACACAATCTCATGGTGAATATTTTATGGTAGATTACTAACTGATTCCTAATTATGAGTCTCATGTGTAAGTTTTCTTACAATCTGTTGACGCCTCAGACAGTGACAGTTAAGTTTAGAAGTAGACCTTCATGCTTTCTGTAATTAAACCTTTTTACATGAATGAGACAATACTAATATGAATTAGACAACAACTTGCATAAACACGAAACAGTAAGATTTCACCACAAGATGACTGTGTAGTCTTAGCAGCAGGCTGATGCCAGTTCAACATGTTCAATCAGCCAATGTCAATGTGCAATGAGCAATGTGTTCTTGTTGCATGTCTGGTCTTTTGTTTACTTCAGTAATCTGCAGTCTTTTTAAAACTATAATTCTCAAACAATGCTGTCTCATTAATTACGTATGTTTTGTGCAGGTGGCAGAGTGGGGCATTCAGAAGCTGGGTCTGTCTGAATATGCAGGAAACTGTGCTGGTACCTACAGCGGGGGCAACAAAAGGAAGCTGTCTACTGCTATAGCGATGATTGGATGTCCTCCTCTGGTGCTGCTGGTATGTTTTTTTTTCCCTAAACATTCCCGTGGTCATGGCGCTAAACAAAATCACTGCTGTAATTGAACCCTGTTCATATTTGCAGGATGAGCCCACAACAGGAATGGACCCTCATTCCCGTCGCTTCCTGTGGACTGCCATTCTGAGCATCATCCGGGATGGGAGGGCAGTCGTTTTGACCTCTCACAGGCAAGAATACTTACATTGATGCAGAACTGGAGAGAGTTTGTAAATGAAAACTTAATTACTAAATTCAATTTGCAGTACCATAAACAATAACTAAATATAAAGATAACATAAACAGAAACTCAAACTAAAATGGTGAAAAATCCTGTCAAATCTGTCATATTAAATGCTATGATTTCAATTCAATTCATCTTTATTTGAATAGCGCTTTTACAATGTAGATTGTGTCAAAGCAGCTTCATATAGAAGATTATAGTAAATTGAAATGGTGTCAGTCCAGTTTTCAGAGTTTACAGTAAGTTCAGTTTAGTTCAATTTATTGTATTTTGATTTTCACTGCCAATAGTCCAAACACTGAAGAGCAAATCTATCGATGTCCTGAACAATGCAAGCCAGTGGTGACAGTGGCGAGGAACAAACTTTACCAACTGGCGAAAGTGAGGAAGAAAAAAACTTGAGAGAAACCAGGCTCAGTTGGGCACGACCATTTCTCCTATGGCCAAATGTCTTGTGCAGCAGAGCTGCAGTCAATAACATGTAACATGTATGACAAGTAGTCAATAACATGAAAAATGTATACAATATTCAATAGGGAGCCATTGCAATGATAAAATAACTGGAGTAATATGATCATATTTCTTTGTTCTAGAAAGTACTCTAACAGCTGCATTTTGAACTAGCTAAAGTCGCATCGCTTATACTTGTCTTCATTTACACCTGCTTAAAAGATGCTAATAATGTTTTGTTGTTATTTTTTTTTAAATAAAATGCACTATTATTTTTGCACATTATTATTATTATGATTGGTGTGTTTTGCATTTACAGTATGGAAGAGTGTGAAGCTCTCTGTACTCGCTTGGCCATCATGGTCAATGGGACATTTAAGTGTCTGGGCACAATCCAGCATCTGAAATACAAGTGAGTATATTCCCTTTTATGTCAAAGTTATGTCCAAATACAGAACAAATGGTTGTTGATTCACTCAGGATTATGTGAGGTTTAAAGATAGGTTTATTCAATTTCTAAATAAAAGAAGGTCTGCGATAAACAAAACTTGATGATAATTTACATTTTAGTCTACAACATAAAAAAGAAACAAAAATAATAAAAAAAAAGAATTTTATTTACAGATTTTATTTACTTATTATATATATATATATATATATATATATATATATATATATATATATATATATATATATATATATATATATATATATATATATATATATATATATTATGAAGAGTTCAGATGCACTTCCACCAAAAATGAGATAATGACATTAAGGGAATGCTTTAGGCACGTAGTACATGTTCAACAAATAGATTTGCTTCAAAACCTCTACGTCTCAGGGTCAGCTCATTCAAAAATAACAGTTTGTTGGCAAAAGGAGCCAAACGCCACTTGCCTTTGACAACAAAAGCAGCTATATCCAGAGAACCAATCAAAATGCGCGAATGCGGAAAAGAAAACACAATGTGCAGTTGAAGTGTAGCATGCATTCTTAATGCTTTTTTTTTGTGCAGTGACTCTACATTGAATGAGTCTAATTTACTATACATTAAACTGCCACTACATTTCACGAAAGACAGAATTAGGATGCCGTTCTTTTATCCAACGTGGATGCTGTGAGAATAAACAAAGGACCAAGACCAAGTATGATGAGAATTAATGTATGATAGCTTCTAAAATTGTCTGAGAGACATCCCCTTTTTGCCCAGTAGACCTAGCTTGTGTTTTATTTGCTAATTTAAGCTATATTTAAAAGATAAATAGAACGTATAAAACTATACATTATTTATATCACTTCATAATACCTATGCATCTGATAAGCTTTTTATATTAATTGACAATGCACAGATACTGATGTTTCATAATGTTTTACACTACATTATTTGAAAATAACAAGCTTAGTTTACAATGTTTACATTGCTCTACATACATTAAATCTAAATCCCAAGTATCAGAAATGACAACAGATTCTTAAGATTTAATTAATGTCAGCTATAATGTTATTGATTAATGCACTTACTTGACAGATTTCATTCATTCATTTCCCTTCTGCTGTTTCCCTGGTTTATTACAGCGGAATGAACCGCCACTTAGTTGACAGATGTATTTTTAATTTTAGTTGGTTGTGTAATGTATTTTATGTTTGGTAAAATAATTTATAATCGCATCTTTAGTGATGTTCAACAAATACACTGTCTTGTCCTTATAGGTGGATTTAGAGGTTTTTGCAAAAACAGCAGAAGTGGATTTAGCTGGTTTTGATGCAAAAGAAAATCTACCTTGTTTAAAACCAAAGAATTTTTTTAAGTTACATTTTTGAAAAAAGTTGTTTTATTTACTAGCTCATAACCTTATATTACATATAAAATGAAACTTCTAAACCTAATCAAAAAAGCCTGATAGAAATTGCTCATTTACAAGAAAAGAGGTCAGATGGATTTACAGGGTTTTGCATCTGAACTCTTCATATATACTGTATGTATTTATGTATATATATATTAGTGGTGGGCCGTTATCGGCGTAATGTGGGTCTTTTATCGCGCAATAAAAAAATATTGCCGTTAATCTTTTGTCAAAGGTGGGTTGGGAGCTGGGTCTATTCCACTCAAGCTATGATGACTTTCACCTTGATATTTTAGCGCGGATGTATACCTGACCGTTGAGCAGTTCGGCAGTTTCACTTTAACTCATGAACATTTCATTTATGCCTTTGTGACAAACTGGGGTATTAGACGCAAATAAGGAGTAAGGACTGACGCACGCCAAATGAAATGAAAAAAGAAACTTCTGCATTTCGTGATGTGTGTGTGTGTGTGTGTGTTTGTGTGTGTGTGTGTGTGTGTGTGTGTGTGTGTGTGTGTGTGTGTGTGTTTGTGTGTGTGTGTGTGTGTGTGTGTGTGTGTGTGTGTGTGTGTGTGTGTGTTTGTGTTTGTGTGTGTATCTGCGGTCGTTTACTGACAGCCACTTGTGTGGAGCGCTAGTCGGAAAATGCCGAAAAGTCCTACATGAGGGTAATAGTTTGATTGAGGTGTTTACATCAATAATGGCGCTAATATCTGCATACTCCACGTCTAAATTCCATTTCTGTTTAGTTCAGTTATGACTTTAGTCAGATTAAGGTGATCAAAATTTGCTGTTTTGAGCTTATGTAGGCCTACATTTCAAAATTCATGTTTAACTGAATAAACAGTTAGTAAACACAAGTACATCTTATTGAACATAATTTATTTTCATCACCAATTATCATAGTAGAACAGTTTCTCAAGCAGTTTGTGATGCATTTTGAAAACAAGAGATGACCCTCTGGTCTAATGTGCCACCTGGCTTGAGAAACTCGTTCTCAAAGACGTATTGTTTGGGTAGCACACATATTCTGAATGCCTTCAGCAGAATTCAAATGAGGCATTTTATCTAGATTAATCTAGATTCATTCCAAGATTAATCTAGATTATTTATTTTATTATATATATAATTGTCCATCATTAAAGGCACAGCATGTCATTTCTGACACCATGAATGGAAGTTGTGGTCTTCATTACATACAATGGGACTCCTGCAGAAATGGTGTTTATTGGTCAAAGTATTCATCACAACTTGTTATCATAGTAGTATGAAGCAGAGTCAGCCCAAAAGCCATCGAAGTGAAATGATACCACTAAAGTAATTGCAGACAAGAGAACAACACAATGCACAGAAACTTTTAAGCCAGGGTTCCCTGTTTCTGATTCATCCAGTTATGACATAGGGAAGAAGCAGTGCTGTTTTATCCAGCCTGATCTCATGAGAAAACGTAAGTATTTTACGTTTTGCCAGTTTAGTGGCTACTTCGTACGAATTCGTACGAGTTCAGTCGTACGAAATGGTACGATTTTAAAAAGGAGGCGTGGCACCTGACCCCACCTCTAACCCCAACTGTCATTGGGGGATAAGCAAATCGTACTAAATTGTACGAATTAGATCGTACGAATTCATACGAATTAGCGACTAAATTAAAAAGTTACGAATTGCCGTGAGATTGTGTTGGTTTTATCATATAATAGTACATTTTAAGCTTCTGTTTTAATGCTGCTCTGTGCAGTCTGATAAAATACACAACATATTAAAGCGTCTTCTGTGTTTTTTTTTCTGCTTTCTATAAAAACCAAACTGGAAATCAAGACATTAGCATGGCAACGCAGTCCATCTCACTAGTTACAGTAAATTACTAAATTTGAACATTCTATAAAACAATTAGTATAATATAATTACTCAAGTCAGCAGAATATATAACACTGCTCTCATGTTCTCTGGTCAATTTTTAAATATTGTGCCTTAAAAGTCTCACATTTCAAACATGATATTCAAAAGAACTTTTAGCAATGAAGTTGTCAACAAAACAAGTGCATTCTTAATTATTCTTGTAAATAAACAGGTTTGGAGGAGGCTATGTAGTGACAATGAAGATCAAAGCCGCAAAACCAGGCCTTTCTCCAGACCTGGTCCCGGCAGAGTCCTTCATGGACAGCAGTTTCCCAGGATGCATCCAGCGAGAGAAACACTACAACACGTTACAGTATGAAATCGCAGCTGCCTCGCTAGCACGGGTCTTCCAGCTAGTGTTGACCAACAAAGAAAGACTGAACATAGAGGATTATTCTGTGTCGCAGACTACATTAGACCAGGTAACCTCACCAGCATGAGCAAACTTAAGGTTTTTTAGCATTTTCATTTCACTGCATACAAGAAGAATCGCTTGGTGATGTAAAATTGACATGCCCTGCTTAAGGGACCTTCTATTTAAAATGAGTTATTGGTTGAAATTCCAGTGCTGAGATTGGATTCGATTTGCTCAGGAGATGTGACTGACAGGCCTAACAGCTCATGTGTTTCAATGTCTTACAGGTGTTTGTGAGTTTTGCCAAGCAGCAGTCAGGAGAAGACGACACCGCCCCATCACATCTCAGACAGTCAGGGCCCAAACGAGAAAAAAAGGTCTCGCCGCTACAAAGAGTCGCAACAAAAAACAGATGAAATGACCTTCATAAGGACTATGATACAATCACTCATGGCTGAGCGTACATTACATCATGTTATGAAGTTTTCTAAAGCCTTTTTGTATGTGTATTTCAACACAAAACTAACTGCATCTATTTGAAGCTTTTTTTATTATACATTGTTACATTTTTGAACATCTGCCATCAGTTTATAGCACTGAGCCAAAGGTCAGTCTCCACCCACTTTAGCACTGATGAATTGACAAATTGAAATCGAAATAGATGTACAGAAATCTAGGATTTCTTCTTTTTTTTGCACGCAACACTAGCTTTTTAGGCTTCCTTACAATTCAATAAAAACATATCTTTATACAATTATAAATATTGGTTTTGCAGTTGTTCTTTGTTGTACACATTTTTCGAACAATGAATCTGCTTTAGTCATGCTTGTGTTATCATAATAATTCATCTAGGTGTGTTTGTGCTATCAACGGATAAGCCAAAACACTGATGCACCAGTTCTGAAGTGGTCATCAGGAGCCGGAGATTTCCCTGGGGGGGCGCTCATAAATTGGGCCGGTGTAATGCAGTTTCACACCGGACATGGAAAGCTCTAGTCCGTTTTTAATCACACAGACCTAACAGCAAAGTCAGTTTGCAAGCAATGTATGTTCAATCCCATCGCTGTTTGTAATAGGCTATTTTCCAGATTCTAAGGGCCCTATCACACACACCCATCATACATCACCATACCTCCAACCTTAATTTTACCATTTTCTGCTACATTGTTTAAATAGAAAATTCATTTGCGATACTTTGTGGACTTGTGTTTTTCGGTCAAGAAAAGAGGTGTTAATACGCATTGTTAGTGCGTTGCTGTTTTGAGGAACTAAAATAGACTGTGCAATAGACCAGCTGAGAGGAGGTCTAAAGTCCAGCTTTCTCACTTAAAGTCTCACTTACGCATTGCTTAAAACACACAGGATGCACAGCAATACACACATATCTTTACAAATTAAAAAGAATTAAAGGAATAAAATATTACAAAAATGATTAATTTCTACATAAATATAAAAATCACTACCCTTATGCCTTCTTTATCCATGAAAGAGAGAAAAAGAATGTAAAGGTAAAGGCTGATTAAAGGAGGTTTGTTCTTTATCCTCTTGCTGCAGATGTTGTTGAACTGTGTTTTGCAAGTTGAGCATTCGGTTTTTCCACTTACAAAGTCTGCCATGTAAATAGGAAATGCACCGTGGCGCGACGCAACTGACTCTTAAAGACAATGGGAGATGAGACTCTGGTTGGTTTATTCCCAAAACACAACTATAACTCATTAAGAAAATAATCTCAACCCTATTAGACCATGCGCCCTGACGCAAAGCGGATTTTTCCGTCCATAAAAAAGCAAATGTGGATTCGGACACACCCTTAAAGCTTTTGCACCCTGTGCTGTAGATTTTGTCCCTAGATCATAAAAATAAAGCACTAAAAAACAAGCCACTCGAATCCCTCTGTATTACAATATTACGGGACTAATACTGCAATTGTAGAGTTTACAGTATGCATTAAAGGGCCATGAAACCCCCTCATTTCAGCAGGGTGTTTTCACACCTCTACTTTGGACAAAGTCAGAAAAGTGGGCGTGTCCAGCTCTGCTTAGGGGGGAGTGTCGAAGGAACTAAAGTGGGAGGGTGTGGGAGTGTCTATTTGGGCACGCGCGAGTTTCAGAGTCAAAATATACACATACACACACATATACACACACACACACACACACACACACACACACACACACACACACACAGACAGGAGAAAGTGATGGTGTTTAACCTACATGGACATCTGTAGTCGAATTATTAGCGAAATTATTAAATGGTGGACTTTAACTGCAGTTTGGCTCTTTCATTCAAGGAATTCATTCATGCCCCTCGCGACAAACGAGATATTTGATTCGAGGAACTGCTCTAAGCGTGTATTTTTCATGCAATGTTTGATACCGCATGGCGAATGAGAGAAAAAAAAAACCCTCCGCATTTCCCGGAAACTTAGATGCACACGGCAGGTAGTCACAGAAAGCCACGTGTGTTATTCCGGTCACAAAATGCGGCGAAAACCCTACACGAGGTTAAAGTTTGGCTGTGGTGCTAACATGTTTACACTCGGTGCAATAGTTAATTTAGTTCGATACGAACAAACTGAATAAACAAAGAGCACTGGTCGCTCACTTACCAAATCTGTAAAGACAGGACAATCACCAGCAACTAGAGCCGCGTCTTTATAAAAAGAAAGCTACAAGAGAATCCGGATCTCAGCGCTTGCAGATGAGAACAGCTCTCAGGTAAACAATAATCCTCCTTAGACACGTAAGTTATTGTTGTCGAGCGTCGCGTACACTGTTAATCCACACGTGACTCCAGCTGAGATCTCACAATACCCTTCTCTCTTACAGAGAGAAAATGAAAACGAAACTTAACTGCAGCAAACAATAAAAGCAACACTTCACGCTTGTTTTGCCAACACAACATGGTGTGTCTGCCATCTAAACACTGTGGCAGTAATGAATATTAATGAAGTTGCACAATAGAGCGCGCTGATTGGTTTGAACCAAGCCTTACTCATGCATTAATGCATCACACTGTAAGACGTAATAAGACTCACTCTGGCACAGATGCCCAGTCTGCACGCTGGAATACAACGCTATTATGTCATGAGCGTGACGCAGCTTCAAAAATTCGTTTCAAATCGGAAGTATGAATTTGCTTGAAAAAACGCAAAAACAACCAATTTACACTTTTTAGTGAAATATAGGTGTCCTAATAGTGTTTTTAGCAGTGTGGGACACAAATACGACTGTCAACAGCTCAAAAAATGTGTTTTGGTGTTTCGTGACCCTTTAAAAGAGTGGCTTGCTGGTGTACATTTGTTAAAAGCACACATTCTCTCGCACTTATGACAGAAAGCATGAACCCATAATTCTAACAAATAAAGCATGCTAGATGTTCAACTGTTACATTTTTATCGGTTCAATTTTTCTTTGTTTTTATCTGTCAGCATGATGGAAGTTTTTGTTATTTTGTCACATGTAACCTTTTTTAATGAGCAAACATTTTTTTGCAAGGCATTAAGGTAGGCTCAGACCCTTTCAAAAGTAAAAAAAGTTATCAATACTTTATTTTACTTTTATACAGTACCCTGGTCTACTATAACATTTTACAAATGAACATAGTAAATCTATAAAGCTGGTTGGTATTTATTATTATTATTGTAATTTAAAAAAATTTATTAGTTTTCTGTGAAGAATTGGTTGCTTAAAAAGTCACGTATGTTTTTTAGCATTTATGTGTATACTTCTTTAAAACATTATTTTTTTATTAAATTTTTTGTCTTTACAAGAGTCCTGTGACACCAAAGCATTAGCAGCAGATCCTTTAAATCTAGTGGTTTGTAAGGTGGAGTCACCATCTTGTAGGTCTGGCAAATCCCACAGATGCTCAGTTTCATTGAGATCTGGAGTATAGAGTTAAACCTTCTTCGCCATGTTCTTCAAACTATTCCCGAACAATGTGTCCAGTGTGCTTTAACCTGCTGAATGAGGCAACTTCCATCAGTAAACACCTTTGCTATAAAGGAGTGTACCTTGTAGGCAAAAAATATTTAGGTGGGTAGTATTTCTGCAGTTTACATGGCCTCATACATGACACTCCCTCCACTGTGTCATCCCACAATGCATCCTGGCACCATTGCTTCTCCAGGTAAACAGCGTGCACATACACTACCTGACAAAAGTCTTAGGAACAGCAAATAACTTGACTTCTAGTTGATTGTTTGGTATCAGAAGTGGCTTGTATGAAAGGCAAAGGCCTCTAGATTATGCTTATTTTACCATAATGTCATGATTTCTAATTATTAAATTAAGGTCTGACATTGTGAGACAAAAGTCTTGTCGTTTAACAGAAATAATATACAGTATATAATATAAAGTCATGGTGCAGTGGAGAAAGAATGACTATTGTGTATGATTCCGAGCTTGGAGGACTGCATCCATACATCTCTGCAATAACTCAAATAACTTATTTATAATGTCATCTGGAATGGTAAAGAAAGCACTCTTGCAGGACTCCCAGAGTTCATCACAATTCTTTGGTTTCATACTCCTTCATCTTACCCCAGATATGCTCCATAATGTTTATGTCTGGTGAATGGGCTGGCCAATCCTGGAGCACCTTGACCTTCTTGGCTTTCAGGAACTTTGTAGTGAAGGCTGATGTATGAGAAGGAACACTAACCTGCTGAAGAATTTGCCCTCTCCTGTGGTTTGTAATGGGCAGCACAAGTGTTTTGATACCTCAGGCTGTTGATGTTGCCATCCACTCTGCAGATCCTCTCGCACAACCCCATACTGAATGTAACCCCAAACCATAATTGTTCCTTTACTATAACTTTCTCACAAAGTAATTTCTGTTAGAATCTTGGGTCCATGTGGGTTCCAATAGGTCTTATGCAGTATTTGTGATGATTGAGATGCAGTTCTACAGATGATTCATCAGAAAAATCTACCTTTTGCTACTTTTCCAAATGATCAACTAAAAGTCAAGTTAATATTTGTTGCTCTAATAACTGGGATCGACGGCAAGACTTTTGTCAGGTAGTTTACATGCCTGTACATTCGAAATAATAGAACATTTTAGACCAGGGGACCTTCTTCCACTGCTCCAAGGTGCAGTTGTAAAGTTTTGGTACCCATATTGGCACATTCAACAGTGGACAGCAGTCTTCATAGGAACATTGATTGGTCTACGGTTAAGCAGTAGAGTGTAATGCACTGTAGATATTCCATTAAATGTGCAATATGTAGGATTGATTGCTGGTTGAGCTAGGTATTTCAGTCAAAATATTGGAGAGGGTTTTTTTTTTTAACCCGGTGTAGTGCTGGAAAGTGCATCACTGCCGAATTATGCCTCCTCACATTGACCAGTATAGTGTAATGTAGGTGTAAGATTAAAAATATGTTCAGATATATGGTAGTTAAAGTGTGGAATCTACGTTACTTTTCAAAATGTTGGATTTACTTGGATTTTCATCTTTGTACATTCTGATTGGCTGAGTGACAGGTTGGTTGTTACTTTTGTCAGCGCTGACTGGTAAGAGAAGTAAAACAGGTCACGTTTCACAAGCTGTCTCCGGTGATTTACTTTATTTACTTTGAGAGTGAGTCACGCAAAATACTCGAATCCTATATTACATAGGTATTAGATGTCGGGGTAGGGTTAGGAATAAGAAGTGTGGTTGGAATTAGGCAATCAGGTAGTGAATTCAGCAAAGAGGTGCATAATTTGACAGGGGTGCATTTCACAGCACAACACCAGCCCCTTTTCAGATGACTCCAAGCAAATGCAGGATGCCAGATTGATGACACCAACAGAAGCGAGTGTGCCTGATGGGCAAGCCTTACACTGTAAGTTGCTCAGCTAATGTTTACATTTGTAATCTTTATATTAATTGCTAATGAAAAACCACATCATGTAAATTTTTATCACTCTGAATCTGCATCTCATTTTAGATGCAACAGGAGGTCACATTTTTAGCCTTTACATTGAGGTAGCCTTTAAGACTGAAATTAAATACGCTGTGTTTTCTGCCAAGGCAACTTTGTTACCAACTCAAGTACTTTACCATAGCATGGTTCAAAAACACCAGAGAATTGACTATAAATTACTAGTAGTCATGTGGGTTTACAACTCAAACACACCAATGTTCTGCAAAACACTTTAATGAAATACAAAAATCAACAATCAATATCGATGTCTCACTCTACATCATGTTTTTGCTTTACACTTGTACAAGACTTACTCCACTCATAGGCCACCTGCACATTAGACTGTATTTTTAAAAGTCACTGTTAGTGTCATTTTTAGCATGTGTCACATAATGAAATGATCAAAACAATAGATGTATTTATGCAGTGTATAATATGACGTTTGGTGAGGCATCCAGTGACAAAAGTGCATGTAGATTCATCCTCCATCCAGCAGATCTTAGAAGAAGAGTGGAATGATGGCCGTTCTCAGCTCAGGATAGTCTTTGAATTCCTTCACGTAGGTTTTATGCTTTGCCCGAGCCCATATAGTCATCTGAATAAAACTCAAAAATGCGAAAACTCCAACTGCGGAAACATGTTACGTTTTTTAATCAGGCAGATGCTGCAAAATATTTCAAGATTTCCCACTTAGCTGATGATCAATAAAGCGTAATTGTCATATTGTCCTAGGAGAAAGCCCTGAGCTTATAATATCCTCGAGCCCAGGACTCCCTCCTGTTAGAAGGGTGAGAGGGGAGTTCGAGCTCAGGTAGGTCTTGAGAACTCCCCTGCTTGTCGTTGTGTGAGAAGTGTAAACTAAGGTTATCTTAGGTGATAATTTGGATTAGTCGATTGGCTATGGATTATGTTTTTGGATGGTGAGAGGAAATCAGGGAACCCACGCTAACACAGGGAGAACATGCAAACTCTGCACAGAAATGCCATCTGGCCCGATAAGAGGTTAGACCAGCGGCGTTCTTGCTGTGAGGCGACAGTGCTAGCCACTGTTCAAGACGAAGATAACTGGAGTGAAATGCTCTGGTTATTTATAATGCGTCCGTAATCATCTAAAAGGAAAGATTAGGGAGCTAATATGGTGCCAGCTGTGTTGATCATCAGCATGTGATCCTCTCGAAATTAGTTTATAAATAAACCACACAATGTGCTGAAATACTGTATATAAAGCAGGTTCCAAAAGTCAAAGACCACCAGTAAAAAATGACATTTACATTCATTTAGTTAGCATCCAAATGAAGTATATTGGGGAATAAGCAGCAATTCAATGATCCAGTACCACATAAAAGTTGCTGAAGGAATATGCTGAAGTTTTTGAAGTTGTTTTTTTTTTTTTTTTTTTTTTTTTACTGAATTTACTCACCCTTTAGCAAACAAAGAAATAAGTGACTTGTCTTCTTCTTCTATGGTACGTTAAAGAAGATTTTAATTAAAATGCTGGTCCTTAAGGATTAAGAAAACTTAAGTAACACAGGCTCATTGTGAAAACGTACCCCCGTATACATTTCTGGAGAGCATTTTGCATTTTGTCGTTAAAAGTAACACTTTGGTGCATTATGACGCTGCCGACGGTTTCTGTTACTTTTTGCGCTACTAGGACTTAAGATGCAGAGGGGTTTGAGTCTGGTGAAGAATGGTTCCAGAAAGCAGGCAAAACAAAAACAAAGGCAACAAATTAAATAAACAAGTAAACATTAGGGTGAGAACATAGTTCTTTTTCTGGATTGCTTTTGAAAACACTGTCAGTTGGGTTTAAAAAAGGAGTCGATCAGTTCAATCAGATCAGCAGTGATGGATTTACATGAGAACAGCAGATGCAAAAGGCTCTCACAAGAGAAATGTGAGATCTCAAAAAGCATACACAGCGGCCTCTGGTGGATTTTCAAAAACAAAAACTGCAAAAAACATACCTCCTGGGATGCATATCATAATCTCCAGAAATGTACAGCTTAAAATTGAAAACTTAAAGTATTTTGACTTGTTACAATTAAATGAATTAAGTTTGACAAACTTATGATGAGTTAAGTTAGTTCTTTTAGGTGCAACAAGTTTTAGTAATTTATTTATGGCAAGTACAAGTATTGTTTGCTATTATTAGCTAACAATACTTGTACTTGCCACAACACATAAAATATTATATTACACGCGAAGGAAATTATTTGTACTGTAATAAAAAGTAATATTATTGTTCATTTTCTTTTTGGCTTAGTCCCTTTATTAATCTGGGGTCCTTACAGCGGAATAAACCTCCAACTTATACAGAATATGTTTTACTCAGCGGATGCCCTTCTAGCTGCAACCCATCACTCGGAAACATCAATACACAATCATTAACACTCATACACTACTGACAATTTAACCTACCCAGTTCACCTATACCATGTCTTTGGACCTGTGGGGGAAACCAGAGCACCCGGAGAAAACTCACACGAATGTGGATAGAACATGCAGACTCCACACAGAAACGCCAACTGACCCAGCCGAGGCTCGAACCAGCGACCTTCTTGCTGTGAGGCTACAGCACTACCTACTGTGCCACCGGGTCACCCATTATTATTATTATTATTATTATTATTATTATTATTATTATTATTATTATTATTATTATTATTATATTAACATACTTTAAATTAATAAAAATTGTTACACCAAAAAGAAATAAATGTTTTTTTTTCTTATTTCTGAAAACTGTCAGAAATTAATTTAAACTTAATTAATTTAATTGTAACAAGTCAAAGCAATAATGAGCCTGGGTTGAATTTAAGTCAATGGTTTCCTTTAAGAATATTAACCATTAATATTACTAATTACCTTTAATCCACAACTTTGGCAAACAGTATTGATTGTGTTCATGACATTCTGAGCACAAGCAGGACTCCGATAAAGGCTGTTAACAATCTTTCTTGCAATGTTTTTTTAAAGGGTTGTTTTAAACAAAAATGAAAATTCTGTCATCATTTACTCACCCCTCACTTATTTAAAACTTTTTGAGTTTCTTTCTTCTGTTAAACACAAAATAAGGGTGTTTGATGGGTGCTAACAACCAGCATTCTTCTTTTGTTAACAACCAAAAACTTCCTTTGTTTACAACTGAAGAAAAAAAAGCCATAAAGGTTTAAAACCACATCAGAAAGAATGAAAATTTAGGTAATTTTTTTTTCTGGCTGGCCTACACCTTTGACCAAAATGTATCATTATTAGCCACATTTCTTTTGTTTGCCTGTATGTGTTTTATTTTTACTCCTGAAGTACAAGTAATCACTGACTTGCATTTTATGCATCAACAGAAAAGAGTTTTTAATAATTATCATTATTTATTTTATATACAGCTCCTTAAATCTTAATTCTGAAAAGTGCTTTACACTTAAAATGTGCAAGGATAGTGGAAAAACGTCAGAAACATTGTAAATATGAAAAAGATCAAACATCTTAGGGTGCTTTCACATCTGTAGTTCGCTTCATTTGGTCTAGACCAAGGGCAATAAACGATACATTGTTGCATTTTCTGCCGTCTTTAAATCGTTTTCACACCACACTGCTGGCTTTAATCCGAACCAGTTGAAAAGAAGCAAAATTCTATCATCTGACAAAATCCATTTTGTGCACACTTGAGTTCGATTGCTGCATTCACACCAGCCCAAACGAACCGCACCAAGAGGGAAAACAAACTCTAGTGAGATTCAACAGAACTAAATAAGGCAGGTGTGGAAGCATAAAGTATAAAGTCTAAAAAGTGAGTCTTCATGGATACTTTAAAATATTCTGCATGCCTAATATGTTAGGGGAGTGAGTTCCAGAGTTTTGGAGCAAGGAAAGAAAAAACCTGGTCACCCGTAGAGTGCAGACGAGTAGAGGGAACTGTTTAAAGACCAGAATCTGAGGCAAGTAGATTATGCCCACAGTACACGGTTAAAAGTTCTGAATGATATTGAAGAGCCAAACCATGCAAGGTCTTATACAGTATATAAGCATAAGGATTTTAAAATCAACATATTTTTTATCAGTCTACTCAAGAGTCACCTACATCTTTGCATGCTTGTGAGTAAATTAACAAAAAAAAAAAAAAAAAGCCAATTTCTGTGGGTATTATTCATATTCACTGAATCAGATTTTACAGCTCATATTGTGGTCTCAGACATTTGGCCTTACTGCAAATAATGCTTCATACTGTGTACCTGGAACACATTGTGTCATGACTGCAAAGCTGATCCATGATCCCACCTGAAAATAAACACAGGTTTCCATTTACAAAGCAACAGGATGCTTTTTTGCAAATATTCCTAAATCTTTTAACATGAGGATATACTGTAGTCACTCTCTACAGACATGAACATGCTCCAGATGCCACATTAACTACTTTTTTGACATGAAACAGGTTGCTTGACAAACCTCATATGTGTAGTTTGGACAGGACACAAAGAAAAAGAGCCAAGTGAATGGATTATTTGTAGGATAAGGAATCTCTGTAGGCTTGGAACCTGTCAAAGTGTGAGAAGAAGATTGTAAGGCTATGCGGTAATAAAAAAAATATCCAGTACTGCTGGATGCTGTTCAAGAAACTGCAGTATTAGGCATTTGTCCAGGAGAATGCATAGTCTCTCAAGCATATATTAATTTCATAATTGACAATTCACTGTGCACACCCACACATTCCTTTATGAAAGGAATAAAGACATGGTGCTGATGATTTTGATAAATTGCAGGTTTCATTTTCTGTCCTAATTGCTGATAATTACACCCACACAGTTAAAGAGAGGAATCTTTATTAGGACTCACCATTACAGCTGATTCGGTTCAGAATCAGATGAACTGAAAGATTTCCGAATTCACAGAGCTGAATAAAATAAAAAAAGACAATAAAATGTGGAAAAGCAGCATAGTCTCATTTGAAAATGACTGAGCTTCACTCTTAAAGGTGCATTTTATTACTAGGGTTTTATTTAATGACATACACTACATGGTATAGCATTCAGTATCTGACTAATTATGAGTTGTGACATACATACCAAAAACAACGCCAGTGCAGAGTAAATCTGGAGCCTCCCATATGCTAGAGAAACAGTCAGGAGTTAATATGGGGCACAGAAACCACTCTAATGTGTGACATAATGAACACTTACTTGCTGGGGTGTAGAGCGGATGGTTGATATAATACGCCTGCCACGATGCAAATCCCCAGTAGTACAGACATAGCTAAAGAATGACAATAAATTCATAAGGATTGACTCTAGTATAACACAATATATGTGCTTACATAATGGAAAGTACTAATTAATACTATCTTAAGTGTAAGCATTATAATAACCCTTATGTCCTTACGAATCCCCAAGATCTTTAGAACACAAATTAAGATATTAGATGAAATCTGAGAGCTCCCTCATCCTCCAGACGGCAAGATTCCAGACTCATTTAAAGTTCAGAAAAATAACAGACCATATACTTTTTAATAGTTTCAATCAGAATGTTACTGTATAACCCTTGTTCCCTGAGGAGGTACGAAAATGCTTTGAGGAAAACTTCCATTATGAGGATTTTGCTTAGAAAGCCAATCATCTGAAGAAAAAATAAAACGGGCCAATAAAAAAAGCAAATCACAATCAATTGTGTATAAGAATACCAGCCATGTGTCCCAAAAGAACCTTTACTAGCTGAACAAGCCAAACTACAATTGTCAGCTAAGGTGAAGGAACATAGCATTTCCATTTTCCTCCTTGGGGAATGAGGGGTACGTATTAAACGTTACATTCCCCAGCAGGAGGGGAACTTTAATGCTATGTGGAAAACTTCCACTATGGGGAAATGTATGGAAAACACAGTGATTAAACCTTGCCTCGTTGCTGGTGAAAGGTTTGCTAGGCTAAGCGTGAGCAAACCATCATCACCAGAGATGAAGCCCTCCATTCGTTACAATCATCACTATTAGAATGTGAAGAGACTTTCAACCAGCACAACAAACAAAAAAAAATGTTTCTGAAGACAACCTACTGCACCTTTAAATTCTAGGAATTTAAAATATGACAGTACATTGGGAAAGCATGTGATTCCCCAGTAAGACATATGTACAAACCCTGAGAAGGGGGGAGTACACATATGAAGGATGGTTAGCGAGAAGGGCAGACACCAACCCGCCTGGAGGGGGGGAACTATACTGTGGCTGAGTGAAGTATAAGGGATAGCCAGTGAAGATAACACAAAGCAGGCACCTAAACCCATAATGCGGTCTGACCGAGCTGGCATGCCAGCAACATAATGGGCCAGGCACCCAACTCCTCTGCTGTGTCAGGTGCTGGGGGCCTCTGAGGAACTCTGTAGGGTTCGCCAAATGGGGAACTTAACTGAGCAGAGAGGAAAAGCGGACATATTTCTGTGTTAGAGAGAAAGGCGCAGCAAGCATGTTTCAACACCAAATTAAATTTCTTCATTTACTGGCGTCATTTAGCACACGAAGAAAATGGCTCCATTTAAAGATTATAAAATCTTAAGAATTTATTAAGTGTCGCCCAGCCCACAGCTCTACAGATGTCTGTTAGAGTGATGCCACTTGTTCATGCCCAAGAGGAGGTGACACCTTGTGGAGTGCGCTCTCACTCCAGAGGGACGTGGCTCACCCTGGCACTGAAAAGCGAAGGAGATGGCATTCACTATACGGTGGGCCAACCTCGCATACGGCACTTCCTATCTGCCGATTAAAACAGAAAATGAGCTGTTTAGAGTCCTAAGCTCTAAATGCCGTCACATAGCACAGTGCACAGGACACTGCAAAGAAAGGGACTAGGTCTGCCTCTTCCATGGGCAGCGCTTGCAGGTTCACTAAATGGTCTGAAAATAAAAGCACTATAGGAACCTCAGGCACCTAGGCCGGCCCAAATTGCTGGCACACTTCCCTGACCGAAAAGCCTCCAGATATCTGACCCTTTTGACCAATGCCAACATGACCAGCAGAGCTGTCTACCTGGACAGAAATCTTAAAGTTACTGACCTCGCCTACAGAGAGAAGTCCAAGAGGACATGAGAGGAGAACAGGATTGATTTAATTATAAAGCGTCTCATGCGTCTGGGAACTGGATGATGAGGTGATGCTTTCCCAGCGAACTGTCATCCCCGACCCCTCAGTGCAGAGGAGACAGCCTTAGCTCCAGCCAGCTGAAGAAGGATAGCATCACATTGATCTGGCATGTCCTGGGTCCTTCTCTGAGAAAGTCAATTAGGAAATAAGAGGCAAGATGGTTGTGAATAATTAACGGCACCGCTTCGGAAAGGGTCAAACACCAACGTCGAAAAAACTTATAGAAAAGTTTCCAAGCTTGTAGGCCGGCCTGGGGGGGTAACCTTTTCCTGCCAAGAGTAGTGCAAACAGTCGTGGAACTGGGAAACCTCCCCCCTGACAAACGGCGGGATTGGCTACCCAGGGATGTGTGCATTTATCAGATCCAAAACCCATGTGGAGGTAAGAGGCGCGCATAACCCATTGAACCCCACCATTGATGGGGACCGTGGATTGTTTCCAGAGAACGAGGAATTCCCTGTAAGCGCAAATCATCAGCTTGTGTTAAGTACCTGTCCTTTGTACACACTGCCCATCGCTACTACGGATTGAGCAGCTCAATGAGAACCTCGGCCTGGTCCAGCCTGGGGCTCCCTGACTGTGGGCCCTGGTGGAGCAGCGGGAGGACAATCAAGCTCAGTTGTTGAGAGTAAGTAAAAGTCGTAACAAGGTTTCCGTAGTTGAACCTGCGGAAGGATCATTAACTGGGTCAAGGGGATCTTCTCCTCACACCTGGAGAGCAAACAAAAGTTTGTTCAGGGGGGTTCCTCTGGGGCTATCCCCGCATGAGCTCGTAAGTGAACCTGCAGGCAGGAAAAGATCATAAAAAGGGGTCGAGGAAATCGAGATAAATTCCTCCTCATGTCTTTCAACCCAGAGTGATTGGGGGGGTGGGGGGTTGGATCTTGCAGGACACACACACACACTGATGGCATCCGATGAGCTCTCACCAACCCTTGAAAATCCGGGGGAGAAAGTGTAAGTGTCGTGCTGGGCTGTACTCATATCTGCAGCAGGTCTACAAGGTGAACAGCCTCTGGTGTGTTGGAACAAGGCCGGTAAGAAATGACACAAAAATTAGCATACCAATGCTTGCAGCATTGAAATTAGCAAACAATCTGTTTTTTTTTTCATTATTTACCCTGAATATAATGGTATGGGCCGTCTCCTCTCCCTCCATGGCGACCACTCATTGGAAGACAGTGCCATGGGGTTGGACCAAACCAGATCACTTAAAAAACTTTCTGCAACAGTAAAACTTGGCTTTTTGCATTAGCTTGCTTGCACTCGCTGCTGCCCTCTGCCCCCTCTCTCTTTGCTCTCAGGTACTGCCATGTGATTGGGTCACCACAAACTTTCTATGCAACTTCCTCAAGTATCGGGACAGCAGAAACTGCAAGAACTTATGTAAACAGACTTTCAGCAGAGTCTGTCACCACGAACGAGTAAAGGATGTCACTGAAGTTGAGTCATCAACCAAGCCGGAGCACCGTTTTTTCAGTCCAGCCGGCAAAGGAAACTCAAGACTTACAGCAAATGCGCAAGTAACACAAACAAATATTGTCTCTTGCTGACCTGGTGCAATTAGATGTGAAGCAGTTTAAGATAAGCCAAATCTCTGCTTTTGTGGTTTCTCAGATGTGATTCTAAGATCTATTAATAAGTACTGCAATTATTTTGGGTCAGTGGTCAACTCATTATGCATCCTCTGAACTGCCTCTGTCTGAGTGTGTGAGTGAGTGTGTGTGTGTGTGTGTGTGTGTGTGTGTGTGTGAGTGAGTTTGTGTTTGTTTGTTAGTTAATTAAGTAGCTTCATGTATTGTAATGAAGCTCAATAAATGTTTGTTTTATTTTGTAAGAACTGTGTTGGTGTTTATGTGTCTCGAGCTGTAAATTTTGTTACCTTGCTAAAATTTAACCCAATACTAGTTGGTTGTTATTATCATTGGCCACGGAAATAATATAAATGGGATCGGTAAAATACGATGTCTTCGATTTGCTGGACAATGGTCGATAAAGTGTAAAACTAATAATAGTTAATAAAACCCCTGATCATTATTTTATTGTAGGTTGATCCTGTACAAGGGTCTACATCAGTGCACAGTGTCCATGAACATGCACAATATACTGACACTGAGAAGAAGAAACTGTTGAATAAAGTCATTATTTTGTTCTATATGTGCACAAACGTATTTTGTAGCT
The DNA here is from genome assembly GCF_052040795.2 of Danio rerio. Taxonomy (NCBI): domain Eukaryota; kingdom Metazoa; phylum Chordata; class Actinopteri; order Cypriniformes; family Danionidae; genus Danio; species Danio rerio. Next base: position 17,937,300 of record NC_141022.1, read on the forward strand.
TCATAATATTCTAATAGAACATTCTGATAATATGTTTTTTCTCTCTTTCTGGATGATTCAGAATGATTGCTGTCTACGGAAGATGAGGGAGCTCTCAGATCTCAACTAAAATATCTACATTTGTGTTCTGAAGAGGAACTAAGTTATCAGGGATTTGAAACTAAATTATGCTAATTACTAACATAATTTTTTATGGGTGAACTAACCCTTTTAATAACACAAAACCTTAATTGTGGGCCTGTGCTTCAGCTGTTTAACTTCATTTGCATCCTCCACCATTTGCATGATTAGCATTCCCATGTACAGGCAATATTTTGATCGCCTATTCCATATGGTCAAAGCATATGAACTCAAGAGTGTGTTGAAAGATACTGTAGGAGCATAATTTAAACCAGCAAGAGGACGCTTAATGGAAGGCAGCCAAATATCCCCCGAATATAAGCTCCACTGTGCTTCACTGACACCTCTGGACTAATGCCAATGTCATAAGCACTTCAGATGTGTTTGCTAATGTGCTAAGCTAGGAGCGAGTCACAATAAGACATGTTATGAGAGCATGTTGCCTCTTTTAGCTCTAGAAAAATTTTAAAAAATCAAATTTTGTATTTAAAAATACAGGAGACTAACATACCAGCATGATGGTGCGTAAAGGTACTGTTCCGTCAGAAAAGCGATGGATAAAAATAGTTTCCACAAGCTTCTTAATGTAATGAAGACAGTGGCACCAGCAAGCCAGCCTGTAGCAGAGTCAAATATAAACTGTTTGCTGCATACAGTTGAAGTAAAAAAAAATTCTTCAAAGTTTTCCCAAATGATGTTTAACAGAGCAAGAACCTTTTTACATCAAGTCCTATGATATGCTTTCTTTTGGAGAAAGCCTTATTTGTTTTATTTCAGCTAAAATAAAAGCAGTTTTTAATTTTCTAAAACTATTTGTAAGATCAATATTATTAGCCTTTAAGCAATATTTTTTGATTGTCTACAGAACAAACCATCATTATTCAATTATTTGCCTAATTACCCAAACTTGCATAGTTAATTTAATTAACCTTCTTCTGATAAAAAGAAATTGAGGAAAAATATACAGTAGAGATAATAATTATAACTTTAACTGTATATACATGTAGGCTAATAAGTCACTGGACAACAGATGTTTTGTCCTCTCTCTCTCTCTCTACATACATACACATATATATATATATACATATATATACATATATATATACATATATATATATATATATATATATATATATATATATATATATATATATATATATACATACATACATACATACATACATACATACATACATACATATATATATATATATATATATATATATATATATATATATATATACATACATACATACATACATACATACATACATACATACATACATACATACATACATACATACATACATATATATATATATATATATATATATATACACATACATACATACATATATATATATATATATATATATGTATGTATATATATATATATATATATTTATATTTATATATATATATATATATATATATATATATATATATATATATATATATATATATATATATATATATATATATATATATATATATATATATATATATATATATATGTATACATATGTACATGTGTGTGGGTGCTAGCGTTTCCTAGCAACTAAAAAAATGCTTAAACAGCACTGATTTCGCTGTCCGTATCCCTCAAAGTTGTTTAAATGTTTAGAATTGGTGTGACCAAAGTCCCTGTCAGAATTAGTCTTTGGTGTTACAATGTGTATCTGTGGGTGACCTTGATGTACCACTTGATGTTTCTTACATCCTTGTCGCAGCACCAGTGGCAACAAAATTAGGCACTGAAATGCATATGCTGATTCAATAATCCTGCTTGTGAGAGTCTGTTCTCACTCTCAGCTCACATCATTCAAAACAAAAGGACCACATTGTCCCCCTATAATGTCAACAGACTGGACTGTCTTAGCAACTGGCTGAATGTAAAGGAGGACTAAGCAAAATTGTTTCCACTTTATAATTAATATTCTTAACTCACAGCAATACAACTTTTCAATTACTACAATTGTTTGTATTCAATACTTTATTGTTATTATAATTTTCCATTTTCCATAGCTCCAATGCCTGTATTTTGGTATTTTTTTGCAGTCCACTTAGAATCCAACATGGAAATGATTTTTTTCTTTATTGGTATTGATTGTTCTGAAATTCAAATGGCCCTAACATGAGTGTTTTTATTTCTGTAATAAATATGGCTGTCAAGCCAGGATCTTGATGGTTTACTGTGGGTTTGTTGTTTACATGAAAAATCTGTGTTACAAGTTAAACAAAAATTCTAATAACAATGATTTGAATTTAAATAGTTTTTTTTTGTCTTGCGTTTACGTTAATGTTATATTTGAATAGCCAAAATTACGTTTCAGTATTTTAAATGTGATTAACTGCAAAAAAGTGTGATTAATAACTAATTTTTTTAATCGATTAACAGCACTAATATATACACACACACACACACAGTATGTATATATATATATATATATATATATATATATATATATATATATATATATATATATATATATATATATATATATATATATATATATATTAGGGATGTAACGGTATCAGAATTTCACGGTACGGTAATACCTCGGTATGAATGTCACGGTACGGTATTTATTGAATCATTTACAGGAAAAACAAAACTAACTTATGAAAATACTTCAAAAAAGTGCCAAAAGTGTCAATGACATACAAATTACCCATCTATCTGTAAGCTTTGCATAAAGTTTCAATTTAGTATTGTTGAAAACTCATCACATTCAACATTTAATCACTCACTCACTTAGATAGAGATGGGTTTAAAGGAAAATTATCATATAAATATAATCTGGTCAAAGCTGGTATCTCTGGGCATTTACAATGTCCCCTGCAACAGAAAAAAAACCCTCTCATTTGGGACTGAGGTTTCTGGGACAAGAGAGATACGACTTGGCCCAGGTTGACAGCAGTGGGTAACGTTGTGCATTGTCTTTTCCCCACTTGAGAGGACAAACCATGAGTAAGATAGAGGTCTCATGTCTGCATCAATCTGAACAGTGTGCTGACAACACCGCTATTCAGTACACGCGTGACAACACAGCTGATAAGAAATCGCGCGACAACACCGCTATTCAGTACGCGCGCGACAACAGATTTCTGATGAATCATCTGTTGAAATGCATCCCAATCATCACAAATACTGCAGTAGGCAATTTGGAACCTGCATGGGCCCAAGATTCTTACAGAAATCAGTCAAGTTTGGTGAAGGAAAAATCTTGGTTTGGGGTTACATTCAGTAAGGGGTGAGCGAGAGACCTGCTGAGTGGATGGCAACATTAACAGCCTGAGGTATCAAGACACTTGTGCTGCCTATTACACAAGATAAATCCAAAGAATCTTGATGAACTCTGGGAGTCCCGCAAGAACGATTTATTTGCCATTCCAGATGACTTTATAAATAAGTTATTTGAGTCATTGCAGAGATGTATGGATGCAGTCCTCCAAGCTCATGGGAGTCACACACAATATTCATTCTTTCTCCACTGCACCATGGCTTTATATTCTATACTGTACACTATTTCTTTTAAGTGACAAGACTTTTGTCTTAGCAAAGTCAGACCTAAATGTCCTAATTGTATTATTAAAAATTAAGACATGATCATATTTTATTTTGGGAAAATGCCTTTTATATAAGGCACCTCTGATGCCAAATGATTAACTAGAAGTCAAGTTATAACTTGTTGTTCCTAAAACTTGGTTAAGCGACTTTTGTCATGTAGTGTGTATATATATATATATATATATATATATATATATATATATATATATATATATATATATATATATATATATATATATATATATATATATATATATATATATAAATATATAAATATATAAAAGAAAATACTGTGAGAACTGCCTTGCTATGTTAAACAGAATTTGGGAAATATTTTTAAAAAATTGTATACAGTTCACAGGACGGCTAATTTACTGCATTTGTTAACAACAAAAATGGGAAAAGATCTTGTATTTAAACTCATCTGAATGGCGGTTTTCACTAAAAACTTACCTGACAACTTTCAATGGACTTCGAATGTAGTCATATTCGTGTCTGTAGATGTATGGAAGCCGAAAGTAGAACAGCAGGTAAACAAAAAGCGGCCCAAGACACTCCGCCAGAAAGACCTACAATCAGCCCAAAAACAAAAATCAAGAACTTTTTCACTTCATATGAGGTAATCATGTTTAAATAAACATCAGATTGCTTTCTTTACCATAGTCCAGCCTATCTGTGGGCCGAGGTCCTGAAAGAACATGGTTGCGGTTGTGCCCACCGGCAGATCCTCCAAAACATCCTCATCACTGAGGGCTTTTCCCTCTGAGGATCAAGCAATTCAGTCATGATAGCAAAAATTCTTGAAGTAAATGCACCTCAGATTAAATAGCCAACAAAACAAGATTTATTCCTTAATGATTCTAATGCTGTATTAACAGCTTTTGTTTGTTTGAAAGCTGTAGTTTTCTTGCTCTGGCCTTCTCTAGAGTGAAATGATGCTTAAAATTCTTGCAGGAGAAGTGCAGACATGCACATATGTAACACAGCTGTTGCAGATCTAAGATTGCAGAAGCATCTGGCTACTGTATTAGGCTTTAATTCTTCTAGAATGTTTTATTTTACCTAGCCATCTAAAGGACTGGTGAAAATTTACAAGGGTTGAACGAGCATTTAGAATACATTGTAATGCTTACAATAAATAAAAATAAAATAAAACATTTAAGTTTACCAGGATGCAGCTTCAGTGCTTGTCGTGATGGATAAAGCTTGGGGTCTGTAGGAAATTCAAGAATTTTAATATTTACATTAGCATAAAACTCCAGCTTAACAATTTAAGCATATTTATTTATTTACAAATTTATTTCTTTATTCATTTTAACTTTTGTCTTTGTCAAAAAGCAAAAAATAGTGATAAAAAATACTTACAAGTTTTGTGGAACAAACCCTTGATCTCAGCGATGGTGGCACTGGGCTCCACCTGAGAAAGTTCAAGAATTGTTTTCAGGTGTAAATCTCCCTCAAAAGACCTTTGTTTACTCAGATATAAATTGTGGCCAATACAGGTTCATGAAAATATGTGCCTGTGACAGCATTTTTGGAAAATGCACTTTTAAAGAGTGAAAAGTCCAGTAAGTGGTGCAAATATGCAAAAATAAGCAAGATTGAAGCACAGCTCATTTTACAGAAGATCAGAAATCTCCACACTAAACTTTACTCTAACCATATGCAATACAAATGCATTTTCCTGAAGTAGCCATGCTATTTATTTAGCATCTGTTTTTCGCACATTGTTTTATAAGACCCAAACACTCTGCATCATAAGCACAGTGCTCTACCAGGTGAGCTACAGAGCACGTTTATTTGTGGTATGCGGTACTGTTGGAAAGCATTAAAACATATTAGTTCACAAATCGTGTACTATAGTAAAAGTGGAGCAAAATAATTTTGCACCTATGTCTGATATAAATATTCAAAATAAAAAATGTTAATAAAGACTAAACCTGTTCCACTGTTTTTTACTCACTCATTTAATCTTAATAAATTTCCTAATGGGAAATATTACGAAAGTGTTCACAGTTAGAATTAGGGGAAGGTGTAGGCTTTGCTGTCAGTCGCTTGCATCTATACTTTTACTAAGCATAAATAACTTAATCCTAATACACTTACTGAAAACATTTTTAGCATACAGTTTAAATAGAATATTTAAGAGGTGATATGTGCTCTTTCTCTAGGCATGTGCTTGACAACCAAAACAACAATGACAGATTACAAAAACATTATCAAATTGACATCTACTGATATTATCTACTGATAATACAGAACATTGCATTTTAAAGTTGGCATCAAATCTAAATTTATTCTTTTTATTTATATTTATATAGTAGTGCTTAAGAATGATTTATCTGTTCATTTCATTATTTAGTAAATATCCATATGCCCTCATAATCTTAAATCAGATTTCATAACCCTCCCAGCCCCCTGTTAATGACTTTTTCACTTCTGGTCACATGGAATACCTTTAGGGCGGGGCTATCAGTAAGGGGCTCGTTCCTGCCCTGCCTTCGCCAATTTTTCTTTATTTTGTTAGTAATCCAGACTAACAGTTTAGTTTCCAAAGAATGAAATCATGCATCGCCTTGCTTTTTTTCTCTTTCAGCACCGTTTCAATTTGATGTACTCCATGATAGGGGAAAAAGTAAAGCCTTAAAGGTGTTGTATGTAAGATTTTGACTCTTCTAAAGCATAAAAAATACCATAATATGTTTGCAAATATTTAAGAAATATGCCAAGTGAACATACTTGTTTATCTGAAAAACAGTGCTATACTGCCTTGAAAATGTCTGCTACCTGCTGAAAAGCTGTCTTTGTTTCGTTCTTTTAACCCACCCACTGTCACGTTAGACAATTATATTTGAGCACCCTGGGTTGCCTTGGTGGAAAACTGTGTGCATTCATTCATTCATTCATTCATTTAGTAAGGCAAAGCATGCAACTGTGACCGAAATGAGACCTCCGGTCGACAGTAGCAGACTCCGAAATAAGACGGAGATTCAGAGCTCCACATAAAGTTATTAATTAGCAAATAATATAAATATTACAAACGCAAACATTAGGGGGGTAGGTTACATTGTAATTCTGTGTCCTAACAACACGCTTTGTGTCGAGATTTGCAGTGATAAGCAATTATTCAGAAGCACAGAATATGCAATCATTCATGAAATGGTGATTTTTATTATCTAATTAAAACATATTTAACTGATATGTGTTTGTTTGCATTATTTCACAGTTCTAAAGTTCAATTTCAAATGGCTTATTTTATTTTCAAGATCTGAGGTGAACTATTTGCTGCTGCTTTCAGTAGTATGTCAGTAAATGTCATATAAAATGGCATGCAAACTCACATTAGCATTAACCTCTGAACAAAGCACATGAGGTGTACCTGAGGTGATCATGTCATCAAGTTTTCTGTTGTTCACCTGTGAGAAATAAAAGCTGTGTCTAAAATATAAATTCCAAGTGTTGGTTAGGACAAACCCCCTTTTTATTATGGGAAATATTCCTTATATGGTGTGCCGTTGCTTTAGGCACGATTTTAATCAGCTCTAAATCAGCACATAGGATCGATAGTCAGGCACACTCACATCAATCTGGCAACCTGCGCTTGCGTGTGTTTTGATTTAGGAGTGCAATATCTGGTTCAACCACTGGGTGTCAAACTTACATTCTGCACCTTTAAATTCTGTCTCATGCTGACTTTGTTTTTTCTGACCTCTGTGAATGGTAATTAATTTAACAAGACTGTCAACTTTACGAAAGAATTTTTATTTTCTGTATATCAAGTCATACTGTAAATGTAATAAATGATAGAAAAAAATTGTAGGGTGGTGCATTGTTTCGGGAACCAATTCAATCGCTTGAAAATGGGTGTTGCTAATAACATAAAGAAAGACTGTTAGTTTGTTCTCAGTTGTGCAGAATAATATTAGTATCCTCTGATTCAGAATGTTTCCAGGTGCCCAATGATGATGAAACAAGGAGCTATTTTACAGAATGAATTGTATCAAATTGGTTCAAACCTCTGCCTCCTGTGAAGGCATGACAAAAATGAGACTTGCACTGATAGCTCCACCCTAAAGGCATTCCATGTGACCAGAAGTGAAGAAAAGTCATTTTGAGGTGGAAGGGAAGGTTATTAGGCCAATTAATTTTAATAAAATTATGAAGTGCTCAGACACATTGTTTCTAACAACCACTACTATATACATAACATATAGAATTGAGAAGAGTACATTTTTGATGTCATGCCGACTTCAACATAAACAACATAAAAAAAAAAAAATGGACAAAACCCCCAACCAAATGGCTAAATATAAAAGTACACAAAAACCGAAATATCATATCAAACATTGAGCTGAACAAGACAACACACCTTATCCAGGTAGCAGAGTTGCGCCTTGCTCTTGGGGTCCAGGATCTCCACCTCAAAAAAGACATAATTCTTATCCTTGTTTTCACCAGCTTTCAGGCCGTGCTCACACCTGGCTTTTATGAAGTGCGCAACGGTGAACAAATCCTTTAAGTTCAGACATTCCATGATGCCTATTGAGGGCTGTACTGTAGGTAAGCCCTGCTGAGGGCGCTTGGCGAACTGATGCCATCCGACCCTCACGTGGTCAAGCTATGGTATCTCATGATGACCTCACAGGCAGATCGAGTTGGGTATCTTGTTGACATACAGTAGCTGCATATTTTTTATTGGAGCTAACAAGATTTTAAAAATTACAGAGACTTTTCAATTACAGAAAACATGAAGGGCCTGGTGTGTCATGCATTCTTAAATTTAATTGTGAGCAGAAATCTGTCTTTGGTGTAGTCAAAACATTCAGTGCAGACACATGAGCAGACTTTAGGGGCACGTCTTGGATTCAGAGCTGCAGGCTGGTCTATATTTGTCTCTGACGGCGAGGGGCAATTCATCAGCCCTGCTGCAGCCTGAACCCCAATAACACTGTCAACTATCATATCATCAAGTGCTTGGACTTTAATCCTTTGGGTAAGAAGAGACGACTCCCCATCATGCTCAAACCTTATATGGCCTTTCCTTGATAGTCTAGCCTTGATTATCAGCATATTGATGAGAAACATTATGATGAGAAGTGGAGCACAGCATTGCTGAGATATCAGATCTACAGTCAAAGAGTAGATTTGAATACACAGAGATGATCACAGCACTCACAGGACAACTTTAATATCAGAAGAAAATATTCAATTCAATTCAATTCAGCTTTATTTGTATAGCGCTTTTACAATGTAGATTGTGTCAAAGCAGCTTCACATAAATGGTCATAGTAACTGGAACAGTGTAGTTCAGCTTTTAGTGTTTACGTTCAGTTCAGTTCAGTTTAGCTCAGTTCAGTGTGATTTAAATCATTACTGAGAGTTCAAACTATAGAGTTCAAAATATAACATAGTTCCTTGATGAATAATAATAATAATAATTAGTAGTAGTAGTGGTATATTACAAATATCATTTTATCATTTAAAATAGAATGGTTTATTAAAGATGTAATGTTGATATTAGTACATAATTAAATGTTACTACACCATTATGGTGCTAAAAATATGCCAAAACAATCTGAATTTGAATTGTGTTCATTTGAATTGTTAACAATTGTAATTTCATACATCTGAAATTTTATATGCCATTAAAACATGTTTTGATTTTGAATTTCTTAATTTGAATTTATAACTTGAATATTGAACATTTGAAAATCAACACAAATGAATTTTTGCAGGATGAATTTGTTTATAGATGTATTTTCAAACTTCAGGTTTTTTGTATTCTGAATTCATAGACTTCAAATATACAGTTTATAAAAATACAGTTTTAAATTTTCAAGATGAATAAATTCAGTGCATCTTATTCAATATGCTAACATTCAAAACCAGAAATTCAGATTGTGAAATTCAGATTCAGCAGAAAGTAGGTCAGGGTTGATAAACAGGGAAGAGTAGACGATTCCCGAAAAGTCAAACTAAGCATTTTGGCCAATCACAGAGCTGTTTGAATTTACTTTTGTATGTGAGGCTCAGGAGGACACACTTCTTCTGCAGACTATCGGGGGTCAGCTATTTTCAGTAGTTTGTGTAATAAATATATATACACATGCCCCAGTGAACCAAATTCATATATTTAATTCAATTAAATATCATTGGTTAATTAATTTTATCATCACAATCTGATTACACAATCTGAATTTCTGGTTTTGAATTTTAGAATACTGAATTAGATGCACTGAATTTATTCATCTTGAAAATTTGAAACCGTATTTTTATAAACTGGATATCTGCAGTCTGTGAATTCAGAACTCCAAAAATCGGAAGTTTGAAAATACGTCCATAAACAAGATCAGCCTTGAAAAATTCAGTTGTCTTAAAGTTCAGATGTTCAATATTCAAGTTATGAAATTCAAAATTTGTAATTTCAAAACATCTTTTTTTATTTATTTAAAGATTTACAATGACAGAACAGTGTTATAGGTGTCTTATGTCATCATATACAATAATATGGCAATCTATTATACAATCATCCATCGGCTAGTAATTCAAGTCTTTTGTGAAGGGTAGAATTAACAAAAAAATAAATAAGAATTAAAAAAAAAATAAATAAGAATCAAGATACATTCTCCAAAAACTCCCATAGAGGATTCCAGATTGCCAGAAACCATTAGATTTCTGACGCAAGTCATAAGTCAGTTTTTTCAAGGGTAAGAAAATGGCAATCTGATTTATCCACATATTGACAAAAGGAATGTTAGGAGAGGACCACAACAAAATAATACATTTTCTTGCAAGATATGTACAAAAGTATAACACAGATTCTAGTCCATGACTATGATGTAGAGCAGTTTTACAATTCAGAAGATAAACAGCTAGAGAAAGGGCAAAAGGTTTACCTATAATCTTGAGAAACATTAGGAAATATCTTATTTAAACAAACTGGCCTTAAATAAGTTCTATGAAAAAAAATAAAAAATTGCTCGTGGTTTGAAATTGTGGCCAAAACAGATCGAAAACCATTCTTCTTCACTAAAATTTGCTCCACAGTCTTTCTCCGATATAACTTTCAAGGAGGTAAAGGAAAAACACCCTACATTAGATAACATTGAGTAATAAAAAGATATCTTCCCTTTGACAGAAAATGAAGAATACTACTGTTTTTCCATGTCAGAAAGATCAAGAGTACCCTGCCATCTTTAACAGATGATTCTAGAAAATGTCGTAGTTGCAAACATGGATTGAAAACATATTGAAATGGCATATTCAAATTCAGATTTATTAAATTACAATTGTCCAAAATTTAAATTCAGATTGTTTGGCATATTATTAGCTCCATACACCATCTGCATATAATAATTTACTTTCATAAAAAATTCATGTTTATTACTCCACATTAGCATATTTATTGATATGTGGGCGTCACGGAGGTGCAGATGATAGCACAATCACCTCACAGCAAGGAGGTCGCTAGTTCGAGCCCCAACTTGGTCAGTTGGCATTTCTGTTTGGAGTTTGAATGTTCTCCCTGTGTTTGTGTGGTTTTCCTTCAAGTGCTCTGGTTTCCTCCACAACCCAAAGACATCAGCTATAGGTGAATTGAATAAACTAAATTGGCTGTAGTTTATATGTGTGAATGCTAGAGTGCATGCATGTTTCCCAGTGTTGGGTTGCGGCTGGAAGGGCATTTGCTGCGCAAAACATACAGTATGCTGGATAAGTTGGCGGTTCATTGGCGACCCCTGATTAATAAAGGGACTAAGCCGAAAAGAAAATGTATGAATGAATGAATATAAATATGTATGTAGGCTTGTCACAATATCTATATTTGTTGCACAATATTGCACCAAAATATATTGTGATAAATTATATTATTGACATTTTTAAGACTTTATGCCACTTATTATATAATGCCAGAATGACAATGTTATAGCATCACAATGCAAGTACACTCTTCCATAGAACACTTAATATTTTTGGTTAAGAATATTTATTTTATTCAAGTGATTTTGACGGTGTAATAATTAGTCATTGGAAACAGAATCTGAAAATGCATATCCTAAATAAATAATAACAAAAGATAACAAAAAAGTGCAATGTAAAAAGTAACAGAGGCTGCGATATGTGCTACCAGATCTAGTTTCTGGTGCCAGGCACCCACATGAAAATATACTATAGTAATTAATAGTAAAATACTTTTTTTAACCTGAGTTTAAACTGACACTGACGCCTCCATTAGAGATAGAGATGTTGCACAATCAGCTAAACTGTTGCTGTAGTTGGTTTTTATGTATGAGTGATATATATTGGTGATATATATTCCATAACCAAAAATGGCTGAGGTCATGTCCATGTGTTGTGCGATAAGTCGATATATTGATAACTGAAGAAAAAAAACAGACGAAAAAATATTATCTGACATACCAGCCTGATCTCACGAGAAAACGTATGTATTTTACGTTTTGCCAGTTTAGTATGAGTTCAGTTGAACGAAATTGTATGATTTTAAAAAGGAGGCGCTCCCACCCCTAAACCCAACCGTCATTGGGGGATGAGCTAATCGTACTAAATTGTATGAATTAGATTGTACGAATTCATTCAAATTAGCCACTAAATCAAAAAGTTACGAATTGCCGTGAGATTGTTTTGGACATACTGTGAAAATTTCCTTGCACTGTTAAGCATCATTTGGCAAATATTTAAAAAAGAAAAAAATTCAAAAGAGGGCTAATAATTCTGACTTCAACTATATAAAGATATACAAACTTTCTGTAACTGGCATAATACATTCAGGTCAGTTTTTTCCTGTATGCAAAAGTATTTTTAGTAATGGGTCCAAACTTAACAAAAATGTGGCCTAGACTATAAAACCATTTATTATAATTATTTTTTTATTTGATTGTCATATTTTATATGAACATTTAAAATACATTTTAAATTAGGTCTTGAATTAGACGCTTCTTAACTATAAATAATTAATTATAAATAATTCAACACAAATTTTTTATGTTCTTTTTTTAAAAGAAAAGCTTATGGTTACAATCCCCCCAAAACATTCATTCATTATTTTTGGGCTTAGTTCCTTTATTAATCTGGGATCGCCACAGCAGAATGAACCACCAACTTTTACAGCATATGTTTTACACAGTGGATGCCCTTCCAGCTGCAACCCATCACTGGGAAACACCCATACACTTTCATGAACACACATACACAACTTAGGCTCATTCTAAAAACGTACCTCTATATAGATTTCTGTAGACCATCGAATACGTTTTGCAGTTTTTGTTTTTGTGAATCTAAAAGAGGTCGCCGTGTACGCTCTTAGAGATCTCAAACTTCTCTCGCTAGTGCCATTTGCGCCTGCTCTTCTCTCGTAAATCCACCAAAGGCCACTGTCGACTGACTGCTTGACTGACTGAATGACTTACTGACAGACTGACCGATCGACTAACCTAAACCCAACCAACAGTATTTTAAAAAGCACAGATTGACCCGCCCACCCCTTCCCTAAACCCAACCGACAAATTTAAAAAGCTATCCAGGAAAAGAAAAGCCCTCGTCAGATTTTTACCACATTCTCACCCTGTTTATTTTATTTTTTGGCTTCTGCTTTTGTCTTAGCCACTTTCTGGAACCGTTCTTTACCGAAAAGGAGTGTCATCATACCACCCCGTAGCATTCATTTAAAAAATGAATTGCAGCCATACATACTTCCGGCTACATAATACACTATCTCCAGTAATGTATATAGGGCTACGTTTCAAAATGAGCCTATGCTGAATTCAGCTTACCTAATTCACTTTTACTTGAGTAAATGTGTGTAAAATTAATTTCAGTGATATTATTGACCAATATAAAAATGTTCATATGATTTATTGACAATACAATTTGTAAAGTAATATTTTCTTTTAATAGATATATAATGGGAGACTTGCTTTGTTTCCCAAATAAATATCTCTCTGCATTTGCATTGTAAAAAGTACATATAATTTAAAATATTAATTTTAAATATTAGGTATTTAGTTATGATACTCTCAAAATCATTACACATAAATCCAAAGATTTAAAATTATTTAAATTATTTATTTATTTATTTATTTATTTATTTATTTATTTTAAGTAAATTCTCTTGAGAATTACCAAAAAAATGTCAGCAGATTCTATCTGGCCCAAGTCATGAGTATCCAATATGACACAACATACAACTGCAACACACTGAACATCCCCAGGTGGAAAATAACACCAAATTTCAAGTGATTACCTCAAAATAGGCGATTCTATTAATGACTCCATGCCTCTTCCAGTCCTCCAGGTGAAACCCATGCCACACAAAAGTCTCCCAGCCTCTGAAAGAATCAGTGTTTTCATCCAGCATGTCCAAATGAGCAGAACCGGCCATAACTCCTCATGTGTAGCCCTGCCTGGTGCTTGTTGAGTTAGAAGTTATCAGCTTTTGAATATCTCCTGCTGAACCCTAACGAGGATGTCAAATAGAGAGGAAGTGCCCTCAACTGCTGGAAATGAACAGACAGGAGTCTCCAGTGATCAATAAAGTGGATAATTAGCCACAAATCAGCATTAATAAGGAGGAGCTGAAGACTAAACGCCGCTGTGGCTGGAAGTAGACATTGAGTTTCTCACATAATGAGCCACGAGTACACTTCAAGTTATTTTGTTTGCCTTTTCTTTATTATTGTGCCTCTTTTGTAAAATAAAAAAACTAAGGTGAAGTGTGTTCAGTTTTGAGCTCGTAATTGTATGCTTTGAGCCGCTAGGAGGCAGTGCTGTCTTTAAGTAACACAAGAGCTCGTGTTTCTTGAGCTTAGTGATGTCCACTGCAGCAGAACAGTCCCAAAAGCCTAATAATTAGCACTTTCAAGGTATTGATTTCCTTTGGGGATTTCTAATGGGTTTTGAAAATGGGTCTTTGGTTTTATGGTTAGCATTATTTGATGAGGCTTTTGTTGAGAGCATAAAGTACAGTCATAGATTAATGTGAATTTTGAACGATTAAAAAGCTGCAATATCTATGAAGTTGTAACAAAATCTTTTTAAATCATGTTGACTATAGGATTATTTTTCTCTTAACCTAAAGAGATTTAAGGGAAAATTTGACAATCCTTGAGGTAAAGAATATTAACCAAGCAATGTGCTAAACCTTCCAAAAGATGGTGATTTTAGTTATTATTATAATAGATAATTCTGATAATTTTCTAATAGAATAATAAGTTAATATTTATTTATTTAGAGAACACATGCTGGGTTCCAAACAATTACTTGTTGTCTTAACACAAATCAATCAACTTAACTTAATCGTTTTTACAAGTTTAAATGGGTTGAACATAAAACAATTAAGTTGTCACAAAAAAAAAACACAAAAATTATTTTGTTACAATTCATTTTAAATAAGTAGTTTGAACAAGCAGCAAAATTTATTTTTTGAGTATATTTTGTTGACTAAATAAAATTTTAATGTAAACTTAAAAAAAATGTTTGGTGGATATAATATTTTTAAATATATGTTATAAGTATGGTTATGCAGTTTATGTAATACTGTAATCCAATTAATCTGTCATTAAGTGCTGCTTACATTTAAACAAACAATTTTATATAAATAAAAAAAAAATTTATATAAATAAAATAATATATCGTTTAATTACTAATAATGCTAATAATGAATACCTTTTAAATAAAGTGCATATTAATGATAGCAATGCAGTCCTTGTAATTTGATAATTGTAATTTAATAATCCATGTGTCACTCAGGCATTGTTAGATTTTTTTATTTTTTATTTGCAAAAAATAAAAAAAGGTTTCCCAGAGATGGGTTGCAGCTGGAAGGGCATCTGTGGCGTAAAACATCTGCTGGACAAATTGGCAGTTCATTTCACTGTGGCGGCCCCAGATTAATAAAGGGACTAAGCCAAAAAGAAAATGAATGCATGAAAAATAAAAAAGAAGAAGAAACTGATGAGTAGTAGTTTTAAATACTAGTCAGCCTTTTTCTTTATCCATTGGCACTGGACGATAATTATTATTACGATTTATTATTATATTTTTATTTATTATAATTAATCTTGGGAGCACATGCCTGGATTGTCAACGGGACACTAGCAGCAGGTTCCCTACTGGAGAACTTTGTCAAGCTATTTGCATTAAAAACAAAATAAAATGCAGATACCTGTGAAACCTTAATTCATCAGATTAATTCAGAGAGTCTTTGTGCTGACCTTCATTACATTAAGCGAAAGGAAAGATGTGTTGAAGTTGATTCGGGGCAGCTCTGAGCTGGTAGAGCTAAAAGACTCACTAAAGCCAACTACAGGGAATCTGAAATCTTAAAAACAATTACAAAGGCAGTGGTGGATAGTGCTGTCACCTCACACCAAGAAGTTTGCTGGTTCAAGCCTTAAGTGGGTCAGTTGGCATTTTTTGTGCGGAGTTTGCATGTTCTCCCCGTGTTGGCGTGGTTTTCCTCTGGATGCTCCAGTTTCCCCACAGTCCAAAGACATACGCTATAGGTGAATTGTCTGTAGTGTATGTGTGCGAATGAAAGTGTATGGGTATTTCCCAGTGATAGGTTGCAGCTGGAAGGGCATCCAATGCATAAAACATATGCTGGATAAGTTGGCGGTTCATTCCGCTGTGGTGACTCCTGATTAATAAAGGGTCTAAGCTGAAAAAAAAAATGAATAAATGATTATGAATGCTGACTTACACCATGTCTAGCCATTGGTTTAAAATTATGCAAATACATTCTAAATGTAGTTATTAATATAAAGTGTCCTGCATAAATGATTACACCTTCTTTGAAAATGTTGGTTTTGAGAAATGTAGATAAACAAAATTGACAAAAGCTTCTTTTTTTTTTGGGGGGGGGGGGGGGGGGTAATCCTAGATTAACATCTATTTTGATCTTGGAACATCATTCCTGTTTGAAATTGTAATCCATACCAAATTCCTACCCCTAAACCTTACCCCATTATTCCCAAAATTAAAGGGGATCAATAGTTGGATAACAACAATGATTTAGGATTTAGAAGCACATAACCCTAAGGGTTGATTAACACACCTATCTGATGGTTGGCTGTTGGCCTTCGTTGGGTCAATGGACAGTGTCGGTTTGCAGTCCTGCAGTTGGTTTGGTGTATTCTACTGTACATGTCGCATCTCTTCTGCTTAATGTCGGATTCAGCATGTAGATTTGGTGTTGGCTTTTGGCTAAACTCTGGTTGTTTATTCAGCAATAGAACTAAGCATGAGGTCAAAAAAAGAAGTGAAGTATCAAGTAAACAATTCAAGTCAAGAAGAAAAACAAAGTCGGCTGTAATTCTGCTAAGTTTCTCAAATATTTACTAACAATATAGATTATCTAATTATCATACATATTTTCATATCATCATGGTGAGTGACAATGTCTGTGTATAACACTAACCAGTTTAGGATGCTCCTCAAAATCTAATAGCTTTTATGGCCACAGGTGTATAAAATCAAGAACCTAGGCATCCAGACTATTTCTACAAACATCTGTGAAAGAATGAGTCACTCTTAGGAGCTCAGTGAATTCAAGCATGGGTTGCCACCTGTTCAGAAATGTCCTCAATACTAAATATTTCAAGGTCAACCGTTAGTGGTAGGATAATAAAAGGGAACCAAACGAAACTGGGTCAGCACATGTTGAGGATCACAGTGAGCAGAAGACATCAACTTTTTGCAGAGTCAATAGCTACAGAGCTCCAAACTTCACGTGACCTTTAAATTAGCTCAAGTACTCTGTGTAGAGAGCTTTATAGCATGGTTTCCATTTCTGAAGAGATGCATCCTAGCCTTACCGGAGTACAACCCTGTCTGTGTTTTGTTAGTTCTGTTGTGGTCCGATGTGCAGTGCAGAGGAGAGAATCAAAGTACAGACCCAAATGCAGCATTTAACATATGTTTAATGAAGGAGCAACACAAAACAAAACTAAAACAAAACAAACAAGGAAACACACTGGCATCATGGGAGCAACAAAGAACAAAAGACAACGAGAGGGAGACACAAACTGGTATATATAGTCCTAGTAATAAGTGAGATTGAAGAGCGGCTGTGTGTGTGTCCAAATGACCGAGGCAAGAGAGATTGGTGCAAAGCATCCTGGTAGTTGTAGTTCATGTGTAGTGTGTAGTTCTCCAGCGAACTAGAGGCTAGATCGCTGGTGATCGTGACACAGGGTGACATTGCAGGTGTGGAAGACCAAGTTGGAGCAAAAAGCAGGAAGAAGTCTATTGAAGGTAGAGGGGTGGAGAAACCTGACACATTTGGAGCAGACGCCTATTATAGGTGACCATGGACACAGACCTGCACAGGACCAATGAAAATGTAGGCAGGGTATTGAGAAAACAAGTAGCTGTGTGGGACCAGTGGAGAGTAATGGTGAAAAAGGAGATGGGGACCGGTAGAAACACAGTTGGACAAAAAAAGATGGTCAGCTGTTTGGGACTAGTGTAAACTCAAAGAATAAAGGAACAAGGAGCTGTGTAGGGCCAGAACAAAATCCAGAATAAAATCTGTGGACTGTGTTTTTTGTTGTTGTTGTTGTCGATGCCCTAAGTTTTCAGGATGATGTCTTCATGTTTCTATAATAACATGTATAAACGCCTACAGAACATTTTCTTGCAAGAAACTAGGATTAAAATATGTTTTACAACTCTTAGTGACTTTTACAAGTTTTGTAAATTTAAAAAGTTTTGAAAACAGAGCATGTTTGTAAAAGAGACAGTAAAATGGCTATGCAATCCGGTATAATCACCATGGCCGCATGGTGTCAGTAAACGCTAATATATGTGTATGTGAGTGTGTGTGTGTGTGTACTGCAAACGACATTTGTGTGAGACTCATCATTTCAGAAAGGCTTGAATAAACTCCACCACAAATACATCAAATAAACTTGCTTTGTATTTTTAACTAATGAGCTGTATTTCAGCTTTATCCGAGTCTGTCTCAGTCACTGACTGCTGTTTATCTGACGTAACCCAGGAGAAGCAGGTATGCACGTGGGAAATGTGGGCAGAGAGAAGCAGCTCATTTAAATTTAAAAACAGCTACAATGTCCTCAGACACAAAAATGAGCAGATTCTGGAGGCTATTATAAATAACCTGACGGCTATTTTAAGCTAAAACTTTACAGACGCATTCTGGAGACACCAAAATCTTATTTTAAATCTTGTAAAAGGGGTATAATAGATGCCCTTAGAGACTGATACGGTCAAGCTTGCCTTGTACTGGAATGATCACTGAGGCTGACAATATAGAAACTACACAGAGAGCAGTCTGGGGATTCGCAAGTGAAAAGTGCTTAGAACAGTCCTCAGGGGATTTACTGGTGCTGAATGACTGGTGTATTCCTGTCAATAGGAGAGACAAAGAAAAAAAAAGATAAAAAATGAATCACACAACATTTTCTTTTCTTTAGTTAGATCTTCTGTCATGGTTATTTGTCCCAGAACAGACAATGACAGCGTAAAATGCAAATATTTAAAGCAATAGTTCACCAAAAACGAAAAATCTGTCATCATTTACTCTGCCTTCACTTGTTCACCTGTTTGAGTTTCTTTATTCTGTTGAACACAAAAGCTGGAACCTGTAACATTTGACTTTCATAGTACTTGTTTTGTTTATTACGGATGTCAACAGGTTTTCAGCTTTCTTCAAAACATCTTATTTTGTGTTCAACAGATGAAGGAAACTCCTAAAGGTTTAAACCACTTGAGGGTGAGTAAATAGTGAGTAAACACTCATTTTGGGGTGAACTATTCCTTTAAGCATTTATTTGGTATATTTAGTTTTGTAAATAATAATATTATTTTTTTTATGCATTCAATCATTTTCCTTCGGCTTAGTCTGATTGGTTTAAGTAGAAGGTGGGTGAAGTCCATGTATTTGTGGATTAGTGTTTGCCTTGATGTTAGAAAATTCACAAATACACAGAGTGATCTGCAAATACATAGACAGTACTCAACAAATACCCACAGCAACCCTTACAAAAAGTTAATGCAGTTTTTTTTTTTTTTAAACTGCCATACCGCTATTGTAATACAACTGAAGTACTTCTACAATACAACTGCAGTACAACTACTACTTTGCCTGCTCAGTGAACAATGGTTTCCAAATGAGGTTTCAGTCCTTCAGTTGTATTGCTGAAGTTCTACCATGATATATTGTATTGCACTTTTTGGAAGTATAAATAACTACAGGAATACATATACAATACTGCAATACATAATAAAACCAATGTTTACAGTAAGTACCTAAGTGCAATAAATTTATAAAATATCACTATATTTCCCCTCTTAGTTTGTTTAATGGTACTTCAGTTGTACTGCAGATTTTATTGCTGTTGAGCTTTATTGCATTGTAGTTGAACTGTGTTTATACCTCTTATAAACTTTTATTGTACTGAAATTTTGCAGTTGCATTATATTTTGCAACAGTTGTCCTTGTATAGGCTACTGCTGTTGTACTGTTCAGTTCACTGCAGTTATTTTAATCTGTATCCTGTCACATTTGCATGCAAAAAGAGTGCAAGCGCGCTGTCTGTGTGTGTATATCTGTGTGTGTGTGTGAACTTTGTTACGACATTGTGTGTGACTCATAATTGCAACTCCACAACAAATGGATCAAATACTTATTGATAAATTTCTTACTGTAGTATTTTTCACAAACCCTACATGAGATCTTCCTTTGTTTGTCTGTTGTCTGAATCAGCCGAGGGAGGAGATTAAGGTGGGCAGAAAGGCATGTAGAAACGGTGGGCGGGAAGGACTAGCCTTAAAGGGGCAGTTCAACAAAACTGCCACCCAGTGCAAAAAAATGTATAAAAAAGAAACTTATAAAAGGTATAATAAAAAATCCGATCTGTGTTTTGAGCTGAAGCTTTACAGACACATTCTAGAGCAGGGGTGGCAAACTAGGTCCTGGAGAGTTGGTGTCCTGCAGACTTTGGCCCCGTTTACCCTAATGTGTTTTAGTTTGAAAACGCATAAGTTTTGCTACGGTTACGCCATCCGTCCACACTACGGCGGAGTTTTCGAGTGCCGAAAACAGAGCGTTTTGCAAACGCTGGAGAGGCCGTTTTCATTCTAAACGCTGCTGCTCCATTTCAGTGTGGATGAGGGAAAACGGAGACATCTGAAAACGGAGGCAGGGCTGCTGAGATTCGATACCTGATTGGGGCTTTTGTGTCATTGCATATCCTTCCCTTATTCGTCAAGCCCCTATTACATGATTATAACACTTACACTGGCTTTAACGCTACCGGAAGACAGCAGACCAGCCTTTACTGTAAAAAACAACATGGACACAGAAAAGGGAGCGTAGTTTGCACTATTGTCTGTTTTAGGCGCCATTGTGCAGTTATTCATTTGTTACTTTTAGTAACAACTCGACCTCATTGTCTGTCCACAAAAATACCTCTCTTGCTTTCTTTGCCATCGCGTTCATTGTTCAACCGGCGTTTGTTGACTAACAATAACCAAATGCCAAGCGTGACACATGCTTTCTGTTTATACTAGAATGCGTATGCTCAGAGTGCACGAATGGTCACATGATATCCATTTTTGGTGGCGTAGTGTGGATGGAGATATTTTCAGAAACGCTAGTTGAAACGCTAGTATGGACGCTGATCGTTTTTGATCTAAAACGCCGTTTTAAAACTAAAACGCACTAGTGTAAACGGGGCCTTTAGCTCCAACACTAATCAACCACACCTGAACATGCTAATCAATGTCTTCAAGATCAATAGAAATCTATAAGCAGGTGTGTTTGATTAGAGTTGGAGCTAAACTGTGCAGGACACCAGCCCTCCAGGACCGAGTTTGCCCACCCCTGTTCTAGAGACACAAAAGATTTATATTAAATCTAAAAAAAGGAGTAACCTAGGTGCCCTTTAAAATTCTAATTAGACAATTACTTTATAAAAAAAAAAATCCCTGAAAAAGTACCAAATATTGTTGGAAAATGTTGAAGAACAAACTCCTTGGAACACAAGTGCCGTACAGTTCTTACCACACCGCATATTAGACTACAGCAGCACAAGTGCAGTAAAGATGGAGTTTACTTGGTTTTACTCAAGTTTACTGCAACTTATACTGCTGTTGAACTTTATTGTATTGTATTTGAACTGTTTTTACTTCATTGTATTAAAATTTTGCAATTGTAAATTATTTTACTGCAGTTATACTTCAGTTATATTAAATTCATAGTTTTATTTCAGTTTACTGCAGTTATTTTTATAAGGGCATCTACAAATGCACAGGACACAATTCACATATAAATGTGAGGCAAAATTGTGTTTGTAGAATAAAAAAAAAATAGTCTTTTTTATTTGCAAGTTTACTTTTACTTACAGCATTGGTGAATATAGTTATTATTTGTGGAACTCTAAGATTTATTTGTGGATCTCATTGTGAATATGCTTGGGTTTTGTCAATCGCTTTACATTTATTAGTGAATCAAATATTTGGAACTAAGAAACAATTCTCACGCCATACCGGAGCACCCAGAGGAAACCCATACAAACACAGGGAGAACATGCAAACTTCACACAGAAATGCCAGCTGAACCAGCTGGTACTTGAACCAGCAACCTTCTGGCTGCGAGGCAATACGAAATAATACAATTACTTCTAATGTGCTGTAGTAAAACATTCAGTTATGTAAAAATATACAGTGAAAATGGCTGTTCACAGTTATTGACCACATTTGACACTTCACACAATGCTGTTTATAAGCGGTTGCCAGCTAATCTGAGCAATGTTACACGCTCTCTTTCTCATTTCACCATGTCTAATGTATTCAGACCCAATCGCTCAGACGCTCCACCTGAAAGCTGAGTCAACTTCATATGCCTGCAACACCCACAGGCCTGCTGCTCGCCCACAGCAACGTAAGTCCATTTACTCACTTCTTCTTGCCTCCTCTGTCTTTTTCCCCCCTTAATTTTCTTCTTCAAAGTTTGCATTTCTGGCCGCCTGCTGAGAGGGGTGTTGAGAAAGTTAATTTTAGTGTTGGCCTTATATGCTATGCTTGGCCTGTCTCAGTCAGCACCTGCCCTCGCTTTGATAAAGGGTGACAGTCGGCCCGATTCATCTGCCCAGGAGCTGTCAGTCAAATCGCCGGCCATGGGCATTGTAGTCAACTGTGAGACACCCCTGAGCATCAGGCTAACTGGATCCAGGTCACACGCAACAAATTACACCAAGACCCCCTCAGTTTTCTCATGATCAGTCACAGATTATGTTTGTCATTTAGACATATTTAATGTTAAGTGTGAATAGAACAGAATGAGCCAAATTTGGTTTTCAAGTCTGAGTGTATTCGTAAAAAGACATTAGTGAAGATTTCCTACTATAATATAAAAAAAATAATAGTGGTGACTTTCTCACCATTTCGAACTGCAATATGTAAATATCATAATTGTAAGACATAAGCTCAGAATTCCAGAGAAGATATCATAATTGTTTGATGTCAGCTCAAAATTCTGAACAAACAAACAAACAAACAAACAAACAAACAAACAAACAAACAAACAAACAAACAAACAAACAAACAACTGTAATTATTTGATGCAAACTGTATTTTAAGAAAAGACTAATTGCAAGATTTAAACCCAGAACCCTGTGATAAAAGTCACAATTGAGAGATGAAACTCAAAATACCAAGGAAAACATGAGCTGCAAGATTTAAGCTCAAAATTCTGAGAATAAAAGACAATATTGCAAATTGTGAACTCTGAATTCCAAGGAAGGAGTCAAAATTTTAAGTCGCAAACTTATAATTCTGAAGAAAAAATATTTAAACTCATAAATCAAAGCAAAAGTCAGAATGGAAAATGTGAGAACTGTGCAGCCAAATCTCATAAGGAAACGTAACATTTTGTCAGTTTAGTGACTAATTTGTATGAATTCATACAAATGAATTCAAGTTCAGTCCTGTAAAAATTAAACATTTTTACAGGAAGCTTAGCACCAAACCCCACCCTAACTCCCCATTCACATAGTGCTTCAGCGTAAATGCTTGACTGAAGGCATGTCTGAAGTTGGGGCTGAAGCGATCGTCATAGCAGCGTCAGCCAATGAAATTCAGTCATAATGGGCCACTGTCTAGCTGGTGTATTTGCATACAGGGATCTGATTGGCTGACGCTTCCGTTGGCGCTTGAAAAGTTAAGCTAGTTCCAACTTCTGCAGCTAACAACGCCTCTGAAGCAGCGCAGACGGATCCACAATGCAGTTCGGCAACGCCTGACATCACCCATTCAAAGTGAATGGGAAGCGTTGATGCTGACGCCCTGTATTAATAGGGCGTAAAACCCAACTGTCATTGGGAAATAAGCAAAGCAAATTAAATTATACAAATGAGATATTACGAATGAGCCACTAAATCTACATTTACAAATTTCTGGGTGATAACATTAAAACTGCTTGATGTAAAATTATAACTCTGAGAATAAAAGTCAATTTGCTTTTGTATAATGTTATTATTATTAGCAATATTATTAATTATATGCATATTTGTATTTGTTTTATTAAAAACAAGCTTAGATTTGTCCACCTGTCAGGTTTTAGACCATCTGGGGCACAGCTTGTGTATTAGGATATAAGTCAGGTTTTTAAACACACATTTCGTTATTATTGTTCATTTATTTGTTTGCTGGAAATTAGAACTGAATTTAAAAACTGTTTTAAAACAAATCTTTGCGCTTAACAAACAAATTTATTTTTTATAGGCTAATTGATGTCTGTGCGTACAAGGTTTCCCTATCCACAAGAGCGAAAGTGAAACTAGATTATGAGATGTGCTGCAGATGCTCTGTTTAACTGTTTTCTTGCTAGTGAAATGCTCAGTTTTTCCACTTACACTTACTTTCCGTCATGTAAATATCAAATGCGCTTATGGCGCATTTGATTGGTTTATTCTCAAAACACACCTATAACTCATTAAGAAAATAAACTCAACCCTTTTAGAGCATGCGCCAGGGTGCAAAGTGGATTTTTCTGTCCTTATATTAGCAAAAATGGATTCTGACACGCCCTGAAAGTGTTTGCGCCCTGCACTCTGCGCTTTGTGCATGGATCGTTAAAATAGAGCTCTGTGATCGGTTCTCTTTCAAATAGAACAGACAAAAAGTTATACTAATGCACCCACAGTCTTGCTGCTTTCAAGAGGTCCAAATGTGTCTTTTTGTAAGCAGCACCGGTTGCTTTCACTTTGAACAGATTATTAATTGGCCTTTACCGTGTGATCATCCTTTTATTATCACACAGTATGTTTTCACCTGCTTTCTCTTGCTTATATATATATATATATATATATATATATATATATATATATATATATATATATATATATATATATATATATATATAAACAGCACATTAAACTCTTTCAGAATCAAAAAGAAAACAAATCCTGATCCCCTGTGAGGTTTTGTTCAGTCATAATGAACAGCTGACTGTACATTATCCTTTACATAAACACACTTGTTTTCCCTCTGCTGAATAATGTGTCTTTGAATCAGAGGCCCGCAGAGATCTGTTGACTGAAGTTAAATTGTGTTTGACAGACTAGCTCTGTCGTTTGATTTGCTTCTGCATCAGCAGATGGGAAGTAGGACTGATGTGCACATGTTCTTTTAAGAGGAAAATCAATGACTTGGTTTTCCCTTTTTGTCATTGCAGTTCATGAATACTTATCAAATCAAATGTATTGAGAAAACAACATAATTAAGCTCCTCTGCGTTAATATTTGAACATTCTGATTCTTCATCAGGAGTTTCATTGAGCTGGCACAGGCATTCTGAATGTGTACGAGCAGAACACGTTAATCAGGCAGTTTTCAGATATTTGTGTGTGCATTATTCTTTCTTTTTGTGACTAAATTGAGAATCTTGTTCTACATGTAGGGGGTTAATGAATGTGGAAAGGAGAAGAAAGTGCAAACTCTCTGGTGTTGATGGAAGATAATATTGAAAGACATCACATTTCAGAGATTCTCTTATTCACACATTTCCTGGCAGAAATAAATGAAAGCAAGAACTTGTTTTTAAATCTGGAAGGTACACTCAAAAATGATTTTTGCTTCTTTTTCAAACTACTTATTTAAAATGTGCTGAATCAATGCAATGTTTGAGTTTTTTAACAACTTAATTGTTTTATGTTCATCCACTTAAATTTGCAAAAGCAATTAAGTTAACTTAATTGATTTTTGTTTGGGGACAACATGAAGGAATTGTGAGAAATCCAGCATTTTTACCGTTTTAAAGGTAACACCACTTTGGTGTTTCTCACCATCTAACTCAAAACTTCAACAAAATAGTCTTAATCTTTTTATTAATAATTAATCTTTCAAATAAAAGTTTATTATTTCAATTAGCATATGACATTGGCAAATTCATAATTTAATTAGCACAATGTCATTGGAGTAAACGTACATCTCAATCAAAATGATGGCCAGCCTTCTGCTTTTTACATCTCTGCTAAAAATAAATAATAAAAATAAATTTAACAAATTAACAAATAATCCACTTTATAGTCGCTTATACCTGTGAACTTACATGGTAACTAGATGTGTAAGTAGTATGTAACTACAGTGTATGTACACATTAGAATATAGTATTTACTTGTGTAATACTGGTGAAACTACACACTGAATTGTATAAGTTCAAATGTGTAACAGGACATTACATTACATAAGTGCATTGTGCAACAACAATATACTTGCAGATATTTTCTCACTTCTACACCTGTTTGCATACCATGTGCTTCTAAATATTATATTAGAATAAGAATGGCAGAACTAATGCTGCATTACAAAGTTTCACCTTGTGATAATTATGCAATTGCAGGGCAAATCCTCAGGAACTGTCCACTCAATATAAAGTGTAAAATGGTCACAAATTACTGTGTAATATATTAAACCTTAGCCTTTGTACAGGTGACGCGGGTTGCAGTAGGTACACTGTTAAAAATTGTCCCGTTAAAAAACAGTAAAATACTGGCAGCTGCAGTTGCCAGCAATGTACTGTTATTTTACAGTATGTTGCTGTAAAAATACATAGACTACATTGATATACACAATACTCAAGTGAACTCATTTTGCTCACTGAAAGCAACTGCCTCAACTTGGTCAACTGCTGAATGAGTTTATGAAGTAATGTGCTTTATATGCTCAGAAGCATACTTATAATATTAACTTATTTTAGTTAATTAGAAAAGTTCAGTTTAACTCTAATGTCTTATTTTTCACAACAGCACACATACATGTAAATCTTGAACTACCAGAGAGATTCTGACTGCATCAGCAACTAAACAGCTGATGTTTTTAAATAGAAAAACATGCAGAATAACATCAGCAGTTCACTGTTCATCTTTAACTCATACACTGGCTCTACTCTCCTCCACAACGGTGACAGACAGAAGAAATTAGCTTCAGGTTTTACAGTAAAATACTGTTTTTTCCTTGATTTAACAGTAATCTACTGGCAGCTGTGGTTGTCAGCAATATACTGTTTTTTTACAGTCTACTTCCGTTGTGTAAATTAACAGTATATTACTGTTAAAATACATTTTTACACTGTGTTTTTACCTCTCACACCTTTAACCCTTTAAACCCCAGAGCATATACTTCAGTTTTTATTGAAGTGTCCACACTACTGAGTCTTCAAGAAACCTGTAGCAAAGCTGAAGTAAATTCATTAATTAACTGACTAATTAAATGATAATTGAGGATTAACAATGAACAAATGAACAAATACTGAAGGGAAAAAACAAGAACAGAACATACAAAACTTTAGTCACAGCTTTATAATGAAATAACCTGAAGAACAACAAATGATTAAATCATTTAAATGATCAGCGGATGATTAAACAACTCTACAAACATCATCACCAGCTACACTTATTACTTAATACATGTATTTTTGTATAACATCTACTAAAGTTCTTCTTGAGAAAAAGTTAAAGTTTTACGTCACCATCATGGAGAACAGAGTTTGCTTTAGTTGGGCTCTTAGCCCTGTCATTTTTAACATTTATATATCTTGGCTGCTGCAATTGTTAAGAACTTTGTTTAAAAAGCTCCTTTGTTGAGGCAAGCCAGCCAAAAACTTAAATAAGATCTGGTGATGTTCATGTTGCTATTAAATGGCAGAGTCTGTTCTCATTTAGTATAATAAAATTTACTGCCACTATTCAATGTTAAATCTACTGTTTTACATTATATGTATATGTATATATATATATATATATATATATATATATGGCAATGATTTCTGGAAGTTTTTAAGAATATCTTAGACAATAACACTTTGCTCTATGGTGTAAATCGCACTCAAAGAGACATCAATAATCAGCATATGAACCTCAATAATGGTGACAACTAACAAAATTAACAGTTTAACTCACAAACAGGCAACTGAAAGTCTAAACATAAACAACAGCAGAATCAAACACAAATAAATAAAACTGTTAGACCATTATACAACATTTATTTATACCGCAATGCATGCTGGGATATTTGTACCGTGCCACTCCCAGCATGCATTGCAGCATGAAACATTTGAGATGTTACCATTGTTGAGATACAAGGTCAGATTCATGAGGTCTGAGTGTGTATTCGTCATAACTGAACTGTTTTTGGATGCTATTTCTTAACTGTTAAGTAATTACGGAGGTATCTTTTCTGTTTTCACTTCTTATTAATTAAATTAATACCTGCAACTAAGCATAAAATCTATTGCATGAGGCCCTTCTTCCAGATTTATAACAAAACATTTATCAGAACTAATTTCAAACAAATAGATTTCTCTATTTATTGACTTCCCAACTTTATTGCTATAGTACAAACGTTTTGTAAACTCTGTATTACAGCAGTTGGACAGTCTTATTAAATGATTTCAAGGGTGAAGAGCCCAACTAAATCAGCCCCTCACTCCATTACGGTGACACAAAAAACACCTTAATTTCTGTTGGATCTCAATGAGAATAGTATGGAAGTCAAATCAGTCAGTAATAAGTGTGTGTCTGCTGTTGTTTGTGGAGTTGTTTAATGATCCTCTGCTGAGACTGAAGCTGTTTTATTTTATTTGATTTTATTTAATGTTGTAACTCAAGTCACTGTTTGTATTTCTTGTTTCTTTTCTTCAGTAATTGTAATTATTAACAGCAGGTGTTCATCAGTGTCTGAATTCACTCATTAGTGTTCATTAAAACTGTCAGGTGAACTATATTAGTTAACTAGTGTATAAAATAGTGAACAAGGACACAAAGTGTGATTTCAAACACAGACTTCAAAACATCGAATCTGAACTCTGTTAGCTCACAGTTTTCTGCAGTTGGTTACTTTCTCGAAAACAAAAATGTTACCCAGAAAGCACTGTTTTTAACAGAATATTACTTTTTTAGTGAAAAAACATTATTTTACCGTAGAATCTGACCGTTTTTTAACAGCAATTTTTTACAGTGTACCCTTTATTATGTACCTTTGGTGAAAAAAAAAAGACATATACTGTAGGAAAACACAAGCTAATCATTTCTATTAGAGATTAATTCCTTTTAAAAAAAGTCATATATAGAGCTGCGTTCCAAAAGGTATACTGTAGTACACCCAAACATTTTAAGTGTATGTTAATTTATTTGACCATCCAAGATGCAGGTGACTTTTTATATTCAGAAGAATTTTTTATGACATGTGTGACCTAAATATGGTTATGTACAACGATAAACTCTAAAATTATGTACTTGGCCTCTAAAATAAACTGTAAAATTCTTGGAGAAGATCTAAATTAGTTTGCAAATTTAGTGAACACTGTCTGGATCATTTGAATCAGTGAACCGTTTCCTAGAGACTCACTTTGAATAAATTGAATCAGTGAGCTGTTACACCCATACTTTAGCCAAGAAAAGAAAAAAAATCATTAATATACTGTAGTATCAAAAGCCTTTTATATTTATTAAGAATTATCATTTGATAATGTGATGTATGAAACATTATACATTGTGTTGAAATTAAATGACAGAGCATGAGAACAGTTCCAGTCTGTTTTTATTTGAGCTTCAGTAGTTATACACACATGAACTATTGCTGTAACTGGTCAGGGACTATTTTTCCTAATTAGCATTAGATGGTATTTGAAACATTTTTATTTAAAAAGTAGCATTTTAATCAATACATTTAGCATTTTTATATTTATTCTCTGGTAACCATTTTAAAAAGGTAATAAGGTATTCAAGTCTATGTTGCTGTTTGGTCACTAAGTGATGGCTGAAAGGGGTACACACAATAAGCTAATAACAAAAAATGTTGGGTTCCACACAATTGATTTGTGTTGGAAGAACATGAACGAATTAAAGTTAGTGGACTAAATATGAAAGCAAATAAGTTGTTGCCAAAAAAACTCAAGAATTTGTTTGTTTCAACTCATCTTCTATAATGTGTTTAAACAAAGAGGAATGGTATTTGTTTTGAGTGTACAGTAATATTCCTAATAACAATAAGGGCCTATATCATACACCCGGCACAATGTGGCGCAAGACGCGGCGCAATACTTGTTTGCTAGTTTCAGCTTGGCGCAAGAGTCGTTTTGAGGCGGTGCACTACGCTCTTTAAGTAGCAAATGCATTTGCGCTCATATGTGCGCCCGTAGGCGTTCTGGTCTAAAAATGAAGGCGTTCTGAGGTGCACTGCTGGCGTGTTGCTATTTTGAGAAACTATAGTAGATTTTTCATTAGACCAATACAAACCCGCTTACACACTTCTTAATAGCCTACACACAAGATATAGAGCAATACGCAAATATTTTTACATATGAAAAAATTAAAATATTATGGATAGGCCTATATAAGATATAATAAGAATATATATATATATATATATATATATATATATATATATATATATATATATATATATATATATATATATATATATATGTGTAAAGGATTAAAATATTACAAAACATATTATTTTCTAGCTTACATAAATATGAAAAACCACTGCTTTTTGCCTTCTTTATCTCAGGAGGCTTTTTCAGTTCATTTATAACAGTTTGCTTTTGTATAATGTTATTATTATTAGCAGTATTATTTATTATATCCATATTTATATTTGTTTTATTAAAAACAAGCTTAGATTTGCCCACCTGTCAGGTTTTAGACCATATGGGGCACAGCATGTGTTTTAGGATATAACTCAATTTTTTAAACAAACTTGGTTATTATTGTTCATTTATTAATTTGCTGGAAATTAGAACTGAATTTAGAAATAGTTTTGAAACAAATATTTGCGCTTAACAAAAGAAATAAATTATTTATAGGCTAATTGATGTCTATGCGTAAAGGTTTCCCTATCCAAGAGCGAAAGTGAAAGTAGATCAATTATCTCTCATTCTTGCGCGGTAGATGCTCTGTTTAACTGTTTTCTGTTAAAAAAAAAAAAAAACTTTTAACTGTTTGCTAGTGAAATGCTCAGTTTTCCACTTAGACTTACTTTCCGTCATGTAAATAGCAAATGCGCTTATGGCGCGGCACAGCTGTCTCTTAAAGGTAATGGGAGACAAGACTCTGATTGGTTTATTCTCAAAACACACCTATAACTCATTAAGAAAATAAACTCAACCCTTCTAGACCATGCGCCACGTAGCAAAGCAGATTTTCCTGTCCTTAAATTAGCAAATATGGATTCTGACATGCCCTGAAAGCGTTTGCGCCCTGCGCTTTCCGTTTTGCGCATGGACCGTCAAAATAGAGCCATGGTACATAATACAGCACGCCATCTAGTACTTTTTGTTTTTTCATTATTGCTTACATACAGTTCAGAAAAACAGCATCAGTTCATATGTGAGTTTATATTCATTCTAACATCATAATTTGACAGAAAGTTTGCACTTAAGGCAGTAACGATTGCATTTGCATTTGCAGAGGATGTGTATTAAAGGTTGTTTACATAAAGTTGTACTAATGCTTTCTTGTTGTTCTGCTTCGTAAGAGCTACATGTATCGTCAGGAATCATAGATATTCATATTTTCACTCTCAATGTGCCATTAGTCATTGACTTGCATTTTATGAATGACCAAGGAACACAACATCAGCTAAACATCTTCTTTAAAGGGTCATGAAACACCAAAATGCATTTTTTGAGATGTTAACAGCAAAATATACGTCCCATGTTACTAAAAACACTTTTAGGACACATATATTTAGCTAACAAGGTAAAATTGGTTGTTTTTGCGTTGTTTAAAGCAAATTCATTTTTCCAGTTTGAAAAGGCAATGAGATCATTGTGTAAATTCCAGCGTGGGGATTGGCATGATTGACATCATTGAGTATTCAGCACATCTTTTTATTAATTCATCAGAAGGACTTGTTTCGAACCAGTTAATATGCATGATGTACTCCTTTTACCAGTTACAGTGTTCAGAGAGACATCACGTGTCGCCAACCGTAATTAAAACAAGTAGAAGAAGAAGAGTTGTTCGGAGACATGGGTTGTTTATAAATGTGCCACAACGAAGGTTCTGTTTCTATTTCCCCACGATGAAAGTGCTGCTGTCACACCTGCTGCAGTGCCCTCTTGTGGACTTTTAAGGGCACTAGGTCGTGTTTTGGTTGTTTTCATTTCCTGTATGCCTGCTCACATGATCACTCCTTGTTTCCAGCTGTTCCTTGTTGTCTAATTGGTTCTGTCTTTTATAAGCCCTGTCATGTTGTGTTTAGTTTGCCTTTGGATTTTGCTTTGCTCTGTCCTGTTTTGCTCTCCAGTTCCTCATGTTAGGTTCGGTTTGTTTGTTCACTTTTAGTATCGTCTCGATGTTTTTGGATCCCCGTTAAGATTTAGTTTGATTCAGTGCTTTTAGTTTTTGCACTTGCGTTTGTTTTGTCAGTTTTTGTACCTTGCCTGTTATTTGGATCTTCTTTGTTTACTTAATATATTAAACTATATTATGCTGCATTTGGATCTACTCCTTGTTTTTGTAATACCTCATTGTGACAGCTGCTCGCTTGTTTGTTTGTAAGGCATATTTTTCACCCAAGAGCTTTTAAAATCTGGAAATGGTGAAATCTGGATTTGCCACTCATTTTCTTTAAAAAAAAAAGATGCAATTCCAGTTTGTGTTAATTGTCCTGTTTCTATGGATTTGGCAAGTGTGTATTCTTTGTTTATGTTTATTCAGATGGCAAAGTTAGTTAGTATTGTCAGCAATACTCTTTCAGTTATAAAAGACATAACTTAGTCAAAATAATTTAGTTACTAAGTTTACAGAATGTTACTATAACTACAATATTATGGATTGAAAATCCTCAACTTCTTCACAGCTCTCAGATCCAAAGAGTAAATGCTACTCTCCAAATCACTGTCTATCTCCCCTGCGTCAGTGTTTGTGTTGCCACTGTGAAAATCAGCATGTGCACGTAATAAAACTCTGCTTTTCATATAAACCCTTTCCTCTTTCGCCACTCCCACCTAAACAAAGCTGGACCCAGCCACTTGCCTGACTTTTCACACAAGAACACCCTGGTGAGACAGTGGGGGTTTTATGGCCCTTTAATATTCCCCCAAAGAAAAAGGTCACCTTCATGTTGGAATAAACGATCAGCAAATTTACACTTTTGATTTAACTATCCCTTTAATTCCATGAGTATTTGACAAACCAAAACAAAGTGATGGAGTCTGACAGATCAGTATGTGTGTAATGATTTTTTCTAGTTTTAAATGTAGTTTTTAGTATTAAGTTACATTCTTTGTTAAATCAAGTATTACAGCTGAACATCACTGTCACACATTGAAAGTTTCACAAACAACATTTAAATAGAGTCTTAAAAGTTCATAAATGTCAATATCCAAGTCTGATTTTGAATTTAATCACAAATGTTTGACAAATGACATCTCCAGAGGCCCCCAGAGAACCTCCAACTAAACTCATCTCTTGATTGTAACATAAAAATCCCATTATTTCAAAGCAATACCGCAGTAATTAAATAGTGTAACTGTAGATAGTTTTCCTCTCACCTCAGGCTACGTCTCTCAGGATTCATCGTCAGTTTTAATAATGTGGAAAAGCGTGACATTGAACAGTACCTGGTGGCCGTTGTTCCATCCGTAAAGTGCACGATCCCTGGCATTGTAATCCAGCATGGACATGTGAAAGTACTGGTTATGAATAGGGATGTCCATGTACTCATAGGTGGATGTTTTGGTGGAGTAAGAGTAGTAAACCTTGGCTCCGGTCAGGTGTGAGTTGGTGATATAGAGTGTGCCGCAGATCATGAAGGACTCGCCTGCATTGCGTTTGGAGTATTCTGTGTTCCAGGAGTTCAGAACCTGGATAGTCTGAGGATCCAGTCGGCTGATCACTATATTCCCTGCATTCTGATTGGTGGCATAGATGGCCCATAAACCGAGCTCATCAGCCATCAGGTCAATGTCCGAGAATCCGCCCCAGGTGTATGGATAGACATTGTGGAATCCTGCGGACTCCAGGGCTCTCTGAGTCGTGACCCGGCCACTTTCGAAGCTGTATCTGACAATGATGTTGCTCTGGTATTTGTTGTAGTACAGCGAGCCATTGTAGACCACATGATTGGTTCCTGCCCAGTGGAAAGGGAGGTTGTAGGTTTTGGACTCGACTCCTGCTACGAAGTCGCTGACTGATTTGTACTCACGGACAATCTTGTTGTTGGTATAGCTGTCCATGTACCAAACCTGCATTGGAACATTTGAGTGTGAATTAGATTAGCTTATTTTAGCAATAAACCTTTGTGAGCTTTAAGGTTGATAGTAGAAGTGGGTGCCTCAGAAGACTACAGGCTGTCATTGAGGCAAAGAGTGGCTCAGCAAAATGTTGCTTTGTAGTTGTGTAAATATTCATGCTAACTGTTGTCTAAATATTTTTTGGTTGATTGTAATCCATCACATACTGTACATTTTTAATCTGACTTGACTTTATCAAGATTAATGTGTACACAAGAAACACAAGAACTGAGTAATTACCGATTACTAAACTATAGTGAATACACTGTAGGAAATAATGAAGGTGTTTGAATGTTTGATTTGATTAGATACTGCCTGTCAAAAAAAGTTGTACATTTTAATATTTCGTAGGACCGCCTTTAGCCTTGATTACAGCAAACACTTGCTGCAACTTCTTCAATGTCACAACATTTATTCCTGGCCAGAATTGTGTCATTTTTTAGCCATACTCTTGTTTTGATAATGGGAGTGGTTGGACCACTGTGCAAATTCTTCTCTAGTACATCCCAAAGATTCTTAATAGGGTTAGGTCAGATGAATTCTAGCTTTGTCATCTTAGAATATGCCCATACCATCAGGGAAGCAACAATCAATTGATTGATTGATTGATTGTTTCATTCATTCATTCATTCATTCATTCATTCTTTTTCAACCGCTTTTCCAGGGCCGGGTCGCCAGGGCAGCAGTCCTAGGAGAGAATCCCAGACTTTTCTCTCCCCATACACTTTCTCCAGCTCCTCCGGGGGGATCCTGAGACGTTCCCAGGTCAGCCTAGAGACATAGTCCCCCCAGCGTGTCCTATGTCTTCCCCGAGGTCTCCTCCCGGTGGTACATGCCTGGAACAACTCCCTAGGTAGGTGTCCAGGAGGCATCCGAAACAGATGCCCGAGCCACCTCAGCTGACTTCTCTCGATGTGGAGTAGCAGCAGCTCTACTCCGAGTGACAGAACTGCTCACCCTATCTATAAGGGTGCAGCCTGGCACCCTGCGAAGGAAACTCATTTCGGCTGCTTGTATCCGACATCTTGTCCTTTGGGTCATGACCCAAAGCTCATGACCATAGGTAAGAGTAGGAACGTAGATTAACCGGTGAATCGATTAAATTGATTCATTAATTTTATAGCCTGGTTATTCAGCTTATTCAGGTAGTCACTGGGCACATTCTTTGGGCACACAACATTGCCGAACATAGACTTGAACAATGCAGCATTCCCAGATCACAGCACTGGCCCTACAGGCTTGTGTGGTAGGCATCTGCCTCTCTTTTTACCATGATGTACACATCATTCTGGAACAGGGCAACTCTGGACTCATCTGACCACATGACCTTCTTCTAATGTTCCAAAGCCTAATAATAATCATCCCTTGCAAATTGAAGCATTTTATCAAATTAGCTTCATTGATAAGTGATTTGCTTAAGGCTACACAGTAGAACTGTGAAACTGCTCTTAATAGAAGGGTTCTATTAACCCTTTAATTGCCTGCTCCACCAAATGGTTGTCCATTTTTGGACTGTTTTAAATAATGGTTTACACACAAAGCAATCACTACACTTGATTTTGGTTTTACGGTAAAAAACAAACAAAACAAAACAAACAAAAAAAAAAAGAAAAAAGAAAACATGTTAATTTTGATTGTGTTTTAAAAAAATAAATTGGTCTCATGTTTTCAGATTTTTCATAGTATATGTATTAATTTCAGTACTTTTACCATAAACCGACATATCAACCATTTGGTAGAGGTTGATATTTTAGAAATTATAGTATGTGTTAAAAGAAAACGCGTCAAGTGTATTAACTAGCAACTTTAGGAGCTATAAAATTTAATCCAACTATGTTTTCTTGGTGGAGCAATTAAAGGGTTAACATAGCCGTGAGTCCTATTACTGTTCTTTTTTTTAATTTGATTTCACCAGATGTTTAAGTGATCTCAATCATTTAAGTTTTTTTTCAGATTGACATCTTTTCTACAATCAAAGGATGTCTTTAAACATGGTTGTTTAAGAAAGACAAGCTACTCTCTGCATCAGTTATGGTTAAATAACTTACCAGCTGAAACATGATTTTCCATGTAATAATTATCCAATGTTAGGTACTTGCCTTGTTACTTAGTTAAATCCAAGTGGTGTTTTTATTTTTTATTTTTTTATGGGGAGTGTATTATCTGATTAATAACCATTTTATTTGATTGCAAAATTCCCTGTACTTTACATATACAATATGTTATATATATATTATATAATTCCATTAATATATCAATGTTCTTTCTTTGATTACATAATTCTCAAAGAATTACAGGATGAGAATTTTATCTAATACTACCTTAATTTTAGGCAGCAGATGCCCTTCCAGCTGCAACCAATCTCTGGGAAACATCCATTCACACTCTACCCAATTTACCTGTACTGCATGTCTACTTTGGGGGAAACCGGAGCAAGCGCAGGAAAACCCACGCGAACATGAGGAGAACATGGCAAACTCCACACAGAAATGCCAACTGACCAAGCCGAGACTCAAACCAGCGACCTTTTTGCTGTGAGGTGTTAGCGATACTAACTGCGCCACAGAGTCACCCCCCTATTTTGTTTTTCTTCTCATTTAATAAATATTGATTTTTACACAACTAAAAAAATTATAGTATATTTGGTGTGATAGAGCTGTGAATTCTTTGAAGTCCCCATAGAAGTGTTTTTTGTGTGTGTGTATAAAGTAAAATCCTGGGGGAAATGAAACAAATGTTCTGAGAAACAATATTGCTGTTGCATAGAGCTATATGTTACCTTGTTATTCTTCGGTGAAGCCTGAGGATCTGTCATCCATGCTCCAAACCTCGTTCCTGATGTCTTCACAGTGATAGGCCCAGTGATTTTCATCAGCTTACCACATGCTGATACAACAGAGAATGATAAATAATGTCAGCTCTTGTATAATCAAGTCAGCCCAAGACAAGGGTGTCCAAACTCAGTCCTAGAGGGCCACTGTTCTAAAGAGTTTAGCTCCAACTGTCTGAAAGTTTTGAATTTGCCTAGTAAGACCTTGATTAGCTTGTTAAGCCGTGTTTAAATAGTGAGGGTGCTATATTTTCAAATACTATAGAATACCACTTGACCACTTCAGCCACTTAAATACTCCCCATAAACAATAAGGTGGCTGTCATTTTGGGAAAATATTTTCGTAATGAGACTTGGCATTTTTTCAGAGGATGATATTGTGTGAAACAACACATGGTTTGATAGACAGGATGATATTTGACCATAAAGGTGGTTGGTGTCGTGTTCTCTTTGAGTGTGAACACGCATTAGCTTAGGAAACAAAATTTAGAAATTTAGAAAGTAATTTTTATTTTTATTTTTATTGGTCATTTCAAATATTAAGCTTAATGGTAAACTTGAAAAACAGCTTTGGAGAATTTGATGTTCAACTAGAAACTCCATTCAACTAGATGGGAGCTACACTTGCATGCCTGAGAGGCATCACAAAGAGTGAAATGACTAGCCTAATGGGACTGATAATGTGCCGGACACTGGCCTTCCAGGAGCAGGATTAGCCTAAGAGTTTAGAAAGTTTAAAACTCACTAAGTTTGTTCATGCAGTTCCTCAGTCTTCCCTCCAAGCCAAGGACCCTTTGCTGGAGTTCCTCATAATCATACGCTCCGATCTCCTCCTGAATGGCCATCAGCACCACAGAGAGATTCCTGAGCTCCTCCTTGAACTGGGAAATGAGTGAGGCATCAGTTTTATACTGCTCCAAAACCGGAATCAGCGGCTGCAACTCATTCATCTTCCCCTTCAGCTCCTGCAAAACCAGACAAGCAATTAAATTAAATCACAAGAAGAGATTTGCTTACATTAGTAGAAACAGATGCTTCACTGGTAACATCAAGATGTTCTGAATATAACACAAATAAAGCATGACCTTTAGGGGTTTACAGGATTTCCAGGAATGTTGGACTGCCTTTTAAAATGATTGTAAAAAAGCTATTCATGAAGTGGAATTTGATTCATTCTTGGAGAGTAATGGCAAGTGTGGCTTTTTCAGACCGCTCTGTTCATACGAGAAAGAGCCATTGATTTTCTCCGAGGCATGACTTTAATGGTAGCCCACCTGAAAGTTTTTAGTCAATAATGTTCTTCGGTTGGACTCGATTTGTCTGAACTTTGATCGGAGTCCTTTCATCTGGCTCTCCATTTTCATGACATACTGGAAATCCCTCTGGGTCCTCAGGTTCAGCACTTCGATTGACTGCGACATGTTCTGAATCTTAAGAGAGGAAGATGGGCCGAAATGAAGTTAGGATCCATTAATCATTCTTTGAACTGCAAAAAAAAAAGCAAGATGCGGTAGATTTAAATTACATTTCCAACTGGCGTAAATCAGCCCTGACACTGTGTCTCTGAGGAATTCTCCATTTCCATAATTCCATTCAACACAACCAAAGCAAAGATAGATTTCAGAGACAAAAATGGGACTATGTATGGGTTGTTAACCCTATTACCTCCTTCGCCAGCCTCCACCAAACAAAGGAAGATGTTTTATGGGTCTCTAAAATCAACTATCATTGAATATTATTTCTGAAAAGAAAAAGCGTAGGAAGGAGGAACAAGAGGGGGCCTTAAACACCCTTCAGGCCGTTTTTGCATTACCATCATCTTTATGCTCCTCCACAATCAGCTACAGAGAAGCCTGTGGCATTTTTAGCAGATGAAAATGGTGAGCAGTTTCGCATAATGCTTTCAAATCTCTGCAATGAAAGCTTTTGTTATCCAAACCAGATCTCAATATAAAACGACTTTAGCGTTCTTAGACACACATTGATGTGCGCACACACCTTCTCCAGCAACTGGCGGAGCTGCTTGCTCTTTGCATCTCTGGAGCACAGGCTCTGTTCTGGTGCCACAACCGTACAGATGCAGCGACCGTCGGCATCCTGTGCTGAACTGTAAACCTGCCAGCCTTCCTTTGGTCTGATGGTCTGTTCATAAAGAAACACAGCAGAGGCATGCAGATCTTTATGTTTGTGAAAATAAAGTGAAAAAACATTGTAAGCGAAACTTTTAATGCAATGAATCTATTAATGTGACATAATCTGATTTTCATGCCTCAAGCATGCTTAAAGGAGCAGAGTGAAACTGAAATGTGACTACTTTGTGATGCATTTACATGGTACACCATTTACTGCAAGACTTTTAAAAATGCAAAGAAAAAACATGATGATAGTTTTACTAGGTTATGCACAGAGTTGTTCTATTGTAAATATTTTTTGGACTTTTTATATTCTGACAATATATTGTCAAAATTATTAACCCACTGTTTATTTTTTTCCATAATTTCTCTTTAGTGGAGAGATTTTTTTCAACCCATTTCTAAACATAATAGTTTTAATAACTAATTTCTAATAACTGATTTATTTTATCTTTGCCATGATGACAGTAAATAATATTTGACTAGATATTTTTTTAAGATACTTCTATACAGCTTAAATTGACATTTAAAGGCTTAACTAGGTTAATTAGATTACCTAAGCAGGTTAGGGTAATTAGGCAAGTTATTCTATAATGATGGTTTGTGCTGTAGACTATTGAAAAAATATATTGCTTAAAGAGGCTAATAATTTTATTTGCTTTATTTTGCTTTGCTTTTATTCTAGCCGAAATAAAACAAATAACTTTCTCAAGAAAAAAAAAATATTATCAGACATGCTGTGAAAATTTCCTTGCTCTGTTAAACATCATTTGGGAAATATTTATAAAAGGAAACATATTTAAAGGGGGGCTAATAATTCTGACTTCAACTATGAGAATTATTAGCCCCCCTTTAATTTTTTTCTTTTTTAAATATTTCCCAAATGTGTGAAATGTGTGTATTTTGTGTTGACCACTCATCATATAACCCTGAGTTACTTTTTGGTTGGCCAGTTTGTTTCCAATGAGTCTGCTGTTTTCGTTTTTGTTACTGCAGACTAGTTCAGTAAACATAAAGAAAGAAGATATGTCCACATAACTTTAGTATTTATCCTTATCGCAAACAGTAATCTGGTAGTGTTTCATGCCGTTCAGCCTTATAATCTTAAAATGTGAGCAAAATCACCTGTTTTTCATCACTTTAGATATTAAGCTGGAGAATCATTTAAATACTAGCTCTTAAATGATGTTTGCGAAGTAGCGGTTTCTGCTGTTCTGACGTCAGCTGCAGGTGTGAATGAATGGCGGAAGAAAGTAGTTCCTCATAAAAAAGAGGTTTTTAGACTCTCTGTGTTTGATTTTCTTTTTTAATATACATGATTATACCATTGAATTATACCAGTGAGTTGTATAAATGCAATATCACATGAGTAGCAGTGTGATGTGGCTGTATCCGCTTGTTAAGTGTGACGTCACGCGAAGCGGCTTCCAGGTCCAAGCGCTCTATTCAACTGAATGGGGAGACTCATGAATGGTAATAACGTTTACAAAGCGATTTAAGGCTTTCGAAAATCACGATCGCAGTATATATGTCCATGCCTAATATCCGATGGCCAGAAAGTGATTAATTTTTTTATAAATTGTTACATTTTTGGTATTTGTTATGCAGCAAGCCCAGAGATTGTTGTGTACACAATGATTTTATATAAAATTAACTTTAATGTGTGATAGGAATAAAACGTGATCATAAACAAATGATTTCTCCACTCAAATGAATGGCGGCTTGGACCCAGAAACAGTATTACATACGTCACAAACACGCCACCACTTAACAAGCGGATATTGTCACTGGTGAGACACTAAGGCACGCCTCCCACCTGTGCCGATATACAGCCATAACGCACTGCTACTCATGTGATATTGCTCTTGTGTATATGTATGTATACATGTATACATGTATACATACAATATATAACTGCAGCAAGCTTTAAACTAAATATTGAAACAACAGTTTGACAAATCTTGCGGCTGTTGAACCACAACATATACAGTATATTTTAGGCTTTTTTTAGACAAGAACATACTTTATTTCTTTCGTTAGATTTTAAATTTGTGATTTATTTATAAGCATAGCATCTGTTTGAAAATATGCTTTGATATGAGAGGGTCTCTCATTCATCAACTAGACTACCCTTCAGATAGGTATTCTTTCTTGGTATGTCTCTGCAGCATTTAAATGTGAAAAATAATTTGTTTTCAATAT
This sequence comes from Danio rerio, assembly GCF_052040795.2. NCBI lineage: Eukaryota > Metazoa > Chordata > Actinopteri > Cypriniformes > Danionidae > Danio > Danio rerio. The sequence continues at coordinate 17,978,938 of NC_141022.1, forward strand.
TTGGTAGTAATAATTTGCTATTTTCTCCAGAGTAAATAGATTTGACTGCAATGTTACCTCTTACAGCTGTACAATAAATGCTATTTAAAACTTGGCCACTATTTTTTGTTCATATTTAGCATTTTTATACTGTATATTTTTGGTGGTTTATCAATGGCTTTTGTCCGTCTGTAAATAGGGTAGATTAATCTATGACTAAGCAAGGCTTTTTCATTCCTCAATACTTTATATTAGTTTAACCTAATGGGTAACTAGTTAACTATTTAACCAACCACATGGTTAAAAAGAGGTTAACTTAATGTTGATTAAGCTTGGATTGATTACTTCATACTTAATGTGTAAATTATACAGTGTATTGTGTAAATTACTGATTACTGTCAGATATCGACTCAACCCAACCATTTTTTATTTATTTATTTATTAAACTTTTTAATCAACAAATTGGTCTGTCCATATCTGACCCAAAATTAAAAACACCAAGCAATTGTAATAGTGCATTTAACCACTTCATATAGAAGACATTAGCCAAGATCACAGGTGTTAATTTCAGTTTCTGGAGGGCCATTGCTCTGCACAGTTTAGTTCCAACCCTGCTCCAACACACTAAAGCAGTGATTGGGACTTCATTATTTTTGCCTAAAATAAAGATCACAATTTTCTCACAATTTTGTAGATGCAAAGTAAAGGTCAATATGAGTAGGCTATTATTAGTGTTATTTCTCAAACATATGTTAAAACAACAATAATAATAATAGGCCAATGTGTAGATCTACTGTTGGTTAAATGCTACATTTTGTATATACATGGAACGATAGATTCGGACAGACTAAATATGTCCTGTTTGTTAATTCACAGTAAAGTGATGACATCAGAATACAACTATTCATAATTTTAAAGTTGAATTATTATATAGACATATGCTTGTCATCTGTCATTGACAGCATTATTAGATCATTTTTTTTTCACTGGTAAAATGAGACATTTGTCATTATCAGTTTCTCTCCTGCATTATATTCAACATTATATAGGCTAGAGTAGTTATACTGACCCAGTAAACATTTGTTGTAATGCACTTTTTTCAAACACTTTTGTGTTTGCTGAAAGAAAAAACATATCAAGTGATTTGCGTAATTATACTGTAACTCTAAAATCTGATCGTTTAAATGATGCGCGCGCCTGTTGCACTTCACTGCCGTGTGCGTTCATGTCTGCTGTGAGGAAAAAAAAAAACCATACATGCAAATCATACTTCCCGCATGGCTATCAAACGATCGCTCTGTGCAGAAAACTGAACTTTATGTACAACTTCATTACCTGTTATTCACATTCTATACAGGTTCTGTTCACTAAAGTAGCCATGGCGTGCACGCGCGCGTCCTCTCTGAGGTAAACAAACAGTGCGTCAGCTCACGTGTGATTTTGCGGCTGCGAATACATCATTACATTAAGACAGAAATGACATTTTAGGGTGAATTATACACTTAAATTTGTTAAGTGACACGTTTAACACCATTTGGAGGTGTACATGTTGCCTAGCAGCATATGTATAACAATAAAAAGACTTGTGCAACTCACCTTTATGCTTCTCTCATGCTCTTGAAAATATAATTGGCTGAATCGTAGAAAAGCTGAATTAAGATTGTAGGATCGATTCAAGATCTCAATCCTTTTTTTGATAAATCGTGCAGCCATTGCAGCGGTCACACTGGACTTTTCTCCACATAGACTTCCATTCATACGCATGTGAATGCGTCAGACCGGAAACACAAGCTACTGTAGTGCAACAAGTTTCACAGTTCGCTGCGTTGGAAAGCTAAAGCTTGGTAAACTCTGACCCGCGAAATCACATCACATGATTGCGTGAGACCAATAAAAGATTAAAACATGACCTCTCAGTACAGAAATTTAATACATGGACCATTTGCTTGCTTTTTTAAATGTCTAATCCCTCTTTTCGAAGTGCCATACAACAGAATTTCACACGCACAAACTCTAGTGCAGGGGTGGGCAAACTCGTGCCTGGAGGGCCAGTGTCCTGCACAGTTTAGCTCCAACCCTAATCAAACACACCTGCTTATAGATTTATTGTGATCTTAAAGACACTGATTAGCATGTTCAGGTGTGTTTGACTAGTGTTGGAACAAAACTCTGCAGGGACACTGGCCCTCGAGGATCAAGTTTGCCCACCCCTGCTCTAATGTGACCGCAGCATCACCTGTAGGTCTCCAACAAGCCTGAAGGACTTAGTTTGATCAGGTGAGCTTAATTAGGCTTAATTAGGGTTGAAACTAAACTGTGAAAAGAGCTGCGGCCCTCCAGGAACTGGAATTGACACCTGTGGCCTAGACAATATAGTTTTCCAACTTAATTCAGTTTAAGTTTTGTGCTTATGTCAGTGCAGTTAAATATATAATATTACTGGTTATCAGGAGACATCTCAAACTGTTCCTGGAGGGTCAATGTCCAGTAGAATTTTGTTCAATCACACAAGACTAAAAGGCTCCTATTGAATCTGAAGGCCTTTGGTGTATACAAAATCAGAGCAGGTTCTGTATTTCAATATAAACTTACTTCTTGAGCGCTAAAAATGTTTGCTCTAGATTATTTGTAGTATGAATAAAATGCAGACGGGCGACACAGTGGCTCAGTGGTTAGCACCGTCACCTCACTGCAAGAAGGTCGCTGGTGGGTTTCCCCCGGGTGCTCCGGTTTCCCCACATTGCAAAGACGTGCAAAGACGTGACAAAATTAAATTGGCCATGGTGTAAGTGTGTGAATGTGTATGGATGATTCCTCCTAGTACTAGGTTGCAGCTGTAAGGGCATCCACTGTGTAAAACATATACTGGATAAGTTGGCAGTTATTCTGCTGTGGTAACCCCAGATGAATAAAGGGACTAAGCCGAAGGAAAATGAATGAATGAAATGCAGACATATTCCACTCAACGCATTATTCAGAAACTCAGCCAGAAGTAGTAGGTCAACCAGGTATTTACCAACTAAATTTTTCACATGTTCATATTTGCTGTTTTTGACATACTCTATCCGCTTGTTAAGTGTGATGCCACACAAATCAGATTTTTGGTCCAAGCACTTTATCAAACTGGATAGGGAAGACTCAACAAATGGTAATAATAAACGTTGACAAAGTGATTAAAAAAAAAAATAATAATAATATATATATATATATATATATATATATATATATATATATATATATATATATATATATATATATATATATATATATATATATATATATATATATATATATATATATATAATTTTTTTCATTTTTGAATATTTTCCAAATTATGTTTCCCAAATTTTATCAATATGTCTGATAAGATTTTTTCTTCTGGAGAAAGTCTTATTTGTTTTATTTCAGCTAGAATAAAGCAGTTTTTATTTTTTTAACGCCATTTTAAGGACAAACTTATTAGCCCCTTTAGATATTTTTTCGATTGACTGCAGAACAAACCATCATTATACAATAACTTGCCTAGTTACCCTAACCTGCCTAGTAACCTAATTAACCCAATTAAGTCTTTAAATGTTTCAATATTCACTGTCATCATGGCAAAGGTAAAATAAATTTTTTATAGAGATGAGTTATTAAAACTATTATGTTTAGAAATGAGTTGAAATAATCTTCTGTCAGTTAAACAGAAACTTGAGAAAAAAATAAACAGAGGGGCTAATAATTCAAGTGGGTTAATAATTTTGACTTCAATTGTATATAAACTAACACAGAACAAGTGGACACAATACAATATGTAAAAAACTGAAAAAAGTCCACAAAAAATTAACAAATGAACCATATATATATATATATATATATATATATATATATATATATATATATATATATATATATATATATATATATATTTTTTTTTTTTTTTCCATTCATTTTTTTTTCAGTTTAGTGCCTTTATTAATGTGGGGTCGCCACAGCGGAATGAACTGCCAACTTATCCAGCACATTTTTACGCAGCGGATGCCCTTCTTGCCACAACCCATCTCTGGAAAATATCCACACAAACTCATTCACATTCATACACAACCGACAATTTAGCCTTCCCAATTCACCTATACCAAATGTCTTTGGACTGTGGGGGAAACCGGTGCACCCGGAGGAAACCCACACGAACGCAGGGAGAACATGCAGACTCCACACGGAAACGCCAACTGAACTAGGCGAACAAGTGACCTTCTTGCTGTGAGGCGACAGCACTACCTACTACCGACATCTAAATGTGCTGCCTACTTTTTGAATGGGAGGTAGGACAATCTGACAAGGTATGACAAATCAACAGAACACCGGAAACAGTATTCCATACGCCACAACTTAACAAGCGGATATTTAAGTGCTTTCATTTGGATTAAAGCTAAACTTTGCAGGACAGTGACCTCCTATAGGGACAGCCCTACTTTAACATGGAAGAATATTCAGAAAATTCATTTAGATTCATGCACTCATCAAACTGAATCCAATTCAATCGCGAGCTGCTAAACCACAGCAGATAAAAGAAGAAAAAACAAAGAAGTGTGTTTTGACTACAAATAGCCCCCGTTGCAACACCTTCATGATAAAGCCTCTCTCTCTCCACCTTCATCACCTAAAATTTCCCTAGATTGTCTACAACAATAAAGGCGCTTTGTAAACACCCACATTCATTCTTTTTTTTCCCCCTCCACTCTCGCAGCAGGCTCTGAAAGGCCGGCTCTGGGGACTAGCCTTTTACAGGCGAGTTGAAAAAAAAAAAAAAGTGGGTGCTTTACACACTCTGGCACACTTCCTGAAGCTGCTGCAACTACCAACTAACTGCAATTTCAGCAAATTGTAACATATCCAAGTTGGATGGGCACTTCCTGCTAGTTCACTGTCATTATGAGATATGAGCCGAGGGATTCTGCTCCTCAAATAAGAACTGCAGCTGGGTTTATTAAGACTAAATGAGAGATTCTCGTGACACTTTCAGATACTACAGGCTTCTTTTGTTTCCAGTCACATTCAGATGAATTCTCTGGGTTTTACAAGACAAATAGATAGCTGTTTGTCAGCATTGCAGATTTTGATCTTGACCCAGTGCTGAAAAAGACCCCTTTGGGATAGCATACAGATTAATAATGATGCCGAGAACAGGCTGACAAAGAAAACATTTCTCTCTTAAACTCTTTAGCAATGTCAGATGCTGTTGTTTAGGGGTTTTTAATATTCTAGATGACCTAGATGTCCAAAAATGATCATCCTGCACTCTCAGAAATAAAGGTACAGACGCTGTCACTGGGGCAGTACTTTTTCAAAAGGTACATATTGATACCTAAAGGTTCCATAATGGTCCCTCAAAGGTACTTTTTTAGGTACATTTGGGCACTAATATGCGCCTTTACTGTAAATTCTTTGGGTACAAATATGTATCTTTTGAAAAGGTACTGCCCCAGTGACAGCTCCTGTACCTTGATTTCTGAGAGTGTGGTGTGAAAGACCCCCATCTTAATATATAAAAAGCATCTATCTATCTATCTATCTATCTATCTATCTATCTATCTATCTATCTATCTATCTATCTATCTATCTATCTATCTATCTATATATCTATCTATCTATCTATCTATCTATCTATCTATCTATCCATCCATCCATCCATCCAACCACCCACCCACCCACCCATCCATCCATCCATCCATCCATCCAATTTAAGTAGTTATTATTATTAATCTAAGTTGATTTTTTATATTTTAATATGTACATTTTAGCTTTAATTCTATGTTTATTAATTTATTTAGATCTTACATTAATTTAAATTATTCATAAAAAATTCAGTGTGTTTTTCCCAAACATTTCCATAGCACTTTGCAGTTTAAAAGCCTTGCTTTCCTTCTCACTTTGTATCAAAATATTTTAGTGTCATATTAGTGGATTAATAATTTAATATGTGTTTTAGACTAGTTTTAAAAATTAGCAATCGGTACATACAGCATGAACTGTTACACTGCCTTTATATTACAACTTAAGGTATTTAATGGCTGTTTTTAAAGGCTACTTCTGTACTTACTGCAGAAAACACATCTTCATTTGGATGACAGTATAGGCTACTATAGTCTAATAATATAAACTAAAAATACACTAATGTTGAAAAATACACAAATAAATTAATAATTAAAATAATTAACTAGTATATTATGGTTGTAATAGTGTACAGAAAATAAATAATGGGAAGAAAATTGTAATTATAGTTCATTTTGTTCTGTGGAAAGGCATGCGATTTACAATACCATATTTATAAACTATTGTTTCCCAAATAACTTTTTTTTTATTAGGAAAAAAATAAACATATAAGTTCTTATTTATTATGACGTATAAATTATTAAAACACATCTAGCAGCAAATAAAAAAAAAACGGAGTACAAAATGCATTGTTGCACATACTTTACTTTTTACTATGCATTTAGGCAACAAACAGCTAATGCTCAGTACTGTACATGTGGATGCTTACAACCGTTTAAACGCCGGAAATAAAACTGATTGAAAACTGAATCGTTTAATGTCGTCCATTCAGTATAACATAATGTTCTTACCAAAACATTTTTTCCCTTATGGATATTTACATAAAATCCAGCCAGCTTAGTTGCATTGCATCGTATTAACTCCCTCTCTCTAGACTTAGGGTGTCACTAAATGATATTATCGCATTAACATAAGAATACCTCACAAAAATGACACCGAGAGCCTTATTAGTTACTTTGCGTCCACACTCAGCCTTTCATACACCCTGTTCCTCTGACTCAGTGCTGTTTTAGCAGCCGGACTCAGACATGTCAAGTTTTTGTGTATGTGAAGTCAGTAAGACTCACCGCGGAAGGGCAGTAGCCGAGCAGGGCGAGAAAACACAGCGGTTTCAGCACCACGAACAGCGGCCGCATTCTGCCTCGAGTCTCCCGCCTACGTGTCTCTTTCAGCCCGATTCCCCGCGATGGTTCAGATGGAGCTTGTCCGTTCGCTGGGACCAGAGATTCTCGACAGAGCCGCGGAAAATGCGAGCGCTGTCATCGTCGCTCCGGGCGCAGAAAAGTTTGAGAGATGTGTGGAGACTCTCGGCGGATATTACATCATCGCTTCACTGTGGGGTTACTCTACTTAGTTATCTGCCAAACTTGATGTGTGTAATAAGTTCACGACTTGTATATACTTTAGGTAAAAGCTAAAGACTAAGGTTTAGGCTGTATGAACAAAATGTCCACTATCTCGTTCTCATAAGAAACGAATCTGACTCCTTTAACCTGTTTTATAGCATATTTTAAAGAAATTATAATAAGAATTGCAATTTAATTATTCTTTTTAAGGAGGCAAAAATAACCAACAGTACATTAACTGGTAATTACTTAACCATATGTAAAACTTTATTTTTAAATGATATAATAACAAGCATTATCACACATTTTCTAAACGCCAAATATCATCAATTATATCAATCATGTTTCTACAATGATTTTAAGATTAAAGTTTCTTGTGACAATTTCGTGACAATCAACCAAAATGAATTCACCAACATGAATTACCTCAAATAAATCAACCAAAATGAATCAACCAAAATTAATTTACCAAAATATATCAAGCAATGAAGCAAAATTAATTCACCAATATGAATCATTTATTCATGTTCTTTTCGGCTCAATCCCTTTAATAATGGGGTTGCCTCAGCAGAATGTACAGCCAACTTATCCAGCATATGTTTTACACAGCGGATCCCCTTTCAGCTGCAACCCATCTCTGGGAAATATCCATATACACTCATACACTACGGACAATGTAGCCTTTCCAATTCACCTGTACTGCATGTCTTTGGACTGTCAGGAAAACCGGAGCACCTGGAGGAACCCCACGCAAACACGGGGAGAACATGCAAACTCCACACAGAAACACCAACTGACCCAGGCGAGGCTCAAACCAGCGACGTTCTTGCTGAGAGGCGACAGCACTACCTACTGCACCACTGTGTCACCCCAGTAATATGGATCAACCAAAATGAATAAATCAAAATGAATTATTCAAAATAAATCAACCAAAATAAATTCACCAAAATTAATCATCAAAAATTAATCAACCTAAATTAATCAATCAAAATTAATCGACTAAAATTATTTTACCAAAATTAATCAACTAAAATTAATCAACTAAAATGAACTCACCAAGATTAATCAATCAAAATTAATCAACTAAAATTAATCGACTAAAATTAATCAACTAAAATTAATACACCAAAATTAATCAACCAAAATTAATCAACTAAAATGAATCAACTTAAATTAATCAACTAAAATGAATCAACCAAAATGAATTTACCAAAATTAATCAACAAAAATTAATTCACCAAAATTAATCAATCAAAGTTAATCAACTAAAATTAATCAACCAAAATTAATCAACCAAAATTAATCAACTAAAATTAATCAACTAAAATTAATACATTTAAAATTAATCAACTAAAATTAATCGACTAAAATTAATCAACTAAAATTAATACACCAAAATTAATCAACCAAAATTAATCAACCAAAATTAATCAACTAAAATGAACTCACCAAGATTAATCAATCAAAATTAATCAACTAAAATTAATTAACTAAAATTAATCAACTGAAATTAATACACCAAAATTAATCAACCAAAATTAATCAACCAAAATTAATCAACTAAAATGAATCAACTTAAATTAATCAACTAAAATGAATCAACCAAAATTAATTCACCAAAATTAATCAACAAAAATTAATTCACCAAAATTAATCAACCAAAGTTAATCAACCAAAATTAATCAACCAAAATTAATCAACCAAAATTAATCAACTAAAATTAATACATTTAAAATTAATCAACCAAAATTAATCAACTAAAATTAATCAACCAAAATTAATCAACCAAAATTAATCAACCAAAATCAATCAACCAAAATTAGTTAACCAAAAGAATCAAAGTAGGGATTTTGAATCACCAAAATGACTCAAAATAAGCGCTCATTCCATAATTAATATTGAAGTACGCATGGTATTATGTTACATTTTATGTCTAAAAAGTTTGATAGGGTTGGAAAATTCTATTGGACTTTTTTCTGTAAACTGCATTCCATCAGTGCATCTACCTGATCAAAACTAGTAACAACGTGTCTCATTAATAAACTGTTAGGCTAATATTAAACAATGGAAACTGGCAAATCTAATGCATGTTGAGTACATGTTCATCTCTGTCCTGGCTAACTTGTTGCTTTGCTGCCTAGCTTTTTGTTTACACTTGTTGTATAATTTATAGTGAAATGCGTGCCGTTTTATTGTTAAAGTAACAAAAAGTGACTGAAATTTGCCAAATAAAGTAGCCTAAATTTGTTTCTTATTTGATCAATCTGTAGCAAATGTTGGCATCACTCAACACTAAATACATTTTTAAGGTTTTCATCAGTAGTCTGTTTGGCCCACTGACTGAAAGTAGTGCAGGGAATGTACTTTGTTGCACAATATGAAAAATGGGTCAGAAAAGATCCTGTTTTCAAACCAATTTCACTCATAATATATGATGTAATATTAAACATGACTTTGGTTATTTCATAACACTGAAAATGAGACCAAATAAATGATGTATGTTTTTTTAGTATAGTATGTGCTTTATAGAATAAGAGGTTATGAATTGATGGCAGTCTAAAATAAAGCTCACAACACATTTCATTAAACAAGATATATGCTAAAATAGTCTCATCAGAAGTTAAATCATAAACCTAACCTCACCTCTGCTCACATTTTCAATTAGTTGCTTGGCAACAAGTGTGGTGCACTTATTTTAGACTGGGCTTCTCTTTATCTCTACCTATATTAAAAGAGAATGTCATTTTTTACTTTAGTGTTCATATCAGTATATGGTGAAACAATATACATAGAGACATTATTGTACAGTTAAAATATCCTGGGTTCGAATGATGTACGCAATAGAGTAGCTTGTCCTTTTTTAAATTGAGTTCACAGAATTATTCTATACTTTTTACAATATGTAATATAAGTATCAGGTTTCATACCAAAATACAGGGTTGATCATTTATTATACCATGCTGTAAAAGATTATTTTAAATGTTTTATTGTGTCTCTTTAAATGCAAATGAACAGCTGATCTTGCACCCTTTTCATATGAAGCCGTGGTTTACACTTCGTCAACCCAGTTACTTAGAACAACAAACAAAACCATCATGTGCTTTACAGTCTTGGCAGTCGAAACTCTTGGGGCTCTATTTTAACAAACCAATATACTAGTTAATAGCAACATTGTTAACATGTTAATAATAAATATTAAAACATTAACATTAAACTTTTCAATTATTTCAGACCCCTGGGGTAATTAGGTTATATTAAAGACACAGCAATACCATCAGATGCAGCACAATAGTTTTTTGGCACTATGTTAAACTTTCTAATGCCTTTATGGCACTCACGTACATCAAAAATAAATACAAGCCACAAATAAAGATGGAGGATGGTCTCTGAGTGGTTTTATCCTAATTAAATGATGAATAGACTTGGGCCTATTGATGTGTGCAAGGATTATTTATCTATAACCACCCCAGAGAATACTGAGGGTCGTGACTCGTGAGTCACTGGCATTGTTATTTTAGGGATCGCATGCTGAAAAGTTTGGGATCCCCTGGTCTAAAGCGCATGCATTTAGGTTGTGAATTTACGTTGGCAATTTTAATGATGGGAAAAAAGGTCAGTACATCCAAAAAGGTATACATGGGTTTTGATCATAACATGCGTTAAACCGATCAGAGAATTATCTCCCATTTACTTAAAGAATTGCCATTGTGCAATGATGGATTTGCTATTTATATGGCAGATTTCGTAAGCTGTGAAACAATTCACTAAGGATGAAACGTATCTGCTCATGCGTGTCTACGAAACAAACTGGATTCCACAAAATCCTCTGTAGATGAAGGAGGTAGCTTTTTTATATTTACAGTTGACGTCAGAATTATTAGCCCCCTTCGAATTTTTTTCTTCTTTTTAAATATTTTCTAAATGATGTTTAACAGAGCAAGGGAATTTTCACAGTATGTCTGATGATATTTTTTCTTCTGGAGAAAGTCTTATTTGTTTTATTTTGGCAGTTTTAATTTTTTAAACACCATTTTAGGGACAAAATTATTAGCCCTTTTAAGCTATTTTTTTTATTCTCGATAGTCTACAGAACAGACCATCATTATACAATAACTTGCCTAATTCCGCTAACTTGCCTAGTTACCCTTATTAACCTATTTAAGCCTTTAAATGTCACTTTAAGTTGTATAGAAGTGTCTTGAAAAATATCTAGCAAAATATTATTTACTGTCATCATGGCAAAGGTAAAATAAATCCATTATTAGAACTGAGTTATTAAAACTACTATGTTTAGATATGTGTTGAAGAAATCTGCTCTCCATTAAATAGAAATTGGGGAAAAAATAAACAAGCGGTCTATTAATTCAGGGGGGCTAATAATTCTGACTTCAACTGTATGTAGATAATATTTTTTTACATTTTAATCCACATTTAATTTTAATTTTTGAACATATTTAATTACCTTTTCCAAGCGTGTTGCTGTGCATCCCATTGTGTGTAATAATGTCACATCCCCAGCTTGTTCCTGCTCACCCAATCAACGTTCTCCCTCACATACCACCTCCATCCAATCCAGTGAACCTTCATCAGACTACTAACGACTTGCACCTGTTCTTCATTACCCATGGACACTTTAAAGACCCATCTTCTTGGTTTTCTCGTCGGCCGGTATTCAAGTCAGATAGCTGTCTTCACCTTTGCTCCGGTGTCTTCTCACCTTTATACATAGTTGTTCCTCATGAGTCATCGAGTCCTTCATTCTGATCAAGGGAAGTGATTATTCTTATCTGATGTTTACTGGGAGATCTGCTATCACTCTGATGAACTGTGTGCCTGTATACTCACCTACGGGTGATCTTTATCTGCTTACTGATCCTTCTCACTGATTCAGTGGAAAGCTCACTTGTGTAGTGGATACCAGAAGAATCACCACCAACTAGATGAACTGTGTATCTAAGTATTCACCTGCAGTGGTATAAGAACAAACATCTTGTGAAATCGAATGCTTACACATGAGTTGTGTTTACCAGAAGATCCACTACCAACTAGATGAACTGTATACTCTCCTACTGTGTGTAAAACAAGCAAACTTCTAGTGAGATCGAATGCTACACTATTGATGCTCTCATTGCTGTATGAAGATCAAAACAGTATATACATTTAACCCTTTGTATTCCCTTTGTGATTAGTGACTTTATTTTGAATAAAACATGTGAAAAGATAACCACTTCTGTCTTCTGTGTCTACCAGCGTGACAAATAAGCAATGTGTATTTTGGTATCGATAACATGCTCTTTAAAAACATGTGTATATAATAATAACCACGCTGGACACTGGTTTAAGTCCCAGCTGGACCAGTTGGTATTTCTGTGTGGAGTTCTCCCCGTGTTTGCATGGGTTTTCTCTGGGTGTTCTGCTTACACTCACCGTCCAAATACATGCAATGTAAGTGAATTGGGTAAACAAAATGGCCTTATGAGTGTGAATGTGAGTATGGGTATTTCCCAGTACTGGGTCGTGGCTGGAGGGGCATCCGCTGTGTAAAACTTATGCTGAAATAATTGGCGGTTCATTCCGCTGTTATAACCCCTGATATATAAGCTAAGCCAAAGGAAAATGAATGAATAACCATGCCAGTGAATTTTAGACCAGAATTTCTTTGGTCAAGGGCGCAAACCATTTCAGTAGCCTCACAATATCAATGCCCCAACATAAACCTTGACGTCTTTCCAGACCAGCATGCCCTTGAGCACAAAATTGGGTGTAAATACATCTGCTATTAAAAACAACATTGCACAGGACATGAAAATAATACCTGCGCCAGGCTAAAACTAGCAAAAAACACTTGCGACACAAGTGTATGATATTGGGCCCTTCATTTACAATACACAAAAAGTGCACACAAACAGATGGCTTTCACATGGTAGTTTGCCTAAGTTCTCTTTTGCATCAGCTGTCAAATACACATAAGGTTATGTTAAAAACACAACTCAGGTTTTCCTGATGTTAGCTACAGTATGTTTGTAGATGTTAACAGGGAGGAAATTGCATGTATCATGACATTTGATCTGTAAAACATCTCTTGAAAATACTATAAAGAGAGCACTACAAATGCAAGCCAACCAGGCAAATAGTTTTTGATGTGTACGTTCCCAGAAATAAAATACAATTTGGAGTGGGCTTTATGACTTTGTGGATATTGTTTATGCTCAAAAAGCAACATTTGAGTAAGCATAAAGTGTAAAAAGTCTAATAAAAGCATATATTTTTACCGATTTTTATACAAGTTGATAGTATCTTCAGCAACAGCACACCCCAAAGTCTTTTAAATGGTTAATCTTGTAAAGACAATGACATATGAGTTCACTTTAACAGTCTGTTGTGTCTTATTGCGGAAGCTGCAGGAGTCACCTTGGTGTTCGCAGGAGGTGCTCACCCCCTGAGCACACATCAGTTTAGCTATGTATCAAAGCTCAAAGCAGCTTGCAGACAGATATCTCAGAGACTGCCTTCACACCGCAAGCCAACATGTGTCAACAGCTAGGAAGAGAGAGAGAAAAAAATCAATAACCCTACCCCAATGAGCACTTATCTTTCTCATTACTCTCTCTGTTTACAAATGGACAGATTTTCAACACGAAGATTGACAAATGGATGAAGAATGAACTATTTAGAATGATGTACAGCCAGCTGTTATCACAAAATATATACAGCATATGCATTCATTCATTCATTCATTCATTCATTCATAGATTCATTCATTTTCCTTCTTCGGCTTAGTCTCTGATTTATAAGGGATTACCACAGTGGAATGAACTGCCAACTATTCCAGCCTATGTTTTATTCAGCAGATGCTCTTCCAGCTGCAACCTAGTAATGAGAAACACCCATACTTCGGACTGTGAAGGAAACAAACACACGAACATGGGGAGAACATGCAAACTCCACACAGCCGGGGCTTGACCCAGCAACTTTCTTGCTGTGAGGTGACAGTGCTAACCTCTGAGCCACCATGCTGCCATATACAGTATATTTTGTATTAAAAAATGTCTATTTGTATCCAATTGGGTTAACTGCCCATTTTAAACTGTCTACTGACCAGTTATGTTATGTCCCTTTATGTATTAATTCTGCTCTTTTTTTATTTTTGGGAAGTGTTCTGTGTCTCTCTGCAGGAAGTAGCTGCTTGCTCCTTTGTTTGGTCCTGCCCCTGCTCCAATTGATGCCACACCCTGCCTTGTCAGCTGACTCCTGGCTGCCTATAAATTCTTCCTCTGTCACTTCCTGTTTAGCTGTTTGAGCTCACTTGTGATTGATAGTGGTGTGTTTATGGTTACAGAAAGAAAGATAGTGTTTGTTTGTTAGATTTGTTGAATTGGAGTTTGTCTAAGTGTTTGAGAAAGATCTGTGAAAGTAATAAGTGCTTTAGTTCTTGCTTTGTTGATGTTAAAAAAAATGTGACCTCTGCCTGTTAAATGACTACTCTGCTGTTTTGCTTCTTTTTGGATTTGTTTGCTGATTGTAAATATTTGTACATAGTAAGTAGGGAGCTTGACGCCATTTTCTTTTGTACCTTCTTTAATTGATTGTTTTGTGGACAAGGGAGTTAGGTAAGAAAATGTATTCTATTTTCTTTCTTTTTGCTAAAAATATGGAATTAGAGGGGATGTAAATTTAGATTAATTCGTTTATTGTTTTGGGCTGGTCAGCTCCTGAAGTAAAAAAAAAAAAAAAAAAAAAGAGATTCATTTTGTATGAAAAAAAAAAAAATCATTGTGAAAATAAAATATATATATACTTTATATATTTTCTTAAGCAGCATTGTGTGTGTAGTCTTCCCTTACGTGTTACGTCCTTGCCACTAGACGGGGCGTAACAAATTATAAGAGATAATGTCAAAATATTGCTAAATAACTGGTATGACATTAAAGGACTTCTTCGCTAATTTATTTCCATTATTTTGTTTTATAATCCTGGTTGGCTTTGCTCACTTTTTGAAGTAAACATGTTGTTCTAAACATGCAATTTTCTTAACAAGCCTTTAATTTAATTCATCTTTATTTCTATAGTGCTGAAAGACTTTTTTTTTTTTTTTCAAAATTTACTTTCTGATGTCATGAGTTGTGTTTGTACTTTTTTTTAAGTGAGTTTGATGTGTGACTTGCAGGCAACAAATAATTAATTTGTTTGTTAAGCACAAAGATTTGTTTGAAACTATTTCTAAGTTTAGTTCTAATTTTCAGCAAATGAATAAATGGACCTTAACAACGAAGTGTGGTCAAAAAACCACACATCCTAATACACATGCTGTGCCCCATATAGTCTGAAACCTGACAGGTATACAATCTAAGCTTGTTTTTAATAAAACAAATATAAATATGCACATAATAAGTAACACTGCTAATAATAATAACATTATACAAAAGCAAATTGTAACAAATAAACTGAAAAAGCCTCCCGAGATGAAGAAGGCATAACAGTGGTTTTTATTTTTATGTATTCTAGAAAATAATAATTTTTGAAACATTTTAATCCTTTAATTCTTTTTCATATGTAAAGATATTTGTGTATTGCTGTACATCCTGTGTTTATTAAGCAA
The DNA here is from genome assembly GCF_052040795.2 of Danio rerio. Taxonomy (NCBI): domain Eukaryota; kingdom Metazoa; phylum Chordata; class Actinopteri; order Cypriniformes; family Danionidae; genus Danio; species Danio rerio. Next base: position 17,994,676 of record NC_141022.1, read on the forward strand.
TGTGTAAGCGAGGCGCACAACTAACGCGCTCTGCGTTGGACTATAGACCTGCTTTGATCTGGTCTATTGAACAGTCTATTTTAGTTCCTCAAAATATCAATGCGCCTCAACACGCCTCCTTTTTTGGACCAGAACGCCTATGGGCACACATATGAGCGCAAATGCACTTGCTATTTAAACAGCCTTGCGCAAAATGTCAAAATGACTCTAGAGCCTTGCTGAAACTAGCAAACAACAATTGCGCCTCATTGTGCCGGCTGTATGATAGGGCCCTAGGAGTCTTTGTGTTCATATAAGTTGCATTTATTTATTTATTTTATATAGATCAGATCTGCAGTTATAATCAAATCATGTTCATAGAAAGGTTAGTAATGAAGTATGTGTATTTGTGTATAAAGCATCTGATTCTCATTTGATATGTGAATGACCCGTACAGTTTTACTGTGACTTTCCTCGAGCAAGAATGATGTTGTCTGAAACTTTCTGTCGTACACCACAACCCATCAAAAGTGTACCCTTTTGGCAGTGGAAATGCAAGCCTAATTAAGGTGACCCATACCGACCCGTACCGTATTGTGTCTCTCAGTGGAAACGGGCCATTAAAGTTACCCTAAAATGAAAATGTGTCCAGCTTTCTTCAGAATATCTTCTTTTGAGTCAACTCATAAAAAATACTGTAAATGGTCAATAATTGAAAACAACATTTTCATTTTTAGGTGAAGTATCCCTTTAATACTGCACATTACCATAATTAATTTCCCCCAATGAGCATCCTCATAAGCTCAAAGTAAAAATCTATATACTTAAATGCTAATTCTACATATATAGCTACTTTTATGTCAAAATCCTTTAAATAATCTCTTTAGGTAGTTTTTCCTAGTGTTTTGTGCATGTGTTTCTTTTCAAGAAGAAAGCGACTTTCATCCCGACCATTAGAGAAGATAAAAGTCTGATGGTCTTTCAAAGCTCGCTTAATAAATAGTCAGCACTTTGACACCTGTTTGAGAAGACCCACGGTGAGGTTGCACATGTGCGAACGCAGGACATTTGCTTTCCTCAACAGGTCTTCACTAATGGCCTGGTTGCCTTTGATTGAGCTTCATGTTGTATTGCCCTAGGAAAAAAGTACAAAAAAATTACTGAATTAAAGGAGGCGGTGTGTGATGGAAAGAGAAAGAGAGCAGAAGCAGAGAGATAGAGGCTGCCGCATGCTGAGACACTGAGCCAGCGGGTTGCAGTGTACATTGCCTGAATCACGCTAACGCATTAAATCTGGGCACGTTTGTGTCTGGCTTCTGGCCACAGCTGCTGCCTGCTAGAGCTCTGAATGAAAGGTGTTCCCAACAGGAGTGGGACACCAGACACACACTACACACACACAAGCACAGCGCATTTACGGACAGACGTTATTCATGAGCTGGAGCGCCTCGCCAGTCATTATTCAGACAGAAGCTGTCTCAATAAAGGCAAATAAGCTGTGCTGATTTATTTTGGACACTTAGGCACATCAAACATGGAGGCGGCAGAGAAGCCAAAGATAATGGACTTTCTGCTTGTGGAACATTTGGCTATAAATCCACTTTCGTTTTCATATTACAGGCTCTGCTCTAAAGCTTTGTATGTGTTGTATTTAGTCTGACCCACATGCTATTATTTATTGTATCTACACCGCAAAAAAAAAAAAAAAAAAAAAAAAAAAAAAAATTAAAAATGCTTTTCTTGCTTAAAGGTTTGGTTTTGTTTATTCTTTCACTTACTTTCGGCTTAGCCCCTGATTTTGTCAGGGGTCACCACAGTGGAATGAACTGCCTACTTCTCTGGCTTATGTTTTTACTCAGCTAATGCCTTCCCGCTGCAAACCAGAACTGGGAAACACCCATTCACTCTTGCATCACACACTCATACATTACGGTCAATTTAGTTGATCCAATTCACTTATAGAGCAGGTCTTGTGGGGGTGCAGTTTAGTTTTTTTACACAAGCTTTTTCTACACAAGTAAAAAATAAAATAAAAAAAACATTTTGTTTTTAGATATGATAAGTCAAAATTACTTTTTTTTCAGAAAACAAACAGAATAATCTGTCTGGAGCAAGTTTGTGTTGAAAGTTTATTATCACTTACCCTGATGGAAGACAATTTAGCTTATCACTCGATTGAATAGGTGTTATCAGTGGTTATCAGCTGATAGAAATGGGCAAGTAGGGGCCTTCTGTGCCAACTGATGGGATCTTAAGGCTGTTATAATCCATCCACATGGTTAATCAGCTATAGATCATGGCTGCGAGTGGGTGCTAATGAATATTATTTACAATAAATTTCCCATTAACTGTTTTTTTGTTAACGTCTTACCCTCCCCTACCCTAAACACAACCGTCACAGTCATATAAAAACAGATCTGAATCTGGAGTCTTCTTTACACTGTAAAACCCAACAGTAAACTTTATCAAATGAAATGAGTGTCATTAACTCAAAATTGACTGAAAGTTAATTCTACTAATTTGAAAAGAGTTTTGAACTCAGTGTTGAAGGTAATGAATTAATTAAACACCTCATTACTTTAACTTAAATGGAGTAAGTTCACAGTACTCATATGGATTCATTTTTTATTCAAATGTTTTATAGCAATCTGTTTGAGTTGCCTTAGGGTTTTACAGTACTCAGTTGGTTTGAGTCCTCTTTATTTTATTGCTTTTACTGAGCTCAAATTGATTAGTTTACTCAAATGGATTTAGTTCACAGAACTCATTAGGATTAGTTTTTGAACGTAACCCTCTACTGCACACATTATGATAAATCTATATATATATATAAAAAAAATATAAAAAAAACATTTGACTGTTGTTTTGATTGTTTTTCTTTTCTTAAAATGGCTTAACTTGATGAGCTGTAAAAAAATTGGGAAAGTTTATTTTTTATGGGTACTCTCTGATATGTTGCCATATGGCAACAATGTCCAACAGTGGATCCAACTTAGACATTTCAAATTTAGAACTTTCCTTATAATTAATACTTTTGTTGTTTGTTTTGATTTAATTGGTGTTGCAGCATTATAAGCTTTTACACAGAACTTATAAAGGACATCTTATACATACTTTCCAACAACTCATATTCAATCCGCTTTCATTTATCCCTTTCTTTTTGCTAAATATTATTGAAAACAAACATAATATTGTATTATCATTTATACAACATACAGGAAATATAAATATTTTCTCCATTTGTTCTCCAACAAATAAATATCAAGTCTAATATATATGTTTATACATAATATATACCAGAGGTGTGGACTCGAGTCATGTGACTTGGACTCGAGTCAGACTCGAGTCATGAATTTGATGACTTCAGACTCGACTTGACAAAATATGAAAAGACTTGCAACTCGACTTGGACTTGAACATAAATGACTCGGACTTTCACTTGGACTTGCGCCTATTGACTTGTAAAGACTTGCTACTTTCTATAAAAAGCCCAAAGATAAAAAGTATGTTGACACAGAGCGCTCTATCTCTGTGTGTGTGCGTGTGTGACAGAGAGCATGCACGCATACTTTCGACCACTAGCGCTTTGTGGCGCACTTCCGTGTTTTTGCACCAGCGGGAAATTTGAAGATGCCATTTTCATTCTGACTCGGAAAGTGAAATAAACACATCCGCGATCTGCTCCTTTTGTTTTATTCAGCGGATTTACAACATCTGTCAAAGGTAAGAGACTTTACTACTCGCAATGTGTTACTTTTGTGCAAAAGCATTGTTTTACTGTTGTGCATAAGTCAATGAACTTCAGTTTTTTTTAACCAAATTTACCCTCTCGTGATTTATTTCACATAATTATGAATGATCATGGCTGTAATTTATGTTTTTGCACTTGGTTTGTGTCAATGCGCATATTATGTTTTATTTTTGTGTTTTGCCCATCCTCTGACAGTATTTTCTAACTATTTAATTAGTAGTAATAATAATTACATGCCATAATAACTAGATATATATAATTTATTTTTAAAGCTCTTAAAACTGTGAAAAAAGTATTTTGTTATTTTTTGGTAACATTTTGCAATAAGGTTTTTTTAGTTAATGTACTAACATGAACTAATAATGAACTATACTTTTAAACCTTTATTAATTATAGTTTAACATTTACTATTGCATTATTACAATTTAAAGGTATGCTTGTTAACATTAATGTTAATGCACTGTGATTTAACAAAGGTTAACCAATAATTTTATTTCCATTAATTAATGAATACTGTAATGATTTGTAACTGTACTTCACTGCATTGTTTGTTCACATTAGTACATATAAACTTAATTAATTAATACAACCTTATTGTAAAGTGTTACCTTTTTCATATTTTGGATTGATACTATTAATTTTATTTAGTATTTAAAACCTTAAAAGTATTTGTATTATTGTTGATGTTATGCCTCTTAGCAATATTTTAGTCCTCTATATGGTTTTTAATTAATTTTTTATTGTGAGATTGTAATGTAATGCATCTATATTGTTGAATTTCTGTTTGTTTGTTTTTCTGTATTTCCCCCTCTATATTTAAGGCTTATCTACTATTTTTAAGGTACTTAAAACCACCATCTAATAAAAAATACAATTGACAATCACATTTCGTTTCATGAGTGTCTTTGTTCCTGTTTTGTAGGACTCTTATTTTAACAGATTTCATTTGGAAACACTTGACTGATCATTCAATTAAAGTTTTACCTTTATTATTCCATCACTCAATGAGATCATTTAATTGTGAGTTGAATTACTCCATTTGTAATTGTTTTTAAATAAACTAAAAACGAAGACTTGTTTTATTCAGTTTGTTGAATTTGAACTCTACTTTACATATTAAAAGATATTTAAAACCACTATGAATGTATTTAAACTAATATTTAAATTTATATAACTGTTTCACTGTGGGTATTTCTATTTTAATTTATTTAGCACATTTATTGCCTATTCAAACATGAAAACAAGTTTTAGATAATTTGTGGCTCTAATAAGTTGTTAAACATTACAAAATCCCTGCAGAAAAATCCAGCTTAAACCAGCCTAGGCTGGTAAGCTGGCTTTAGCTGGTCGACCAGGCTGGTTTTAGAGGGGTTTTGGTAATTTCTAGGCTGGTTTCCAGCCATTTCCAGCCTGGTCTTAGCTGGTCAGGCTGGAAACTGACCAGCAAAATCCAGCTAAAACCAGCTTGACCAGCCTGGTTTAAGCTGGACATAGCTGGTTTTGGCTGGGCTCCCAGCCTGGCTAGGCTGGTCAAGCTGGTTTTAGCTGGTCATCTCCCAGCCTGACCAGCTAAGACTAGGCTGAAAATGGCTGGAAACCAGCCTGGAAATGGCCAAAACCCCTCTAAAACCAGCCTGGTCGACCATCTAAAACCAGCCTAGGCTGGTTCAAGCTGTTTTTTTCAGTAGGGATTTTTGACAAAATGGTCTAAAATGATAGTTTACAAGTGCCTAAGTGGGATTTGAACCCCGTCCTTTATGAAAAGAAAGAAAAATCTGATTGGCTCTGACATTACTTTCACCAGTGGGCAGGTACTTCAATCTGATTGGCTGGTCTCTCGTGCATGTATTCAGTCTCACTGCGTTTGCTTGACTTTTGTCCACACTGGCGCCTCAAACCTTTCCTGCTTTTGCTCTCCAGAGATCCTCCTGGTAAATTGATTATTCCAGAATGTTGATATGGTTTATATATTGCTACACTATTTAGTAACAATACATGAAAAACTATGAGGTTAAGGTAAATTCCATAATAAATACTAGTGTTTTTGAGAGTTAGGTATACTGCTTATGTTTTAGGCTAGTATTATTTACAAGTTGTTAATGAATGCTTCAGCATACTGTAGTATTAAGAATAGTGAACTGATAAAATAAAATACAGAGTGTAGTTTTACTACAGTAAAGTGTGGTGAATTGTAGTATAATATACCCTATATTGTAAAAGACTACAGCACTGGGTCATTTGTTTATATTACACTTGTGTTACCATAGCAACTATAATATGACCCCAACAAATTAATTAAAGTACTTTACTATAGTACTGTTCAAAACCCTGTCCATGCCAATAGATGTGTTCAGGGGCCCTGTGGAACAGCTTCTCAAAATGAAGAGGATGACATGGAAAATGTCCTCCACAATCTCATCAATAATGTGGAAGACAGCAGAGACGTGTTCATTTTATTTTAGTTGCCATGATAAAATGGGATTGATAGTGAGATTTATTTAAAGAGTGAATAGTACAGTAGGCTATAATGCCAAATCAAGTTTTTCCTTATTTTTATCACAGTTAAATTTCTGCTTGCGTTAGTTATATTTTTGTTTAAATGTTTTTTTATTTGATTAGTATGGTACACCTTTCGGATGATTAATAAATGTTTGTAAAACAAAATGCATTCTTTACATCCAACCTCTATTCTCTGTGTCTTTAAGTGTTTGTAACTGGAAATATCTCATCATAAAACATACAGCCAAAATTTTATGGTTTATTAGATAAAAAATTTAATATGTAAGTCTATTTTAGTATTTTGGTTATTGTTAATAAATAGTGCCTCAATATAAATCATATCAAAAAGCACGAAAGGAAGAGGAAACACAAGACTCAAATTCTGTATATAATCTCTGAGAGCACGCAGGAAAATGTGTGTGTGAGCAGTGCATATTTGAGAGCGAGAAAATTTGCGCGTGAGCAGCGTATATTTGAGAGCTCGCAAACAGTTTTGTCCATAGAGGAAATCGGTGCACGAGCATCACACAAGGTAGAGAGCAAAGTTCTTCATTGTTATGTGAAGAAAACAACGTTAATGTTTGTATAAAGTAGCCTACTTCATTGAGAATATGTGCCACAATTTTACATTGCTGCTAGACAGATTTGCATCTTCATCTCTTCAGCACACACGAGATTCAATTGACAAAATACCAAGTTCACTCAATTTTACTTTGCAGCATACAGGAGTTGTTGGTCTACTGCTGCCTCATTGAGGTCGTTTATGTAGTTTTAGTTAATCACAAGTTGATCACAGAAGACATAACATAGCACAACTAAACTTAATGAATTAGACAGCAGTAGACCTGCAATTTCTGTGTGATGTGAGGCAAAATGGACTCTATTGTAGTGGAACTCGTTCTTGTGCAATGTGCTGTGTAGACAAGATGCAGCACTGTTTAGCACTTTTTCAGAAAATTGCATTTGTATTTTTATATATCTGAGCAATGTTCTTTCATAAAAAAAGGTTTGTTTAATAAATACAGATCTTACAACCATACATAATCTGTTTACAGTTCATTTTTCTGTTAAAAAGACTCGAAAAGACTCGAAAATCAAACTATAGGACTTTGGACTTGACTTGAGACTTGTTGCCTTTGACTTGGGACTTGACTCGGGACTTGCCTGTCTTGACTCGGGACTTGACTCGGGACTTGAGGGCAATGAATTGAGACTTACTTGTGACTTGCCAAACAATGACTTGGTCCCACCTCTGATATATACTTTACTACACCTTGTATAAGTCTTATCTGCCTCAGAGCTAACTTAATTAAACTGTCTCCACTGCTCTTATCAAATTTCCAATCTGCAGCATTTTCATTGTCACTAAAATCCATCTCAATCTCACTTTAATCTGCAGGAAGAGCCATTTCTGTCCTTTTCCTCTTATACCTACCACAGGACATGGTGGTGCTCGCTAATACACTGTTCCCTGTATTCATATCGATTCAAAAGAAGTATTGCCATAAAAAAACAGATTTTATCCATAATGCAAATGCCATTAACACATGACTAATCAACATTATACTACTAGTATTCATGTTGCTATTGTTACAACTTAAAAGTTCACGGCTGACCTTGCCAGCTAGCTAACCCATTGCAATATTGCACGATCCACTATTGCACAGTGTTGCTATTTGGGGACTCATCCATTTGATTGATTTAGAAAAAACTAATTAAAAACCTTTTTGAGTTGTGAATATGTCATCATGTTTCAGATATTTTTGTGGATCTGACATAATTTGATCCTTAGTTTTTATTAACGTTTACATTTACATTCAGCAATTACTCAAAATAAATTCCAGTCTGAAAAAATATATATATATATCTAATTTGGTCTTAAAGAAACAGTGGCAGAGAAATCAACATTAATATCATGTTGCCATATGGCAACACCATGCAATAGAGGGTTAAATGATTTGTTGCAATCGGTTTTCTCAAATGGTTTGAGTTACTGTAACTTTTTGTGTTTTACAATATAGTATAGCTAATTAACAACTTGAATTATTTATATTATTTATTAAATTAAAAAATAAATACTGTAAATTTATTAAACCCAACAGTCAACTTTCTCAAATGAAATGAGAATAGTTTATTTACTAAAATTTGATTCTACTATAGTTTGAAAAGAGTTTTGAGCTCAGTGTTGAAGGTAATGAGTTAATTAAATAGAGTACATCATTACTACAACCTAAATGGAGTAAGTTCACAGTACTCATATACAGGGGCGCCTGCAAGATTTCATTCCAAGGTACACACAAATCCAGCACCGCCCACCCCTTTCTGATGGCTGTTATTTTAGTATTCAAACATTAAATAAAAAATGCATCAGGTAAAATAAAAATTTATATTTTTTATAACTTAGCAAAATTCTGCTCTTTTTATCTTTGCATTTTTATTATTTTATTTTTGTTAGTTTGTTAGTTTAAATATTTTATTGTCTTCATAATTAAATCTATAGACAAAATCCTGCTTGACATTTTAGAAAATATTTTGCGTAGCTACCCATTATGTATTAAAGATCACTGAAAAAAAAACAGAAACATTTTACATGCCCCCATAAATGTCCAAATTATGTTTAACCGAATGGTAAAAAAAATTGTAAATTGCTTTTTATTTTTTATAAAACATTTTAGTATTTTATTTTATTTTTTTGTAAAAACTATACCAACATTTAAGAATCCATATTTATTTTATTTATTCATTAATTTGACCTGTTTATTGGTGCATATATAATTTAACTCATACAACAGTACCTTGTAGTGCAACTCAAGCTTTCAAACACAACCCCAATACAGTAATGAAAGATTAGACTTTCTCCGGTGATGGCCAACATCTCAACACGATGTAACCGTCCTTCGGGTGGTATAGCTGGCATTAAATCACAAAACAAGACGTCTGGCTTCTAAAGTGACTAAAGTGCAGTTATTTCCTCGTTGTTCAAAGAGTCTGCAAGTTCGTGTTTCATGGATATAATGTAGTATAGCTATACGATTGTGAACATCAATAATGTTAAGCGTGTCTTTATTCGATGCACAGCAGAAAAAAAAAGTTAGCTGTAAATGTAGCTGTTGATTAAGTTCTCTTACCGAGTCCTCAGTAGAGCAAAAACCGTAACCATACCCAAGTGTTCTCAGGATGATTTGGCACGATAGTGAAAAAGCAGGCAGCTGTGTATACTGTTTAATAATCAATTTAAATTATGTGAAAAATAAATTTAAAAAAAAAGCTGCATTAATTCCCACCCTCCCGTGTATGCACAGTGCGTACATCCATACGGCTGCAGGCGCCACTGCACATATAGATTAGTTTTAACTCAAATGGTTTGTTGCAATCGGTTTCCTCAAACGATTTAAGTTGCCTTAACTTAATGGGTTTTATAGTGCTCAGTTTAAGTTCTCTTCATTTATTGGGTTTTACTGCGCTCAGATTGCTTTGTTTACTCAAATGGATTAAGTTGACAGTACTCATAAGGATTAGTTTTAATCTTAAATGTTTGTTGCAATCGGTTTCCTCAAATGGTTTGAGTTACCTTAACTTTTTGGGTTTCACAGTATAACTTATTAAGCATGTGGATGGATAATACAGGCTTCAGAGTCTACCAATAGGCGCAGAAAGCCCCTAATCAGCTGATAAACACTGATAACTCCCATTCAATTAAATGATAACATTCGAAGCGGGTGCTTGTTTTCAGGAAAAAAAGTCATTTTATTTTGACTTTTTATTCTTAAAAACAAAATATTTACTTGTCTATGAAATGATTTTTTTTTGTTTTGAAAATTGCCAGATATTTTGACTCGAAACACAAAGTAAAGCCTTTTTTTCAGTGCAAGAAAGCAACGAATTATACAAAATATGATATTTATTACAGGGATAGGTAACCCAAATATGAGCATTCTGTTAACATTTACTCTCCCTTTACTTGTCACAAACCTGTTTGAGTTTCTTTTTGTCTACTGACCATAACATGAAAATAAGTTATTTTGAAAAATGTTGTAACCATTGAATTCTATAGACGGGCAGCATGTTGGCTCAGTGGTTAGCACTGTCGCTTCACAGCAAGAAGGTTGCTGGTTCGAACCGTGGTTTGGCCAGTTTGTCTTCTGTGTGGAGTTTGCATGTTCTCCTCATGCTTGAGTGGGTTTTTTTCAGGTTGCTCCGGTTTCCCCCACAGTCCAAAGACATGTGCTACAGGTGAATTTTATAAGCTAAATTGGCCATCCTGTATGAGTGTGTGTGAATGTGTGTATGAGTGTTTCCCAATACTGGATTGCGGCTGTAAGGGCATCTGCTGCGTAAAACATATGTTGAATAAATTGGCGGTTCATTCCGCTGTGGCAACCCGTGATAAATAAAGAGACTAAGCCAAAGAAAAATTAATGACTTCTGTAGAGCTTTATCTGTTTACTATGGCAGCCAATGGTTAACATTTTCTAACATTTTTTTCAAACTATCTTTTTTTTGTGTTCATCAGAAAAAGGAAACTCAGGCATGAGGATATGTAAATATTTATTTTGGGTTAACTATCCCTTTAATATGTAGCATGGATGCCAACATTATTTAAGCCTCTGCCAGAAGTTTGTGTCCTGTGAAATGAGCCAACTGTAAAATATATTAGCCGTGACTAAATAGAAAATGTAATGACAACTGAACAAGTCCCAGACCTAAATAAGAGCAGTGACTCAGAGAAGACAAATAAACACTTTTTGTCAAGTGTATTCGCTCATCATCTGATCATATCTCCTCCTCCAAGTCTGCATATTGTTTCTAATCTTGGAGATGGAGTGAATTAGATATTCTCTCTCTCTCTCTCTCTTTTTTTTTTTTTTTTTTTTTTGCTTGTCAGTGTATATATATAACATGCTTCAACCTTTTATTTGTTCAAATGCAGCCTGGGTGAACAAAACACGATTACATCTTATATTTTATATACTCTGTAAAAAATCTGTTACTGTAATTAACAGGTTTTGTATTTTGTGTTTCATGTTTTTTCAGTTTATTTAAGGTTATGAATTGTACTTTGAAGCATTGATGTCTCATTTGCTGACTTTTGATGTTAAAAAATCAACTGGCATGAAACAAAGTGACTTTTACTGACATTTTAAGTGTAAAACAATATATAAGGAAAACATTAATAGAAACAAGAATGTAATATAACATGAAAACTAGCAGTTTATTACCAGGATTTTAAAACACCAGAACAGACAATATATAACTTTACTTTAAAAGCAACTTATCAAACTTTTCAACATCAATGAACGCAATTAAAAAGCATAAATTAATATATTAAAATATGGAAATCGATTAATTTGATATTTTTACAGTGTAAGACCATTTTACTGATGTGTGTGTGTGTGTGCCTTGTATACATCATTGTTTGGTGCCCAAATATTGTGCGCTCTATACTGACACTGAGGATGAGAAACTATTGAATAAAGTCACTATTTTTGTTTTATATGCACACAAAAGTATTATTGTAGCTTGATAATATTCTGATTAAACCACTGATATAAGGTTGTGTATGATCTGTTTGAGGATATTTTGGGTATTTTTTTTTTTATGATGAGTCAGGATCATTGCTGTTGATTTAAGATTACAGATCTCAGATTTCACCTAAAATATCTTAATTTGTACTCTGATTAATAAAACGAAGGTCTCAGGGGGTTGTAATGAGATGAGGGATGAGTAAATAATTAATAACAATGTATTTTTTTGTGTAAATTTAAATTACAAAATAATTTGATTCATTTAATACAGTTGAAGTCAAAATTATTAGACCTCCTGTATTTTATTATTATTTTTTTGTCTTTTTAAATATTTCCCAAGGAATTTTTCCTAGTCTTTACTTTATTTATTTTTTATTTTTTTGTTTGCTTTATTTTGCCAAGAATTAAAGCAGTTAAAAAAAAAAGCAAAAAAAAAAATATATATATTTTAAGGTCAATATTATTAGCTATGGTATTATTACTAATAATTCAGGAAGACTAATAATTCTGACTTCAACTGTATTTTTTAATGTGCATTTATGCACATCTTGCCATTTCCATTCTTGATATTTTATGCAATATTCCTAAACTTCACATTATGAATAAGTGGATGGATACATTTTCAGTGAAACTAAATGAATCTAAATTGTGATTTAGACACTGTGGTTCTACTAAGTATGTGAGGCACATCCTCTACTCCTCATATAGATTTTTTCTCACTGGCTGAAGGAGAAAGACTTCTGAAAGTTGAATCTTTGAGGACATTGACAATCACCTTTTATGAGGTGATCAGGTGCTTTTGAAGTTTTGAGGGAATGAATAATGCAATAAAGGTATTTCAAGGCAATCATTCAGGAGAGGCTGTCAGGATGTTTGATGTGACATCTTTCTGTATTAAACCTTAGCATTCAGATGACAGTGAACACCGATGCTCCTTTTAGAGACTTCAAAACAGGTCAAGGAGATGACAGATGCTTCTGACTTAACATGGAACACATTGAAAAAAGGCAATTAGTTGACTTTACTTTAAAAAGTGAGTAAAACCGTTGCTTTAAAAGCAGTTAGAAACTTTACCTTAAAAAGTGAGTAAATATGCTGTCTTTAATTTATTATGTAAATGAACTATGTGCATAATTATATAAAAATGGGTCAAGTCAACTTAACAATGCCAAGTTACAATTTGGAATCTCAATTTGGTCTTCTCACCTTTTTAAAATAAAGTTAACCTGACACTTCTAAAGCAACGAGTTTATTCACTTTTTTACTTAAGCAAAGCTACACTAAAAAAAAAAGGATTATGGCTTTGGTGGGTCCAAAGAATGTAACTATTTAAATTAAACAATTCACTTATGTCTGTCTATTAAAACCAAAAAAGTTTAGTTGGAAATAATCGAAAAAGTATTTTTCAAGTTTAAACAGCTTGCTTAATGATCATTCTATAACGCTTAACTAAAATGAGTGAAAGAGAGTTTTGTTGCTTTTGCAGTACAGCATTTTGGTCAATAGGTGGAGTAATATCTGCACATGCGCACTTTCAAAACAACACCGGCAGGAAGATTGAAACAACAACAATCACTCTTATTATATGGGTAAAAGATGAAGAATACAGTACAAACTGAGAAAGTTCAGTAAGTTTGCCCAATGTGTACACACAGGTGAGATTTTTAACCTGTAAAATGCTTTTTCACCCTTGTAATGCCATGTTGTGTAAAACGTTAACGCTATAGTATTGTTATGATATAGGCCAATTTCACACTTCCGCATTCGTTACTTCCGGTTTTAACCGCCCCTGGGTAAACTTATTTCCGGTAAAAACAATGGCAGCGCAGTCGAGGAGCAAGGCGTTCTGCTGTGTACCAAAGTGCAGCAATTCAAAGCAAAAGCAACCATACATGAGTTTTCATGAGTTTCCCACTAACGACATGCAAAGACAAAAGTGGGTACATGCAATTCGACGAGACGAAGGGCCGAAGTTTGATATTAGAAGGGCAAGTACGTTAGTCTGCAGTCAACACTTCACTGCTGCTGACTTCATCCAGGGTAGTTGTCGCTTAAAACCTGGAGTTATTCCAAGTCGCTTTCAGTGGAACAATTTCCATGTACAGCCACAAAAGCAGTCTGCTTTTGAGAGGTCAAGTGCTCGTCTAGGAGTAGATGTGCGTGCCCCGAAAACTGTGGATCTGCAGAGTAACGACTCTGAAGTTATCGTCAAGGACCATGACTACGCTGCATACCCCCCTCCTGGTAAGTATTTGTATTAAAGTGTAACTTTGTTGTGAGTGGAAGTGATACAAACGACTGAAGGTAAGATCCAAATGCAGGTTTATTCGTTGGTCAGGCAAGCAATGGTCAAAACAGGTATGAACAGGCATATACGGGCAAATCCAGAGTCGAAGTCGGTAAACAGGCAAAAGGTCGAAAGGCTGGCGGCTAAACAGGAAAACTAGGAACTAAGCTAGGTACAGACACGGAGAAACAAGATCGGAAGAAACGCGTAGAAATGTCACCAAACAGTAGACAAGACTCGGCAATGTGAATGAGTGTGTGTGCTGCTTAAATACTGTGTGTAATCAGTCTCTGTAACAGGTTTCAGCTGGTGATGTAATCAGGAAGATGAGTGACCAGGCGTGCGTGATTGGAAGAAGTGCATGTATGGAAATGTAGTCCTGGGGAATGCGGAAGTGAGGTTCATGAAGAAAGAGGAAACCAGCGATCTCCAGAGAATGATCGCTGGTTATCGTAACAAACTTAGATGCAAAATTATACACACTAGGGCTGCATGATTATCTCGATTAGGGTTGAAGTCAATTCATAAAGTACAATTCACCTAAAATGTCATTTCTGTCCTCATGTAATGATGTAATCACAGCCGCGAGGTCACACGTGAGCTGTCGCACTGTTTGTTTACATCAGAAAATGATGCGTTTGCGTGCAGTGAACAGAACCTGTAAATTCAGTGAATAACAGGCAATAGTTTTAAAAATAATGCTCAGTTTGTTGCACAAGGCGACAACTTTGCTCCTTAATCAGGATATGATTGATTTGCATGTGTTTTGTTTCTCACAGTCGAGGCACATTAAATGGTTTAACAGTGCCATAAAGATAAATTAAATTCACTAACCCTATAATTCATCAACTATACAGTTCTTAACTATAAATCAGCACTGATTTGATTTCAGCTTAATGAATGCGCAGTTTTAGAGCTGCTTTATAAATGTATTAAGGTGTTTGCAACTCTAAATTCACTAAATTTGTAAAGGTTCTTTGGAAAAAAACATTGTATAAAGTGCTACAAAATTAAAAGTAACTTGAGTAGTTTAATGTTTTTACTTAGATGTTTTTATTCTTATCATTGATATTATTATTAAACCTTTGTAATTTGTCATTTTGTAGGTGCTTTGGATGAAGCCTTGGAATACATAGCAGAGCTGGAGGCTAGGCTAAATAAAATTTCACTGGAGACACCAACTGTGTTCAGTAGGTTTTGTGTGTCTGATCACACAATTCGCTACTACACCAGGTTTCCCTCACAGGAAGTATTCCAGGTTTTCTGGGAGTCTGTTTGTCCATCTGCCACAAACCTTATGTACTGGACAAAAGCACAAAGAATGGGTCAGGAAGCTTCCCCTACACCAAGTCCTGCACGCAAAATTCAGCTCATAGATGAACTGTTCATGTACTGTTGCCGCGTAGCTGCTGGCCTTAGGGAGAGAGTAATTGCTGACATCTTTGGTGTAAGCATGGCCACAGTAAGCAGGACAGTCATCACATGGGCAAATTATCTTTATTTTGTTTTAGGCTCTGTTCCCATTTGGATGTCAAGGGAACAAATAAGCTCTTCCATGCCTGAGAAGTATAGTTCATTCAGTCCAAATGTCAGAGTAATCCTGGACTGTACAGAAATTTTCTGTGAGAGTCCCACATCTCTGACACTCCACTCAGAGATATTCTCTAACTACAAGAGCACAACAACATTTAAAGGACTCTTGGGAGTGGCTCCATGTGGTGCAGTAACATTCATCTCTCGTCTGTACACTGGCTCAATCTCTGACAAAGAGATTACAAGGAGGTCTGGCATCTTGAGTCTACTTGAACCTGGAGATGAGGTGATGGCTGACAAAGGCTTTACAATTGGGGACATGATCACCAATGTTGGTGCTACACTAATAATTCCACCGTTCAAGCGTGACCGGCAGTTCAGCAAGACAGACTGTCAAAAAACACAAACCATTGCACGGCTCAGAATTCTGGTGGAAAGAGTAATACGACGAGTTAAAGAAAACCACATCTTCGATTCTGCTGTACCACTAAGCTTGTCAGGAACAATTGACCAGATCTGGCATAACTGCTGCTTCATGGTAAATTACCAGGGACCAATGTTTTTGGAGCATTAAATGAGCCAGATTTCTGCATCTTCTGTGGCCTTTACCTTGAAGCCAGATTGTCTGGCTAGTCAGTTAATTTTCAGTTTAGTTTCAGTTTAACTATCCTGAAATGTGTAAAATAGTAGAAATCAAACCCATCGGAGTAATCCATATACAAAGAACGGAAAACATGACAACCACATAAAATTAACTCAGTGTTTGTTTAGATACATTTGAAGGATTCTGTGCTGATTTGTTACATTGTTCTGTTTGTTATTATTAAAATAGTTACAAGTTAATGTAATTTTATGATTTCCTCTTAACTTTTACCAAAAATATTACAATGTATTTCCCCCTCTGTGCTCAGAGGCAGATTTGTTACTTTTATCAAGCAAAAATGAGCAATCTCCTGAAAATAACAAGGACAGTTTGAATAAACTTTTTTTTTAATAATTGCTATTGGTCAAAATAAACATATCATACAGTTGTTCTGTTGTCCAGTTGTTATTTGACACATTTTATTGTTAGTTTCAGATATAATACAGAATTGTAAACCTGAACTGATACAACATGAAATTTTTATAATTATAATAGTAGTTTAAAAATAGACAAAGTTGTAAAACAATATAAAATTAATTACTATACATATATACATAGCGTGGTAGCAATTTTAAAGGGTTAGCTCACAAGTGCAAGTATCAAGGTGAGTAATTAAAATTATACATTTTGTGTGAATTAACCCTTTGCTACAGCAATGCTTAAACCATAGATAGATACTTGTCCATATATACATAATAGTAATACATGTCCAACTTCTCCTTCATTGATGTTATAAAGACATCATCTCGCCAAATCCTCTGGATGGTTATGTCTGACTGTGTGTCAGTCACAAAGTCACACCACTGCAGACCAGTTACGGCAAGCTGGCCTTGAACCTGCCAATAGTATTTGTGTGTTTCTTTGAGTTTGCCTTGGCCCTTTTGCATTTTAATAAATGAAGCCTGGCCTATACTTTCAGCAGATGTAGCTTTTACTTCCACTAGACCAAATGGGAAGATTTCAGATGGATCATATACTCTCCCATCTGGACTGGCACCTAGATGTGGTGCATCTGGGTGAACAACAAAGCCACAAGGTAAAACCGTAACCCTCTTTGTTTCAGAATATTGTTTCAAAATTTCTGGTTCAAGTTCAAGTCCACGTTTCATAGCACTTGTCTGCTTTGTGCCTTTTAGTATACGTGCTGCTAATGACTGGCTAGCAGATTCACCAACCACATAGCAGACTTCTCTAAACCTGCTTGCGGTGACTCTTGGTTGACGCGCATGTGCCCAGGCAGCACAATTTGACTGTAGTCGAGTATTGTGCTCAATCTGACCGGATAAGATGTGTGACACTTGTATTGACTGCAAATGAAAAGATTGGTGGTGAGTGGGAACAAAATTTAGGTTTGTACTAAACTGACTGCCACACACTGGCAGGTTGGGGAAATCAACTGTAGGTTGATCAGCAGCTGTGAGAGGATAGTGGTACGAAAGAGGACTGCCCCGGGGTAATGGACCAAACTGCGAGCTGACCAACTCCATTTCTGACATGCCTCCAAGTACATGAGCCAACAAAGGTTTTGGGTCAATCTGGTTTAGTTTTGCTCCAGAAGCCAGGATGTGTGGATCTGGAAGTGGACCTAAAGAAATAAATGCTTGTTAGTGTTAACTTATAACATATGAAACAACAAATTACTAAATGGAGTCTGTCAGTGTGTATGTAACTTTATGATGAAATACATCTGTCAGCCTCTCTCTGTTCTTTTTGTAAATAATGTATGTGAATCTATATTTAGATGTGTGTCTGTACATTTCTATGTGTGGGTATGTCTTCTGTATGCATATATAGGATGTTTATATATTGATATACATGTATGCGTTTCTGTTTGTCAAGAGTATGGATACATTTTGCATACACACAGTTTATTATTACCTGTGTGAGCTTTGTACAGCGTAGACTTTACTCCTGTCTTCCCCAAAGAACATGGTTTCTGAACTACAAGTTGACTCACTGCCTCTGGACTGACACCCTTAATATAAACAAAAAATGTGTCAACCAGGAATATTTGCAAATGCTGAAAAACGGGAAAACATTACACTTACCTGTGTCCTTGGACGATGCCATCTTTGTTGTTCACTTGTGCAAGCCACTGTTGGTGGGACAGATTTTAGATGAAGCTGCACATAGTGGGCTGTTTGATACAACAGAGCTGTTAGATGGTTACATAACCCTTTGCCAGCTGCACAACTACATGCATAAGCAGTGACACTAGGCTCTCCATGAGACTCCAAAAACATCTGTAAAAAAGAACACAAAAGTTATTTAAAACTACAAGTCATTAACAATATTCAACACTGAAAAAATGCTGTTGTATTAACACCGGAACTACCAGAATTGTCTAACTACTTGAAATGCCATACCAGTCATTCAGACCCGTTCTCATATTTAATAATATTTCATATTTCATATAAGCCTGAGATTTATAGATATGTGTGTTTTTAATTTAAACTAAATTATTCAATTGCAAATATAGCAGTCAAAATGACCGTCTCGGTAGTTCTAGTGTCAACATGGTAAAATTCATTAGCCTGCAACCGCAAAAGCTATGTATGTTACACCAGAACACTTAAAAACTGCAACAGCAGTTATATTAAAAATAATAGAACTTGCTATCAGAACAATGATAGCTAATCTGCAATCATAAGCCAACCGGCAGATTACATATAACCTCCAGTGTGTGGGGTTCCTCGTTTTTCCTCATTGAACGGTAGCATCTAGCTCTGACTACCACCTTGCTGTCGACTACATTTGACACTAAGCATGCATAAACAATGAAAAAAGTCAACATATCTGTAATCAACATATATCATATAACTTATTTAGAAACGACTGTAACTTTATTGCCGCTAACGTTAGCAATATGCTAGCGATTGTAGCTAATTTAAAACTTACCTTGATACCCATGAATAAATTCTTCAACAAAGAATTTATATCCCTTCTTCAGTCTTGACCCCGTGGTTAAAGAATTTTCTGCAACAATTCGGTTGATGTCCTCGAACTTAATTTGCGGCAGAGTGGAGAGAGATGTTGTAAAAAATCGTTCCATGTTTTCTCAGCATAGAAATCGTTTGTTGTCACTGTAGCGGAAGTAAAATTACCCAGCGGCGACGAGCTTCCGGTTCTTGTGAAATTGGCCTATTGCCATGTTACTTGTGTCTTTTTCACATTATAGTTAGAATTTTTTTATTTTTTATTTTTTTGCATTCCCGACGTGTGAAATCTTATACTTGGTAAACTTTGATATGTATTAAATCCAGCAAATAAAGTTGCAAATGTTGGTAGTAAGGAATAGTTTCTCCATTTTAAAGATTGTCCAGTGCTTGTCAAGCAGTTTTATCTTAACTTTTAACTTACATAATTAATATTAAAGGGTGGTGTTGGCACATTGTTATTTATTATCTAATGTTATTATTCAAGCCTGATAATTCTAAAAACACTTGACCATAAGCATGTGTGACACTAAAATAAGATGACATCTAGCTCAATAAGTTCAATAACTAAATAGATTAAAGCTAAACTTTGAATGTTATGTTGATTGATCTAAACAACATTACGTTACCTTTGTAACAAATATGGCCGACCAGACACATAATTATTTTGCTTTTAATCCACAACCGAGCCAACTTTTACCCAGGGAAGACTCGAAACCTGATTCCAATGTATTTACGACCCAAAAGGAATGTGCCATGCAGCACTGAACAAAGAACGGTTCAGGACTCTTTAAGCTCCTTGCTTAAGAGTAATATTGTAATGTAAACTTTACTCTCTTTGTGTAATCATGTGTCTTGCAACGTTTCCCTTGCTGTTGTATTAACATTTTGATTTTAATACTTCTGTATAAAATGTTTAACTGTACCAAAACTAAACAAGCTCTTATACTGTTCGTGTTTAGACTTTCCGTAAAGCTTACTCGCTGTACTAATTGATCATTGACATTTTATTTTAATACGAGTGCAACATATTAAAATTTTAAGAGACTTGAACATTTCTGCCTCAATTTGCATAAAATTTGCCTATGCAAATTCCTCTGCCTCGGACAAAGAGTCATAAAGTAATGTCTCTGTGAGGTTAGTTTCTAATTGGTCAACTTTCCATGGAGGGTGGATCCGAACCTATATAAGCTTGGGACCAAAGCAACACCCTCTCTCTGCCCTGAAGCCCTCTTTTCCAAACTGCAACTCTCTCTCTTGAACCCCTCTCGGCTCTTCAACCAACCTTCTCTCTGCAGCTCTCGCCTCTGAAACCCCCCTCTGAAACTGAGACCCAGACAGAAGGGGTTAATCGCACAGCTCGGACATTTCACGTCCCATAATCCTTTTGCTGCTTCAACTTCAAACACCAACTCACCTCACTCCAACCCTCGCGAGAACAAAGCAACAACCAGCAGAACCACGTGCTCAACCAAGGAAGCTTCGTTACATCACATGGACACATGCAAGTAGA
Source organism: Danio rerio (assembly GCF_052040795.2). Lineage (NCBI taxonomy): Eukaryota > Metazoa > Chordata > Actinopteri > Cypriniformes > Danionidae > Danio > Danio rerio. Next base: position 18,015,342 of record NC_141022.1, read on the forward strand.
CTTCCATCTCAACTGATGTAGACTAAATGCAACTCTAAAAGACCCTAGAAGGGTTATATTGAATTTGATTATGTTTGGTTCGCTTGGTTTGCTCATACAAACTCCGAGGTTTTCCCATCATTACATCCTCTCAACCTCTTACTTTACCTTCTTTACTCCTCTACACTTGTATGAATGTGTGTTTGTGTTAGGTGTTAGTTTCTGAAGATTAGTCAATAAAGTTTAATTTTGTATAAAGAAAGGTGCCTGTGTATATTTATGAATCTAATTTCTTAAACTTCGATCTTGTTACCCTGCTCAAACTTAATGGGTTTTTATTTTTAAAGCGTTGCTGGATGATTTGTTTATTCGGATCCAAAGAGTCAATACATTTGAAGCCTCATTCAAATGAATCTTCCTCCCGTTAAGCTAGTCCGCTATATATATAATGGTCCAGAAGATATGCAAGCACTGTAATCTAAATAATAACTCGCAACATTATAATGGTGAAAAAGGCACGGGAAGAATAACCTTGAGCTAATTTATTACAGTAATAATGGTGTAAATATGCGAGCACTTTATCCTACATTATAATTTGTTACAGATTTTGCAAAGTTAATCTGCATTATTATTAATTTGCTACATTGTTTATTGGTGGAGAATAAACAAAGCACTAAATATTACACCTTTATGTAACTAACCTAAGTTCACTAAAATAAATATTCTTTCTTTAAGGTAGCTTAATTCAGTTGCCTAAAACCTGTTGACATAAAAAAGTAATCGAAACTGATGCTTCTTTCGCGTCTAGTGTGAATGCAGCATAAGAGTTACAGGTATTTTTTTCTTTGCACTGAAACATTTATTCATTTTCTGGATAAAAAGATATGTATACAGTTGTGCCCCGCTATAATGCAGTTCACCTTTAATGACAATGCAGTTTCGCAGATTTTATGTGCAATTTTACATGCTTTTTTTTTTTACAGTAGTATTCTTCATTCTGATTGGCTGTAGACCATTCTTAATCAATCTCCTCCATGTCTCCTGTACAGTACAGAATGTGCCCAGCTTGCCAAATTAACATAATAATTGATCGCTTGAGTTTCAACAAGAATGCAAAAAGGCCTGTAACTGTAATTGTAATTATACGATTATATCACAGTACGCACCGACCCTGCAAGTCGGTGGCTATCTGCGGTGTCCAACTACGACTCAGGACATTTCATATTTCTGCCACGCTACAGAGCGTCATCTGAATAATTTAATTTTAAATAACATGTGAATATGCGCTCCCGCTGTGCATTACTTCCAACTGTCATGTGCTCGCCGCACCAGATGTGCGACCCCCTTAAATATGGAGTGTGCTTTAGAGTGAAGCTTTTGCATAATGTTTGCACCTGACAACACATTTTGATCTTTGGTTTTGTTCTAAAATACTAGAAAAAAAGTGTTAATACCTGTCTGAGAGAAAAAAAAAAAACATCTACAATAATTGTAAAAAATAATGCTGACTACTTTGTGGATTTTGCCTATCGCTACTTATTTTTTAGAATGTAACTCCCACGAATAATGAGGGACCACTGTACAGGTCTTTTCATCCAAAAACATATGTTTTTGAAAACATCAGGATTTTTTAAGGGTTTTGTTACAGTAGGCCAGTGTCTGGTAGATGATTTGTATGACAAGCACCTCCTTCTTACTTGTATCTGAAACATACAACAAAACGTACTCCAAGTACGAAACATGCAACAATACATACCTGGAGCAACTTATTTTACGTTTGACAGAAATGTATGCTGAGGCACATATTTTCAGTGAGCCTGGGTTGATTGATGAACAGATAGGATTTTGAAGATGTCCTCTAACTATTCAAATACAATTATACTTATTTAATCAAAGAGCAAAACAGAAAGACAAAAAAAAAAAAATCTGATCCAGAGCCAGCTCCTTGAATGTACCTCTGTAATTAAATTACTGTTATTTCAATCGGAAGCACTGTTAAAATACAGAGCAGCTGTGGATACTGGGTGCTCTGGTTTACCACACAGTTCAAAAACAGCCGGTGTAGATGGAGTGAATAAACTAAATTGGCAGTAATGTATGTGTGTCAATAAAAGAGTGTATGAGTGTTTCCCAGTACTGGGTTGCAGCTGGAAGGGCATCCACTGTGTAAAACATGCTGGGTAAGTTAGTGGTTTATTCCGCTTTGGTGATCCCTGATGAATGAATGGACCAAACCAAAGGAAAATTAATGAATGCTAAAATAATTTATAAATATATATATTTTTTAAATATAGATTACTGCATAAAATATACATTTGCTTGTATTAATCAGAATTAACCTGAATAATTTGTGTAGAGAGGTCTTGTAATTACGGAAGTGCCAAATCTAAAGTGTGAAATGTTGTTTGGTGTTAAAATGCTAGTTTCAGGTCATACTGCAATAAGTGTTAACACTTGATACACATGATAAGCGAAATACATTTACATTTAGTCATTTAGCTGATGCTTTTATCCAAAGCGACTTACAAATGAGGACAAGGAAGGAATTACACAACTATAAGAGCAACAATGAATAAGTGCTATAGGCAAGTTTCAGGTCTGTAAAGTCTAAGAAGGAAAGTATTAGTAAATTAATTTGTATTTTTTTAATAGAGACATTGGCACTTTTGCGTTAATACCTTTTTCTCGCCTATAGGCTACATAACAATAAAACAATAATCTGGACAAAGTAAAGACATTTTGCAAACGTTTAACCATGGCAGAACCCCAACAATTAGAAGAAAAGAAAGGCAGCCAGGCAAAGATATGCTAAAGGATCAATAGAAATATTAATTTAGAATCACGGATGACTAAGCTCAAAAGCCTAAATAAATGTCATAAAATAATAATATTAATAATCATAAAATAATAATAATAATTTAAATAATGAAAATATAAAGCCTACCCCAATCCTGACATTTGCGTTTAAACAGCGCAAACACTTTATAGTCTAATAACCCCGTATGGTTGCTTATGCCATATATTAGACGGTTCTGTATGAATGACTGAAGACACTCCTTTAATGCATTCGCACGTTATGTTTAATTATTTTAAATTACACGTCATGCCCAACCTTAAATCATACCTGAACTCTCTGTTTAACAGTTCCAAGTAAACTGTTTTGTGTGACATTCCCATATCTTTGTTCTTAATAGGTCTTAGCCCTGGCAATGTTTATCTATGTTGTATTATTATTATTATAATAGTTCCTCCCCTGTTTCTCCTACGTTTATATTATTTAGCTGTTAATATAATCCTCTACATATGGAAAAAAGAGTTAATTAAGATAGAGAATGTGTAACATCATATTCTTCAAAAGACGGTATATGTATATATAACCCCACCGGTCCGAGCAGAGCGCGAGCAGGCGATACCGGCATGGGAGACAATGCTCTAAAGAGGAGGCTAAAGACTGCAGAACAACGTCTGGCGCTGGATCCGAGTAGTGAGATTTACGCGATCACCAGCTGGCTTCCGTTACATAAGGGCAAATATAACCAAAACCTCATTTACTCATTTTACTCATACTCCTTTTATTACTTATAATGTCCAAGACATTGATATTAATATTAAATGCTACTTTTGTGCCTTTATTAGCCTTTTTCTCGCCTGTTTACTGGGTTAAAAAATCTTACATTATTCCATCTCCACCTGCTGGTGAAAACTGGAGCAGCTGGCGATCTTCAATCTACAATCTATTGCTTTTCCTGCAGTTCCCGGATGTAATGTTGAATTTTAACAGTCGAATTTGATCCACTGAGTTTATGGAAGCGAATATTTGAACTGAAATTAAATGAACTGAAAATTACCTTTTGAATATTATGCATCGTATTTTTAAGGGTATTGAATATTTTGCAAGTGAAATCTGGAAATTTAATATTAATTATTGAATTTTTAAGTATGAAAATGTGTTTGAAATGATTTTCGTTTAAATATTCACAGCTTAAAATACAAACCCTGGAATTCAAATCATTAAAATGAAAGAACTTGTTAATTCTGTGTATTATTTTTTTTAGTTTGTGCTATTCAATAAGCTTTTTAATTCAAGACTTTTGGCATTGATTTTGTTCCATAGGGATCCAACTGGGTACTATCAAGGTGTATTTGTCAATTTGCTTATTTTGGTAGCAAAAAAATCTGAACATTGGATGAAGCTGGGTTAAAAATTCTTGTTTAATTATTTTGACACAAGTCATAAGCTTTTAGAGGACCTTTATAAAAGAGTCAGAATTTCCCCTTTTTTTTTGGTGAATAAAAAGTTTTGAACAGGAATATTATGTGTATGAACATATTGCTGTAAAAAACCAAACTAAACAGAATACAAATATGATTAAAACTGTGAAGTTTGGTGTGTAAGTGCTGCTGAAATGGAGATTTATGGCTCAATGAATTAATAAAAACCTTTTTAAGAAACCTACTAATAAAAATATAAATTATAATTCAAATCTACAGACACTGATAAAGTGTAAAAAAAACAACAACTTGTATTTGCAATGGTTTCTATAAATGAGGCTAAAAAAAAAAAAAAAAAAAAAACGCCAAACAAATGCCCAATGAATCCAAATAAACGTCTTGCCTTCAACGGATTTGAGCAAAACTGAAACGAAGTAGATGATCTACTTGAAACGTAATCAATCATTTATTCCAAGTTTTACATAAATTATAAGTATGATACACAGATGTGTAAGTTCCGAGTCTATCGTCATATATTTGAAGGATTTTCAGGAACACAGACAGAACTGAAAATAAACCAAACAAAGAAAATCAAGCAATCAAAAACAGCTAAAGCATTACAGAAGCACACAACCTGAACACATTTTACCACAGAAACTTTAAATATGAAGAGAAATGAAGATTTTGCACATACAGCACAGAAAAACTGAGTGAACCACACAAATATGATTCGTACAAAGAGTAAACAGTTATCACTTTTAATACAATACTGTCCAGAATCCATATATAATATTGACGAAGAGCACCTCCGGTTTTCATAGCTAAATGGGATAATTGATCACAAAATAACCAAACAAACGTTTAACAAATAGCCTGTTTTTATTATTTGAAAATTCCCTGCCTCAAATATATAAACTTGATTGTCTAACCAAGGCTCTGTATGTACAGGGTTGAATTGGATACGTGTTTGAAGAAATTGAGGTATACGGTCAAGAAATTCAATCTGACATCAAGTTACTTTTCATCAAGTTTCTTTAGCATTGTAGAGTCACTGATTCGCTACCACATGAAAACTATAGCGGAAATTCGGCTTATCCAGTTAATACTTCGCTTCGGTAGAAAAAAGGAAACTCCAAGTCCTAAATTGGTTCAATATTTACAAACCGGATACTTTATAATTACAAATTTTAGATGGTTTGAAATGCTTGTTTTATTTTTTAGTCGGCAGGAACACTAGATTGACTGACATCTTGCAAAGAAATCTGTTGCTTTAAAACATAAACAAACAAAAAATACTAAATAAAAAGATTTTTTATATTTCATCAAATCAGTTTTGTTACACATGCAAGGTTTAAAGGCAAAGTTCACCCCAAAATGGAAAACTATTCACATTTTCTCACCCTTCAGTTGTTCTGAACATGTACTACACGAGTTTCTTTCTTCTGTTGAACACATAAGAAGATATTCAGAAGAATGTTTCCATAGTAATAAATAAAGTACTACGGAAGACAATGGCTACCGTGAATTGTTTTGAGAATATTTTCTTTTGAGAAAGAAACAGCTGAATATTTTTTCAACTTAATGAAGTAAGTACATTTCCCGGAGATGGGTTGCGGCTGGAAGGGCATCTGCTGCATAAAAACGTGGATAAGTTGGCGGTTCATTCCGCTGTGGCGACTCTGGATTAATAAAGGGACTAAGCTGAAAAGAAAATGAATGAATAAATGAATGAAATAAGTACATTTTAATAAGTTAACTTTATTTTGTAAGTTAAACTAACATTATCTTGAAGTTTAATGTTTTGTAAGTAAAAATGACTTGTAAAGTTAATTTGAGTCAACTTAAAATAATAAAAAAATGCAACAATATTTGTTTATTTGTAAATTGTGCTAACACTTTAGATTAGGGGTCCATTAGTTAATGTATTTACTAAAATTAAGTATGAACAATCTGACGTGGCATTTATTAATCATAGTTCAACATTACTAATGCATTATTAAAATCTAAAGTTCGTGTTAACATTAGTTAAATGCACCATGAGTTACACAGAACTTCAACAACATTAACTATTGTTAACAAAGATGAATAAATACTGTAATAAATGTATCACTGATTGCTCATATTAGTAGATGCATTCATTAAAACTATTGTTCTAAAGCAGTGGTCACCAAACTTGTTCCTGTCTTACTAGGTATACTTGAAACATCCAGGCAGGTGTGTTGAGGCAAGATAGAGCTAAACCCTACAGGGACACCGGCCCTCCAGGACCAGGATTGGTGACCCCTGTTCTAAAGTGTTACCAAAAAAGTTTCTCAGTGCATGTTCAGAACAAATGGGGGTCATTAAATGATAAAAATGTTCATTTTTGGGGTGAACTATTCCTTTAAAGGCAATTGAGAAAGAACAGTATTGTACAAAAAAATAATTACAGTTTTATCCCAAAAAAACAAACAAACAAAAAAATGCATGTTCAATAGCACCGTGAGTGTTTGGGTGTTTACAACAAGAGCACACCACTGTGGTTGTCTTTCTCTGAGCAGCACCTGGAGGAGGATCCAAACTGGAAAGGCAAATGGGAAATACTTGCATTGGGCGAGGGTTAATCAAGCATGAATGGTGCTGGGGTTAAACATGTAATGGGACAAATAAAAACATCTCAAGGCTTCAAGTAGAGAGAAAAAAAAAACAATTTTGGAAATGTGAAAAGATCCTACAGAGGAGAGATGTAGAAGAATGGGTCCTCCTTCTCCTGAAAGTGCGCCATTGTCCACCAGTTCGTGTCCTCTCTCTGATCTGTTCCAATTGCGCCGGGGTGATGAATATTCCACAATCTGGGTGCTGGTGTGTGTGGCGCGAGGAGGGGGGAGCGGGTTGGGGTTCTTTTTGGTGGGCCGCACTCCTTGGCTTTTGGAATGAAGGTAGAAGGGGGGATCCTTTAGCCAAGGAAGCAGACGGGACCAACCTCAAAGCCAAACCTTTGACTGGACTCCCCAAAGTCATTCAACATGACATCGATGATGGGCACCTGCTCGATGCGCGGGGTGTTGATTTCCATCACAGATTTAGAATAGCCCTGCTTCAGCTGAAACACACACATAAAGAGGATTATTTCTCAGTACTGCATGCTTTATTTAACAGCATTAGAAAACACAGACATGATCCTCATTATATATAGATATCATATAAATTAGGAATTTTCATATATTAGGAGTGTGAAGCTACACAGTTCGGTTATGATTCAGTTCAATTCCATGTCTGGGTGTACCATGGTGCATTGACGATGCTTCCCATTAACAATTTGATTAGCAACACAAAAATTCTTGTATTAACATGTATAATTTATTAATACATTTATATTGTATTTGTAATATATGTTGCAGATATATGTGCAGTATCTTTAATTTGACTTGCTCAAAGGAAACACTGTTTTTGTAAGTATCAAACAAAACTAGAGAACGTGCACATGAGCATTTGTAGCAAATAAACTAATGTAAATATTATCCCGCTTACTTTTTAGCGAGTTCTTAAACGCCTATGATTGGTCATGCCCTCAACAGAAAAGTCTGTGATTGGCTGTGTGGTCAGTGCGGCTCTGTTGCTGTTAAGCAAACAGTAACACAAACACTAATGTTAAACGGCCGTGGCGATCAGCTGATCCGTTATAGACAGCGACGCGTTTGAGAAATCTCGCTCGTTGTAAAAGCCGAGAGAGAAGATAAAACATTAACTAACGAACACGCCAGCAGGTCAAAGCGGACACCGACAGTGAGAGAGACAGTTTACAGCTTTAATTTTTTCCTAGCTGGGTTCTGATGTACTTCCCTGTCAGTGAAACACTGTCCAGCAAACTCACAAGAAGTGAATTGTGCACAGTTAGCTGCTTTATTAAGTAGTTGAATCGTTTTAATTACTTGCGCTCTCCTCCCTTGCCAGAATAAGCTACTGCCATATAACGCATATATGATAAATGATGTCAGTACATAAAAAGGGTTATTATTATTTCTAAACTGACACAGAATTGTTTGCATCTGCAAAGCGGTGCATCGAAGAAACAATTAATTGTGACACCCCTATTATATATATATATATATATATATATATATATATATATATATATATATATATATATATATATATATATATATATATATACACACGCACGCACGCACGCACGCACGCACGCACGCACACACACACACACACACACACACACACACACACACATACATATATATATATATATATATATATATATATATATATATATATATATATATATATATATACACATACACACACACACACATTTTTTAAGAAAAAGGTCATATTTTTTCTTTATTCATGAGTTCACACTCATAGATTTTTGGCTGAAAAGAATATGCGTATTTGGCGTGCTGTCTGGGGACTGAGCTCGAAGCTCAGAAAGACACACTAATTCGTGTATATGAGGATAGAGAGAGAGATAGTGTCTGAGTGCAGTGTCTAGCCCAGCTCCAGTAGCAGTTATCGGGTTAAAAGTGTGCAGTCATGGTGGTGGATGAATGCTAACATAGAGAAAAAAAAAAAAAAACAGGTATGACGTGCATGACTATTTATAGGGGTTTGGTCTTAAGCTGATTGGACATTAGAATGATTGTCAGTAATGATATGCCTCGTCAAAACTGATTGTGCTTTTCCCGAAATTTGTTTAGAAAACATCACGACAGGACAATCATTTTGACAATGTTTTGCTTGTTTAGAAAATGCTTATTTATTTAAGCATTTTTATATATCTAGAATAGAAACAAGACAAAAACGTCAAAGTAAGAAACACATTTTGAGTTCTTGCTTTCTTTGCAGACAGATCATTGTGTGATCACAACAAACTCTGGTAAAATGATTACTGTCTCATGACACAATGCCTGGTGTGCAAATTTCATTAAAAAAGCCTCCAGATGGATGTTTGGGTGAATCCAAAGTTGTGTAAACTTATTGTATGTTGTATTGTATTATTATTGTATTGTATAATATTTTTCAAATGATCGACAGCCATTAATAAGGGATTACATCCAATTAAAAATGTATCTTTCATTTCAGTTTAATCTTATTTATTTTATTTTTTAAGTAATATATTTTAAGTTCAAAACATGGTAAAATATAAATGTATAAAAGTATTTGTTTTGACCAATGTAAATTTGAAGGTTATTCCTACAGAACAGTGCATGTGTATTATACAGAAACTCAATATGCTTTGTACATTCATGGACTTAAAACAAAAATTGTTTAAGGCAAATGATTTATTGGCTCAAGTTATTAAATTAAGATGTGAAACCATTACCTCATTTATTGTTTAATTGGATGAATGAACATTTTAAGGGAATTGTTGTTTTGATTAAAGCTATATCTTTTTGTTTAGAACAAAAAGAGAATTTCAATTAATTGACTTTCTTCAATAAGACAAATATGCTTTGTACCAGGTTATATAAAATTTCTCTTATAAAGATAGAAAAAAAATGTTTTTAAGGCAAATTATTTATTTTTCATTGGGTCAAGTGATAGAATTTAGATGTGAACCATTACCCTATTTTTTATAATTGGATAAACGAAAGCTTTTTTCCAGTGTTGTATGCCCTAAAAACTCTTTTGCTGGAAACTCAAAGTATGTACATCAAGTACATTTAAGACATAGGATAAGTAGCTGAATTTGGACATACTGTACAGTGGTAATTGTTTTTTTTTTTTTTTTGGTATCTATATTTAAAATAAATCTGAAATCAAAAAATGTAAAAATCTAAATATTGAAACAATTGGTTGACCTAATTAAATTCTAAAATACTAATCAAAAATAAAGTTTTTTATATAAAGTTAAAGTAAGAATTATTTTCCCCCCTGTTTATTTTTCCCCCAATTTCTGTTTAACGGAGAGTTGATTTTTTTCAACACATTTCTAATCATAATAGTTTTAATAACTCATTTCTAATTACTCATTTATTTTATATTTTCCATGATGACAGTAAATAATATTTTACTGTATGTTTTTCCAAGACACTTCTATACAGCATGAAGTGACATTTAAAGGCTTAACTAGGTTAATTAGGTTAACTAGGCAGGTTAGGGGAATTAGGAAAGTTATTGAATTGGTTTGTTCTGTAGACTATTAAAAAAAGTATAGCATAAAGAGGCTAATAATTTTGACCTTAAAATATTTTTAAAAAAATTTAAAACTGCTTTTATTCTGGTCAAAATAAAACAAATAAGACTTTCTCCAAAGAAAAAAAAAAATATTATCAGACATGAAATCACTCCCCCAAAAAAACAAAGAAAATCTCCTTGCTCTGTTAAACATCATTTGGCAAATAATTAAAAATATATATAATAAATTCAAAGGGGGGCTAATAATTCTCTGTAGATATATTTACAGTACACTAAAAATAACATTTATTGGATTTACTAAATATTTTGAAAGTAAATGGTGGCAAACAGTTTATATGTGCTGAAATTAAACAATAAAATGTAGTAATTTTCTACCTATTTTGTTTAAATTCAGCTTACATACCCACACAACATAATAGAGTTATGTTGTGCATGATCACTAATATCAGTGTGTCCTTAACATAGGGAGTGTAAAAAGAGTGGTACCGAGCAGCCGTCTGAAAGAGCCTTGATGAAGGGGTTGTTGTCATAGGACATTTCCTCATCATTGGAGCCCAGGAAGCGCAGAGCCTTGTCATAGTTGTCAGCCTTGGCGTCGTACCAGGCCACAGACTGATGGCATATGTATGTGAAGTTCTGCCGGGCAGAAGAGCTCAGCAGCTTGAGGAACGTCATCTGGACTGAGTTTATGGAGCTCTCCTCAACATCCACATAAGACAACTGAAAAACAGAAACACACACAGATCACACATCTGGACCAAAGAAGCACTGTCAGTGTTGAAACCAACTGTCAACATGTGAATCAATAGGAATTGTGCAGTTATGATTCATTTACTCAAAAAAGTTTAACTTTTAAAATATGTTTAAGAAACCAATAGTTTAGGTTACTTTATTTATTCCTGAAGGTAGATTTGGTTTGCAGTCAATAGTCCTCATCTCAACAGTGCTACACAAAAAAGCTCACACAGTAACAACGACAAATGGACATAAAGACATAAAAACACTTATAAAGAATAAATAAAAATCACTTCAAGTGCCCCCCTCCCCCCAATAAATGTTTAAACAATCTAAAATATACAAGTCACCGAAATACCTCTGCTTTAGTCTTTGGTTGCTGGTATGAAACTATTTTTGGTATCATTTAGCTTGATACTAGAAGACTAGAAGGAATGAGCGACTAGAAGGAATGAGCTGAAACTGGAGCTGAGTGTAGAGGATGAGCAGAGTCACTTAAAATTGAATTTGTAATTGTCTTTAGCTGCCTGGTGTACATAGCCTCTAGATTGGCTAGTGACACCCTGGTCAGCTTGCTGGACCACTTAACTATTTGATTATCTTTAAATGATTCTTAATGGATTGTTACCCATGATAAATTGTCATTTCCTAATTTTAAGTTCCAGGGTCTGCATATTTTATTGATCATGGAACATTATACATTACCTGTTGTTAAATCTCATCCAAACCTCATTCCTTCCCCAAAACCCACCTCTAACTGTAGATTACTCCAGCCCGATACCATGAGGAAACACAACAATGTTTTGTATTGTCTAAAAAGTGTCTAATTCATACAAATTCCGGCAATTTTATTCAGACAAAAAAGTCAGATTTTTAAAAGGAGTCATCCCTCAAACCTAACAACCTCTGGGGAATGAGCAAATCATACTAAAATGTACCAATGAGACTCAAAAACAGTTACAAACTGCTGGAACCCCTAGAGGGAAATGACTAGTGAATGACAATTATAGAAGCCCTGAATGTAAGCTTAAACTGTAAACTTGTACCTTAAATCTGTTTGGATGATTAGATTGTTGTTTCATGATCAACAAAGATGTTGATTATGGAGGTTCTATGCTTATTTGCACCTTATTTGTACAATTAATCCTCAATAATCCATCGCTTTTCATAAAATTAAGCATATATCATTTGTATTTACCACATGCATTGTCATTTTTTGCTATATCCATCAGACTAAAGGAAACTGAAGCTCATAAATGTAGTAAACACAATTGAATTAATCAAATAAAAAAGGCATGTGAACAGTTTATTATTATTATTGCATTATTACCTAGTGCATTTAGACGACGTGCACAGATGTGTTGTTGTTGACAAAACGTCATGAACTAATGGCTCTGTTGATTCATTCAGACATGGTGCAAAGAAGCCAGTTCAGTGCAAAAATTGCAATAATCATCATGCTGAATGAACACCCGTCTACAGAAATGTGTTTTGCAATTGATGTTAGTGGATTTCAAATCTTGACCAGTTAAATTTATAAAAATTAAAAGAAGGATCAAAACAACCACATATCTTAGCAAATAATCAGAATAATCAAAGTTGCATGTAAACAGAAGATATCTGCTCTTGACATTTAAACATCTTTAAGAGGTCATTCAAACAGAACATTTTTTTCCATTACAATGCTCTAGTTTTCCATTGTTTTTCAATATGAGCATGCACTTGGCAAACATGAGTGACCGTTATGCTTGCATCTTTTGCAGTGACTCACCTTTTGTAAAACACAATGTAAAGTTAAAAGACCAATAAGAAAAAAAAATCGGAGGCAGCACAAGCAATTAGCAGAGAAAGTGCTTTAAAAAACAAACATTCCTGAGCGCTGCATTTACATATTTGAATACAAAGATGTGTCCAAAGTTCTTATTTTTATAGTTTGTTTTATTGTTTACTTTATTTTCCACTTATTAAATGTCTTTCCTTCCCCTTGTGTTCATATGAAAATATTTTTACCCTGAGCTCCTTTAAACCACAAAAAAATTCCTTGCTAGTCAGCGCACACTTGGCAAATAAAACTCATCCTAATTCTTATTAGTTACTGGAAGCATACTAGTCACTGAATGGTTGTGGATAGGTTCTGACCTAAACTACTATCACTCCTCAAACAATAGAGACATTCACAGTCAAACTGCTGAACTTTTATAACAAAAGAGAAAAATGGGGACTTACGATTTTTCCTCGCTTGAATTCACTAAACCAAGATCCTGGGGACTCCTTTGGCCAGTTTGATATTCTAACCTGGAAGAAATGGAAAAGTGTGATCAAATAAAGCTAATTCAGTTCTTTATTGTGATTTATATTATGACCAATGATGAGATTTGGCAGGAGATGAGCTCCTCTCACCCCTGAGGACTTCTTATCAGGGTAAATGCAAGTTTCTCCTCCGGCAGTAAAGTTACAGTGCACTTTAAAGGCGTCGCTTATGCATCCCATATTTGGATCAATCCAGTAATATCCTATGGTAAAAAAACAAAAAAAAAAACAAAAACAAAACAATATAATCTTCTACTTTTTCCTGAATAAAAAAAAGGTTTTTCATGCTTTTATTCATCATTGTCTTTGATTATCAAGTCTATTTTACTTCAGATATATTAAACTCAAAGATATCTTTGTTACTTTTTTTTTTATTTGACAAAAAAATAAGTGAATACATTTAATTCTTCAAGGATATACACAATTAAACCTAATTTCATTGTGGTCGTTGATGTAAAGAAAATATCTTATTAAATCTGTTTTTTTTTAAGTCTCTCACCATCAGGGAAGTCTGGCTGGCTGAGCTGCAGGTCTTTGCAGGTTCTGGATGGATTATCCTGGGTTCCCAATGGGAACTTCATGCGTTCAATGTCCTGTTTGAGAGTGTTGAGGGATCCAAACACATCCTCCATTCCCTCCATACCATAATCTGCTATTGGTGCTGCTTCATCATCCTGAACATCAGGTGATCTCTTTGCTTTTTTGTTCATCTGGAGGGGTAGAGACTGGATGATGTCACCAGCGGGGCCCTGGCGAAAGACAATGACAAATAAATCAATTCTAAACAGTCGCCTTCAATCTCAAGGTCAATGTGATTTTCAGCAGCTCTCAATATAATAGGATTTTTGTTCATGGAATACAGTATTTTTCTTACCGGAGGACCTGGTGGTCCGATTAAGCCAGGCTCTCCTTTCTGTCCAGCTGGACCCTGAGGAAAAAGACAACATGGCTTGTTTTAACTGGAAAAGATATTAAAGATACATCATTAACAGTGTAATGGAGAGCTCGACAACTTACGGTTGATCCTTTGGATCCTTTCTGTCCTTGTGTGCCCTGTAGATAAGAAGGACATCAGTGGTAAGTACATGTTAGGCTAATCAAACTAACTATAATTTAATTATAATAAATAAAATGAATCAACTTGATTTTATTAATATTATTAGTAGTATTATCATTATAATTACTTTTATTATTATTATTAGTACTAGCAGTATAAGTAGTATCATTATTATCATAATTATTATTATTACTATTATTATTGGTATTATTTTTATTATTATTATTATTATTATTGTTGGTAGTAGTAGCAGTAGTATCATTGGTATTATTATTATTATTATTATCATCCTCATCATTATTATTATCATTATTATTATTAATATTATTAGTAGTATTATCATCATCATCATTATTGTTATTATTATTCATATTTTATTATTATCAATAATATTATTGATAATAATAATAATAATAATAATAATAATAATAATTATTATTATTATTATTATTATTATTATTAATATTGCTATTAATTTATTATTATTATTATTATTAGTAGTAGTAGTAGTATCATTATTATTATTATTATTATTATTATTAGTAGTAGTAGTAGTAGTAGTAGTATCATCATTATTATTATTATTATTATTATTATTATTATTATTATTAGTAGTAGTAGTATCATTATTATTATTATTATTATTATTATTTAATTCCAAACCCATAAGAAATGTGTTTATTTTCCAAAGAAAAACACATTTCTTATTGGTTTGGAACAATATGAGGACAGTAATGGTGGCAAGTTTAATTTTGGGTACACTTAAAAATGAACATAATTTTTGCTTACCCTGCATTTCTCTCTTCTGCTAAACACAAAAGGGAATTTGAAGAATGGAACTAAAGAGTTCATGATTCTAACTAATTTCAATTAACAAAAATAAAATAAATTACAAAAGAATATTAATGTAAGGCCAAATATCACCTTTCGTTTTCAGCATAAGAATGAAATGCACACAGGTTTTAAATGAAGCTACTCAAAAAGATGATATGCTAGACTTCTAGAGTTTACAAAATTCTTACAGGAATACCAGGAGGACCTGGGGGACCGACTGGACCAGATGAACCAGCGGGACCCTGCAGTCAATAAACAACACAGTGTTCTTCAGAGGCAACATCAAAACATCATTTCAATTAATATCAATCATTCTGAAGATCTAACATTTATTTAGATATAACTACATCATGTCCTGAAGGACCTCGGGTGTATGTAAAATGCTCATTTCACTCACAGCGTCACCCTTGCCTCCGCCAATACCCTGCGGTCCTTGCAGTCCTCGATCACCTTTTTCTCCTGACTCACCAGGAGGACCGATCAGACCAATCAAACCTGGATGACCCTGGAGAAGAAGAGCAAAAAAAAAACACACTTTAAGACCAAGTAATGAGTTTTAATAGTAGAGCACTGCAGAAAAATATACAGATTGCCTACAATACACTCTTTTTTGCCATCACCGGTTTATCAAAAAAATTTTAACATTCCATTGCATAAAAGGTTTTTTGTATTTGTAATAAACAAATAAATACAATAAGTTTATTAAAATGTTCTTCAAACTAAGAAAACATTTTTTAAGATCTGATGAGTTTCAGATAGGAACCAAAAATGGTTCTTTTATGGCATTCTTTGTTTTGAAACTATTGTTTTTAAAAGTGAATATTTTGTAAATGGTGAAACCCACCAAAAACAATAGTTCTAAAACAAAGAAGGCCATAACAGAGTCTTTTTTGTTGATGTTATTATTACATGTTATTGTTATGAATCAATTTCAGTGCAATTTCATTCAATTTTTCAGCTGCCTTAAAGGGACAGTTCACCCAAAAATGTATTTTACCCTTTAAACTATTTAAGTTTCTTTCCTTTGTTGATCACAAAATAATATATTTTGAAGCTGGAAACTGGTAACCATTGACTTCCAATTATTAATTCCAAATAATTTGTTTTTTCCAACTATGGATGCCTACTATGGTTTAATCTTTCTTCAAAATATCTTCTTTTGTATTTCACAGAATAAAGAAACCCATAAATCAATTTTTATTTTTAAAGACAAAAATCTGTCCCTTTAAATAATGATTCCAAAAAGCATGTTGACAGAATTGCACACTGTGTGACACATTAACTCATACAGTAAAATGTTTCTATTACATGGTATTCCACAGATGTTTTTAATAGAGTTCAATGCCAATATTATTTTATTTACATTAAAATCAGTAAGACACATCAGAAACCTATGAGTAGACCCACGCGGAATCTGTGCGCGCAAAATTCCGCAGGTTTCCGCAGATTTTTAGCCCATCATTGATTCTGTTTATTTACTTGTGTAAATGTGTGTAAACTTTTATTTATTCAGTTTTTATTATTAATTTAACTAATATTATTGATTAATATGAAAATATTCATATTTTTTTATACAATACAGTTTGTAAAGTATTATTTTCTGTCTTTTAGTAGATATATTACATGAGAGACTTGCTTTTTAACCTAATAAAGTGGATCTAATTGGATTTGCATTGTAAACATTAGATAAAATTTAAAAAGGTATTACTTTTTATTTAATATATATATAAGGTTTTCGCTATGATACTCCCAAAATCTTTCTGCATAAATCCACAGATTTTAAACAAAATTCTGCGCAGAAATAGCAAAACATGTCCGCAGATTCCATCTGGCCCAACCTATGACTTATGTTTTCTACCAATATGTTCAGAAGAACATTATCAAAAGCCAAAACATGCATGCACACATATACGCACACACATCAAGTTAAATATCCACCCTAAAAAGTTATGAGTTACTGTATATTAATCTAATGCTATGTAAACCCAACAGTTGGATTAAAAATGTAACTGAATTTAATTGTATTGTAATATTTATTACAATGTTTATTAATCTTTGTTAATGTTAGTAAGTGAAAATGCAGATTATTGTTAGTTTAAGTAATGTTGACAAGCACACTGGATTTTAATAACGCATTCATGAATGATGAATTACTAAAAAAATGCTGTATAAACTTGTTTTAAATAGTGTATGCCTGAGAAGTTTAGTTTAGTTAGTTTACTGTAAACTACTGTAATCACTGAATTACATTCTATGAGGTGTTCTCACTAAATCATCATAAAATGTTCTAAAATTATGATTAATTAAATGATTAAAAAAAAAAACATCATTGCACTTTTATTGTTTTGATGGTGGAAATCCCTTTCTCTCCTTCCAACATCTAAATAAACAGCATTTTGATCTGGATGTTTTGCAATCAGCGTGTACACTGTAAATCATATTTAAGGCAGAGCAAATCTGAGAAGTGCTTAAGTGTTTAGTTTCTATTCAGCGCCTGATATTTACAGCCACCGCTACTGTACTTCCAGAATATTAATTCTTAATATGCTCTGGCATCTCAGCGGGTCTCATCTCATAAAAGAGATTTACGGAGGTATGCCGCATTGATTATGTATCGCAGGCAGAGTAACAGTTTAATCATTGTCTGGAACTGTATTTAATATAAAGGACTAAGAGCTTGTTTAAACTTTAGCACTTTATTGGAAATAGAGATGCCAGTAAGGCCAGTTGCTCTTGCCTCTTTAACATTTAACTGAACTCTGTGTTGTAAATATACATGTATATAGATGGATACAAACCTTACAAAACCATCTCTACCATTTTTTGACAATTGTTACACATCCAGATCTACAGAGTCTATAGTTCCAAACACACTTTATAATCAAACTATTAAAACGGTGTCATTTTAATGGCTGATAAAAAAAACATCTCCTCTGCAACCACCTAACCCCCGAGCACCCTCACACCCAAGTTCCCAAACACACCACACAACAACCTCAAAACATTATCAATTCTGTGTCTGCCTTACACAGATGAGTGGACTTGACAAACCACCTGTAGAAAACCCAATACTTCATCTCTCTGAAACTTTAACTAAATGCACTTTTTCTAAAACAAAAATAGGTAAATTTACAAAGTGTGCTTTACATAGGTGAGTGGGCTTGACAAACCATCTGTAAAACACTATTTCTCTCTCTCTATCCAAAAAAAAAAAAAAAAAAAAAAAAAAAACCCTCCTTACACTGGCACTTAATTCTCTGAACACTAACAGTTCCTTTGTATAACTAGAACGTCTTGTGTATATTTCCTCTTCTTATTGAATCGATGAATACCTTCTCAATTGTAAATCGCTTTGGACAAAAGAATCTGCTTAATCAGTAGTCCTCAACCACCAGGCCGTAGACCGGTACTGGTCTGTGTATCAATTGGTACTGGGCCACACAAGAAATCATTAATTATTTCAGTTTTCTTTATTATATAAGTCTGAATGATCTTTTATTTTGAAAAATCTTTTATTTTGATAAATGATCGTATTCTCCCATGTACATTCTGGTCACTTGAGCACCCAAATTTAACCCACAAGCAGCAAAATGAGTAAGAAACAGACGTCTTCGGAAGGTTTCTTTGCTAAGGGAAAATGGCCCAGTTGAGGACCCGCTAACTGCCAAGGAATAGATCCACAACCCATTTGTCAACAAATGAGGTAAATCCACAGTATCTGTGCAAGAAGATCAATCGCTTGAAATCGTAAATGACAGTGGCCCTTTAGGGGCTGTTCGCATATCCTGTCTTTTCTAGAGTTCACGCAAGGCCATTATTTCCAATAGAGGCATGCGCTGGCTCCTTCCAGATGGACTCAGTTGAATGAACGTGAGCGCACAGCGAGTCACAAGATAAGAACTGACCGATCCGCTTCATACTTTGTATGGGTACACACATTTCAGTAAACTAATAATCCCAGACAAACACAGAACAACCAAACAATGCTGTGCTTTGTAATGTTCTCCATAAATAAAACTTGTATCAGAGTGACAGCAATGTTTTGCATCCTCTGAGAAAACGTTTGATGGTCGCCCCCCACCAGGTCCATAGTAACATTGTCAAGCATTGACTGGTTTGCGATGATAAAAAGGTTGGGGACCACTGTGCTAAATGACTAAATGTAATGTAAATGTTAATAACCTCATCTGAATTGCAGTTCAATTAATAGCCACCAGTGTCACTAATAACAACTTATTTTGACGTTACTACTTTAACAAACGTATGTTAAACTTTTAATCTTATTAGTTTTTTCAGTTTTTTTGGCAATGGTCCAAAATAAAGGCAAAAGTGATATGTAAAGTTTCACATCCAGTCAGCGTATTATGTTTTCTGTAACGGCACACTTACGGAAGCCAGTTTCCACTAAAAAAAAAAAGAAGAGTTTACTTGTCTTTTTGCCACTTTCTTTTTTGTATCTTAAATGCAATAGGAACCTAATCTTTTATAGCATTTGCATGTTGATTAAAAACATATTTGCAATAATAATATTTTTTAGAACTTTGACATTAACTATGTTTCCATCCACCTATTTTATTGTGAATTTTGGAATATTCCCTAAAAATATGTGCATAAACTACGACGGAGACACATTTACCAAAATAAATTCCAGTGTGAGCATCAGAAAAGTCATGCAATTTTAATACATCAGCATTATAATGGAGCATTGGGATGGAAACATACAGTAGCCAATAAAAAAAATTCAGATATTAACATTTGAATTGAGACTTTGAGAAACCCTTTTCTCATAAAACAATTATGTATTAATACGTTTTTAACATTAAAAATTGTTGCACCTTGTTATTTGCATATTAAAAAAGGGAATTATTTGTTAAAACATACCTTCTCACCCTTAGAACCAGGGTCACCTTTCAAGCCAGGAAGACCTGGAGGACCCTAGAATTCATCACATACATGTCAAAGTTAAGTGTTTTGGCAAAATTATAAAGGTGTTATTTATAACGAAGACTGATTTTACCAATGGTCCAGGAGGTCCATCTTGGCCTGCAGCTCCAGGAAGTCCCTGTTCACCCTGAGAGCCCAGACAAAAACCATTAGCCCATTAATATAAACCCAAATATGCAAAAAATTAATGCATGTCACACATACTCAAACCCAACGGCTAGACATGGAGAGTGATTCAACTTGAAAAGCCTAATCATTCAAATTAAGAGATTCTTGTGGACTGTTCTGTTCACATAATACAATTATGCAGACAGTTTGGCTTTTATCAGAGTTTTAAATGCATACCACAGGCCCAGGAATGCCACGTAAGCCTTCAGCACCAGACTTTCCAGGAGGCCCCTGGGGGCCCACAGGCCCAGTTTTGCCCCCTGGTCCCTCAGCACCGGCTTCACCCTGTGTGATAGAAATAGAGATCGAGTTTGACATACATACAATGATATTGTAGTTTCAATGAGTAACTATAGTAGATTTTTATTTTGACTGTAGTTTGAACATTTCTTATTATTTTTTAAGTTTTATATTTTACTAATTTGGTCATTTTTTATTTATTTATTTTATTTTTTTTACAGATTTTAATGGTAATGCTTTTAATTGAAATTAAAATAAGAAAATTATTCTTAGCAGCTACATGTATATATGCAGTCAAACCCAAAATTATACATACTCCTGGCAAATTCCGACTTAAAAGTTATTTTTTATTCATATTTTGTTTATATTTATAAATATTTTTTGACCGAAAATACCACAGGCATCTTCCAAAAGATAATACAATGATGTACAAGAGGCATCATTGTGGAAAAATGTAACATTTCCTCAGATTTTATTTACCTTTAAACAAAAAGTTGCAGTCAGAATTGGAATGATTTTGGCCTTGACTATATTTATATATATATATATATATATATATATATATATATATATATATATATATATATATATATATATATATATATATATATATATATATATATATATATATATATAGTTCTGTCTGGTTCTCGCATCTGATGGGCAGTATAGCAGTATATCTGAATAGCAGTGCCATATTCTGCAATATCAGAACTCTTACAGCCTCCTCACCCTAGATGAATAAACTCACAGTTTGACAAATATTGCAGCTCTTGGACAACATAATGTAATTTCAAGGCTTTTTTAGATGAGAAAGTAGTTGTTTAGATTTTGCAGCATTATCCAAAAGATGGTGACAGAGACCGCATTATAAGCCCTTAGATAAGGAAAAAAACTACATTTTAAACTACAGCTGATCAAATCATTATAAAACTGGAGTTAGGAATTTCCAAGTCAACCTCTCTTTTTTGTATGTTGTAGTGTGTATTTATACCATAGTAATTGTAGTATGTTGAGTTTGAGATGGGATTCTAAGATGGGAACTGCAGACTAGTTCAGTAAACAGAAAGAACGAAGAAATGCCCGCATGTGTTTAGCGCTTTTTCTTATTGCAAACACAACAGTAATCTGGTTGTGATTGCGCTGCTTTGGCTTTTTCAGGGTTAATCATTGCAATATTTTGATTGCAACAGAGAAATACTGGGAAGTAGACTGATGGCATTTCATGCCGTTCCATGCCGTTCAGCCCTACAATCTTAAAATGTCAGCAAAATCACCTGTTTTGTCATCACTTCAGACATTATACTAAAGAATCATTCAAATATAGCTTCAAAGTACAGTTGGTGAAGTAGCAACGGTTTCAACTGTTCTGACATCAGCTGCAGATGTAAATGAACGGCAGAAGAAAGTAGTTCTTTATACAAAAGGGTTTTTAGACTCTCAAAAGTGTTTGATTTTCTCTTTTTTTTTTTTTTACACACATTTATGCCGTCAAACTGTTGTATAAATGCAATATCACACTTGTAGCACTGCGATGTGGCTGTATATTGGCACTCGCACCAGTGCTGATATACAGCCACTTCTATGAGTGTGATATTATATTATACCATTTAGGAAAACATGGCTATCATGTGCTATGAAAAATAAGCTGGATCGGGAAATCATTTTGAACAACTAAAGCTTTTACGAAGAAAAAAAAAATTGATTTCCTGTCATTTCATCTGACTAAACCTGCAATAAAAGCTTAACTTCTTCTGGCATCCAATTAGGCTCAGGTCCTTCAATGAGGATTTTCAAAGTCTGGATCTTTCTTTGTGGTGAGAGATTGGATTCAACAGACAAAAGCATTGGCCAGATAACAAATCAAATGCTCGGGGGGGGATTTACACCACAGCACATCTGATAATCTTGCTGTTTGGTTGTTCGGGTGGTGTTTAAAATAATCTCAGGTTTCTTACCTTTGCACCCTTCTCTCCTTGTCTGCCTTCTGTACCAGCTGGGCCAGCGGGACCCTTGAGGAGAGAAAAACAAATCTCAAAACTATGCCACACATCAACGTTACACAGATATATCAGTGCTAAAAAAAGGCACTGCTTCCTAATCAACAGTATCATGGCAACAACAAAGCAGTGTATTTGCTGTTTCATCCCCACTGCCATCCATTTTCACATGTTTCTGCTCAGCTCACCAATAACTTACAAAAACCAAAACAAGCTCCGGAAACTAGATTTTAAACCTCTTACATATGTTATGACTCATATGCTAATGCACAAACACAAGCTAATGGAGCAGCCAAATTGATATACTTTTTGAAAACAATGCTCATGCTAAAAAAGAATACTTTGAGGTAAATTTATTTTTATTTTGAGGACTTACATTATGAAGGACGTTTATATATTAGATATTATATATTGTGACAGAAAAACAAGAGGTAAATACTTATTTAAGCCATTGTTTTGTGAGTGAAGACATTAGCAACTTAGCAATGGCTAAAGGTGCAGAGAGCCATTGAGATTTTCACACACAATGCTGATTGTTATGTAGATTTTCATTGTTTTAGGTATGTTTAGATATTTTACTCAAATAAAAGCCCCAAATATGTATTTAAATTGTTTTAAGGCAAACGTAATAGGTGTGCAAAGTTTACTGGTATGCAAATAAGCAAGCTTTGGTTGATGTTGCAACAACATTTGAGATATTCTGAAAATAACTCATGTTGATAACACTGAATTTGAAGTAAACTGATCTTGTTTTACAAATATTTATACATTTTGACTGAAAAATAAGGAATACTAACTATGTGTAATTATGTTTAGATGTTTTACTGAAAAATGTGATGTAAACAGAATAAATCAATTATATATTTAAAATGTGTTAGCAATAGCTAAAGGTGAGAACAGAAATTGTGTGATTTTCACACACAATTTTATCTAGTTTTGATGTTTTTTTATTTTTTTATAGATATTTATATGAGATATATAAATTTAAGACTTTTAAACATGTTTAGGACTATTATGATTTAAATTTTAGACTATACAGGGCTAAATGCTATAAGGATTTTTTTAATATATATATATATATATATATATATATATATATATATATATATATATATATATATATATATATATATATATATGTATGTATGTATGTATGTATGTATGTATGTATGTATGTATGTATGTATGTATGTATATATATATATATATATATATATATATATATATATATATATATATATATATATATATTATAAAAATTTTCACTTGTCCTTTTAAAAAATATCAAAAATTAATACATTTAATAATATAATATTAATAATGAAATTTTTTGTGCTTTTAAATAATCATTTTTTTTATTAAATTCAAATATAACCATTCACAAACCCTATAAGCCTTACAAGAATAGAACAAAAAGATAGCTTTCAATTACTTCAGTGTACAATAATAATAAAATAAAGAAAGAAAAAAAAAATTAACAGGAAAATTAAGACCTGTTAAAAAAGATTTAAGACCTACAACATAACATTTCAGTAGATTTACCTTTTAAAGCCTAAAATTTACCTTTTGAGATTTAAGACATTTTTAAAGACCCCGCTGATACCCTGTTGATAGTAAGTCCAAATTATACAATTATTTTTAAGTTCATTAGCTTTGGCTATATCTTATGATGTGGACAGGCATTCATAGCCTACATTAATGTCACTGTCCTCACATTTTGTCACTGTTAACATGATTATTCAAATAAATCACTGATCAACTAGACTTTATGATGTTTTGCTTTTGTTTTCTTAGTGTTGTCTTAAGCAGCGCCATCTGTAATTTTCATTTAGTCTATAATAAATATCGATGTACACATTTGAATTCAAAACACAGAGAAGGCGAGATCCAGCAAATTAATTAACTTCATGCACAGACCCATTTAATGTTGTAAGCAATGAGGGTACAAATGGAAATGTCTTGAAATGCATTTTTTATTAATTTAAGCTAACAGAAATGCTGATTTGGGAAAATTCTGTACTTAAGATTGAAAGCCTGACATAAGTATGGTAATAATGCTCACTGTGGAAAACGTGAAATAGTTAAGAGTCTTAAAACTACAAGTTAAAGCAATCGTTTTTTTTTATTTTTATTTTTTATCATTTACTCAACTTTAATTGTTCCAGACCAGCTTGTGTGTGTTTTTTTTTTTTTTTGGTTCAACTATACTGAGTAATGATAGAAACCTGTAACAACTGACTTTCATAGTATTTGTTTATCCAACTGTGGAAGTCATTAGTTACAGGTTTACAACATTTTCAAAATATATTATTTGTCCTCAATATAAAAGAAAAAAAAAAGACTATATAAAAATCGAACAAGTAAAGTGCGCTGCAGGAAAATTATGACATAACTTTCAATTTCAGGCAAACTATCCTTTCAAATACTTCTGCTTATAGAGGAGTGTGCTAGTGCTAAAAATGCATAAATCCATTTAAAGTCAAATCTTGAGGATGGCACCAGAGCTGACAATGACCACTTCATTTCCTTTCGGCGATCACATTGCAGTCACAGTTCTGTCATTCAAAGCTCTTTGGTCAATACTCTATAATTGAACTGTCTCAATGTCAGCCTCAGCTCAGCTGCTCTTGAGAAATGCAAACTGATGCGAGGAGACCCTTTTTCCATACAGCTATGAAGGTATGCTGATATTTCACAGAAATGCCTTTTTCCCAGGCACAGCGTGTGCTCTTTACTCACTTGGGAACAATTTACTAAGGGAAGACCTAGTAAAATCCTGTCTATGTAGTGCTTTTTAAGATTTATTGTTTGTTCAGATCTGTTAAAAATAAATGTGCCCCATAAAACATAGGCTAATTTTAGAGTGAATTTACAAGGGAAGCTCATAAACCTATGTGAAAATGTGTGCCTCAGCAGATTATGGAAGGAACAACAAAGGGGTAATATAAACAAGAACATTTACATTCTTTTTTTAAAGAATGAAAAATGTGTTAAACACCAGAGTTTGTTCAAATTTTTTAAGTCTCAGCTGTTTTAATTATAATAATTAAACCAATTTTGTGTTTAACAGCAAGCTAGTGTTTAAAACAAATAGCTTTTGTGTATCATGTTTAGATTATGAAGGGAATTGCCGATTGGCAAATGATTCACTCTTTTGAGCAATGCTTTTCAATAATTGCAACAAATGGAAAGTACAACAATCAAATTTAAAGATCCAGTTTGATATGGTGAAGCAGTTAACTCAAGTACTGAAGATTTTACTGGGCAAATAAAGTTTCACATTTGATTATGAGACATACAGCAATAATAGTGTTGAATAGTTTTGGGTTTTTTGGGGAGGATTCATTCATTCATTCATTCATTCATTCATCCATCCATGCATCCATCCATCCATTCATTCATTCATTTTTTTTTTTTTTTGCATAAATGGAGTACTGCAACAGTAAATTCGCTATACATTAAAAAAAAAATAATAAAAAATTAAACAAGCATTGGTCCAAGACATGGACGTGATTCATGGTACAATATAAAATAAAACCTTTGATAGGATTTTTCAAAAATGTGCATCTCTAAATAAATTGTTTGACAAATGTCACACCAGAGTTGTACCCCTCTAGGCATAATGCATCACAAAATAACACAAATTATTAAATTAGGTTAATTATACACAGAATTTTGGATTGTCTGTCCTTTTTAGGAGTTGCGTCTTTTGTTTTTTAATGATGCTAATGTCTTTGTTACGTGTTGCGTTCATTTTCCAGTCAAATTTGGAACCCATTTTTCAGAGGTCTCGGTTCATTTAGGGCCTACTCACATTATGCTATCCGAACCATGCTCAGGCCCATTTCCCGAATCATCTGAGAAATGTGAGTGCTCTAAATCGGGCTCGGGCACGGATCACTTGGCCGCCCCTGGCACGGTTGGAAGAGGTGTGCCAGAGCGTGGTACGCTTGAAGTGCAAAACACGCTTGAGCCCAAAACTGAAGACGAGACGTGACTTTTAAGGGACTGTTTCATATGGATTTATTAATCACACTTACTGTTCAATGAACACAAACTGTCGTAGATTATTAAAGATGCAAACCCCTTACTGCATCACAGCTGCACCTTCAGCAAACCTCTTAATACCTGCAGCACGAGGACATTATGATTGTTTATGAGCGTCAAAAGTAGCTGATCTGTTCAGCGAAATATTTGTCTTTGTCACTGCATATCAAATGACTAAAACAAGATAACTGAAGAAATCTCCAGTGCTGAGCAAGAGCGCTTACTCAACAGCGCATCATCAATGACATAAACGTGCTTAGGCACGAATGTAATGTGAATGCAGGCTGAAAGGATTCCGAGCAGAACAATATGGTGCATTCACACTAGATGCAAGTGATTTACATGTTAATTCTATGCAAAGACACGATAGAATGAGGTGGTGCTAAATGGATGAGATTCAAGCACATGGTACAGCTTGAATTGAGCATTTTGGGCCTTTGACGTGCCTAACATGTGATTTGTGTGTACCGCTCGACTTTAAAAATCTTCTACAGTCCCCAAGAAATGAAAACTAACCATATGATTTTGTTAGCTCACATTGCTGGTTTTGTGGTAAAAAATGAATCTGTGCTGTCATTTAGAAAATAATAATTGTTTGCCCTTCTAATCTTTAATTGAAATCTGAACATACACCCTGTTATTTTGAGGTAATGTGCATGGCTAACGCTGATCCAACTGTCTGTTTTTACAACAAACAGAAATGGTGAGCAGGAGAAGTCTGTTAGGTTGCAATAACTCTTCTAAAACCCCTTTCCCAATCTTTCTGAATAAAATGGTGTTACGAACCGCACAGTTTTGCTGCGTGTATGTTCTTTCTGTCTCTCTCTCTGTACCGGCCCTGTCATTTTCTCAGGTACCGCCTACTTTGGAGCACTATTGGCTGACAGGACTGCCAATCCTAATCAGCCGTGTGACGATGACTTCTCTCTCTGCCAATCGCGTTCGTTGCAGAGCCCTTTAAAAACGGAAGCGGCAACGGGGAGAAATCAGCTGTTGTTGTTTTGGCGTGTTGTCTGTTTGGTGGTGTCCGTGTGCGTTGTCGCTATTACTGATGTGTGCTTTGATTGAGATCTATTGATGTTGACTTTGAGTGAGTAACTGATGACTTTGAGTGAGATTTGTTTGAGAGTTCTGACGTGTGTTTCTACATCTATAGCCCGCTAATGCTCCATTCAAAACCTTCTGTGACTTGACAAGGGAGATCTGGAACAACATAGTAAGTCACGTGACATACATATTTGCACGCATTTTGCGCGCATTATTGATGTTCAGACCAAGTGTGCCGCAAGCCTACGTTTGAGTGAAGGTTTCGGCCGTTAGATCGCCCCCTGGGGGCTGGCTGCAGTACAAGTCATAAAGCCCGCTTCCTCCATGTTAATGAAGGAGACTTGAGCCCAAATAAAAAAAAATATTACACTTGCAATAAAATGTCCCGAAAGATAGTTCTGGTCGATTAAGGCACTGGTTATTGTGCTGAAATAGGTGCAGATCTTCATTTTTGTAAACAGTTTGTTTTTAGCAGTAATTTAATGCTGGGCGTGTCATCGTGATTGACAGCTGTGATTGACAGTTTCTCAAAGCGCGGCGTCTGAGCTTCGGCAGGAGACTGAAGTAGACTGAAATGTTATTATTCGATTTCTGTGTTATTTTACCATGACAAAATGAGTTCAGCAGTAAACTATAGTTTCTGACATACATGATCCTGGTGGAACACTGTTTATTCGCTAAGTTCAGGGCTTTTTTCGGGCTTTATTAGTTTGCTGATACACGCCTAGCCACCCAGATAGCAAAACACAGTTCCGGCTAGATTCTCGCCTGCCGGAGACTTATCTTTTAGAGCTCAGACTGACTAATGTTACCTCTGCTGGACCTACTCCGGATGCCTGGACTCACTACCCAATTCCAGCCCGAGTCAATCGAGCCAGATGCGGCAGCCGAGCGAGCAGGCGCTGCCGCATGCGAGCCGGAATCAGCCCGCGACGCCGCGAGTAAGTTATGCGCTGCGGCCTGGAGCTGGCGCGATTGAATATATAAAACCCTCATATTTGTTAACGTTATTACATCCATTTGTGTTGATTTGACAGCAAACGCATGCTGAGAAGTTCGGGGGGCGTAGTTGATTTTACATAAAGCGTTTGATTGGAAGCTCGACTCTGCTCATTTTCGCGGCTCCTCCTCTGGCTCCATCAGACAATCCTTCTGCGCATGTCTGGCTCCAATTTCAGCAGTCTTTTGCGACAGTTTGTGCCCGTCAAGCAGGTGTTTTGCCCTCAAGGCGTTCAATGGGAAAAAGGGCTGTCGCGTCGTCCATATTTTTTACAGTCATTGGTTCAGACACACTAGTTAGCGAAGTGCGCTAATTTTGTATTTTTATTTATTAGATAGAGTAAGTTCAGGGCGCTTTGCGCTGAAGACTTTTCTTTTCATATTGTTATTTTCTTATTTAGTGGATTGGGGAGGAGATTAAGGGAATGTTTTTGTTATATTTATTTCTTTGATTTCCATGCGCAAACTTCAGTTCCCTCTCCTATTTGTCTTGGTTCTTTTCAAATTTATCTTATTGTTTGTAAATATTGTAAATAATGTGGGAGCAATACATCTTTTGCGGTGCTAATTTGTTGTTTGGTGTTTTCTTTTGCCATTCTTCAACATCAGTTTATACTTTGGTCATCTTTATGTTACTCCTTTTAATACCCTAGACAAATTGCCATCAAGGATCGTAACAAATGGCTACTTAAGCCTATAAAAAAAAAATCACGCCCACTGTTTACTCATTTAAAATTTCTGTTTCTCTGCATCACAATATGAAAAGAATAATAACTGCAGCTTCAGATCAAAAAAATATATATGTGAATTATAGCATAAAGTACGGCTACCCTCTCAACAAATCCATGTTAGCCATTCTGAAATGAAACAGGAGTGATTTTGCATCTGTTGTGAAGTGAATTTTATGTGTGAATGAAGTAAACTCAAAGAGCTCTATTTTGACAGTATATATGTCCAAAGTGCAGTTCGCAAACGCATTAAGAGGGTGTCAAAATCCACTTGCTAATTTAAGGATGGAAAAATACACTTTGCGGCATGCCCCAAGATCTAAAAGGGTTGATCTTATTCTCTTAATGAGTTATGGGTGTGTTTTGAGAATAAACCAATCAGTCTCATCTCCCATTCTCTTTAAGAGCCAGCTGCGTCACGCCATAGCGCATTTGCTTTCTAAAAGGCGGACTTTGTAAATGAAAAAACAAAACCCTTTACTAGAGAGAAAACAGTTAAACAGAGCATCTACAGAGCGAGAACGAGAGTTGAGCCTCCTCATTGTTTACTTTCACTTTTACTCTCTTGGATAGGGAAACGTGTTGTATGCACAGACATCCATCAGCCTATATATAATTAATTTAGTTTGTTAAGTGCAAAAATTGGTTTCAAAACTATTTCTTAATTCAGTTCTAATTTCCAGCACTCGAATAAATGAACAATAATAACGAAGTGTGTTAAAAAAAGTTATTATTTTTTTTAAAGAGTTATATCCAAATACACATGCTTTGCCCCATATGGTCTAAAACCTGACAGGTGGACAAATCTAAGCTTGTTTTTAATAAAACAAATATAAATATGCATATAATAAATATTATTGCTAATAATGATAACATTATATAAAAGCATACTGTTAACTGTTAATTATATTCAATTTATAAATGAATAAACTGAAAATGCTTCCCGAGATGAAGAAGGCATGAAAGTATGGTTTTTATATTTATGTAGGCTAGAAAATAATAATTTTTGTAATTTTTTATTCCTTTATATTTATATCCTATATATATATATATATATATATATATATATATATATATATATATATATATATATATATATATATATATATATATATATATATATATATATATATATATATCCTTATTATATCCTATTTATATCCTTAATATTTTAATTTAATTTCATATGTAAAGATATTTGCGAATTGCTGTAGCCTACATCCTGTCTGTATTAAGCAGTGTGCAAGCGAGGTGCACAACTAACGCTCTGCGCAGGACAACAGACCGGCTTTGTTCTGGTCTATTCAACAATCTATTATAGTTTCTCAAAATAGCAACGTGCCAGCAATATGCCTTAACATGCCTCCTTTTTTAGACCAGAACGCCTATGGGCACATATATGAGTGCAAATGCATTTGCTATTTAAACAGCGTGGCGCAAAGGACTCTTGCACCAAGCTGAAACTAGCAAACAACTATTGCGTCGTGCCTTGTGCCGGGTGTATGATAAGGCCCTAAATGTTCAATCGTCTAATTACATGTGAATAGTGTGATTTACATGCAAATCTGGTGTGAAAGCCTCCCCATACACTATGATAGGTTGGCGTTAGACTCACTGCTGAGCACTGACTGATTCACAGAGAATGCACAACAGTAAAAGCTATTTTTAAATGCACAGTGACACATGTAAACAATGACAGCCTGCAGAAAGGAACCATGGCTGATCAGAGCACACATACAGCTTGTCATCTTCTTGTGACAAACAGCCACATGCCAAGAAGCAAGAGTGAGATCTTCCATATGTCCTCTATTGTTGTTTACGAGGCCGTTCACTTGTCGTGTAGAAAAAAAAAATGTGTAAACACTGCTTCCTCTATCTATTTGCATGCGTTAGCCACTTGTCTACATTTAAAATAATAAACTTTAGAGCACAAAAGGTGAGATAGGCGAAAAGCCTGTACAGCTTTCTTCTTTAACTGAGAATTTTTGTTAATTGAGAATGATAATGATGAGAATTATATCATCTTCTGGTGTACATGATACTTACTAATTAAGGGTAATGTTGGCAGTGGAAAAGCAAGCCTGACCATACTGTGTGGTACATAACACTTAATGGACCGTTTTTACAAGATTGTTATGACGCATTTAACGGTCATCGTAATCTTAAATCCTTGAAAGTGTTGAATGATTACATTAATTTTTAAAAGTGTGAACATTTATATACCTTTGTGAAATTAATGTATCATCTTTGCGTCAAATAAAAAAAAAAAGTGAGATATTTCTAATGTAGCGTCTATAGGGCTGAGAGTAAATTTGGCGCTATTCTCTCCTCTGGCTGCCATCATCAGTCTCACACTATGTTTTCCTTTTTCTGAAAGTCTTTATAACATCATAGTTGTTTTTTCTTTCATTATATCAGCAAATAAGTTTGTAAAAAATATATATATTGTTGTACTCTCCCATTCACTGTGCTTTAAGTTTACCCAACTATGACACTTTTCACTACTGAGAAACCCAGAAATGTGGAAAAGATCTATGAAAATATAGCATTGTTTCAATTAAAGGCAACACTCAATCTTTTTTAAATGAACTGCACTAACAGAGCAATCCAGTTGGTTTTAATCAAACCAAACCTGCCAAGTGTGAACACAGTAGGATCCCCAAACTCTAACATAAAGATCGAAACGTCCGGTAAACTACTCACTCTCTTTCCAGGGGGTCCTGGAGAACCAGCTTCACCAGATGGACCGGGTGGACCCTGTGGTGAAAATAATTCATTATCTAGGAAGTTTTATCATGTTTGAAAATAACATATGATTTTCAGTCAGCATCGACCATCACTCACAGGCTGACCGGCATCTCCATCATCTCCCTTGTCTCCGGGAAGTCCATCCAGTCCCTGTATGTAAAACAGGACATTACATCACAACATTGCCTTGATAATTATTTTATATCAAGCATCATACACATGACAAGATTTGTTTTTAAGCATTCTGGACATGCAAATATAATAATGTAAAAAAATAAAATAAGTTCAATAAATAAAAATTATTAAATAATAATAAATTCATTGTATTTATGTTAAAAATTCCCTAAATACAGCCTTTTTTAAGTCATCAGATCATTATTGTTCTAAATAAACCTGACTTTTCAATGCATTATGTTTAACCACAAAAATTGCCATTTCACAGACACAAAGTGACATAAATCACAAAGGTTATTTGTGTACAATGTAAAACCCCAATTCATGAATAACTAAATCTGCTTTTTTTGTTGACATTTTGACTTTTGATTAGTCATTAAAGCCTTTTATAATAATAGCATGTGCTTGAATGTCCATATTGAACTTACACCAACTCCGGGCTCACCAGGGGGACCTGGATCTCCAGGAAAGCCGATAGGACCCTAAATTAAAAAAAAAAAAATCTTACTGATCAGTTCAGTCATAAAACAGTATTTCAGTTTATCATTTACATTTACCAAAAACTCTTTGTTAAGCTGTTTGAAACAATGTACATTGTAAAAGCTCTATATAAATAAACATGTATTGAATTGAATTGAATTTCAGATGAATGAGATGTTCAGTAGATGATTATTTACTGGGTTTCCTTTGGGACCGTCATCTCCAGGAGGTCCTCTTCCACCGGCAGGTCCTGCAGCTCCCGGAGGACCAGCTTCTCCTTTCTCTCCAAGCTCACCTTTGGGTCCCTAAGAAGCAACATTAGAAGTATCAACATCCAGCTCTCACCCATCCACGGTGAATACCATAAATGAAAGATATGCTTTTTATGGCTAAATGAGGCATTAAAGTTGGTATGAAATTGTTTCGTTAGAAAATTTGAGCCTGGTTTCTCTCAGGGTTTTTTAATTCTTCACGTTCACCAATTGGTGAAGTTTTTTCCTCGCCGCTGTCGCCACTGGCTTGCATGGTTCGGAATCTGTAGATATGTGCATCGATGGATTGCTCTTCAGTGTTTGGACTCTAAGTAGTGACTATTAAACTACACTGAACTGAGCTAAACTGAACTGAACTTAAACGCTAAAAACTGAACTGACACTGTTTCAATTTACTAGGATCTTCTATGTGAAGCTGCTTTGACACAATCTACATTGTAAAAGCGCTACACAAATAAAGGTGAATTAAACTGACCATTTAAAGTCAGTTTTTAATAACATTTGAAGAGCACAATCTCTGAAAAAAAATGTTGGATACAACAAATGAATGGTTACGCTTTGCTACTGGTGACTGATTGTTATTCTCATGTAATTGACATATTTCCAATCATCATCTTCAAAAAAAAAGTTTGTTAATTAAAATAAATACTACAGCACATACTGTATTAAAATAGAATATCATTCTTTATTATTTATCTATTTTTAATTATATATATTTTTTGGTTATTAAACCAGTTGCTCATTGTGAGACCATACTGAATTGTTGCTTTATTAATAATAAAATAATAACAATATAATTATTATAATCTTTGAATCTGAATTTTTCTAGTTAACATGCAATTACAAATGTTAATTCATGGAAGTAGAATTTAACTAAAATGAACTGATTAATAACATAAATAACATATTACACAATTATATTGCAATAATATGCTTTAAACTTCTGCTGCTAAAAGCAGAAATCTACATTGAGAGATTGTCCTCATTATTCCAAAAAGTATTGAGAGCAACAGACAAACGTCAGCATTTAAGATGCTAATATCACATAAAAAGGTTTGTGCAGCAGGTGGAGGACAAAACATGTTCCTAAGTGAAAAAGGATAATGATAACAGCAACCATCTGGAATACAAGAGATGTGCACTTCTGCGTCTACTGCATAAGCTGGTAGAAAATATTCATCTGTCCATTATAAAGCAGAGTGTGGAAACTGATGTACCACATTGGACAGTAACCTTAAAGAAAAGGTTCACCCAAATACTGTATGTGCTGGTACTTTATTCACTATGTCCATTTGTTTCAGTACAACAAAAGACTTTTAGCTGAAAATATAGAACTTGGTGATTTGTAAAATGCAAGGGAATGGCACTGGCACTTTCAGCTCTTCTAGTCTTTTAAAATGGAAAACACTCAAGGCTGTTTGACAATGCTGTGTGTTAAAGGTAATCATTTTGTAAATGTTCAGTTTCTTGCACAGATTGATCATTTCACTTCATAAGACCTCCTCGTCAGTGCCTCTTTGTGCCTTTTGGCTCCCAAAGCGCTGCTGACTCGCATTATATGAATTAGTTGTTTAATGTTTCACTGAAGAAATAAGTACGGCCCAAGGATATTTCTATTTTGTTTCCTGCTGAATTATACCTTAAACCTGATTACACTAATAAAAGCATAGCTTTATGTGTTCATGGTTAAAAACATAATCATTAGAGGGGTTTTGTTCCATAAACAACAGATTAATAAATGACGTCTGGTAGATGATTCACCATAACAGACACGAATATACACTTACAAGTGTACCCGGCTCTCCTGGTGGTCCTGGATTACCTGCCTCTCCGGTCTCACCCTGAGGGGAAAGATGAAGGAAAACATTATTGTTTGTACCAGGGCTTCCTTACATAATGTGAAATCTATGTACAGTAAATAATCCCAAATAGATCCTACCTTTTCACCATTTCCACCCATTGCGCCAATACCTCCAGGAGGACCAGGAGCACCCTGTCAATCAAATAACAGCACTGCTGATTCGAAAATCCTTCATTCAGAGTTTCAACCTCATTTTTCAACAAGAAAGCAACTTGTTGTCTATGAATGTTTAAGACGTATGCTTAATTATAGGGCCACTATATGATAATAATGATTAGAATTACAGCATAGTAAATACTGTCTGTACTACATACTTGATAATAATTTCAATGAATGCAGTATTTGAAATATACCAGACAATACATTATAAATCAATACAATAAAATATTGTGGCAAGAAATACCAGTTTGCTAAAGCAGGCAGCATAACAAGCTAAAAATAACTGGAAATCTGACACATTCAATTTACAAATGACCTTTGTTATTCTTATTGTTATTCAATATTTTCCTTCTGAACTTACATCTGCTCCACTAGGACCCTGAGGACCTCTAGGGCCAGGAGGACCGGGTGGACCCTGTAAATTAAATGACAAACAGAATATTAGTGCAATAAAGTGCAACAATTAGGTTATATTTACCATAAGACAAAATGATAAAGTTTCACTGAATTGTAGAGTTATGGATACAGCATGTTGTGAAGACACTGTGCTTTGATTTACTAATGAAAAAGTAACTATTGTAAAGCGCAAAAAAGGCATTTGCCGGCTTTGGTCAATCTGCTTCATTCTCTGCACTGTCCTTGAAATAGGGTAAAACAAATGTCAGGATTGACATGATTTGGAAACCATTGGTTTAAACTGTTTACATTTCTGAAACATGCTTGAGGCGTTTGACCAATCACAGTGCGCCATGGTCCCATTTACATTGATTTGTTTTAGATTTAAAACAGCATTTTGGGGAAAAAAATTATCCACATCATTATTGGCGTTTAATCTACTATTTCTGAAAAGATCTCCAGCCACACTACACTGCTGAAAACACACATCACAGGACCAAACACACACTCTGGCATGCACTGCAGCATATGTGGTTGTCTGAGCTCCAGGCAGTCACGGTGTGCTTTGAGCACACCTCTCCAGGTGAGAGCAGCCCACGTTGGAAAGTTCATCAAGGATCTACCGCTAGATCTCATCTTACTATAGTTGATAAATGTGATATTTAATTTATCTTGTCGTCTATCTTACAACTCCTCAGTCTTTAGAATCTATTACTTGTTATCAGGTAATGTGTTTTGGCTGAGTACAAAAATAAGTTAATATATTAATTTATGTAACCACGTTCACTGATTCTGCACATTGACTGATTATTTACCTTTATTTCCTATAAACTTACTGCACATTATACTTTTATAATGGCAATTATTGATTATTAAAACTGATATTCAGCAAGAGATGGTTATTTTTCATATATTTCAATGAAAATGAAAGGAGGCAGTAATTTTTTAGGCTTTGTTTTGTTATAAATATGCATAAAGTAAAGATGATGGTCCAATAAATAAGTTGCTACACGATGCCTTAACATTTTTGGTATATATCAAAATGAAAATAGGCAGTACCTTATATCATGTTTTCCTTTTAAGAAAGTTAAAACAACGTAGCCATTGTGAGGTTATAAAGTACTCTGTTCCTCTTCAAAGATTTGCCTGACCTGTCCTCAGAAGTTTGTTTCTCATATTAAACATGTAAAGTCTAAACTAACTTATGAGGAAAGAATTCAAGACTGAACTTTGTGTAAGCTAATTGATATTGAGGAAAAAACCCTAATAAGATAGCGAATGTCTGCAGCCACGCCTATATTTTCAGATGTCTCTTTATGCACTGACACAGCATTTTTTAAGAATGAAAATGGCCTCTTCAGCAATTTCAAAATGCTCCGTTTTAGGGGCTCAAAAACTCCAGGGTAGTGTGGACAGACTGCGTAACCATAGCTAAGGTTATGCACTTTAATACAAACACATTAAGTGTAAATGGGGCCTATGTCAACTGGTCAAACAGAGCAATCTACCTTTTTTCAGAATTCAAAATAAAATAGTCAAAATCTTACTAATGCTGGATTAAGAATGTGCAGGAGGGTCAAATCACGATTGCAATCTTTTAATGATTAATCGTCCAGCACTAGTCCTCTAGTGAACTCATGCAGTGTGTATCCTTCTGTCACTGATCCATTGTTTAGTGTGAACACAACAGCAACTTAACGCTGCCCCAGAGAGTTGTGCATGTGAAAACAACAGTGATCCGACAACTTTGAAAATCGTGTGAACTTGGCATTAGAGAGATTTGGAAAATAAGTGATGCAATAATATACAGCAAGTGACAAATATGAACATTTAATTGCTTTTACGTATAAAAGTTAGCAAAATAAACAAAACAATGACCTTTTTAAAATAGTTTAATGTCATGCATGCCCCCCCCCCCTCCCCCCTCTCTAAAGAATGCACATATGTTTAGTACAGAGCTAATGAAATTGTGGGTTTCAACAACAAAGAACTCACCATTGGGCCAACATCTCCATTCTCTCCCTTCTCGCCTGGTGGTCCCGGCAAACCCTAGACGAAAACAAGTTTTACAAATTAATCCAGCACAACTCGAATTCCCAGCAAACACTTTATCTATTAGTTTAAAAGGTGCTTCAGTAACAACAGAGGACACAACGAGATGACTCCTCTTCCCCAATGAATAACATGATAAGTCAGAATAACAATCCGTCTCACAGTGCTGCATATTAATAGTACACATTTACATTTCTGAGCCACTGGGTAAACACTATTAATCAAATAACAATTTTTGGTAATTAGCAGTAGAAGTAACCTCATGGCAATTAACACATTTGCATTCAGTTGACTGTGAATGTCTCACTTTCAAAATGCGAAGCACAAAAATAGCACAGAGATCCGTTTAGCAACATAATTGCATTTGAGGTTTGAATCTTGTTTAGATCATTATCAACCAGCAATACCAATAGACGTCTCTCCATTGTTCATCCTCAACATCTGTAATTAGAAGGCTATTCTGGGTCACTGCATTCGGCAGCCGGCCCCATGCTCCTTGGTCCCCGCTAACTCACGGTTCGCAGTTTATTGTGTGATAAATGCTGTGTTGCTATAAAAGGACAGAGGTGATATTTCACAGTCATTTCGAGGGAGACAATTTTCCCAACTGCCAGAACAATAATGCGTTATATGGTCGGTTTGGAAAAGATAATGAAATGTCTCCATTCTAATAAAGCGCCCCATAAACAAGTTATTCCAAACTTCAAAACAAATTAAGATAGCTAATTTCTTCAGATCAAAAATCATTATCTTGGAGGATTTGCGAGAGGCACTAACAAAAAGACGTGGAACACAAACAATTAGCACAGTTGGAATGAATCACTATTGCTATTATCTTTGATTACTAGTCAATTGCACTGAGCGACTCTTCAATATTGCTGTGTTGAGTAACAGCCTCTGTTGTCATCTGAACTGCACACTGCTATTATTCCCAAATAGGTACAGAGTTTTTCTGTTTTAATATTTTATATCTTAATAATGTTCAGTGACAGCCATGCTACAGTTTAAAAGGCTGTATTTAATAAATAAATTGCAAAAATTATAAATAGTAAATAATTATATTATATATAGGTAAAAATTATTAGCACTTTTTTCTATTTATTTTTTGATAGTCTACAGAACAAGCCATCGTTATACAATAACTTGCTTAATTATTCTAACCTGCCTAGTTAACCTAATTAAGCTTTTAAATGTCACTTAAAGCTGTATAGAAGATTCTTAAAAAATATCTAGTCAAATATTATTTAATGTCATTATGATAATAAAAGAAAATAAAATAAATTAGTTATTAGAAATTAAAAACTTTTATGTTTAGAAATGTGTTAAACAATCTTCTCTCTCCGTTGAACAGAAATTAGGGGAAAAAATAAACAATGGGGCTAATAATTCGGGGGGGGGGGGGGGGGGGGGTAATAAATGAATTCAACCAACTGTGTGTGTGTGTGTGTGTGTGTGTGTGTGTGTGTGTGTGTGTGTGTGCGTGTGTGTGTGTGTGTGTATATATATATATATATATAGGGGAGAATGTGGACGAAAATCTTTTCATAAAAACAAGAGTTCTTTATCAAAATCAGATTCTATTTTGTATCAATGTAGAACAGCTTCAATTTAACTTCAATTTAAACAAAAATTCCACATTGTTACTTTTGCCCCCATTGGCAGTAACACACGGGTAGGTCAATAGTAACACAACAATATTTGCTAGATTGACTGGCTTAATCTTTATTGTAAATACATCTAACTATGACCTTGTTTATGTTCACTGCAAACATATTTGTCCTTTATTTTAGCAAAAAATATTCAATGGCATTTTCATTTTAAATTTCACTTCCATCAAAATGCATAAAGATATATATTTAAAGTTCACAAAGCTTGGACAGGCCTAACACAATGTGAAACGAACCCAAAGAAAGACATGTATTATTAAACTGTACAGTTTTGTACAATTCTGAGGTGAGAAAATAATGTTACAAATAATTTATTTTAATTTTATGTTTATTATTTTCTGAATAAATGTAATTTTTATATTCAATTCAATTCATGTTTATTTATATGGCGCTTTTTACAATGTAGATTGTGTCAAAGCAGCCTAACAATGTTCTAGTATAGTCCAGATTCCAGGGTTGAAGTTCAGTTTAGTTTAGTTCAGTGTGGTTTCAATTTCACTGTTGAAAGTTCAAACACTAAAGAGCAAATCCACCAAAGTGCAGCTTCACATATACATGTTATAGCACATATATGCTGTTATATTCATATTTTGATCACCTTAATCTAACTACAGTCATAACTGAACAAAACAAAAACTAATAAGACATGTGGAGTATGCATAAATTAGTGACATTATTGAAGTAAACACCGCGATCAAACTACTACCATCATAAAGGACTTTTCGACATTTTTTTCTGACAAAATCCACACACGCAGCTGTCAGTAAAGGACCGCACACAGACAGACAGACAGACAGACAGACAGACAGACAGACAGACAGACAGACACAGACACAGACACACACACACACACACACACACACACACACACACACAGCGAAACGCAGATTTTTTTTTCTTTCTATTTGGCATGTGTTTTTAAATTCCATAACACTCTCACCAGTTCTTACTTCTTATTTGCATCTAATACCCCAGTTTGTCACGGCAGCATGAATGAAAACTGCCGAACTGCATTTTAAGTCAGGGATGCTGCTGATTTGATTCAGAAAGGAACTTTTTTGTCAGACGTCTCATCAGTCAGGTATACATCTGTGCTAAAATATCACGTTGAAAGTCACCATAGCTTGCATAGAATAGACCCAGCACCCAACTCAACTTGAGAATGTGAGAATACATTAACGGCAATATTTTTTTATTGCGCGATAAGAGTCTCGTGTTAACACAGCACGTTAACGCCAACAACAGCCCACCACTAATATTTATATATAGTATATGCTAATTTCAATTGATTTCTACCACAAAATAATATTTATTCTCTTTAATAATCTTAATTTATTTTACATGTTTTATATGTTACAACAGGGATTTTTGGAAAATCTTTTTATCACTTCATTCAATTCAGAAAATATTGCACATGGCTAGAAATAAAAATGTAATGAAATAAATTGTTATTGGTATATAGTTTAGATAATTTACATAATATCCCTCAGTAAAAGAAATTGTAAGAAAAAATATTTTGAAAAAAACGTTTCATCACCTTTAATTAAAATCTACAGACACAAGTTAAATAAACAAAATCAAAACACCTTTTTTTAACATGAGACTGAAAAAAAAAATATTTATGAAAAGCACAAAGACTCAGTGATGATTACTGTACCTGCAATCCAACGGGACCAGGAAGACCTGGAAAACCTCGGGGTCCCTCGTCTCCCTTTTGTCCAAACATCCCCTGCTGACCCCTGGGTCCTGATTCTCCATCACTTCCCTACAGCAAAAAACATTCAGACAGACTATCTGAAACTGAAATAAACACAGAGAATCACAGCACAACACTCTCTGTACATGCAAAAAAAATCAACTTTCTGACCCCAGAATGTCTTTCATACTCTACTGTACGGCGCAGACAAGCATGAAAATGAGATCGACCCCCTGAGACATCAAAAGTCAAGCTTGAAAAGACATGTTATTCAGAGGGACACCCCGAGGAATTGAGGAGAAGGAGAATCTGCTGCCCTCATTTCAGACGCTGCTTGCTCTACAGGGTCAGTGGAAGGTGAAGGAGACGTTCGGGATGGTGCAAACAAATGCAGGATAACATGAAGTTATTAAAGAGATGTGGGGTTACAGGCGGCTGAATGGCAAGTCGCTCTAGAATATTATGGGGTGGTTGTATTGGAGACTATAAGGGAATGTCAGTCATGATTAATTCGGAAAGCACAGACTTCTGCTATTCATCATAGTAAAGTGTAAATGTATAATAAATCTCTATTTAACATTTTGGTTATAGTCATTTTGCTAAAAGACATCCAAACAAAGACATTGTGGCTAGAACAAGGCTAAACTACTAAAGGTTCATTCACAGTACAAGTGACTCGCAGTGACGAAGCGACAAGCGACCGATCATTTCAATGCAGAGTGAGCAATTTCCGGTGACCTCAATCTATGTGTGTGACAGCAACCATTGGCGACCAGGTGGGTGTATCGAGAGCCGTGACAAAGTTGAGAATCCTTCAACTTTATACAAACGAAAAGCAACTTTTTGAGCGGCAGTCAATAGGAGCACCAGTAGAGCTCACGTGATCCTCTTTCAGTTCGCTCAGAGGCCGGTTGTATTCGTGCTGTATAGACTTACACAGACTTGCGCTTTAAGCAGCTGCTAGTGTGAATGAGGCAAGGATAGGCCAAAAATAAACTAGTCATCAAATGTACAGTTTAGACAGACTACACATGCGTGCTAGTTAATTCTTATCTAATTAATGACTAGTCTAATTTTGGGCAAATTTTTAGACGTCTATTAGATTTTCCTAAACAGCACAATTAGCCTTGTTTTAGCCAAGATGTTTATGTTTGGATGTTTATTAGATGTCTTTTAAACACACAAAAAATGCTTGACAGGTAATCAGCAAAAGGAACTTCATTTCGTATGCCAGCCGATGCTATTCTTTTTCCTAATATTTGGAATTTTACTAAATGTTAATACCCTGATATTAACTGACAGTCCCTTTTGGAATCTCATTTAAAGGTAAAAAAAAAAAATAATAACTTATCAAGGGACGCTGCATGTTTGTTTGAAATTATTTTTTTATTCCCTTTACACAATAATTGATTTAGACATCATTTACAGTTGAAGCCAAAACTTCAGCTCACTACAGCTATACCAAGTTGGCCGATCACAGAAGCTGCATCACGGAATGTAGTTAATTGTGATTTAAAGGTACGCATCAGGGTTTGTTCAGCAAAGGGTACATCACTAAACCTACCGTGTTCTTTTAACGCACAATTATATACCGGCCTTAACTTACCTTCATCACATTGTTGTACTGGAAATGTTATTTTGAATGTTAAAGGGCACTAATTTGAAACATTTTTCAAGATTAAATATAAATCCTTTGTGTCTCCAGAATGTGTCTGAAGGGTTTAACTCAAAACACCCATCAGATTATTTATCATACATTTTTAAATTTGAAAAATGAGAGCTGCTTTAACAGTGTAGCTTTTTTTGTTGCCTGTGCCTTTATTGCCAAAGAGCTGGTTCTCCCCACCCACTGTTCTTATGTGCTTGAGTGTTCCCAGATAGGGCAGCGTTTAATTTGATTGTGCAGGCAAAAAATGACATAGGCAGGTAGAGAAAATTTGACCGTTTTGAAACGGTGCGCCCCCCAGATCCCCCTCAAGGTCTTCACTTATTACCTGTTTATGTTTTTACCTCTAAAGAACCAAAATAACCAAATCTTGGTTGTTTTGTGCACGTCCGGTCTTGTTGATATGATTATACGCATTACTATGGAGACATGTTAATATGGGGCTGTCAATCAATTCACTCCTACGTCAAGTTGCGGTGGGCCTCAATTTGAATGATGTTAACATAGGGCTTTGAATCCTATGTTAACATCATTAAATTTGAAAAAAAGATACTTATTGTGTTCCTATCACTCTAATATGTCTGTGGACACACTATAACTGCACACAGTTCTGGGTCCCATTTTATATTAAGTGGCCTTAACTAATATGTACCTACACAGGAGTTAATAGTTTATTACAATGTACTTAGTGTAAATACATGTATTTACTGTGTACCTATACTTGATTAAATACATGTATGTAATTACATCTGTAATTAACTTTTGTAGTTACATTTGTAAATACACTGTTGACCATTCCTTACACCTTAACTCACCCTTAAACCTACCCATACCACCAAACCTGTCCATAACCCAACCTCTTTACTAACTTAAAAGCACCACAAGTGTTCTCAAATACATTATAAACACAGTAAGAACATTGTATTTATTTATTTATTTATTTTTATGTAAGTACATAGTAGTTAAGGACACTCAATATAAAGTGGGACCCAGTTCTGTCCAAACAGCTTACAAAAGATGATTTTTATCATAGGTGCCCTTTAAAGCTTTGTGAATGAATACTTTTCATGTTTTTCCCTACAACTTTTGATTGGCTTGATTTTATTTATTGTTGAAAACTATGTCACATCAGATCCTTATTTAGTTTGAAGTACACCAAGACCTTTAATTTTAAACTGGCTCTTACATTGATGTCATTAAAGTAGGGCTGTGAACGTAAATCAATGTCTTGCCTATTAGAGATTAATTTTGCAATTATTTTTCTTTTGCAAAGTTTGCAATTTTGCACCACAATTCTCTCTGGAATAAATTCTGAGCTTAGTTTTTAATAGCAGGTGATGCTTTAGGTAAGTTTTTTAACCATTCAGTCAAACGCTCACAAGAAAGAATGCTTGAACACCCAGTTTTATATTTGTTGACGAGCAACACAAACAGACACCGAGGCTGAGTTCCAAATTACCTATTACTTAAGTATATATTACATTTGAACTTACTACACGATCGTTAGAAAAGTATGTGCTATATAGTATAAATATGAGTAGTATCAATGAAACCTGGATGTACTACATCTGCCATTTATATACTAGCGTCAGTTGCATCCCTTCAATACCATTCATGAATTATTTTACATGGCATTATGGGATATCGTAGCATCGGATGGGCACTTCAGAATCTCGCCAGAAATAGTTGGTCATTCAGATACTTCTCGCATGCTGTTTTTCAAGAGTTTACACTTAGATATTGCTTGATAATAATAGCAGGTTTGGCATGCTGTCCCAGGAGAAAACCCTGAACTCAGAGATAATTGAGCCCTGGGCTCCTGCCTGGTCGATGAGTATCTGAGGGGGTACGGGATCAGGTATGTCTTGAGAGCTCCCCCTGGTAACAGAGGAAAGGTGGAGATGGGGTGGATGGGGGCATTCTTCAAAAAATGAAGATTAGGGAGTAATGCTAGTCGGGCTGTTTGGAATAATCTGATTGGCTTTCTAATGATTACAGATGAGAGACCAGCCACAATCAATCATATCACGTGCTCCTCACCAAATTAGTTTGTAAAATTTTGCTTTGAATACTGTGAATTTTTTATGTATTATATATGCATCGTGTGCATTAACTCATTGAAAACAATGTTTACAATTCTAAAAGATGTGATGTAGCACGGTGTATGATGAGCCTTACTATATACAGCAAGTAGTCAGATGTACTTGCACCTTGGCTTATATGTGACGGGATTAATGTTAACAGCTCACTATAAACACTCACGTATTCAGGTAAACCTTTTCTAATTTTAGGGATTGGCTTTTTGTAAAGCATACACTACAGTGCCATTCGTTGGTAAAAACTAAGCTCTGAATCGATTCACATTTAGAGAGAATGGCAATGCAGTCAGAAAACCT
This sequence comes from Danio rerio, assembly GCF_052040795.2. Classification (NCBI taxonomy): domain Eukaryota; kingdom Metazoa; phylum Chordata; class Actinopteri; order Cypriniformes; family Danionidae; genus Danio; species Danio rerio. The sequence continues at coordinate 18,060,341 of NC_141022.1, forward strand.
AATTTTATATGACATATTATGCAAATATGTGTAGACATGATCATAATATAATTAGTTTAATTACATTTTATTTTTCAGTCAAGTGACAGCCCAAATAAAAGCATCTAAAGAAACGCTCAATCAAATATTGTTCATATTTAAGTGACTAAGATCTCATAAGAAGCACTAACATCAAGTCATCCCATAGATTTACCATCTCACACATCTCCTACTCAATAGAAATGCTGAAGAGGTTCTAGGAATGTTCTGCGAAGAATAGGTGTAATTATCAGCTTTTATAGAGCTCATGTATCAGGGAAAGGCAGAGGCCCAGCTGGGAGTGTTCAGCTTGAGTCATAAACTTTAAATATTCAACTGTGTGCCACCTGGACCTGACTACTTGCTCACATTGCTACTTTATCAACTCAGCAGGCTGCGTGACAGAGGCAAAACTGAGCAAATGTGAGCAGTTACTCATTTAACAGATACTTTTATCCACAGCAACTTATAGTGCATTTAATATATGCACAGTCCACCTGGAGCACTGTAGACCAGGGTTAGACAAGCAGAACTGCCCATTGAGAGAACATTTTTGGGCAGTTGATGTAACCCTTATCAAGCCAGAAGATAATGATTTGATCATACAGTATACAAGTGTTTTCTAAGATATATACGGACACTGGTTTAAACATTGTTTTATATTTAATGTTTCATTATTTGCACGAGCGCGAAAACCCGTTGAGTGTTTTGGTTATGCAACAGCGTTTCTGGACGGAAGCTTTGGGTACATTTACATGACAACAATGCACTAAAATTTATATTTTTTATGTTTCATGTGCAGATGACAACATTGTCAATGTAATTCCCGAAAATGACTATACTGTAAGTGCTGTATTATGCATGCAAAGCCAGTAAGTTGGCAATGCCACTTTGTGGTTCACTAATGTTATTTTGATTGTCAAGTACTTATGCTTATAGAATGAACACATACTGTAATATGAATATGCATGACACAATGTTCCCAAAATCTAATTCTAAGCCAAGATGATGTAATATAACTTGATAAAAGTGCTTGAATTTCCCCAATGTAAGTACTTACAGCAGGACCTGGAGCTCCGACAACACCCAGAGGACCTGCTGGACCTGGAGGACCCTATAACACACAATAAAGACAACTGTAAGAATTCTATGTTCTATAAAATTTTTTTTATTGAGAATGATAGTAGAATTTTAATATATAATGTGTATAATTAATAATAGGAGCACAACTAATACGACAAATAAATACATAGAAAATAAATTACAAATGATAAATTGTAAAAAAAATAAATAAATAAATAAATACATCGAATTGTTAAAATTAGTTAACGCAAACTAACAATGACAAATTCTACTAAAATATTATTTTATAAATATATTGCTCGTAGTTAATTTTTATCTGAACTTTTTTTTTTAAATCAAAAGGTTGTATCTTTCACATTGAGGACCTGAGCTATTGTACAATGACCTATCAATAAACAAATATTGATCAATTTTTTAACAAATGGTTTTAAGCTCATTAAACTGAGGCCCTACTGTAAACAGTTTTTTTTTGTAAATGTATTTATATGTATTTGTTGTAGCACTTCAAATAATAACACTATTACTGATAAATGCATAAACAACTTTTATGACAATTAAGTTTTTTTATTTATTAAGATTTATTTAATTTTTTGACATGGTTTTATACATTTTATTTCATAACATGTTAAGGTCTCTTTATGTTTTGATATTTTGTAGTTAAAGTTAAACTAATTATGTCTTAACTAACTACTGAGTAATATATTTGTTACAGTATTTCATAATGTTTGATCATTTCTGATACAAATCCAACTGCTCACTGTCCATCTGTCCATTTTACAAGATTACCGATTTAAATAAGGTATTAGCAAATATCAGAATTGTATTAACTGCTTTAAAAGCACATAGTTCATAATAAATAGAACCTAACTATGCATAGAGGATGAAACCTGAAAAAAATAAATAAAATAAATACACACACACACACACACACATATATATATATATATATATATATATATATATATATATATATATATATATATATATATATATGTATTTTTTTTAATCCATTCGTTTATTTATTTATCATTTTATTATTTATTATTATTTTAATTATTTATTATTTATATATATAAGGAATTAGCAAATATCAGAATTATATTTTATATTTATATATATATATATATATATATATATATATATATATATATATATATATATATATATATATATATATATATATATATATATATATTTATATATAAATTTCTGCATAAATATTGTATATATATTCCTGCATAAATAAATAAATATGCAAATAAATACACACACACACACAATTTAGATTTAATTATTTATTTATCTGCCTGCACTAATAATCATTTATATATTTATTTGTGTGGTAAAAAAATAAATATATATATTTGCATACTTATTTATTGTTTTATTTATGCAGGAATTTATGGATTTATTTACTAATTTATTAATTTATTGTTTTATTCATGCAGGAATGTGTGGATATCTTAACTAATTACTTAATTGATTTATTTTTAGATTTATTTATTGTTTGTTAGTTTGTTTGTTTTGGCAGGTTTCGTCTTACACAACTGTGAAATGTACATTTTAAAAATAATAAAATATTAATAACAAATACATTTTGAAAAAATAAAAAACAAAAACAAAAGTTTGAATATTCGACTCACATGTTCACCCTTGTCACCTTTGCTTCCTTTCTGACCAGGTTCTCCAACTTCTCCCTGAAAAAAAAAGAATGTGTTTAAAAATCAAGCAAGCTTATTTACAACTTCTCCCGTATTGCCTGATCATCAAAAATGTTCTCAAGGTCTCTTCAGCCTCAACGGCAGAGCAAACTTCAGATTTTAATTTAACAGTAAAACCAAGACCTTGGGGTGTGTTTGTAATTAATTGATTACTTGGCCCCTCCAACACAACCGCCGCCACAGCCCAAAAGAATAATGTGTCCTGGGACGTGATGAGGATCTAAAAGAGCCCTGTCCTACATCTAACAGAGCGATAATAGATTCTGGAATACATTACTTTTAAAGCCGAAAGCAGCACGCTTGTTTATTTGCTTTATGTGCATGTCTGTAAATGTGTGTGTGTGTGTGTGTGTGTGTTTGTGCTCCTCAATTTCACCCGTTTCAACATTTCGCTATAGTAATGATTTTGTGTCTTGTTTAGTTTTAGTGAAGGATAAGCCAAACTCTGTCCACAGCATCACTGATGTGCATATTATCATGGTGTGCATAGGTGAGATGAGCATGATGTACACTTTTACAGTAGTTTCTTTCTTTATTGGTTTCTTTCTTTTGTCGGACACAAAAAATATATTCTGAATAAAGCTAAAAAATAAAGGAGCCATTAAAATCTTTAGTAGGAACAAATACTATGAAATCAAGGGCTGTTTTCGCCCAACATGCTTCAGTATACCTTCATTTTGTGCTTAACATAAGAAAGAAACTCAAACTGGTTTGGAACAATTGGAGGATGAGGAAATGATGATTTTCGTTAATACCCTATATGTGAATTTTCATTGTATTTTAGGTAAGTAAGCACTAATAACTATAACAATGTATTTTACTCAGTAATTGCATATCAATAAGTCATTTAAAAATAAAATAAAATGTAAACTTAACCTCACACATGGGCTCACTGCCACTGGTGGCCTTGGGATGATATAGAACAGTGTACAATAATAATTTAGGCTTATATATATTTATTAAAAAAGCCGAGAAAAATCACAGATTTATGCCAAACTTCTTTCTGTCAGCAGGTGGCGCTATGCCTGTAACTCAATATTGGCATGTAGATGTCTTCAGGAGAGGAATCTCATTAAACTTGTGAAATTTCAAGCAAATCAGACATTGTGTGGTCCAGTTATTTGTACTTCATCTTCCATGGTGAAACACAAACTTTGAGTCCGCAACAGACACACCATTCAACGAAGATTCTAGATCTTCACATTTTCACATCACAAAGGCCTTTGGACTAAACTAACAAAACATGAATTTGTTACACTGTAAAACATGTCATTTCCTGTTGCCAGCAGGTGGCGCTACAACAGTAACTGGATATTGGCATGGAAACATGATCAGGTCAGGACTTTTATCAAATTTGTGGATTTTGAGGAAGATTGGACAATGCATGCATGAGTTATACCAACTTCCTGTTTCATGGCGAAACATCAAAGTTTGCGAGACTGCCACGGATATGCCCTTCAGCGAAAACTCTAGATCTTCACAATTTAACGTTGACAAGGCCTTTAGTTGACAATAAATAATTTTGGTGTTGATTTGATAAAAAACCCTTGAAGAAGTTCTTTAAAGTACAACGCCTCGAAATGGCTAAAATGGCACTTTTTCAGCAGAGGAAGTTAAAGATATCTGACTTCCTGTTGGGTTTGAGATTGTGCTCCATGAAACTTTTTGTGTAGGTTTTGGCATATTTGATGCGTGTGCCAATTTTCATATGTGTGTGTGAAACGTAGCTCAGGGCCATTCCATCATAAGTGCATAGGCGGCGCTGTCGAGTCATTTTGCTCACCCACTTCCAAAACGCTGTCAAGTCATTTTGTCACACCCACTTCCAAAACCTATAACAAACGTACACTTTTGCCACTTCTCGGGCATCTGCAACTTTTTGTGAGTTTTCGAGCATGTTTAGACCCTAAAAAATGTGATTCATTCTGGAGAAGAAGAAGACAAAATAAGAAGAAGAAGAAGCAGAAGAAGAAAAAGCGGAGCAATTCCAATAAGGCCTACGCACAGTAAGTGCTTGTTCCCTAACTAACCTATAAAGCAGAAAAATGTGTTTCCAACATACTACTACTACTACTACTACTACTACTACTACTACTACTACTACTACTACTACTAATAATAATAATAATAATAATAAGAGTCAATATTAATAATTTAATACAAATCAGCATATCATTATGATTATTAAAATTTCCTGTGACATTAAAGACTACAATTTAATCAGTATACAGCTTTTAATCGCAGGAATAAATTACATAAAAAAAAAAATCCTAATGAAAATCTAATAGTCATTTTAAATGTAGAAAATATTTCTACTACTAACCCTCAAATTGTTCCAAACTTTTATAAGCTTATTTTCTTTGTTGAACATAAATATGGAAGATATGTTGAAAAATTTTAGAAACCAGTACTGATTAGCAGGAAACATCAATTAAAAAAAATACGGTTACACTTTATTTTGATGGTCCATTTGAGTATTAGTAGACTGAGTATTATGCTGTGTTCACACCAGACGCAGAACGTGAGGATAAATTGCGCTATTCGCGCGTAAATAGCCGCGTGAACATTTGAGTTTACTCGCTTCATTCGCGCATCAAACCCCGCTTCATTCGCGCGTCAAATTTGTTTCATTTGCGTGTCAAATTCACTTCAGAACAGATGCGGATTCGATTGATGGGGAGGGCTTTTGTCTGCCCGGTGACTCTAGCTTCATAGCTAAAGGGCTAACATGGGTTTTATGAAGAAAATAACAGTGTTTATGTGCTTTATGAAGGCTGAAAAACAGTGTCTTTTAACACTGTCTTTTAATACTTTTAAGGTCATGTCTGAGTCCACTAAATCCTTTCATCCATTCGCACCGCACCATTCGCGCAATTCACACCGCGACATTCGCGCAATTCATGTCATTTGCGCGTATTGCGCCGTAGGATGTCTATTCTCGCGTTTGCATTGACTTAACATGTAAATCACTTGTGCTTGACGCGCGTTTCGCATTAGACTGTCTCCTTAATATATGTTGATACTGCTCCTTCAACATTTAACTGACTATAAGAATCTTTGCAAATACTGTATATGTCTTTTTAAACTAATCCTAATCCTAACCCCAACCCTAACCCTAACCTAACATTTTACTTATAATCTAAAGAGAATAAGTTGGCATGTAGATGAAATGCAACTTAAAATCAACAAACTGACCATCAAAATAAAGCGTGACCAAAAATACAATGGAAGTTGATGGTTTGCACCATTTGTTTGCATGTTTGAAAAAGTAGCAAGAGATTTAAACAATATTTTTTATATATTGAACATGCGGTTAGTAAGTGAATGTTATGTTATGTAATGTTTTTTGATGTGAACTATTGCTTTTGCATGTCGTTTTGTTTGCATTAAAGTGCTTCACCTTGTCACCATCCTCTCCAGGTGGACCTTGAGGTCCGGCTGGGCCTGGGAGTCCGACTGGACCCTGGATGCCATCCCGACCGGCAGGACCAGCAGGACCTTTTTCACCCTACATGAAAATAAGAACGAATGTTTTACATTCATGAACACAGTAATACAAAGAGTCTGAGCAAACGAAGCTAATGGCAGATCAATTAACAGTATTTATCCACAGCATGCAGAAGAGTACATTCGCTAATTATCACAGAACCTTTCAGTCAGCTAATTGATTTCAGCTTTAACTGTGCAGTGTAAAAAGGCTGAATTAAGTTTTTGTTACGATGCTGCATTAAACTCTCTAAGCTATCTGTGCTAGATGTGTTTACTGAAATGTGAATTTTAATGAGCTGAAACTCTTTCCCTCTGGCCCCTGTTTTGTCCCACAGGAATATCTAGACATTAGTGCACCGGTAAATGTATCCACGCATCTGATAAAAGCACAGTTGCAATTTTACTTTCTTTAGGGGTGCATTCAGGTAAATTAGGCTGCGTTTTGCTATTCAGCTCATGAACAAAAGGCCCCACTTATGTGAATTCACACTATGCTGTATATTATTTTTACTCATTGAAAGACTTTCTCATTGAAAGACTCAAGTGAACAATTTTTAAGATTTTTTTTTAAATCTCCAAACAATGCTGACTCACCGGACCACCCTTCTCTCCAGCAGGTCCTGGGGGTCCCTGAGGGCCGTTGCGTCCTGTTTGGCCAATGGGTCCTCCTGGTCCAGCGGGTCCTCTCTCTCCTGGTGATCCCTGTGACATTAAATATGACAAATAAATTTAGGATTTAAATGCACAGTATGTAATTTTCACCACTAGAGGGCGCATATTCACAACAAACAAAGGCATAGTTCTATAATGCCGTGGAATTATGGGATTTGTGGTCTTCATATTTATGGATGAACTTAAGTTTCAAAACCTTATTATCATGGTAATGTAAAGCAAAGGGAGGCTAAATGCCATCAAAATTTAAGACAGGTGAAGAAATGGCAGATGCGAGGAAAAGTAGAAAAACAGTGTGGCTTTTGTTACAGCACAACCGACCGCTTCTGGTTTTTCTGCTAGTGATCAGTGCTGTTTATATTATACTAAATACATTTTAGGGTTCTGTTATAATGCTGCTCTGTGGAGTCTAATAAAACACACAACGTTTTAAAGCTTTTCTATAAAAACCAACGCGCAATCGAGAGTGTGTGAGGTTATTAGCGTGTCCATGCTACTAGATAAAATGTTTTATTCCTCTAAATTTGAACATTCAACAAAACATTTGGGATAATGTAAATATATAAGTCAGCAAAATATATAACCTTGTTCTAAGGATTTTTGTATATTTTAATAATAAAAAATACCCGATAATATTGTATAAGAAAGTTAATTCAAAACCAAGTATGTAAATTAGAATTGAATTCTACAAAGCGCCTCGCTGACTGTTCCACCTCGTTTATATAAATTACATGTTTACAACCTGCTTATTTTGTGCCAGACTTTTTTCCAATTCTTTTTAAAAATGTTTTTTTTTTTTTACCAAACAATTGGCCTCCAAAGAAATCCACATAATCCCCACTGACAAATATAGGCCTTCTCTCTCTATGTTTTTTTCAATCAATCAATCAATCAATCAATCAATCAATCAATCAATCAATCAATCAATCAATCAATCAATCAATCAATCAATCAATCAATCAATCAATCAATCAATCAATCAATCAATCAATCAAATCACTTAAAAGACAAACACATAAAATATATATTAATTACTTTTCCAGGACTGTAAAATCTTTTTTAGTGTCACAGCTATTTCCACTTATTCCACAACAATGGGATCACTGTTATTCGGCTGTTTGTTTTGGCTCTGATAAGCATGTTTTTCATTAAATGGTCCTGTTTCTGTACAAAATGAAGCCACATTTGTTTATCACATTAAATTGGTCTCTTTTTTGGAGTCTATGAACAGGTCGATTATAGTTTATCTAAGAGCAAGCTCAGTTTTTCCACCTGAAATTGTCCATTAGTGCATCTCCCAGCTCTGCCTTCACTTTTAGTACTAAAGAAAGCTCTCAGAGATTATTTTTTCACTACATTAAGTTGCTTTAATGTGCTACATCAGTTGCTTTAATGTACTGTACAACACTGTTAACAGAATATGCTCTTAATCAGTGCTTCTTAACATTATACCTAAATTATGTTGCATAAACATGAGCATAAAAGGTTTTAAATCTATATTTTAAACTTATTTTCAGATAAACTAATAATATTTAAAAAGAATGTAATTATTTTATACAAAATACAGCAAAAGCTGCACACTTGTGAAATGTTTATTATATGGTTCCAGTGTTTCCTCCAGGATTTTTTAAAAGCTGTGGCGTCAGGCCTTTTTTTACACCAATCTACTAACTTCCTGTGGCTTTATTTCAATGACAAATGTTGTGAGCGCAGTATTCCGAGTGATCCCATTTATGTAAGAGCCTATGAGCTTGCGAATCTCTTTGCCCGTGCACCTTCTTGCACGCCCCCTCAAATATACGCTGCTTGAGCACAGATCTTCTTGTGCGCTCTCAAATAAATGCTGCTAAAGTGTGATTTAGTGCGTTTATGTAACAAGTATGTCTCCAAAATGTATCAGATTTGCTAGGAATATTTATGAATGTCTCCAATAGAGCTACAGAGCGGCATTAACGCATCCTGAAGTAAAGTGAAACGGCTATACGTCGTGTTTGCTGGCCTCACACATCACGCACCTGTCTGTCAGTCAGTAAGTCAGTCAGGTCAGTCAGCATGTAACCTTAAAGGGTTAAACAAATTACACACAACACTACTTCGGTTACAAAAAAGTTCATGCTGTTATAATTAACTTAATTTTTAAAACGTTTGGTTGTGATTATCACCCGATATTAAAAAAAAAAAAAAAAAAACGGGACTAAATGATTTGAATGAGAAGTTGTAATGTAGCCATGGCGGGATCAATTTTGGTGTGGCACCCTGCCATGGAAGAATGAATGTAGCGGAAACCATGGATTCATATAATCATTCCTGTCAACTAGACTGCAGTTTCTGCATCATTATTTCAGTCTTCCTTCAGAATTTTTTCTAATATGATGACTTGCTGCTGCTTAAAAATAATTAATTAGAATTGGAGTTTTAATTATTAGTAATGGTTCTTAACTACATGTTAAAAACACTGATAAAAAAGACAAAAAACAAAAAAAAAATCAGAATTATATAACCTGTTAATTCAAGTAAACTACATTTATGAAACTTTATTAATAAATCAAAACATTATATTTTAATAACTTTGTTAAAATAAAACATTTCCAAACTATACGAATATTTCATTCTAACAATGTAATTTCATTTAAATAAGTATTTCTTCCTTGGCCAGAGTGGTCACACATGTTAGAGTACTCTACTTTTATTCGTACCCTTAAATTTGTGCGCTCCAATAACTTGTACATAATAATAGCCCACATTACCCTAAAACCTAAATAAAAATTTTTTTGGGGTAATAATGACTTTATAAAATATGATTAGATAATTCTAAAATCGGGGTGACGCAGTGGCACAGTAGGTAGTGCTGTCACTGGTTCAAACCTCGGCTTGGCTCAGTTGGCGTTTCTGTGTGGAGTTTGCATGTTCTTCCTGCGTTCGCGTGGGTTTCCTCCGGGTGCACTACCCTGTTAGGGTGTTACCTTAACCTGCCTAATTAACGTAGTTAAGCCTTTAATTGTTACTTTAAATTGTAAAGAAATGTCTTAATAAATATAGTAAACTATTATTTACTGTCATCATGGCAAACATAAAATAAATCAGTTATTAGAAATGAGTTATAAAACTACTATGTTTAGAAATGTGTTAATGGGCTAATAATTCTGACTTCAACTGTATATTGCTACTATAATAATAATAATAATAATAATAATAATAATAATAATAATAATAATAATAATAATAATAATAATAATAAAACAAATTAGAATTTTTTTTTAACTTGATTAACTTGATTAAAAATCAGACAGTGAGAAAGCAGCACTGATAGGTAGAGGCAGGCTGTTTCATAGCTTACTAAATCACAGTGTATTTGTAAGTCATCACTTTACACTCCCTATGAGATTAAAAAAACAAACACCTGCTTAATAGTATTAAAATACATTTCATTTTGACATCACTACCGGGAAACAAACTAATTAACAAAATTGTCTCATGTTTTTATTATTAGTGGTTTATTGGTGTGCATGTAAACTGAAACAGAGGGCTATTTCAATGAAATGATTTCTGCGAGTTATGAGCGTACTGCATTTAAACGTTCTCATTGACACTGTTATAAACTTCTGAGAAGAGTGACTCAGTTCGGGCAACTGCAGGAGGTTTGTTTAGGCAGAGATAAGATGACTGATTTGCGTGGGTGAGCCACTGACTCAAAATCCTCCTGATTTCACAAATTTTGTCTTGCTGGGGATATACAGAGAAGAGACAATGAAACCCTACACCAATCTTGCTCACAGTGAGAGGGGCTTCATACGGCGCACAGCTGAAGCTTTGATGGTTTCATACTGTACTGCACTGTGAGACGAGACAGACAGCAGTTACTTTAATGAGAGGATGTTATTGCTATGCAGAACACGCTCTTGAATTTATTCTACATTATATATGATTATAGAGTCTTCACCATGCAAGCCTTTCAGTAGTCAATAGTGGAACAGCAGGATTCTCTATATTGCTTTTAACAGCACAGATGTGTTGAATAGAAACTAACAGACACATTTACTTAATACATATATTCAATCCGCCATGTTTTCTTTTAAAGAAAGGATGAAAACCCTTTTAGGGCACGGACTGGAAATATGAACCGTTTTTCCGATCGGTAAACTAGCAAAAGTAGATTTAGATATTTGGACCTGCACAGTGCACTTCACACCGTCTGCTTAGATTGTTATAATAATTCCAGAGATCATTTTCAACTTTTATAAACTCAAAACAAAAACTAGTTTTTTTATTGTTAATTGCTAAATTAATATTAATATAAGTTTAACAAACATTTCATACTTCAAAAAAGTTTTTAAAATGCTATTTAATTTTTTAAATGTTATTTACAGTATTGACATATAACGTTAATGCAATATGTTGTGTAATTTAATTTTTAAAATTAATTATTAGGGTTCATATTCAGGTTTTATAGTTTTATGTTGTAGAATATTGTTATATTATTTATCTTGAAATAAACATATACAGAAGAAGGGAAAATTAACAGAAATAAATAAATAAAAAAAAAAAGATGCAGAAAAAAACTATATATTTTAAATATAATAAACTAGGAAAAACTGTACAAAAGCACGCATATCCCTCTTAATTGGGTGCTCAGCCAAAAAACGCAAAAGGTGCAAATTAAACATTCAAAGGCAGCAACACCAAAGCTCCAAAAATACAAATATATTCAATTAAAAAGGCTGACACAAAGCATATAATGTTTGGAGCCACACGGCTCTTCATCAGACAGAAAAGTTACAAGCGTTGTGTCAGCGTTTTTAATTTAATAAATCTGTATTTTTGATGAATATTTAAATATAATAAACTGCACTCAATGAATCATTTATTAAGCATTAGCAAATAGTAAATGCATTAAGTATTAAAGCTACATTAATAGACGTTGGTAAGCAGTTTATAACTGCAGACACAGATGCTCTATTCTTGACTTACAGGCACATTTATAATTTTCATACTTTAAAAAAAACTGTAATTTGAGACGCTGATGTTTTTTAAAGATTATTGAGAATGTGCAAGTAAACGATTAATAAACTACTCAAATTAACATTTACAGTTCTTATCATTCAGGCATATATTAATGGTTAATTTGCATGTTAGTAAATGCTTTATTAACACAACTTCATCCAGTTTTGTGACCTAATCTAAAAGTGAGGACTATTTATACTTTATAAATCCCTTGTAAATGACAATTAAAGGCTCAGTTATATTCTTTACAGGAACAAAGGAAAATACATGTCTTTATTCATTTATATTCATTTGAAGATGCACAAATGAAACTGTGCTTCAAATTTAAAATAAATCTGCACTAAAATAAAATGACTGTGCATTTTAAACATCGCAAAATAACATTGAAATGTAGTAATACATTGTTAAATTAATGTTGTTATTTTATGCAGTTTTATGTTAAATTTTGACACTCCTGTTATTCAACAGTGGTTAAACTTTAAAGTAATTTTACTTTTTAGAAAAGATTGCAAAGATGTCTTGTTCATTTAACATTGAGCCTTTAATTGTCATTTAAAAGGAATTTGTAAAGCATAAATACTCCTCACTTTAGGTCACAAAACTGGATGAGTTAAAAAAAAAAAAATTGAGTTAATAAGCATTTATTAACAGAAACAACAATGACAATGAACCTTAAGGCTACTAGTGACTTTTAGTAAAGTATAAGCTACTACATAGCATATAACAGTTTGTTGTTTACATATGATATTGCAACAATTTGCATACATATTTTATGTCACTAGGAAACGACTGAGCCGAATTATGAGAGAGTGTCACTGTCAATGTTGTTATAATTGTGATTTTTAATAGCATTATGATTTTTAAGATTTGTAAAGTCATACAGCTGCTTTCAGCACGTTCAGGCGCAATGTTTAATAGCAAGATTGACAGGTAAATATGCATTTAGATTTCAAAGAAAATATCTTAATATTAAAAAGGAATTATAATTCTGATCCTATCAATGTCATGCCTTTAAATAATGCAGCCTAGTTGTGTTTTTAAAGATGAATGAAGGGATTATGATGCGTTGTTTTATTGTATATCTTCATCTACCAGTAGCAGAGTATTTACAGCGAATGTATAGGATATTTTTGTCCATTCGCATCCCGCCCATTTGTGGCAGCTGGCGGCATAGTTCCAAACTGCGGTCATACCTAAAAAAAACAAACAAACACGTTCTTTCTCCTGTAGAGCAGCAGCGATACATGGTGCGGCGGTAATGGTATTTCAATGGTAATAAAAATATTAAACTATCATCTACTGTAACTATTACTTTATGCCTGATTAATGATGTTGATTTGAATAGTTTATTAATCATTTACCAACTTATTCTGAATTATCTTAAAATTTCCAACTACTCTTAAATACCATTAATTTGTAAATAATGCAATACTTAATTTAGTCATGAAAAATTAATCAAAAACAAAGTATGAACGTACAATAGTTAAGCACATTTAAATGTGCTTATAAGTCAAGAATACAGCATTTGTATCTGCAGTTTTGGACTGCAACTTGCTTACTAACGTCTATTAATGCAGTGTTAATGCTCAAACAATGAATTCACTATTTGCTAATGCTTAATAAATGATTTATAGTGTGTAGTTATTATAAAGTGTTACTCTGATTTCTATCGTGTTTGCCATGATGACAGTACATAATATTTTACTAGTTATTTTGCAATATACTAGTAATGATGTTAGAGTGCAACATAATGTATTAACTAGGTTAAAAACGTTAATTAGACAAGTTAAGTTGATTAGGCAAGTCACTGAACAACAGTGCTTTATTCAATTGAAAACAGAAATCATCAGGGGGCTATTAATATTGACCTTAATTTTTAATAAAAATAAATTATTTCAGCCAAACTAAATTCAAGAAGACTTTCTTCAGGAAAAATCAAGACGACTTTCTATGGGAGTAGAGGAAATACTGTGAACACTGTATCCTTACTCTGTGAAACATCACTTGGAAAGTATTTGGAAAAGAATTAAAAATGTAAAAACATTCATTTCACGAGAGGGCTAATGATTTTCCCTCAACTATATTAAGTGTAAAAATGATAAAATAAAACAAAATCACTTTAAATATATTTATATACCCAAAATACTATGTACCCTCGATAGTTTCTAAGAAAAATATAATTATTATATCATCAACAAAACCTTTATACATCTAAAATATTTATATTTTAATATAGATGCCATTAGTTTCACTTTCTTTTTCAATGTTATCTTTCAGTTGTAAAATTCTCAGTTTTACCTGATCTGCATTTACTATCACATGTAAATTATCATCATAATGTAAGCATGCTTCATTGAGCAGATACAGACATACAGTATCTCTAATAATCTTGACATGACTTCTGACTCTCTGAGCATATTTCATGTATGAGTCATAATCAGTTTCTATCTATGACAGACAGATTGATTAAGCCTGACTCATTGAGCGTGATCAGACTGCGTGGGCTCAGATCACACACACACACACACACCAATCTGCACTCTCAGTGCCAACATTACTGGTCATTAAATCCACCACCTGCTGACTACTGCCACTCCAGGATTCGCCAGGTGTCACTTTACTAACAGTAGCAAAGCTTGCACACTGACTTTTGAGAGTTTCAATGGTAAAGTAGGTACTTACGCTAGGGCCTTGTGGACCCTGCGGACCCTCGCCTCCCTTCAGACCTGACAGACCCTGCAAAAAAAGACAGAAAGAGAATAATGAGAGCTGTAATGAGAGCTGCTGTCAAAGTGGCATCTGCATGTAGTTGTGCCAGCTGTTTGTACTCTATGCCTACTGGAAATACAGCCCAGAGTGTTTAGCAAACTGGCACTTTCCCAATTTACTACATCAGAATTCAAATGCTGGCAGCGCAGGTGTCATGTGACGCCAATAATGCGTCATTTTCCTCCCCATCAAGTCATAATTTGAGTCATAAAAAACATATGAGCCAACTGAAAGTCAACAGAAAACAATGAGTGACTGTAAAATCAACAGTTGTTTATTGAGATCTTATTGGCTCGTGTTTTAAATGTGACTTTCAGCATCAACCCACAATAGAAACTAAAAACAAAACAGTAATTGATTATATTCGGTCCCACAGCCTAAATCTTGTTAATGTAGAAAAATGAGTAGAGACGCCCTTTTCACTTACATGTCCTTTGAGTAGCCTAATTGTTTGAACTGGAGCCCATGGGCTCCTGTCCAATAAGGGGCCCTGCTTTGACCCAGTTAAGTTTTATTTATATAGTTAAATGCCAGTCAGAAACTATTAGATGCCAGTTAACCTTCAACTGCAAGCTTTGGGCACAATTAATCATCGTAATATTGTATTTATCATTAATGTACATAGAAGATATATTGAATCATGTCTATTCATGTTTATTTCTGTCAACAGGGCTACCATGAAGGTTTTTAGATCAAATCATATTTGAAAACATTGATACATTCTCTTTATTTTATATGCTACAATGCTTTGCAGAGACTGATCTTTATTTTTTTACTAAATTATGTAATCTTTCTACTGGAAGTGTATCATACACTTTCTGTATCAGGATTCACTTTGATACACTATACCAATGTACAGTTTAAAGTTTATTAATACAAATAAATTCAGGGTTCCCACTTTAAGTCAAATATCAAATTCATTTTCACTGACTAAAAAGCTTAGGGCACTCAAAAAATGACAATTTATTTAAAAGGAGTTGAAACAACACAACTCATGAAATTTTTTTGGGACAACCTAATTGTTTTATGTTTGATCTACTTAAATTTGTAAGAATGATTAGGTTAACTTAATTGATTTGAGTTGGGACAACATGAAGGAATTGTTTGGAAGGACAAACATGCTGCTTTTGTGCTTATATATTAATAAAGTAATCTTTTTTAAATATAATAAAACAATAATATCGTTTTAGCTTAAATATAATGTTGCACAACATAAGTAGCCATTATGGGAATGATTCTTAAAGATTTATATGTATTACGTATTGTTGGCTGTGAAGTGCTCCCTCTTCCGTATTTGATAGCTCAATAGTAGTTTTATATTTAGCTTTTCTGTGGTCTACTTTTAACACCTAGTCTTTGAAGTGCGTATTTTGAAGCAAAAGCTCATAAATTGTTTATTATGCTGACATGTTTGCCTTAGTTAACCTCTAGTGACGGCATTTGACTTAAGTGACTACCAGTTTGTTTAAGAAATAAACGAAGCTGCATATAGCCTAACCATCCCAATAGTGGTCAAATCATCATGATATAAAAAATACGGTATAGAAAAATTACATTTTGATAAGTGACAAAGCAAACAAAAATCCCTGATATACTATGGGCAGGACAAAAAAATAAATAAATCGCTGACATTTAAAGTCTAGATTATACCTTTTTAAAATTCCATAATAATACCTAAATTTCATGATTTTTTGGTTGATATCGCAATAGTTACATCGCAAGATATGCAATGTTGAGTCTGAATTGTGTCTGATTTGACAAACATGATTTGTAGAGTCACTGCTAAGTTTAACCATAATACAGTGAGGGTTTATCATTTGCATGTGTTTTTAAGGCCTGGGATTGAGCCTTTCAAGAAAGTTTTGAACATTTACACACAAAAAAATATATGATATTTGGAGGTGAAACAAAGATTTATTGTATTTAATTATTCATACAGAGTTTATATGATTTATGTCTAAACATCTTATTTTAATTTTTGTTTTATTTCTAGTCCAAAGATCTACATTTCAAAGCAAAAACAAGCTTATTTTACTTACACCAAAGGCAGATAATTTAGCTTGTTTTAAGGAAAAACTACTCATTTTGAGTTATTTCTTCTGAAGGTGAAATCAAAACTTTGAGATATTTGGACTATAAATTAGACAAAGTATTTATTTATTTTTTTTACATCGTTATTATTATTCAATTTCTGTACCTAAATACTTTAAGACCAGAAAACTTAAATAGTGCTAATCAAACCATCTTGTGAAACTGTATTCATATTACAATATCTATAACAAAAAATGAAATATCGTGATATCAGATTTTTTCAATATTGTGCATATATGTAAATTCAAAGATTTTGTTGAAACGGATGTCATTTGACTTATGATAACCATTCAGTTTCTTTTATGTTCTGCTGCTTTACACCATTTACATAGTAAAAGCGCTATAGAAATAAAGGTGAACTGTAAAAATTATTTAATTTATGTATTCTGCTTTTTAAATAAAGTTTAGGTTTCATATTGTTGAGCACATGTTACACTTTTTTTCCATGAAACTTAAGTAAAACAAATGTATTTCTGTCTATAACTCTTCTGCATGTATTGCGTATTCTTCTCCTGGTGATATTGTGTACTGCAATGTCCTTTACTGGAAATCCTCAGCAGTGATTTGAATGCTTACTGAATGTCTTAATGGCCCTTAAATGTGGCAGTTAATCTCCATGAGGCTCAGTCTTACAGTGAGGACTGTACCCTCTCCTGAGGCCGCAGCATTTGCATGAACAGCAGGCGGTTAAGTAGCTAATGGCCATTTGGTGGGACACATGACATTAACTCATTTGTTCTTACCGCTGCGCCAGGAAGCCCCCTTTGTCCTGGAAACCCTTTCAATCCAGCAGGGCCAGGTTTCCCAGAAATTCCCTGAGGACCTGGATCACCCTTCAAGGAAAGACACGATGATATTAAGATAACTTAAATCCTCCTCCATATTAGCTGCATTATCAGCCACCTACACATAGTGAAATGGGACTGAACTTTATATGAATTCTTCTCTATCATTACCCTTGAGCAATCTGAAAAGAACATGCTTAGCAAATCGTACCTTTCCACCTTCTTTGCCAGCAGCTCCAGGAAGGCCTTGCTCTCCAGGGGGTCCTGGGGATCCAGGATGCCCTCTTTCTCCAACAGGACCAGTTTCTCCCGTAGAGCCCTTTCAATTCCAAATCAAACAGGGTTTTATTTCCAATTCTGACTAACGTCAGAAGGTGTTTTATTAGGGCAATGTTTTGCTAATAAAACTGCTCACCTGTGGGCCAACAACACCTCCAGGTCCAGGAGGTCCAGTTTTGCCTTGGAAACCCTTTGTTGTGAATAAATCAAATACATATATTTTTAGTTATCCAATGTCTGGAAATAATCTTGCAAATAAAAAAAAGACAAATTATACATTGGAAAGTTTTAGTAAAATAAAAAAATAGAGAATGTAAAAAATGTAGAAATCCAGCTTCTGAAATGACAGCAACACCTGCCCTTTTTCAATCAATCAATCAATCAATCAATCAATCAATCAATCAATCAATCAATCAATCAATCAATCAATCAATCAATCAATCAAATCAATCAAATCAAATTAATCAATCCATTTAACCTATTCGTTTATTTTATTGGTAACAATTCAGAAAAGGCAACAATTCTCAACATTAACAACTGGCTTACTACCTGCGTATTAGTTATACATGAACTGTTTATTAGCACTTAAAGTATGCTTTTATTATACATCCCTAATCCTACCCAATACCTAAACCCAATTACAGGTTATAGTAGGTTACTGTTTTTGTTTATTCCCGAAGGTAGATTTGGTTTGCAGTCAAGAGTCTTCATTTCATAACAGTGCCACACAAAAAAACTCACATAGTGACAACAACGAATGGACATAAAGAAATTTAAAAAATAATAAAATAATGAATCTTCAAGTGCCAGTTGTTTAGTTCTACAGCTTGATACTAAAAACCTGCAACAGGAATGAAGAAGCTAAAACTCCTGAGTGTAGGGGATGAGCCGTGTCACTTAAACCTGAATTTGTAATTCAATTTAGCTGCCTTGGGAGGTTGGTTCAAGCTATTCGTAAGTTCTTTTATAAATCGGAACAAAAAGTCCACACTAGAGGCTTAGTAACTACTAGCTAGTTTGTAACTAAATTCGTTCTTACTTTGGCTGCACCACATAATTTTACGGCAAACCGTAGTTAGTAGGTTGTAAGCTCTCTGTAAAGTCATGCGTAATTGCATTGAATGATGTTAAGTGCTTTAACATTCTGCAACTAATTCATCTATATATAACTGTCCTATGAAAGTTAAATTAAAAATCACATTTTATAGTACATTAAATTACAGTCAGTCACTATTAGCAGACAACGCACACACCTGCATCATGAGCCGTGAACGCACGCAAAATACACATGAAGTTCTCAAAACATTAAACTTGAATTTTTTTAATATCCTACATGTAAAAGAGAAAAGAGCAGGACCAGGGAGAAGAACGCAGTCATGAAGATATTCTCATTTTAATTAATAGATACAATTAACACAAAACATGCTGTGAGTAAAGGGAGATCATTCTTTACTATGATCGCGAGCTCCACAATCTCGCTGTCGTCTTTTTTTTACCGTTATACATGGGGGGGATTTTAGTGGGGGAACACTAAAATATTTAATAGTGCGTAAATTGTTGTGTCCCTTTAAATCACAACTGTGCTCCGTTTTAACTTATGCACTACTGGTGCAACCGGCCCCTGGTGTACACAGCCTTCAGAGTGGCTAGTGACACTCCAGTCAGCCTACTGGACCACTCTGATTTACTGTGTTTTTATTCTTTACAGAAAGGTTCTCAAACCATGACACCAAAGTGAAAGATAAAAACGAATTCAAGAAATGCATGGTAAAATAAAATCATCATGTGATTATTAATATGGAAACGATTCAACTTCCTCAAACGGAATAGTCACTGGTGGCCCTTTTTGCTTCACAATTCTCCTCAAAGGAGAGTAATAATTCCTAACTAATAATAAGCAGCTAATTAGTAGTTTAGGGAGTTAAAATCTTATTTAATGGTTTGTTAACAGCAGCAATTGTACGTTAAAATAAAGTGTTTCCATTTTATTAATGTTTTGTGGCATCTATTACCCTAGTGAATGTCAAGTGCTCTATTTTAATTTTGAAAATCACAATTTAAGAGGCATTCGAGATGAAGTGAGTTTTTCTTTTCAGCGCTGCATTTCTTCTTGATTAGAAACAGAGAGACAGACCTGCCAAGAGCATTGTAGCTCCTTGACACTGCCGGCAGTTAAATGGTATTGCAGCACATAAAATCTGTCCACAACATTTGTTCCTCTACTCTCAAGAGACACAAAACACTTATGAAAAGCAAATGATGCTCACAGTCTCTCCTCGCTGTCCAGGGTGACCGGGCAGTCCGTCCTTTCCAGGAGGCCCCTGAGGGAATTGGAAAATTGAGAATGATTCAGACACATTTGTGTAATTACTTGGTAACAAACTTGCAGACTTGTGAGTTAGACGTGTACAGTGAACCGTGGAAGCCCGTTTTCATGACATAAGAGACATAAACAATGTAAATGTATGGTAAATCATAATCATGATGATATATACAAGCACATTTTCATAAAAAATGAAACTGAAAGAATTACAAAATGAAATAAATCTAAAATCTAAATTATAACTAACAGTTAAAGTTATGATGATGACTTTCACTATTGTAATTGTGACCTTTCAAGTCGTAATGTACATTTTCATAATTGCAACGTTTATCTCATAATTAAATTTGATTTATTACCATAATGACTCTTTTAATCTCATAATTATAACTTTTATATCTTATAATGATTCTTTCACACTCATAACTTGATTCTTTTATGCCAAAATAATTGGGAAACATTCTAATTATGATTATGATGTCTAATAATTATGACCTTTAATGTTATAACATTGATGCTGTAGTAATTTCTGCTTTTACTTTTAATTTAAAAAACTTTTTACCATAGATATTAGTTTTGCTGCAACATTTACAAATGTTTACCTCATAATTTACCTTTTTTTTTAGACAAAACTATAAAATCAGTAAAATTAAAAACATATTTCTTAAAGTGTTATAATGGTATGCAATGTTGTAGCATTGACTTTTCCACTTTTATTTATTTTTATTTAACAGTATTTCATTTCATGCCAAAAATTGTCACATATAAAATTGAAAATAAAATGATTTTGACTTATAATAGTATTTCTACTTCTGTTTCTTGATTTCTGTGTAATAATTATTTCACTCTGTTCACTGTGTGTCTGTCACAATCACCAGCCATCCAGCTTGTAGCTTTTAGCACTAGTTCTACTAGGAAGACATAATGTCACGTCACTTATCATAATCAGTTCCAACCAATAGCTACGAGACTCAAGGATTATATATGCTGTCCTTTCATTTCAATCATTTGGTTGCAGATACTGGTGCGGACGCTCACACTATCCTCCCCACCACCACCAGGTTGGCCTTGTCCAGGGGGGTAAGCTTCGCTCCTGCCTTCATCCTCAGCAGCCATAGCTGAATCTACAAACTTTCTATTCAAGCTAGAAACAGAGCCTCCACCACTAAAAATCCTATTTTTTGTAAAATGATACTTTTTGTCAAATGATACTCATCAAATAAATGTAATTCATAAAATATAATATTCATCTCCCTGGTCTTACTGGTAGAATTACAAATCTGCAACTGTAAGGAACTACAAATGCCATCATGCACTTCACTCATACACCTGGCTCAGATCCCGTTTGATTGCAAACACACACAGCTGAAGCAGTTTAGGATTAATCAGATGCCATCAGTGCTGAGCTTTGTTTCTATTTTAAAACATCATGGAAACGTTTTAATTGCCTTGTCTAGCCATGTTTTGACCCCTGGCAAGTTTTACCGTTTATATTGATTCTTTGCCGCCTGTACTGACCTTTCACTTGTTTTTGACTACGATCTTGGATAACCTTTATGCTCCTGTTTGCTACCTGTTTGACTGTTACCTGCCTGACAACTATTCCTAATAAACTGCATGTGGATCCTCACCTCTGTTGTTGCAGACCCTTATGTGACAGTGTCATAACTAGGATTTACCAAAACATGCCTCTTTTTTGTCTTATGTAACAGAAATGGGCTTTCACACTGTGAATCAACAAGTATAACATCTCAGAATAATATGTAGATGAAACTAATGTAACCACACACAGGTGGGCCTTTCGGGCCAGTCAATCCAACAGGTCCTTGAGGTCCTTGGGGTCCCTAAAAAATGAAGAAATACAAATTACTTCAAGACGACGTAATAGAAAAATAATTGCCTGACCTGAAAAGCCTTATAAAACACTCGATCAGAAAAAATAACTCAACCATCACTTACTCTCTCTCCTGGGCCACCAGATGGTCCATCATTTCCTGATGTTCCCTAAACAGAAACACAGTCACAGGTGCTTGTTACCAGAAAGCTTTGACTAATTGAGTTAGTGAAAATGAGCACAGATGAAGCCTGACCTTAGCTCCGGGTTTTCCTGTTGGACCTCTGGCACCTCTTCCACCGCGGGGACCCTGAAAGTGAGAGTTATTAGCCATACGCTCGAGTATTACAAGCCAATTTGGACAAATCAAGGTTTTTCCTGCTTAGAGAATTATGAGGCAGCCGTTTACAGCAAATTGGGTGGCTCCAGAAATTTGGGAAGGCTGTCAAAAGTGCTGACAGGACTATAGTGATGCTTGAGCACCTGTCGTTTAGGCCTCTGACTTGGTAAGTGTAATTATTTGGCAAGATATTTCATAAATATTTTTGTTTTTTATTAAATATAGTCCATGTTGTCAGTTTTCTAATTAAATATGAGGTGCAGAAGGCAAATCATATTTAAAATAAATTTTTAAAATACACTTTTTAAATTTGATTTATTTTAGCCTTTTGTGGCTTTCATAAAGTGTTTCTTTACATTTCATGTGTGTCTTCAAATTGCAATCTATCTAATAGAGTTCAATTACACTACATACTTTAAAAGGCTATTCTATCAAAATAACTTTATCTTTCAATACTAAACCATTATTATATTTACTCTTTAGCAGCACTTTGAAGCAACAGTTTAAGTCAGATAGAAAAATGGACTTCAAAGATCATACCTTTGGTAAATACAAAAATAGTGACTTATGAAGAGTTCAGATGTAAAATCCATAGAAAAAAATTTGCATTTTAGAAAAAAAAAAAAAAAAAAAAAAAAAATATATATATATATATATATATATATATATATATATATATATATATATATATATATATATATATATATATATATATATATATATATATATTTAGAGAAAAGCTCTTCATTTCATTAAGTGAATAATTCTGTAATGAAAGCAACTTTTTATAAGAATGATCTTTTAAATGTTTGTATTAAAACAGTAGATTGGAATAGAATCCGTAATTGCTATTACAGTAAATATAAAGTGATTGTAAGATTATTATTAGATTTAATAAAAGGGTTCAGTAAACAGGGATAATGTTCATTAAATCTTATCATAGACTTATTATAGAATCCGAGATCCTATAATAGAATCTGTCCTATGTTGTTTTACAATAGGTATTTTTAGATAGTTAATCAAGTAAGATAATTGGTAAAACATTTCTCACTGATATTTGAGCATTTTGTTCAACAACATACTGTAAACTACATAACTTCCTCTCCAAAAGTTCTGATAGTGTAATTTATTTAAAACATAGGTTTTATCAAAAAAGCGAAGCAGCTACAAAATTAGTGTTTTCAATCTGGGTGTGTTAAATTAAAGATGTAAAACAAAATGATTAAGTATCTTTAAGTCATGTTTGCCAGAAATGCTATGTTTCCTAACAGGAAATCCCTTATTATAAAAGTCAAAGGAAGCCGATGGCATCTTTGATCATTCTTGCATCACTAGATTGTATTTAATTAAATTAAAGTTGAACAGATAAGCCTTTTTAATAAAACAGTCTTTAACTTAATATAATTATAATTTCCATCATGCATTAGATTATTAATCAGGTAATACATGTGCTTCTAGCTTAAGGCACGATTAGGATTGAATATTGAGTGAGGAAAAATCCTGCGGACCTATGAATTTCTACTTAAAAACTCAAACCAACATACCGTTGGACCTCTTTGTCCTCTTGGACCCGCTTTACCAGCAATACCCTGCAATAAAAACACAAACATCAATAACAATATAATCTTAACATGTGCATTCCATGACCTTCCATTTCTCCTAAATGTTATTTACTATTATTACTACAGAATTATAGGTAACACTTTAATTTTAGATGACATAGGTCCATATGTTTACTATATTAATATAGTATTGTAATTTAACTAGCTCGTCACACTGTGATTAGTTATTTAAATCGAGTAAACCAATTGATTTAAAAAAACAAGTAGATTTTACAATAAAAAAAATGATAATATATATATATATATATATATATATATATATATATATATATATATATATATATATATATATATATATATATATATATATATATATATGGCCAGTGCCAATATGGCTTTATATCGGCACTGGTGGGAGGCGTGCGTCGGCCGAGTGCCTTAGTGCTCCCACCAATGCCGATATACAGCATATCGCACTGCTACAAGTGTGATATTGCGTTTATACAACAGTTTGACGGGATAATTGTGTATATAAAAACAAAATCAAACACCGAAAGTCTCAAAAACCCTTTTGTATGAGGAACTACTTTCTTCTTTCTTCCTTTCAGCTGAGCAAGCATCTTTTAAACTTTAGATCAGTAGTTTCTCTGCTTTTTGCTGGCTGTATGTGGGCGAGTAATACACAAAGGGTGAAGAGGCTGTACGGTTGCTGATATAGTGATATTACTTAAATATATCACGGCTATCAGCCAATCAGATTCGAGGACTAGACAGAACTGTTGTACAAATATATATATAAGTTATATATAACTTTGCAAATTGTACGGACTTAAAAAAAAGTAAACTAATCACTTATTCCAATACACATTTATTATATTTGTTTGTTTTAATTTTATTTGTTTATTATTATATTTGTTTGTTTTGTTTTCTGTATCTAGCAAAATGACAATAACTAAAATAAATCTGCTCTTCCAGGCTACAGTATGTCTTTTAAATTCAATACAGGCTATAATTGTAGATTTTATAGACTTATTTAAGCACCAAATATGTAATCTTGTGATAATTGCAGTAATTTAATTGAAAACGGACTTGCTAAAATAGTCTGACACTGTAAAAAGGATTAGTTGACTTTAAAAAGTGAGTACAATAAGCATAATTATAAAAATTCTACTTAACAGTTCCAAGTTACAATGGGTTTACTTACATTGTTTTTGTAAAGTCAAATTGTTGCTTTTAAGGCAGGGCATATAGTACCCCAATCCCAACCATATACTAAGTATACTGTAAAAAAAAAAATGCATGGTGCGACACAAATGAATTTTGTTGGAACAACGAGAAGGAATTAAGTTAACGTATTTGTTTTTACAAATTTAGGTGTATTGAAGTTTAAACAATTAGGCTGTCTCCAAAAAAAAAAAAAAATCCAGAACTGTGTTTCAACTCACTTTACACTTTTATAAAAAAAAATAGCAAACGTCATTTTTGGAGTGTACATGTAAATACTTAATAATACTCAGTAGTTAAATGAAGAGTTACACTCTAACAAGAGCATTTTAAAATAAAATGTAACAAAATTACGATTTAAACAACTTTATTCAGGCTGTAGATTGGTAAATGTGAGCTTAACGCATACATACCCGTCCTCCTTTCTCACCATTGGCTCCAGGGAAGCCGATGAAACCAGTAGAGCCCTGTAAATAGAGACAGATTATTAGTTACATTGAGTATGGCAGTTTTCCTCTAAACAGCGTAAGTGACACTCTTACTTCACTTTGAAATGATCCATTATGCTCCCCCACCTACCAAAAAAACCTTTGGTCTTTCAATAAAAGTGAAGCTGTGTTGACAGACAGCGAGTGTGTCCTTGAAGAATAATTCAACAACTTTACTGCTAATGCTAACGCTGTGTGAGTGATACTACGGAGAGGGCAAGCTTTTTGGAGTCGATAAACATGAGTGGTGTACGCTTGTTAGCACAAGGACAGGAGATGAAATTGAAGGTTCACTTATTTTGGCAGGCAAAGAAGGGGAAGCGGTCCATGCACAATGGATACGCATCAGTAATTTACTCGCCAGGATGGTCTTCTGCACAAGATAATGAAGCAAATCAAACAGACAACTGCAAATACATGAGGACTGAGGGAAACGGAGGGATCTGAGTCCAGCAGACCGACAACGATTTCCCAAAGTAAAAAGTGCTAAATGCTATATTTAAAGGCACATTAGGTGATTTACTTTAGAAACGCGAAACTAATGAAGATTGTATTGTTGTATGAATGAGTTATATGCACGGAAGTGTTGTTTGGCCACTGAAATCTTCCAGCGAAAGATTGATGTGATTATATTCAGTTTCATTAGGGACCTTTTACAGCATGGATAATGTAGATTTTTATTTAGTTTAACAACAAAACATCAGTAAATAGCGCTATTCCGCTTAGCCTGCTTTACTGAGCTGAAGTTGATTTTATATTCTCATCACATTGGTTCATTTTTGAACAGACAACCTGTGATGTGCTACCTATATTGTTTACCATGCTACTCTTAATATTCGGTCTGAAATAGCGTGTAAGTATGGCTTAATAAAATGTGTAATTCCTGCACCTCGCCAGCCAATCACTAAGCATACAGTAGTCACTTCAGGACAAATCGCGTGAGAGAGTGAGACCAGTGATCCTTGTATGCATGAAACGTACATTATGACAAGCTTTGCTTGCTACACAACTGAAAACATGCTAGTTATAATAGTCTCTAGTTCAGAATTGTAGTATTATAAAGTACTACAAAGTTTTCTAACTGGCTAACAACATGATCTAGTTAGTTATCTGCTATCATCTTTAAGTTGCGCGTTCATGATTTCAAGAGGTGTGGCTTTGGATGGCAGGAGAGGGAGATATGTTTCAAAGATATTACGCTAATGCTAACACAGGCAGATCACCTAATGCACCTTTAAATGCTTAAAATTAAATACAAATCAATTAAAATAAGGTGGTTTATTCTGCTGCGGAAAATAAAATATTATAATTATTTTATAGCTTTTTTCAGTTGCAAATCTTACTAAATAAAAAAAATAAACACAATATTACAATTTAAATCCACAAAATATGGATATATATGTTTGACTTGCTGAACATTTGATGTTATAGTATGATTGATATTAGCTGTTTTTAAAAGGCAATCTAGTGTAAGTGATTGCTAGAAGAGAGCAAAAGGACTAGCTAAATGTTAAAAATAAAGAAGATAAAAACAATTAAATATCTAATATTAACAAATAACTATAAATGTTCTACTTTTTCTTTGAATCGCAACGTTTCTTGCAATTGCAGGTTTGTAATGACAATTCCAACTTATTAATTCATTCATTTTCTTTTCAGCTAAGTCCCTTTATTAATCTGGAGTCACCACCGTCGAATGAACCACCAACTTATCCAGCATGTGCTTTACGTAGAAGATGCCCTTCCAGCAGCAACCCATCAATGGGAAACATCACCCATTCACAAACAGACACTATGGACAATTTAGCTTACCCAATTCCCCAATAGCACGTCTTTGGATTGTGGGGGAAATCAGAGCACCCGGAGGAAACCCACGCAAACACGGGAAGAACATGCAACATGCAGATATGCCAACTGACACAGCCGAGGCTTGGACAAGCAACTGTCTTGCTGTGAGGCGACTGTGCTACACTGTGCCACCGTGCAGCCTAATTCCAACTTTTTTTCTCTGATATCTGAGCTGATCGGTAACCAGTAACAGTTTATAATTTGAAATTGTTAGATACAAAAGTAAAATTATGAAAATATGTTTTTGAATTGTGAAATAAATTCCAAGAATGGTGAGATAAGAAGTTGCAAGTAGGTTATGTTATGTTTGTTTTCCTATTTTTTAGGTCTGTGGCGTGAACAAGCTTTTCAAGCTTTTTTTCCAGGAAGAAAAATGAATGAATGAATGAATGAATGAATGAATGAATGAATAAATGCATGAATGAATGCATGAATGAATGAATGAATGCATGCATGAATGAATGAATGATGAACGAATGAACAAACAAACAAATGAACAAACAAACAAATGAACAAACCATCAAACTAATGAAAGAATGAACAAAAAAATTAAATAACTTTTTTAAACTTTGTTCCACTTCTATAACTCCTTACATTCTCTACAGAAAAAAAAATAAAAATAAAATAAAAAAATAGAAAACTGGATACCCAGAGCTAAATAGCTGACAAAGCAGGCTGCAGACAAGTTCAATTTCACTCCACACTGCTTGCAATTCAAACACAACACAGGATACATTTAATCAAAAACAAAACTCATTGAATAAACACCAGAAAGGCTGTATGGGTGAACCAGCTGAATGCTGAATCAAATGATGCTTTTGATGATGTCAGCAGGCTGAACTGACTGAATAAACAGACTAACATCACAGCACAACCTGTGTTCACAGACCTGCACTCGCAGCATGCCGGGTGGCCTGAAGATAAAGCAGTTCACGTCATGGAGAATGAGCTGATCCTATTAACTCTGTTAGCACAGACTATCAGAGAACAGCAGGCCTCCCGTGTGTCAAGAAATATAAATAAAGTCGCACTTGCGATGTTAAAAAGAAATGAAAACTTTATACTTTCATTAAAGGTTAACGTCTAGTAGTTGGACTGCTTTCATGTGAAAACTGAAATAAATTTATGTATTAATGCCATCATTCTTTTCAATTTTGCACTGCTTTCAACCAACAGCGATTCGATTCAAAGCTTATGTATCACTTTTCTGATCCGGGACATCAAAACCACTCATAAAGGTTTTTTTGTTTGTTTTTAATAACTGAGACTTATACATTATATTAAAAGCCAGATAAATAAGTTAAACAACATTTAGCCGAAATACAACAATTTGAATATCTGAAATCTGAGAATAATCGTAAAACAAATTCTAAATATCATGCATTCATTCATTCATTTTCTTGTTGGCTTAGTCCCTTAAATAATCCGAGGTCGCCACAGCGGAATGAACCGCCAATTTTTCCAGGGCATTTTTTCACAACGGATGCCCTACCAGCTGCAACCCATCTCTGGGAAACACACACACACACACACACACACACACACACACACACACACACACACACACACACAGCACTACCTACTGTGCCACTGCGTCGCCCAAATTCTAAATATTTACTTTAAAATGGTCCAAATTAAGCACACATTACTAATCAGTAATTTTTACAGTAGGAAGTTTACAACATATGTTCATGGAACATGGTCTTTACACAATATAACAATTTATACTTTTATTATAATGACCCATTTAAAGTAGTTTTGGCTATTGTGGTCCAGGGTCATATTTCTGTTTCACCCAGTGGTTATTGTAAAATTTGTTGTCAAAATTCAGACTTTTTGTGTGTACCTTTTATATGAATATAATGTACTTATTTATTTATTTTTTGTCTCTGATTTAAAAAATTTTGCTATTTACACAAATCACATGTGTAGAAAGTTTTTTCTAGATTGTCTGTGTTGTTATTTTTTACTTAACATATTGCTACATACAGAGACAGATTGCAAATATTCAATTGTACATTGCAAAAAAAAAATAAAAAGTCTACAAGAGTAAAAAAAAAAAAAATTGATTAATTTTGAGCTTTTGTCAGCTAATTTCATCTTTTGGATATAAAATCATTTTTAGGGTGGGATCAAAATAGGTGACTTAGTGATATCTGCCTCTCCAGTGATTTTGTGTCGGTTTCCTATTATTATTCATAGTTTTTTCATCATATAAGACCCTGCTTCTTAATTATTAATAAGAGCACATGCTTTCCGAAGGCAAAAGTGTTGGTTAGCAGTAAGCATTTTTGTCAGGAGAGCTGTACGAGAACTGAAGAATGGCAGGCTTCGTCTTTTATCAAGTGCGCTTGTTACCATTCAGACACATCGCCTGTCCGTGCTGCTGTGTTTGCCTATGTTTAAAATCCTCCAGATTACCTCAGGGCTAATGGTTGAAATAGATAGGGCAAGACACCTGCTGCACTGCTACCCACTGCGTCTGCATTCAGACCCAGGGATTCAGGAGGAGTGAAGTCCTCCTCATTATAGTGTTTATATAAACATGATTATCTTTATAATGATATAACAAATTGTGTAAATGAAATAATGAATAACAAATGTAGCAGGGCATTGAATTACTTACTGTTTTTTTTTTTTTTTTTTGCATTTTAACTTTGTAACCTATAAAATCGTGGCTCTCCTCACGATTTGTGTCCGATTGTGTGAGCCAACTGACAGTTGTTTGCTCCGCTTCCTTCTTTCCCCCCTGCTCAGCTGGCCACGCCCACTCCTCCCTCTACTCAGAGCGCTCTATGACCACCATGAAGCATTTTTTGAAACAATTCTGAAGTAGACTTGAACTGAAAAGGTTTCATAGACCTTTAAGTTGCCATCTGGAGAAATTATAATCTCTCAGTGGCTGTCCAAAGAGAGCTCTGAATAAAACTGTATTATTTATCTTATGCAGTTATAGTTCATGGTAATTGTAGCTGTAATGCACTCGCTGCATAGAACATGGTGTGCAAATACTGTATACTTCAGTTGTGTAACATTTCTGTACTTTACTATAATGCCCTATAGTTGTAGAAAACATAAGTGTAATGGGTATTTTGTTTGTATTATTATAGTTAATAACTCAAAAAAAAAACGTGACACATTAATTCAAGTACTTCACTGTAGTATGCATAGGAGAAGGCTTGTGAGCACTCACCTTTGGTCCTTGCCTTCCAGGATAGCCAGGCAAACCTGGAACACCAAGTTTTCCCTAAAAAGAGAGATAAGAACAAACTATACATCAGCACGTTTTCACTTGAAACAATCACCAGGCCCTATAGAGTAACGATAAAGTATTTGACTACCTTGCACAAACTGCAAAAGCACATGGGGGCAGTAATGGACAATTTGGCTGCCCTTTAAAACTGGCGTTCAGAAACATTTTATGAGTTACGAGTTCATACAGTGTCATTTTGGGATTTAATTCACACATATATTAATAATCCAAGGCAGATACTTAACTCCACCAGAAACCTAAAGTTGACTTTTCCATGGCAGGTCTTTTTAAATAGCTTTGCCATTATATGTGACCCTGGAGCACAAAACCAGTCTTGCGCTGCAGTCTTGTCGTACATTGTATAAGTCAAAAATATTGATTTTCCTTTTAAGCCCAAAATCATTAGAATATGAAGTAAAACTCATAAATCATAAAGACATTTTGTAAATTTACTTCTACAAATGTAAAGAAACAACATTTTTCATAGTGAAATTAATTACTTGGGAATTAAAGCTATTGTTAGATACATTTCCTGTTAATTCAAGATGTACTGAATTATTAGCCCCCCT
Organism: Danio rerio; assembly: GCF_052040795.2. Taxonomy (NCBI): domain Eukaryota; kingdom Metazoa; phylum Chordata; class Actinopteri; order Cypriniformes; family Danionidae; genus Danio; species Danio rerio. Next base: position 18,091,687 of record NC_141022.1, read on the forward strand.
GAATTATTAGACCCCTTGTTTATTTTTTCCCCAATTTCTGTTTAAAAGAGAGAAGATTTTTTCCAAAACATTTTTAAATGTAATAGTTGAATAACTCGTTTCTAATAACTCACTTCTTTTATCTTTGCCATGATGACAAATATCAAAGATATTTTTCAAACCACTTCTATACAGCTTAAAGTGACATTTAAAAGCTTAACTGGGTTAATTAGGTTAACTAGGCAGGTTAGGGTAATTAGGCAAGTTATTATTTAATGATGGCTTGTTCTGTAGACTATTAAAAAATTAGCTTAAAGTTATTATTTTTGTCCTTAAAATGGTGTTTAAAAAATTAATAACTGCTTTTATTCTAGCCGAAATAAAACAAATAAGACTTTTTCCAGAAGAAAAAATATTATCAGACATACTGTAAAAATGTCCTTGCCCTGTTAAACATCATTTGGGAAATATTCAAAAAAGAAAAATCAAAGGGGGGCTAATAATTCTGACTTCAACTGTATGTGATTTTTTCTTCAGTAGAAGATAAATTTTTCTTTTCTTTTCTATTCAGCCAAATTAATAGTCAATGCTCCTGATGATACTTGTCTTGTGAAGTCAACAACATCATTAACTTTAATCCCCAGCAAACAAATCTCTGTGCATGTGCAACTGTAGCCTGATTGTAGTCCTGTCGCTTTTGATGACGAAAGTGTAAGGGCTTGTGAATGTGACACAATTACCAATATCTATCAACAAACTGCCTCACCTGACCTCCTGTCCAATTGTGCATTCATGCTTTCATCAATACGACTATAATCAATAAAACTATTATTCAAATAGTTGTATCTCAATCTCAACCAAATATTGACAAAGTCTTGACAAAGTCTACATCACTGGAAAGCTTATTTGTTCAAAGTTTAGATAATGCATAAATGTACACTTATGACTAGTTTTATGGTCTAGGGTCACATATTTTTTACATTATTTATGAACTTTCAGAACATTCTAAGTTTTAAACTGACCTTCTCTCCTGCTGTGCCCATTGGACCGGCCTCTCCGCTTGGACCTGATTTACCCTTCGGCCCCTCAGGTCCATCTTCTCCTCTGGGACCGATCACACCGACTTCTCCCTGAACAACAAAAATGTTTTAACATTAAACAGGTCATAGAAAAAGCTAAATTATCTTGGACAAATGATTAATGAGTGACTATGAGTGCAATTAAATGCAGCAAAACTGAATTCTGGGAAGTGTTTGGTGTTTACCTTGTCACCCTTGAGGCCCATGTCTCCCTTGAACCCAGGGAAACCATCTTCACCCTGAAATCAGTCAAACTCAGATCATTTATTTGGGTAAAATGTAAAATTATCACAGTAAAAAAAAAATAAATAAATAAATTAACAATACTACTTAATTGTTTAAATTAACTTAGTCTTAATCATACAAGTCTTTTCAAAATCTTAATCTCAAACTCTAACCTTGATACAGTAATATACATTTTTAAAGTTTTAGATATATATATATATATAAAAAAAAAAAGTTTAGTAAAGATATAAAATTTCTGACATTTAGAATAAAAAGAAAATAACACACGTTGTTACAATAACATTCTTTTAATTACAATAAAATAATTTATACTCTTAGGCTATTTTTCATAAAATACACAAAAAATAATAAAACTACATATAAAATTGTCAAAAAATAATAAAATGACACATTAAAATAAAAACAACTTATCAATGCCACCTAAATAAATTACAATAAAAAAACTAAATAATAAACAAACAAATTAATTTATTAGTTTACAACAATTCTATAGATTATAAAGTAGCATAGCTTCAAAATAATAACAAATTATTTATAATTATGTATTTATTTTATTTTATATGTATTATTTTATTTATATACATTACCCGTCAAAAGTTTGGGTCAGTTTTTCCCTTTTTTGTTTTAAAGAACATTATTCTGTACATCAAGGCAGTATTTATTAAAATTGTTAAACGTTTATTAAAATTTTAAATAACTGCATTCGTATTGTATGTAGTTTCAAAATAAATTATTACTCCAGTCATTATTGCTTTCATTATTATTACCATTAATAATAATAATAAATATAATAATAATTACTATTATTATATCAGTACTAAAAATTAATACATTTTACTACATATTAGTTATCATCATCATCAACAACACCAACAACAAAACCAATAGTTGCTGTTGTTATTAATACACAGATAATATTGTTAGATGTTTATGCTGGAAAACAAAATGCAGCATTTTAAAAAGTAATAATTTCAAGTAATCCTAAATACATTAGAACATAATGGCTAAATACTGGCATCTAGTGGCTAAAGAACAAACTGCCAGTTCACATTTGCTCAGTCTGAGAAAAAAAAAAAAAATCATCTTAAGATCAGTGAAACAATTAACCACACAATCTACATATACAATTGAGCATGTTTTAAATATTGGCCTATTTCATAATAATTGACAGCTCTTTTTTAAACAAAGACAATATAACTAAACTATTAGCCTCATCTCCTGTGTAAATGAAACACTGACACTTGGTGGCCACTGGGGAGTATACAGCCTCATCATTAGACAATTTTGTAAATATATAAAACAATAACGTGCAAATGATTCAAAATAATTAAATATAAATCATAAATTCTTCTTATAAATCTCCATAGCCCCACACCACAAACTCTCAGAAAAGATGGATTCCATTTTCACAGCAAACAGTTGCAGAAATGGCCTTTGAGTTTCAGCAGTTATTCTGTCATCTGTTCACCACTAATGGAAACACAGGATAGCATAATTAGCTCACCTTCTCGCCTTTGCCTCCTTTCAGACCTCGGACGCCTTCTGCACCCTAAATGAACAGAGCAGTGTATAAAGCTTCTAACTGACAGAATAAGAGCACGTAACGCAGCTAATAAACAGGCAGTGAGACGAAGGGGATCAGGGCTGTTTACCTTCACACCTCTAGGCCCAGGATAACCAATGGACCCCTGGGGACCCGGCTGGCCCTGCAGGATAACAGAGCAAACATAATAACACTCAATCAATCAGCAATAATAGAGCAGAATTAGGTTTTAAATGTCCACTCAAGTGTCTTGACATGCAGAGTTTTTTTCTGATGTGTAGCATCATTTCAACTGATATGAAGACAGGGCGGGACATATTGAATAACTCCTCCTCTTCAAAAGAATAGCCAATAGAGTTTAGCTTATAGCTGTCCAAGTTGTCAAATGAAAGTGCATCTAACACGTACAGTATATGACAATATTGAGTCTGATTGAGTCCTCTTTAAAATACAACATTCAGTGTTTAATTCAAATATGATACGTTTTGTGGTCTATGCCACGCTGTGTTATGTGACTGTGTGTGTACAGTGGGATTTCAAGTAAAATGAGTCCAAATCTATTTCATTTACATCAATGAAAATCATACGTGTGAAGCATTTATTGTATGCCCTACATATACACTGTAAGAATGCTGGGTTTCACACAATTCCATCATGGTGTCCCAACACAAATCAAGTAAATCAGCTTGGTTTTTACCAATTTAAGTGGATTGAACATATAACAATTAAATTGTCACCAAAAAAAAAAAAAAAAAAAAAAGAATTCTGATGTTTCCGCTCATTTTTCATCAAGAAAATAATGCTACAGTGATTTATAGTAAATACTAAAGTGTTTTTGAAGCATAGTAAATCATCTACTGCAGCTTCAAAAATGCATACTATGAATACTATCAATGCATAGTAAAGTGCATTGATTAATCAGATGTGCTACACACACTCTTAGGCAAATGTCAAATTCCCTTTCACTTCCACTGACTAAGAATCTAAATTTCTATGACCTATAAAGAATGGATAATAAAATAAGCATGATAATAAAAATAGTTTGAGCTTGAATATCATTTTTCATTAATTTAATAACCGTTAAGAAAGCAACGGTGGATGATTTACCTCAGCTCTCAAAAACAAATGAAAAGAAACAGGAGCACACAGTCTAACACTGTGTGCTAACTACACACGACACAAGATTCCAGCAAAGCAATTTGGCTGAACATTACACGACAGAAACATTTAAATACAAGAAATTTATTTAACTATCTAGACGTAATTGTAAGGGTTATAATCTATTTAATACATATTTATGTAATTTTATTACATAATTTTGCATATTTTTAAATAACATAGGCTGAGTGATGTTGTTGGATTTTGAAGTGCTCATTTTGTAGCCAAAGCTCTTTAAGTGAACCATTTGCTGTCAATATAAATATATTTAAAAAATGTCTTATACACGGCTAAACACTGATTATTTGTAATGGCCTGGTTGGTTGCCACAAAAAACAAATCAAATGTATATATATATTTTATTGACATTTTAATGTGTCAAAACAAGAAAACTCCAGTTGTGTACACTATTTTCAAAATGACAAGTTTAACATTGTTAAAAAGTATATATTTTATATATGTTGCTATGTAATTATCATGAGGAATTGTTTAGTTTTTTTATTATTGTTTTCTTTCCCTGAAGAGGTAATTAAATTTGGAGAAATAGGTGTAAAAAAATGTCAAACAGCTATTTTAAATTATATCACTTTGCAATAAAAAACTTAAATATTAAAAATAGTTTTTTTGAGGTGGATTGTTGGAAGGATAGTGTAACCTTAATTAATTAATACTATAATTAATAATTTTTAACTGGTCTTAATACTAAATTAAGACCAGTTTAAAATGATTTAGAACCTACAAGATAATATTTCAGTGAATTTCAGACTTTAAGAAATTTAAGAAATTTAAGACATTAACCCCTGGTTTCACAAACAAGGTTTAAGGCTAGTCAAGATTAAATTGCATGTTTGCGGTGTCTCAACTCAAAATAACTATCGGTGAGATGTCTTAAAATACATCAGTGTTGTTTTTGTTTTCTCCAGGTGCACACGAGTAATATATTTTTCTAAGGCCATTTTTATAAATGTGGCTTATAGCCTAATATACCTAAGCCTTAGTCCTGGCTTAATCTAAACCCTGTTTGTGAAACTAGGCCTATTTAAAACCCGCAGGGACCCTGCTAGTGACTGCCAGCTGACAAGTGAGGAATAAAAAAGACATTGGAATAATATGACATTGAAAAACAGCCAAGCCTTGTTAAAAACTAAAAATTACTACAGTATTTATAACAGTTTATCAGTTCACTACAGTTATTATTACGTTCTATTGTAACATTCATTAACAAACACTACTATAATATATACAGTGTAATACACTCAAAACTAATGTTCAAAAACACTATTTACTATAAATGGCTAGTGATTATGGAGCTTATGTGCCATTCATTATATAGAAAAATATCAAGTTGTATAACAGACATAATTACACACACGCACACACACACACACACACACACACACACACGCGCACACACACGCGCACGCACACGCGCACGCACGCGCACACACACACACACACACACACACACACACACACACACACACACACACACACACACACACACACACACACACACACACACACACACACACACACACACACACACACAGATTAACTTTGTGTGTTTTGAGTAGGAATGTCTTAAAAGTCTTTATGCTGAATCGCAAAGTATTTCCCTCCTCATTCCCCCTGACCAGTTCTGCTGCAGCATTAATATCATGTTGTGATCAGGTACTAAAGAGCATTTGATTGGACGAGAAGCTTTGAGAAAAAGCTAAAGTCTGCTGTGATGTCATAAAAACTTTGATTCTTTATTGGTGGAAATGAGAACCTGAGCATTTTGAATGCTCTTATCTTTTAAATGTAAATCTTGTTTTGTTTTGCTGCATGCTAGCTTATAGATAACCTTAAAGAGCCTTTGAAGTGCATTTAAAAGCGCATGTTAGTCTGACGTTTGTTGTAGTTTCAACTGAAACATGCATACAGCAGAATAAATTAATTATTCCTCATTTTTAAATTCTCCTTTCAATAAAAAGGTGATATCGAATAGATACTAACACCTAAAAAAAACTTTTGATTTAACTTTAAACTTCTGAAAGGGCCACACATTAAGTGTTAATTACAGAGAGGAAGAAATGGCTGTAATTTTGCTACCAAGCTTTCAGGCAGCTGCAAAGCAGTACCTTATGGGCAATTTGTGGCTTTACACTTGAAATGTGGTCGATAACTGGAAGTCTGGGTGACAATTCATTTCAAGACCAACTAAAAATACACTCACAGCTGCTCCTTTGTCCCCGGGAGGACCCTCTTTTCCTGGATGACCCTGTGACAGGATTACAAATAAAAGAAGCATCAATGAAAGTCGGAAATGAATGTGAGGTAAACACAGCTGCGTAAAAGTTTTGTGGGTCAGTGAAAAGTAATATACAGTAATCACAGTATTAAGAATGTGTTATGAATAAGTTGGTGTAAGTCACCATGCGATGAAACCTACTTAGTAATGAATTCTTAACTGAGGAACAAATAAATAACAAAAAATCAAATAAATAAAAATATAAATAAACACATTTTAAAAAATAATGTAGCAGAATGAGGTTGGATTTAAAAAATAATAATAATAATAAAAATCTTAAATGTTTCGGAGGATTATTTAAATATTAATAACCAATGTCATATCCCTTTAACTGCCTGCTCTATCAAATGGTTGACCATATTTTGACTGTTTTAAATAATGTCTGTTAAAGTCATTTAAAGAGTGGCTGTTTTACATAATGGCCTACACAGAGCATTGTTGGTTTACAAAAAAAAAAAAAAAAAAAAATAGATTAAGCATGTTAAATGAGAATCTAAAATATTTTAAAAAATAAAGATGATTTAGTATTCAAAAATTCTTTCTCCAGTGGGACCTGGGTTTTACACTTCATATTTTCACATTTTTCATAGTATATGTTGTAATTCTGTTACTTTACCATAAATCGACATATCAACCATTTAGTAGAGGCTGACATTTTAGAAACTATGTGATGATTTTTAAAAAAGTGTGTTGAGTGTGTTAACTAGCAATATTAGGAGTGCAATCCATTTTTTTTTTCGTAGGGCAGTTAAAAAAAATATAATTTGCAAATAAATAAATTACTAAATAAAGATTTTTTATGGATAAACAAGGAAATCTTTAAAATCCTTAACATTTAGCTATCTTTAAAAAAAAAAAAAGATTATATAATAGTAACCAATAGTCATCTAAATGACTATTAGAAATAAATAACATTAATTAAAATAAAATAACAAACAAACAAACAAACAAACATACAAACAAACAAACAAACAAATATATATATATATATATATATATATATATATATATATATATATATATATATATATATATATATATATATATATATATATATATATATATATAGTTAAAGTCAAAATTATAGGCCTTCCTGCCAATTATTTTTCAAAGATATTTTTTTTACTGTTTTTTATATATATATATATATATATATATATATATATATATATATATATATATATATATATATATATATATATATATATATATATATATATAAACTCTTATTAGTTTTATTTCAGCTAGAATAAAAGCAGTTTTACATCTTTTTAAAAAGCATTTAAAGATCAATATTATTAGCCCCCGGAAACATTTTTTTTTTCTTTTTTTTTTAATTTTCAACAGAACAAACCATCATTATACAATGACTTGCCTCATTACCCTAACTTTTCTAATTAACCTAATAAAACCATTGCACTTTAAGCTGAATACTAGTAGCTTGAAAAATATCTAGTAAACGATTATGTGCTGTCATCATGACAAACATAAAAGTAATCAGTTATTAGAAATCAGTTATTAAAACGATTATGTCTGAAAAAAATGTGTTAAAAAAACTTATTTTCGTTAAACAAAAATTGGGGGGGTATATATACATAGGGCTAATTATACAGGAGGGCCAATAATGCTGACTTCAACATTATGCATACAATTCTATGGAAAACCCAAACATACTGCAATTCAAAGAATGGAAACTGAAAGCCTTTTAATCAAAATCCGTCCATATAAAACAAGCTCTAAGCCTGAGCTAAAAGAAGCTCTCTGTTTTTGCTCATGTTGATGTTTTGTTGGCCTAATGAAAGTCCTCTGTTGTGTCTGCGTTGCATTTCTTTGAACTGTAATGCAGTAAATTCCATTTGTCACTCCAGTTTTAACTCACGAATGCAAAGTATGCCAACTCTTCAGTTCTCAATAGTGAATTAAACACACATATTCCCCCGAGCCGTTTAATGGCTAATGATGCATGATGGTGCAAAATATTCTTAATATGAACAAAGAGATGAATTATGAAATGAAATCAACTCACAGGAGGCCCATCAGCTCCAGCGAGTCCATGGAGACCCTGTTTCCCTGCGGGACCCTATAAAAGAAAGAAAATGTGAGAAAAGAACGAAGAAAACACACACACACTTGCTGGTGCGCCCAAGTGATTCACTGGGCAACTTTTATGAGCAGTTCAATCCTAAAGCACTTCATTATCATCTTTTTCCTCTTGGTAAGGAAGGGATCTAATCATACGGTACGTCTGGAAACACTGCGCCACTTCTAGAGTTATATATCAACCATGGTAGTGTTATGGTTGTTTTGTAATTTTTTATTTTTTTTTATTTTTTATGTTAAGATAATAATAATGTCATAAAGCTGTAAAATGTTGAATGGTTCAATTGATATACAGGTAGTATATATCTGTAACTGTATAGGAGCTGTTTTATTATACTAAAAGAACATTTAACAGTTTTACAGAAAAAGATACTGAAAAATGCACAGTTAAAAGAGTTGAAAAACAAGTAATCTAATACTGTAATTAATAATGAAATCAAAAATTAGATCAAAAATGAAAAACATTTAAACAATTCTCTGTTTTTTTTTTAATGATGTACATTGTTTAATGCTTTTTTAAATGAATGTTTATTGGACTACTGTGGTAAAAATATCCACTAATTACCGAATTCCTTTATTTTGTCATTCATGTTTTTTTCCCCCCTGTTTATTTATGCCTTTGAATAGCATTATGGGACCTTGATCTTTTCTTCAACGATTTTTGATATCAAAACATTAAAAAAAAAAAAAAAAAAGTATTTTATTGACATTTTTAATAGTTTTATTCTATAAATTGCCTGGCTTAATGTTGTAAATTTGAAAAAAAAGAAGAAAAAATTGTAATGTTATGGACTTAACTCTCAATATATTACTTCTTAAACAATGTATTGTTTCTAAATACTAAAATATTGGTCAATTTTAAATATCAAAAGGCAACAATGCATAGATTAAGGTCCCCTAGTGAAATTCATAAGCGCAAACAAACAGAAAACACCTGTGAATCACAGAATACAGAAATAAACTATTTATTATTATTCTTATTATTCGTATTATTCTTAATATTCTTAATATTATTATTACTACTACTATTATTATTATTAAATATAACATGTTACAGTACCATTACAGTGTTTTGTATTTTATTGGATTATATTGTGCAAAATATATTAGTATTACATTATTAGTAAAATAATTAATACTTAGACAATAATTAATTCCCAATATTGGCACACTGAATAAATATGAGCAAAAGCACAATGAAAACATCATTTATAATTGAATAATTATTACCATAATTAATAGCACCACTATAAATTCACATGAGCAAAATATGTTTGAATTGTATTCCTATTTATAGCATATATTTTTTAGTATACCTGGGTGAACAAGAAATTGAGAAAACACACAGGCCAAACTCACTCAGTCATCCATAAAAAAAAGCATAAAACCAAAAAGGTAAGACTTATGTATTGGTCTACTTGGTTACAGTGGCCAAACAAATCTCCAAGAATCACAGCTGGAAAACTGCAAAAGTTAGTTTGGGTTCAGGGTCAGAATGTCTCAACAAAAATGCAATCGTCTTGCATGCATCATCTACATCAGTGTGTCTCAACCACGTTCCTGGAGGACCATTAACACTGCATGTCTCCATTATTTGTCACTCCCACAGGTCATTCAATCTCTGCTTAGGAGCTGATGATCTGAATCAGGTGTGTTCGGTTAAAGAGACATGGAAAATGTGCAGAGCTTTTGGTCCTCTAGGAACATGGTTGAGAAACACTGATCTACTTCCTCACAAATAGCTTGAAAGGTTATCAAGCTAACCTACTGTCCTTTCATTTAAAAGAAAAAAAAAACAAGAAAACTGAAGCATCTTCATTTTTTTGTGTGTGTTTATATTCTGAGTAAAGAGTTAAACAATGAAGACACTTCAGTTTATTTGCCTTTTTTAATTTAAGTTTAATTACACTTTTTTTATTTATTTAATATATGTGTGCGTGAACTTTATATTATTTTCATACATTCATTTTCTTTTTGGCCTAGTTTCTTTATTAATCTGTAGACACCACTGTGGAATGAACCGCCAACTTATCCAGCACATGTTTTACACAGCGAATGCCCTTCCAGCAGCAATTCAACTCTAGGAAACATGCATCTTGCATTTACAAGCACATACTATGGACAATTTAGCTTGTTCAGTTTATCTATAGCACATGTCTTTGGACTGTGGGTGAAACCTGAAACCCACGCGAAAACGGGGAAAACATGCAAACTCCACACAGATATGTCAACTGACCCAGCTGGAGCTTGAACCAGCGACTTACTTTCTTTCTTTCTTTCTTTCTTTCTTTCTTTCTTTCTTTCTTTCTTTCTTTCTTTCTTTCTTTCTTTCTTTCTTTCTTTCTTTCTTTCTTTCTTTCCTTCCTTCCTTCCTTCATTCCTTCCATCCAATAATCTATCTATCTATCTATCTATCTATCTATCTATCTATCTATCTATCTATCTATCTATCTATCTATCTATCTATCTATCTATCTATCTATCCATCCATCCATCCATCCATCCATCCATCCATCCATCCATCCATCCATCCATCCATCCATCCATCCATCCATCCATCCATCCATCCATCCATCCATCCATCCATCCATCCATCCATCCATCCATCCATCCATCTATCTATCTATCTATCTATCTATCTATCTATCTATCTATCTATCTATCTATCTATCTATCTATCTTTTAAAAATAATGAGCTAACTAACTAACTAACTAAAACTTACTAACTTTCTTTCTTTCTTTCTTTCATCCTTTCTTTCGTCCTTTCTTTCGTACTTTCTTTCTTTCGTCCTTCCTTCCTGTTTCTTTCTTTCTTTGCTGTAGACATGTAAATAAATTTTATGTATTAATACATACATAAATACACACTACACAGAAAATTATTATCTAAACAAACTTTCCTTTTGCATGTGATTAGTTGTAATTAATAATTTAACAGCACTCATTTTTGTTTACAGTCTTAACTCATATTTAGCAAGCTTTGATAAATCATGCTTTTTTCCCCTTTATCACCTGTGTTACTCAAGTAATTGTTGGTATATTTGAACAGATTTGAGTCCTTAAGCAGACCCCAACCCCCCACCCTCTCACTAAGGAAGGGATCTAATCATATGGTACGTCTGGAAACACTCCTGGAGTCACATTTCAGACTCTTTCTCTGGCCTTCATCCAGAAACCCCGGCAAAATGCTTGTCTGAGAGACTAACCAATGACAGTTATGTGTGTAAGCAGATCTCCAGCTTGTCCAAGCATTAGCCAGTCTTGAGGTGTGTGTGTGTGTGTGTGTGTGTGTGTGTGTGTGTGTGTGTGTGTGTGTGTGTGTGTGTGTGTGTGTGTGTGTGTGTGTGGTTTTCCTATAGTCAGCAATGATCTTCTAGCTTGGAAAGCGAGGAGTCGTCTGCTTAATCGTTTACAGGGTTAGGAAAGGGAAAAAAAAAGTGCCGTCTGTAATAACAAAGAGGACGACCAGTGCTCATTCACCAACTTACTTTCTCTCCAGGTGGACCGATGGGGCCTTGAGGACCAGGCAGACCCTGTGAGACAAGATTTCGGAAGTCAGACATGGGACAACTTGGGGAAATGTGAGAGCAAAGTTTATATTGGAAAAAGCTGTGTGAGCAGATCGCAGTCAAATCTGAGGAAGAATGTTGAACAGGATATATTATTATTATGTGCGTGTGTGTGTGTGTGAGTAAATGAGCAATGTATAACCGAAACATAATTACGGAGTATGGATGTGGATTAATAGATCTAGCAGTTTTCTCTTTCTTCTTGACTTTTACTAATATTTTCACTGAAAGAGAGAGAACAGTGGTGAATTAATGAAGTGTTTCCTGCTTTTGTGTTGACGCATTATATTTCCAGTTGAAAGAGAGATACTACATGGGTGTTCTATCTTTTTATATCACACTAGTCAAAATGTTATTCCAGTGATTCAAAGCTGAATTTGCTGAATTGGTGTTCATACAAAGTAGTGTTATTTCTGTTGACTCCTAAAATAAAAAAAAAACAAATTTAACATTGCTGAAGAGGTTGTGGGTATAACTACTGAGACAGCATTTTTTACCATTTTAATTGTTAATATCTTTGTTAAAATAAAATTTAACTTTAATTTTTTTATAGTTATTTTAATATAGTGCATAAAAGTTCTTAAAGTTCATTAAAATTCTTTGGGCCCTGTCATATACTCGGAGCAATAAGGCGCAAGATGTGTTTGGTGCAATTTATTGCTATCTTCAGACCAGCGCAACCCTAATTTTCACGTTTTCCGCCATGTTGTTTAAATAATCAAATCCTTTTGCACCAATTTGTAGACTCATGGGTGTGCAGATCTATACAGGAGGTGTGTTAAGGCACATTGTTGGCACATTGTTAATTTGAAGAACTGAAATAGAGCACACCATTGAGCAACTATATTGGTCTTTATATGGTCTAAAGTTCAGTGCAGAGCGCGATAGTTGTGCACCTATGCAGGTCCAAATCCTTACACTTAGTATAACTAATTGACTACAGTTAATTATTATTGTCCATATATTAATTTGCTGGAAATTAGAACTGAATTTAAACAAAATTGGTTTTGAAAAAAATCTTTGCGCTTAACAAACAAAATTTATTTCTTATCTACGAAAGTAAAGGAGTAAAGTAAAGAGTAAAAGTAAACTAAAGAGAAAGTAAAGAGGCCGAATAGAGGAGGCTTGTTCTTTATCCTCACGCTGCAGATGGTCTGTTTAACTCATTAGTGAAGCGTTTAGTTTTTCCACTTACAAAGTCCGCCAGCAAATGCATCATGGCGCAACTGACTCTTAAAAGGAATGGACGATGAGACTCTGATTAGAATAATGCCTGTTACGCACAAAACACACCCATAACTCATTAAGAGAATAAGCACAACACTGACAGACCATGTGACAGGGCACAAAGCGTATTTTTCCGTCCTTAAAATAGCAAAGGTGCATTCAGACATGCCCTTAATGCTTTTGCAAAATGCACTTTAGACTTTGCACCTTTATCGTTAAAATAGAGCCCATAAGGTTCATTATAAGTTCTGAGTATTTCTACCTACTTAAATGGCCATAATGGAGAATTTTATGCGTGTGAGTATTACACATACCATCCTCTTTACTGTATATTATTATTTAAATCAACTTATGGAATTTCTACTTCAGTTTGGATTCATCATGTGATATAGGTACAAACATTTATTTATTTATTTATTTAGCAAGTATTTATTATACTATTATTATTTATTTTATTTTATTTCAAACGTTTAGATGTTGATAGTCTTTACCTATTATATACATTACATTTCAAACCATAAAACTTAATTTTTTTTATTATCAGTATTTATTTTTGAAAAATGCACCTGACTTTTTCTGTCTAGGAGAACATTAGATGACCTCAAATCTAAGCCACAAAAATTTAGATTTCATGTGAAAGTAAGAAGTGAAGATCCTTGATTATAAAAACACACACTGACCAAGAGAAAGTCAGAGAGAGAGAGAGAGAGAGAGAGAGAGAGAGAGAGAGAGAGAGAGAGAGAGAGAGAGAGAGAGAGAGAGAGAGAGAGAGAGAAAGAGAAAGAGAGATGATGAACAGATACGCACATGTGGTCCGGTGTTTCCTTGTTGACCAGGAGGTCCAGGCTCTCCTTGAGGACCCTGTTACAACATTTAACAGAAACAGTTGAGTGAACTACACTATTATCATTAGACTCCACTGCTTTATTTTACACAGATATGAAAAACAGCCCCGATACCTCAAACTCCAAAAATACTCTACACATTTAACAGCAGACATGTGCAAATTGCAAATCCATCTTTTTCCATTGGCCTTCCTTTCTGAATCACAAAGCCTACTGTAATAAAATCTCTTATAGCTGCTTTAAACCACTGGCAAAGATGAAGAGACATGGAGATGTGTAAAAGTTGAAAACACGCTGCATAATTGTAAGAAGGGCAGATGCAGTTTAAGTAAGACCTTCAGTAAAGGAAGAGCAGCTAAAATACATATACCAGTGGTGGTTTTGTTGTGGTGGATAATAGCTAATGAACTCACAGAGCAAACAAACTATGCCCAATCTATCTATCTTGCATATATATATCCATCAATCTACCCATCATTATCTACAGTATCTGTCCATGTATATTCCATCTATTTATACATCCATCTATCATTAATCTACCCATCTATCCAACCATCTACCCATCATTATCTATTTGTCCAAGTATATTCCATCCATATATACATATCTATCTATCTATCTATCTATCTATCTATCTATCTATCTATCTATCTATCTATCTATCTATCTATCTATCTATCTATCTATCTATCTATCTATCTATCTATCTATCTATCTATCTATCTATCTATCTATCTATCTATCTATTGAACCAACCATCTAGATCTAACTATCTACTCATTCATCCATCCATCCATCCATCCATCCATCCATCCATCCATCCATCCATCCATCCATCCATCCATCCATCTTTCTATCCATCAATCCATCCATCCATCCATCCATCCATCCATCCACTCATCATTATATATCTATCCATGTATATACCATCCATATATCTATCCATCCATCTATCATTAATTTACCCATCTATCCATCCATTATCTATATATCCATCCTTTATCCTTCCATCATCAATCTATCTGTCCATCTCTTTCCATACATCCATCCAACCATCCATCCATCCATCTGTCCAATATTTGTAACCATCCATTCGTCCGCCCGTCCGTCCATCCATCCATGGACCTCAGTTGTTTAACAAATGTGTGTGGGAAAATAGTCAAGCTGAAAACACTGAATCCCCAGATGAATCTTTCACTTCTTGCGCTGCATATTTTAGTGTCAGACTTCATGCTTTCTTCATTTCAGCACTTCCAGGTCAAAGATCAGCCTCCTGCTGCTCCAGTGACACTGCCATTAGCTCTGTCCTGACACTGCCATTAGGTCTCTCTGACAGCCTTCTTTAGGCTGACCTTTGCTCAGGACAACACATATGTTTCAGAGAGGTTAAAGTTTGTCAGCATGGGACAGTTAACCAGAGTCCTAAAACTCAGAAATGGCTCACTTTAGTGACACTCACACTATTGAACAGGAGGAGATCAAATACTTACCATGTTTCCTTTAGGGCCAGGTGGTCCATCCAAACCAGTCAGTCCCTGCATGTGTGAAAACACAAGTGTCTGGCTGTCAGTTTCATGATATTAGAATATTTGTGACTAAGAAAAAGTCTGGTAGTACATACACGCTGTCCAGCAGTACCAGGAGATCCTCTGGGGCCCAGCAGACCTCTTGGACCCTGATGATCATCAAAAACCACATGTTAGGAGGATTCAGTAGAACATTATAGTGAGTAAAAGTGGTCTTCAACCTTTTCCAGGCCAAACAATACATGTACAGTATGGACCCCCTAAAACTGCAAAGCATTATATTTTGAATAATAAATATATATAGACAAGAAAATCACATCATATAAATTGATAACAGGTACCTAAAATTGGACAAATACCAAATTAAACAAAAAATAAATTAATTAAATATTAATTAATTAAATAATAAAATAAAATAATATAATTTAAAGTATATAAGAAAATTATAAATTAATATAAAAATATATAAATTATATATTTATATATATATATATATATATATATATATATATATATATATATATATATATATATATATATATTTTTTTTTTTTTGTGAAATTAAAACTGAATAATGGACCAATGTTTTGTGCTTTTTGATTTGTTATTCTCAGCAAATTATGATTACATTACAAAATAATTACAACAATCATTACTGAGGAGTCATATGCTTGTGCTTTTTCAAGCGACGATGATAGTGAAACAAAGTGTTCACTGTATTTTGGATTAAATAATGCATCTCTGTTGAGTATTATTAAAAAATTAAGTTAAATCTCAAAATTTTGAAGAATAAAGAATGTTTAATAGATGATATCTCAGAGACTCCAAACATAAGTAATCATTTACAAGGAAAAACATATGCATTTCAGTTGAAATTAGTTGTATAATTCAACAAAAAATGTGATTTAGAATGATGATGTTATCAAAAATCTATTCGCCATCTCTCAAAATAGAACATGAGGTTAAAAAACATCCCTTTATACCTGAAAGGCCATGACGGCCCACTATAATCACTCTACCTCAGGAACGCCCTACCTCAAATACCAGTATTTTTTGGTTGTTGCTCATTTAGGTAATGGCTGTGTACAGGAAAGCAGCGCTGCAGTTTTCTATTTTCTCCCTCTCCCTCTTTCTTTCTCCGCTTGTCACGACACACTAATGGTCTCGCATAGTTCACTTGCTCTTTGACTAAATAGTCCATCAGCAGAGATCTAACAAACAACAGAATCAGCCCTGAAGATGTGGAATCTAAGTGAAGCGTAGACCCATGGACAAGCCTTTGTTTCTGCATTACATAGCTGGTTGGAAACATTTGTGTATTAAGTAATAAAAAACATATTTAGGATGTCCTTTCTTAAATCTAATGTGCTTTTCTGACTGTACGGTTATAATTATCCAAGTCAAAACTCAGTATGCTGATATTATTGAAGTTTTAACCTGTCTCGATCACAAATTAGGCATAGTTTAAAAAAAATAAATGTTATGCACTGTAGCTACAGGGAGCCAACTGTTTTTTTTATGAACTTTCACCCAAAAATGCAGCTAAAACTGCAATGTTTTGAAATACTGATTCAATTCAAAATAAATGTTGTGTATTTTAATTTGTCTTAAAATAGAATTTATTTAGTGATGACAGCTAAAAAAAAATAAATGGTACACTTCACACTAGTGAAACTTTTCGTTTAAAAGTGTTTTCGAATGAAAAGGCTCCTCATACTACCATTTTTTATCATTATCTTTTATGGGTTTTTCCCCTTTATTATAACAGAAGTGGAGATTTACAGACAAGTCCATCAACGTGAGCAACTTGACTATCCAGTGCTGGGTGAAAAGTAATATATTACAATTTTCGTGTATGTTATCTCTTTAAAAAAAGTACAAATAAAATAACATAGCACATATATATTCACATTGCACCCTTTAAAAGCAACTAACGCATTTATTTACTTTTTTTTAAAAGTGACTATAGATTGTAATATACTACTTGTTTCCCAACACTGGCATTAACCATAGGTTATTGGCGTCGACGAGACGGCCGTTTTTATTGTTTATGAAAAATGTCCTCCATCCACACTATAAGGCCAAAAACACCTCAAAAGCTCACTGTGCATAAGCTTATTTGTCTGTCTTCTATACTTGCAGTTCCACTTGTATAATGGTCATTTGCTACAGGCTTGATAAACAATGGAATTGTCCAAAACACCAATCAGAGAGCAGTTGTGGATACCTATACCTCCATTTTCAAAAAGTTTGCATTTCAGTTTGTCTACACTGAAACTGAACAACAGCGATCAGAACACTCCATTTTCACTGGTTAGAGATGCCGGAGTATACTGTGGACACCAGGTGCTACTGCAACAAAACTTGTGCTTTTTTAGATGAAAACACACTAGTGTTAACGGCACCTTAGTGATTTTCTCAATGTAGCTGAAACTCTAAATATTTTTAGAGCTACTTAGGCCATATTTGAATGTTTTGTCTAATTATTGGAGACGAAAAAAAAATAGTTGGACAGTTGCTTTCAACACTGGATCTTAGCAGTGCAGCAGATTAAGCGTGACTGGATTAAAAAAAACAAATACATGAAGAGTTCAGAGGCAAAAACAAATGAGATTTTCTTCTAAAATAAATTGTTTTCTCAGTCTTCTACGTTTATGTACAGTTATTTAATTTTAAAGGTGATAAAAAAAACTATTCTTTGTCATTAAAAGTAATACAATCTACCCCCAGAAAATTGCAGATAGCACTTAGAAGCTTTTGCATCTGAACCCTTCATATGCAAATGAGAACAGTTCTTGGTAATTTGTCTGTGAGGAATAATAAAATTACTGTAGAGTAAAATAGGTTGTAATGACATCATACATATGTTAATTAGTAGATGACATCATGCAGCAGTATTTAGTGACTTTTCATAAATGCTTTAGCTGCTCTGCATTAAAGTCTAAGTTGTGGAAAAGCAGCCTTTAGGTTACATTACTCCTGATTCAGAGGCGTTGCTAGACATAAAGCTCTATCATCAAAAGCATCATACTATTATTTAAACTTTAATATTTTGTGTGCAGGCATCAGTTTGTTTTCGGTTAAAATATATTGGTTTCACAAGAGCTGGTTAGGTTGTACATAGAAAATGACATCTTTATTCTGGGATTACCACTCCTTATAAATACACTTAAATAAAAAGTAAATTGTTTCTAAATGCTTTAACTGGCACACAGCTGATTTTTACTGGGGTATTTGACCCAGTAAATTGGGTCTAGCAACATCCAGGTCTGATTCCATTATTAAGAAACACTGAATCAACTTTATTTATTTATTTATTTATTTATTTATTTATTTATTTATTTATTTATGTTTGTTCCAGGCTATGTCTTTAAGAATTTGGTAATTTGTTCATTTCAGTTTAACACAGACTTCTTTACAAGCAAGTCACAACTCCTCTCTGAAAGTAGATTTTCAGAAAAATGTAATCTAGAAGACAATGATGTTCTCACTATATTGGATCCGACATCAATGTCGCACCAAACAAGTGTGAGTAACTATTTTTATAATATGTTCATGATTGCTTAATCTATTATAAAAGTAATTATGCTTTTATTTTAAAGACAAATCACAGAAGTGTTCATGAAAGAAGGGTAAAAGCTATCAAAAGCACATGGGAAGTTTACAGTATTCAACATTTGATGTCGATCAAACCTTTCATCAAAGTCGTCCAAAAAAGACTTTGACCTTTTGTAAATCTTGCACTGCACATTGTTGGGCAATGAGCTGTCCTTCCTAACACTGACACCTAATTGAATTTTGGTTTAAATGTTAAAATGTTAGCCAACCAAACTGTAGCTGTTTACTTTAGTTTAACATCTGCTGCACCTACGCATACAGTGTTCTGATTAGGCGTTGAAAGAAAGCAGAAGAAACCCTTTACTTTTTATTTATGGTTTGTTTTTTGACATAAAAAAAGTTTCAGTGTTTCAATTTACTGGGAAACACAAGAAGGTGTAAATGGAGATGCTTACACTTTCTCCCGGCATTCCTCTCTGTCCAATCTCACCATCCTCACCCTGCAGACAAAAACACAAACACATTTGTCAACACAATACAGCTCAGAATAAAGAAAAACTAGCATGCACTGTAAAATATCCATAAATTAGCAGTTTTCCACATTTTCTGTCTGTATTTTAAAATTTTCACCCATTTATTTATGAATTTGTGAACTTTTAACCTTGTAAAGTTAAAAAAACTGACTTTTATAAACATTTTTAATAATTAAGATGAATATTTGAAACTACATTATTTAAATTTTTAGACGAGTCTTCACTGAGGTCCAGCTTTCAGCCCATGGCGCCTAGACTGCAGCTCTGCACAAGACGTTTGTCCAAAGAAGAAATGGTCGTGCCCAACTGAGACTGGTTTCTCTCAAGGTTTTTTAATTTTTCACTTTCGGCAATTGGTAAATTTTTTTTCCTTGCCGCTGTCGCAAGTGGCTTGCATGGTTCGGGATCTCTAGAGCTGTGCATCGATGGATTACTCTTCAATGTTTGGACTCTCAGTGATTATTAAACCGCACTAAACTGAACATAAACACTGAAAACTGAACTACACTGCTTCAATTTACTATTATCTTCTATGTGAAGCTGCTTTGACACAATCTACATTGTAAAATCACTATACAAATAAAGGTAAATTAAATTGAACTGAAGTTTAAAGTGATATATTGTCTGGGTTGGTGTTACATATTAGGGTACAAAAACTTTATAATAAACTGCCAGTACATTTTATTTTATTTTACAGATTTTTTTTGCTCTATACATTATTGCTTATATACATTATATTATTTCAAACTACTAAAATGTCAATAAAAGCCACTTTGTTAAACTATAGGGTTAAATTTTCAACATCAAAAGTCGACAGAGAAGATCAAGCTCCAACTGTACAACCATAAATTAAACAGAAACCCTTGTGAATCATAAAATATGGAAACTGTTACTTAACAAATTTGTTTTACAGTGTGTGTAAGTTGGACAAACGCACCCTCGGTCCGTCCTCTCCTGGAGAGCCTGGAAGGCCGATGGGACCTTGCTCGCCCTGCAAGAAAAAAGCGAAACAGATGAAATGACAGAGGATGCAAAAAAAAAAAAAAAAAAAAAGAGTAACTGTATTATTACCGTCCCTGCTTTTGGCTCCATGTATTGTTAGGGCCCATGGCCACTATTTATAAGCCTGCATCCCTATAAGAAGAGGCTATAACACAGCGGGGCCTGTAATTACGCAGGGCAGGATTAGGAAGACAGCGACTCTGGCTGGAAATATACACAGTTGCCTGTGATCTGCGGGGCTCTTTCACTACAGCAGCCTAGGCCAAGCTAGCCACAATCCGCTAGGCCTCACGAGGGCAGCTTTGGTTTGCCAAACAACCCCCGCTTGAAGCTATAATGAGGCCGACTTCTGCCACTGGGACTGTCAGCACTCAACGTTAACGTACGGCGACACTTGTAAAAATGTACAAGTCTTGGTTTTGGCAGGATCCGAGAAGAAACTATTCAAATAGAGTTAACAAAATACAGTAGATTTCGGTATGAAAACAAGCACAGGGGGGTAAAACCAAACCAGGCAGGAATTGTTCTCATTATTATAAAGACAAGCTGTAAGTTTGATAATTGAGTATTAAAGTGACATTTGTCACAAGGGTGGTGGTCAGGCTTGTGTTTTGCTGTCTGGAATAAATCACTTTCATTTACAGCAGGCTGATAATAAAGTTACGGAGCGTTGCACTTACTCTGTGTCCTTTTTCACCAGGTAGACCAGGAAGGCCATCAAATCCTCGGTCGCCCTGTTAAATGAGAATAAAGGAGTGTTGAATTTAATGTAAAAGTGAATAATTGTTATTGGTATTGTTGTTATTATTATTATTTCAATAAATGCTAAGTATTTATGTTCTGTATTCTTTCTAAAAACTAGAGTTTTGGATTTAAAAAATATAATAATAAATAAATAAATAAATAAATAAACAAATAAATAAATAAATAAATAATAATAATCTTGGAAATATCTTATACTTTATAATAAATAAAATAATCTATAATCTTAAATCTCAATTGTGAAACACTAAACTTCCAAAATAAAATTTGTAACTACAAATATTAGAACAAATGTACACATTATGCTAAATTTATATTTTAATGTAGAAATTATAATTAATTTATATAAATTAAATGCAATGTTTAATATTTACCATAATATAATTGTAAAATAAAGTTATAGTAAAATTATTATTAAAATGTTGAAAGAATCAGCAAAATTAATGTGGATTTCAAAATATATTGAATGGGAATAAGTGATGTGTATTTATATAGCGCATTTATCGTGTATGGCCATGCACCCAAAGCACTTCACAATCATGAGAGGGGGGTCTCCCACTCCTCCACCAGTGTGTAGCCTCTACTTGGATGATGCAACGGCAGCCACAGGACAAAGGCGCCATGAAAGCACCATTGGGTTTTTAATGACCACAGAGAGTCATAAAGCATATTGCATTAAACACATATTAATCAGATTTTAGAAATTATCTTTTAATGTAATTTAAACCTCTTTAATATAGTTGTCCCATAATTTCAGAATGATGAAAAAATTACTTAGAAATAAATATGCTACATTAATGGCACTTTTATTTATTACAAAAAATTAACTTATTGTGGTATATTATTGCTTTAATCAGAATGCCAGATTTTTTTTCCTGAACTGCAAATAATCAGATTCAATCCTTTAAAAACAGCATCATAACAACTTTATATAAACTTCTTTAAGTTTTAGTTTAAGTTTTACTACTCGAAAGTAATTATTTAAAGAAATAATGCAGCAATAATAATCCTCTTCCTAAAAAAAAAACACAGATACAAAAAACAAAAAAATGTAACTTTTTGCTTCCCTCTTCTAAATTAAATGAGAAATTTTAGACCTAAACCGCAAACTATCAGACATATCTTTTTCTTTATAAATAACTCATACCAATTCCATAACATTAATAATAACAACAACAAGCAAGCTTTAAGTCAATTAATGAAGACATTATGATAAGTAAGCTGTAAAAAAATATGCTGCATTATTAGAAATGCAACAAATCAGTTTAAATCAGATTTTAATACTTTATCAAAATTACATATCATCCTAATGTTAATAACAGTATATGACACACATACTGTAACAGTCACACCTCAGATTCCCAACACCTCGGGGGTTGTTTGAAAAACAAATTCAAGTGTAAACGATGTAAAAGTGTACATTTTGCACCAGACATGATTTTACCTTGGCTCCCGATTCTCCAGGAATTCCTCTGGCTCCATCTGCTCCATTTCGGCCCTATAAAACACAGTCGTATCATAAGCCTAATGCTATGTGCTAAAAGCAGGTTATAATGTGCATAACATGTGTTTTAGAATCAAAGCGAGACAGAAGAAGACATGAAGCGAATGAGAAAAACCCAAAGACGGCGCTGTGTTGAGTCTACAGCATTGACTTACCGCGGCAATTTGACTCATTTATTACAAAACTGTGAATAAACTGTGTCAACGGAGAATCTGAGACACGTTTGGCACTAAAGCTGGCTGGTCGAGCAGACATCTGTCATTCTGTAAAGCTCACACAGGTAAATTAAGGTCAAAGCTAATAGACGCAGACTGTTTGAAGGAAAAATCGGGTGCGCGGTTGGAGAGTTAACAGGCCACTTGCATGTAGCCTTGCAGTATTTCAGCAGTAGTGTTGCAGATGTATTATGTACTGTGCATGACATCTCATCAAAAAAAAGTGAGGCTAAAGGACAGCTAGAGCAGATTTTTCCATTCTTACCCTCTTGCCAGGTTTTCCAGGTGAACCAGTTGGGCCTTGAAGTCCTCTTGGTCCCTTAAGAAAACACATAACAGCATCTTTAGTAAAGCGGTCTGCAGCTAAAGGACAAGTAGAATACATCGTTGGCCATGTTTAAAAAGTAATAATATTTTTGTTTTACAACACAAGTTCCAAGTTCTATGAGGTTGTTATAGAATAAAGCCTGACGTAAAGAAAAATATGTTAATCTGCGAGAACAACTGTCCTGGATGTACTTTATCCCACCTTTTACGCGGCTATTTTGCCAAAAAATATTGTTCTGGGCCATAATAGTTTATTAATCCTTTAATTAAACGCAAATGCTGACAGAAACTAAAATAGCTGATGGAGCATACAATAACCTGAGCATTATTCAGTGACAAGATGGTGCCAAACAGTTAAAAACGTAAAGCTGATTAAACTGGCTGAATGAAGCATATACTAACCTATACTAAGAAATACATATGAATGTGGATGATAGTATATGGATTTGAACACATTTACTGATGGTCAAGGTGATTTATGAGCCTGTGTTATTTAGCCATTGTTGTCTCGAAATAAAATACCTTGGAATGTCACGACTGTCCGATCAGAATCGAGGATTCCAGACAGTCGTGTAATAAGTAAATGATAATGTACATTTAGGCGATTCACTGATGGTCAAGGGGATTTATGAGCCTGTGTTATTCAGCAATTGTTATCTCAAAATAACATACCTTGGAAAATCACGACTGTCCAATCAGAATCGAGTATTCCAGACAGTCTTGTAATAAGTAAAGGATAATGTACATTTAGGTGATTCACTGATGGTCAAGGTGATTTTTAAGCCTGTGTTATTCAGCGATTGTTATCTCGAAATAACATACCTTGGAATGTCACAACTGTCTGTTTAAAATCGAGTATTCCAGACAGTCGTGTAATAAGTAAAGGATAACATTTAGGCGGTAGTTTTACTAATGCTACTAAACCTATCTGCCTGTATTCTGTAAAAACAACTGCCTAGATGTACATTATCCCACTTGCCACAAAACTAAACAATTACATTTAAAACATTTGTCTAATAATTGATTGGTGCTTTAACAGAGTATAGATGACAGAAACAAAAATGGCTGAATCCAGA
Source organism: Danio rerio (assembly GCF_052040795.2). NCBI lineage: Eukaryota > Metazoa > Chordata > Actinopteri > Cypriniformes > Danionidae > Danio > Danio rerio. Next base: position 18,116,228 of record NC_141022.1, read on the forward strand.
CTACATTAATCTACTTGTATTATTAATATTCCGTCACAAGATAGAGCCAAAAAGTCAAAAACAGTGGTGTGAAAGAGAAGCATATAAATATAGATATGAATGTATTCACTAATGCTGAGATGAATCAAAGAACCCATATGCGCCTTTAATAATATGCTACGGAAACACGGTAGAGAGTTTTTTATTTTTTGTAGATTCTAAAAGTTCTGTGTCCATTCATGTATGGTTTCAAGAAATCTCTGATACCACTGTTTTAAAATAAAATAATGTAGTGAGCATTAGTATGAAGTTCATTGTCTTCAGTACAGACAAGATGATAAACACAAGCAGATGATGGCAAATGTATACTTTATCTAAAAATGTATGACAAATTAAATTGTTGTCTTCGCTGTTCATCTGGTTGACAGCATTACCAAGTTTTGCTGTAATAGTGCTTTAATCTGCCAATGTTGCTGTTAGTAGTTATGTGTGAGGCACTTTTTTTTATGCGGTAAGGTGACATTGTTTCCAAAAAGTTGTATTTTGCCAATCCACACAGTTATGTGAGGGCGGTGTTTTGAGATTTTACAACAACAACAATGTTGGATGAAAGGCTGAAACAATATAAAAATTTTGACCTAAATCTGTTGTTGTGCGTACAGGGGGCTTACATTCAGAAATCGATACCTGGGAATAAAATGCAATGGAATGTCTCATCTGACTAATGAGATTCAAATATCTCAGAGCCGAGTGATAATTCTTTTACTTAATTGACCAAAGTACAAAGAAAAAACTCCAGTGTTTTCACTGACAAGCTTAAATGTATTTTTTTAATAGTACCAACACATTCCAAAAACATTGGGATGGAGGAACAATAAAAACTGAAAAATGTGGGGTATTTCCAGGCAAACTGGTGATACATGAGGCTTTGTGTTTTAGTATAAAAATGAGCATCTCTGTTTTTACAAGTACTGCTTGACTCTTTACTTCGTGCAAAAGGTCTGGAGAAAAAAAAAGAGAAGAGATAATCTCAGATAGTCAAATTGACAGTGTTATTGTGTCAGATGAGTCCACATGGGGAAAACAGCAATTGAGTTCTCAAACTCAAAGACCAAAGGGAACGTTCAGACGTTCTTGAGCGACAGATAGAAAAGCAAATGTCTGTCATGGTAATGAGAATAAGAATCTCATTTTCATTAGATTAAGATTCATTCTGCATGTGCTGCAACAGAATGGTTACACTAGCTGGATTACTTTCACTGTGTTAATGCACAATTTGAAGTATCGCATGAGAAATAAGCCAACAAAAAAAATAAATAAATACGTTTTTTGATTGCTTGAGATGATTTTGGAATTGAGTAAAAAAAAAAGGTTAATGCAAATAATGGGTGATGGAAACACATTTGCTGAATAAACTCTAATCAAAGTCATACGACAACTCCATTGACTCTAATAGAATGTTTTTTCAACAGCAATGGCGGCTTATGGAGTCTCTTACTAGTTCCCTGAAGTTAGCACATACAGCCGAGTTACAGCTGAATATGGCTAGTTTTGCACTTCTGAAAGGTTCTAAAATTCCTAAAACTAAAGCTGCGTCCAAAATGGCACACTATACACTATGCACCCATGCATTATGTTCTTATGCACTTACACACTCAACAGGATAGTATATGTATGTAGTGGCGTCCCAAATGGCACACTACTGTTTTTTTACTAAGCGGAAATTCAAACCGTTTCCCTAATGACGTTTGCCAAATCAGTGAAATAAACGACTGAATTATCAAATAATACCTGCCTTGAGTATTACCGCATTCACCCTCGGGAGGCGCTATAATAACTCTCGTAGGAGAATTTTCTTTTAACCATCCAAAATAAATAAAGTTATCCAACATGTGCGTCCGATAGCTCCGCCCCTTCCGCTACGAGGGGCAAACCTGCGGTTGTTGAGTGCGTGAAGTGTCCATCATTCCACACTTCATTTTACAGGCTGAACAACTGCATAATCTGGGTAATTAAAGTGCATTTATTACTTTTAGAGTTTTCAGTGTGAACGCACTACTTACACTATTTATACTTCAAAATGGCGTAGAATAGTGCATAAGTATGCGATTTGGGACGCCGCTTAAGAATGTGCATGTATTTAACGTAAACTAACATTATTTGAATTAACCGCAAAGCACTTGAACTACTTGACTATCCATGAATCATGTGACGATCAAACATTTTAACGAATCAAACATTCGTAACTCTCCCTATGCTCTGACTCTGATCTAGTGAACAGTATATTCATGTAACCAATCAGCTGTCTGCGTTATGATTGCCTTGTTTACTGTTAGTTACGAGGTTACCAATACTACAGTCAGCTGCTTTAACAACTTGATGAAAACACATCTCATTCTGAAAAGATTTGCTTCATGTTAGAATGGAAACATGGCTACAGACAAAAATGAGCTTTAACTAGCCTCCAGTCTAGATCTGTCTCTTATTGCAAAATGCATGGCTCATCATAATAAAAGAAAACCGGACAAAGATCATCACTGAGTGTTAAGCAGCTAAAGGCTTGTATAATGTCAGATTGGGCAAACATTTTGCATGCAAAACTTTGCTGATTAATCTCAGAGAATTCCACACAATTAACAATTAAACACTGTATGACTTTACAAAGGAAATTTAATGTAAAACTTTGTACATCTCCCAAATTTGTTATATGGTATGGCACCCATCGAAATAAACAGAATCAATACATTTTTTTGTACTTTTGTCAATTAGATAAAAGCTAAAGAGAAATAACAAGTAACAAATCCTTGGTTTTTAATAGTATTATCTTTTACAAAAACTTTCCAAACTTCACAAAAATAAACACTTTCCCCCCTCTTCATCATTAACTAAGACTCGCTCCAGAGCAGAAGTACTGTTTTTTTTTACATTACAGCAGACAAGTGTTTATACCTCCTGCATATTTTGCGTTCAACTGGATATACGCTATACCATGAAAAGCAACATACTAATTGTTTTGACAGCATTAAAGTTTATTGCGGCTGCACCTGTGAGCGCAGAAGCAAAGCAAATCTCTCATGCAACACACTAATCTGTTCATTTACCCGCAGCAAATTATAACAGGATTTCAATGAAGCACTTTCATTTATCTGAATTTAAAAGCAGGTAAAAATGAGAGAGTTAAAGGAAAACATTGTCAGGCAGTAATAAGCATTAAGCACTTTCCACAAGTACAGCGTGTCTTCTTAGTAAACTTTACATTTTGCAATATAAAAAAAAACATTGGTGGAATGGTGGATAAAATTGAATTAACTGTATAGAATGTCATTTAAATTTTCAAACCTTGTATTAATAAATCTAAATTAGAACTGTACACAATCCAGCCTGATCTCACAAAGAAAAGTAAGTATTTTACGTTTTGTCAGTGTAGTGGCTATTTTGTACGTATTCATATGAGTTCAGTCTTACGAAAAATGTATGATTTTAAAAAGGAGGCATAGCACCCAACCCCACCCCGAACCCCAACCGTCATAGGGTGATAAGCAAACTGTACTAAATTGTAGGAATTACAATTTACAAATCTTACGAATTAGCCACTAAATCAAAAAGTTATGAATTGCCGTGAAATTGCGTTGCTCAATCACATGACCATGTGGCCTACTGTCCATGAATATATTTTTTTTGTTCAGTTTTTTTGATGTTTCTACGTTTTACCGCACAACAATTTTATGTACTATACTGTAAGAAAAATCTATAATTTAACGGTTTATTTCCGGTAGCTGGGGTGCCGGAAAAAAAATATAAAATAACGGAAATATTTACAGAAATATACTGTAAAATAATAGATGTTAAATTACAGAAATTTCCTTCACAGAATTGTCAATTTCTGTAATTCAACAGCTGTTATTTTACGGTAAACTTCTGTAATTTAACAGCCTTTATTTTACACTTTTTTTCGGCACCCCAGCAGTCAGAAAAAAAAACTGTAAAATTACAGATTTTTTTTTTACAGTGTACTATACCTGTCAGCCCTCCCATTTTTATCAGGATTTTTCCGTATTTTACAGTTTTATCCCACTATCATCCTGTAAAGATATATTCCCGTATTTCTCCTGTATTTTCAATCTTTCTAAGAAGGGTGGCAATAAACATTAAAGAGCCGATCCTCTATGTATGCAAACCCATACCGGCGAACCACCAAGGGATGCTCTTAAATGTGAATCTGTTCTGTGTCATAAAATAAATATAAAAACAGAGGTATTCCCTTTCTTTCCATTACAGATGTCGTCGCCCCTTCTATGCAATCCTCAAAACAGTCAAGTAGCAGTGCGCCACTGTCAGCTGATGTGCTCCATAGTGATAAATAGATACTGTTTCCCAAACGGAGTCTGTACACACGATTTGAAGTGGAGCAAAAGTCTGGGTTTTGGGTGCGTATTTAAACAGACATACAGAACATAAATAAAAATATTAGTAACATCTAAAGATGCATAAAAAGCATAAAAAGATAGGAAAGCAATTGAATGCTTTCATTATAATGTTAGATGTGTGCCTTTTTTAAGTGACAGCTCTGTTAATTTATGTAATCAAATAAAAGATCTAAAAAAGAGATTCGCTTTCGTTGCTCTTTAATCAGAATGTTTTACAGTTAAAAAAGTATTAAAGAGATTTGATTAATTATCTGATAATAATAATAATAATAATAATAATAATAATAATAATAATAATAATAATGATAATGATAATAATAATAATAATAATAATAATAATAATAATAATAAAACAATACTGACAGTTTAGCTGTTTATTTACAATGAAAGATCTCCAGATAAACTCATTTAGTAATTTGGGGAATTGGGAAGGGGTGGGGGGAAGGGTATATGCCTTATTTTCACATCCCAATGTTGACAAGTATGTTTACTATATTTGTAGCCACATGTGACGATCATGGTGGTTTCTTTAATTAACAAGTGTTTTTACAGTTTATAACAAAAAAAAAAAAAAGGAAAAGCACCATCATATTATGTACACAGAGAAAATGACTTCATGACAACCCATCAAAATAAAAGTTTGGTTTTACTTGAAGTGACTGCAAAACAAACACTAGAATAAAAACCCAACAGCATATTACGTCTGAACAGCGTTATAAATTAAGATTACAACAATTAAATCTATTAAAGAAGATGTAAAAGCAAAGAAAAACATAGTCACCTGTGGGCCAGAATCTCCGCTTTCCCCTTTAGCACCAGGTGCACCAGGACCACCCTGAAATACACACACACACACACACACACACACACACACACACTGGTTTTAAGTCTCACACACTTTTCCAAACACACTAGTTACCCAAACACATCCTGCCACCATGGCTTCTGAAGCATTATTGATTTTGTGGAAAAGAATGAGAGAAATTTGAGTGGTATTCCGAGCCTCACTCCTCTCACAGAAACAAAAAAAAAAAAAGACAAAAGGTATTTTGAGAGGAAGATGAAAATAAACATCAGACAGCTTGAAAGGACTTCAGCACCAAAGAGCCATAAACCACCAAACCATAAATCAGAGCGAGATGAAGGTAACACATGTTCCTATCAGCATTTGTGTGACAATCTGAACAGTTGGGTTTAAAAGAAAGATACAGGAAAGGAAAAGGGGCAGCAATGAAAGTAAAGCTTGGCATGCATGCGACATGTATTTTTGAGCGGCAGACGGCTCATCTGTGTTTCTCCTTAAAATTAAATTAAATTAAATTAAATTAAATTAAATTAAATTAAATTAAATTAAATTAAATTAAATTAAATTAAATTAAATTAAATTAAATTAAATTAAATTAAATTAAATTAAATTAAATTAAACAACTTCATTTGTGTTTATGTATTTAATATTTTTTCATATATATATTTAAGTTCATAAAATAGTTTTCTTTATTGTTTATGTAATATTTGTTGGAATTAATTTAAGTTGGAAATGAACACATTTAGTCAGTTGTAATCAAATGTACAATTGTTTTTAAATCAAACATCAGCTATTCAGGTTATTTATTTATTGTTTTCATATAAATAAATATAAGTAGCATAACACAAATCACTTTTTTGTGTTGCAGTAAATTTATAATAGATATTTGTGTAAACAAAATGTGTAAAATATAAAAAAAATATAAACAAAATAACAAATTTGACTCAATTTTACAACTGATATTTTTATCCATTTCTCAGTGAATATAGGTCATATATTTTGGAGAATTGAACAAAACAGATTTATTAAACATATATACATATGTTTAATAAATCGGTTTTGTTATTATTTTTTAAAATTATTATTATGATGTTAGATGACTAAAATATATTTTTAATCTCTCTCTCTCTCTCTCTCTCTCTCTCTCTCTCTCTCTCTCTCTCTCTCTCTCTCTCTCTCTCTCTCTCTATATATATATATATATATATATATATATATATATATATATATATATATATATATATATATATATATATATATTTCAACTAAATTCTAAATATTCTTTTATTCTAAATATTCTTATATTATTATATGATATCTTACCTTTTTATTTAATATTTTCCTCTACAAACATACAAATTTGGGCTATAAATTTTTGGGCTGTTATCATTATTATTTTGCTAGATTAGTTCCAGATTTGACTTCAGTACTGATTAATCTAATGTATACGCACAAAAATAATATTGTAAAGCATCCTATAGAAAATATTATTATAAATTTTGGGTCATTGTTTGATGATGGCGATTAAAACATGCGAGTGTTGGATGTTATTCTAAGACAACAGATTGACAGTATAAAGTTCCACTACCACATCACAGACAATATTGTAACACATACTTCAATCTCAGTAGTCATTTAATTTGTAACACATACTTATCTGCTGTCATTTTTTTCCAGTAAGATCATCATATGCTTTATTACGTTTTTTTTTTTTCACTTTAAAATAAGTGATGATCAATAAAGGCTTTTGTTGTGCTCTTCTGACACACTTTGCCTAAATTACACTTGTCATTCTATATACTGCCTAGGAAATGAATGCAAAATATTTGCATTATTATAAAAAAACTGATACAGTATTTCAAACTTTGCCTGAAACCATCAGGCATTCTGTACATTTCCTAGCCATTCTATACAATACAGGGATTTCAAACATTGCCAGTAACATATGTTTATATATACAATTATATATGCTTTTTTTTTTTTTTTTTTTGCATATACATTAGATTAGTCAGTTCTGGAGCTTATCTAACAAAATAACATAATGATAATGAAAATTAGTACACCCAAATTTAAATTTGATAAAAATACTTTAAATACAAATTAAAAAAAGAGAAAAAAAATCAGGAGAAGCAAAAAAAGAGAAACATTGTTGAAATTTTGTAGTTTGTAATTTAAATTTTTTTTTTTTTTTTGCAATATTTTGCTTGATTTTAATTGTATTGTCTTTCAATTTCCAAACATGTTTGGTGACTAAAATATTATTTTAATTATTTTTAAGTTTTGTTTAAATGCACCAAAATACATTGCTTATATTTACTGAGAAATAGATAAAAATAATCATTTTCAAAATGGGGTATACTTAATTATGCTGAGCACTGTATACATATACAGTATAAAATTCAAGTTTTCATTTATTGCATGTATCGCTTTCTTAAATTAGTTACTGAACAATTTTAGTGTTGGATTATATGACACAGATTCTCACCACAGGGCCGGAGCGTCCTGTCAATCCCATTGGACCTGGAGGTCCCCTCATAGTCAACTACAGGAAAAAAAACAACAAAAATGACTCCAAACCTGCCATTAACTGCAGCAGAGCACATAAGCTATGTTACTTGCAGTGGATACATTTCCATGTACCATACAGTGTTATGAGAACTATAAACCTGTCTTGGTTTTAACAGTGCCTTTAAACTTCCTTGTACCCATTCAAGCAAAACAAAAATCAAGAGCAAGGATACAGACCCGCGCCTGGGCGAGGATGGCTTGGGCCTGAGCTTCTTGTGCCGACACCACCGGGCCTTTTGAAGATTCTCCACCGGCGCGGAACTGTCAGAGAAACGTTCACAAACACAGAAATCACAGGTTTATTTCAGTACTTTTACTGCACACTGGAATTTAGAACTTTAGCCGCTGCAATACAAAGCGGCCTCGTCTTGTCATTATGGGTTTGCATCTGGGCTGCAAAGTGCCAGTTTGCCTAAAGTTACTGTAGACTGTTGGGTGTAGCGTGAGGGCATTGGGTTTACCGGGTGGGGTTCTGCACAGCTGTAACAATTCATAACCCACTTGGACGTTTACAATAATAATAATTCATCTCATTTATATAGCACTCAGCGGTCAAAGCACTAGATTTGAAGGGCGAAATCTCCTTGGGCACTACCAGTGTGCAGCATTCACCTGGATGTCTTGCCATATGTACTGCACACCAGCTTATTGGAGAAGAGGAGTAAATATGGGATTGTAAGGAGGTCATAATGCTGGACTACACCCATACTTTTTTAAAGGACATCCTGTGATTTTTTTTTTTTTTATGACCACAGAGAGACATGACCTTGGTTTAGCTCCAACAAACCTGGCTGGGAGTTTCTGAATATGCCTAGTAAAGAGGGTCAAACACCAGATGCTGCACTGTCTTAAGTTATCCCTCACTGGACATTCTCTTTATTTGATGTAAAACTATGAAGTATATGATGTATACCCACTGTGGATTCATGTATAATCATGGAAAATAAGTTGCAAAAAGCTCTATTAGGTGTCCTAAACTACTATGTACTTACATTAAAATATAAATACAATGTACTTAATGTGTTCATAAGGTATGTCAGAACACTTCTGGTGCTATTGAGGTGGTATATGGGTTGGGTTTGAAGGTATGGGTAGGCTTAATTGTGGTTTAAGGTGTAAGAGATATTCAACAGTGTTATAAACAACAAGACAAGGGTGAGTAAATGATGACAGATTTTATTTTATTTTATTTTTATTTTTTTGTGGGTGGTGAACTATCCCTTTAATACTCCTGTGTGAGTTTTGTTTGTTTGTTCGTTTTAATATGATCACTATTATGAAAGAATTGCTTTAATGTTCCATGGCAATGTATCAAGTTTATCATGTAACACATTGAGCCCAGATGATTTATGCCTTCATTTCTTTCCCCCTTTTTTCATGCAAATACTGAGAAACATCCTAATTACATTGTAAAATATCTGTATAATTCCATTTTTTTAAAATATGTGTTATTATGTGTAAAAACAAGAGTTTCGTCATTTAAACACCCTAATAATATCATTTGATCAATGATGGGTTATGGGCGCCACCATGTTAGTCTGAGCTGCAGTGGAGAGATCAAAGCTGCTACATACATGTATCAATATATCAACTTCTGAATTACTTAAATGCAATTAGTTGTTTCACTGGGAGAAGAACAGTATATATATATATATATATATATATATATATATATATATATATATATATATATATATATATATATATATATATATATATAAACTTCACTGTATTTATGTATGATTTTCTTTTTTATTTCTTTTTAACATTTATAGTGATAGTACATAAAATATAATTCCAAATAAGACTCTTAATAATATACAAATAGCACAGGAGTGATTTATCATAATTGTAGGACTCTTATTTTTACATAATGCTACGTATTTTACATGAAATTATAAATGACGTATTTTTCATCATGACTTGTCAGACTTTTTGGACATTTCTGTGAAATTTCTGATTCCAGAGGACATGGTTTTCAGTGACAAAATGTGCCCATGTTTTTAAAAATGTATTTATAAATGCCTTTATGATTTCCTTTTTTAATTCATAAGAGCTGTAATTTATTGAACTGTTTAAGACAGTCACACCATACACTGTAAAAATGCTGGGTGATGCAGTTTATTCATGTTGTCCAAACACAAATCGATTAAATTAACTTAAGTGCTTTTACAAATTTAAGTAGACTGATCATAAACCATTTGAGTTGTCCCCATAAAACCCTCAATAAGTGTGTTGATTCAGCTCAGTTTAAATAAGTAGTTGCAACAAGCAACAACAATACTTATTTTAGTGCAGGGCAGTTTTGAGATTTTAACGATTTTGAGATTGAGGTTTTGAGATTTCAAAAAAGAAAAAAGAAAAGTAGAAAATGAAATGTCCATGGAAGACAAGTCAATATTCAATATAACAATTTGCTGCATTTAAAATGATGACAATACTAATTATATTCATTTTTGTTATCTGTGACAATAAAAAAAGCTACGTCACGCTAACAAGCCATGCATTTTATAAACCAGAATCATTATGTTTTTGTTTGTATTTGTATTTATTTAAATGTCTGAAACTTAAAATAAAAATTATTTGCATAATATATGGCAGGCATATAGTGTGTGCGTATTATTGCACATGTCTTTCTCTCGCTCGGTGTCAGATATTGTGAGAAAACCAGTGTGATTGTACACTCCATGGACTAACAAAGATGTTCACTCCAGTTATCTAAAATATCCTCAAGGTACAGGATTAGACACACTTGGTTCAAACAGTTTAAATGTCTCATCCACAGGATGTAGTTCATTGACAGTACAGTCCTCATCACTATACTGGAGCACTAGGACCCACACAGAATAGTGAGTACCCCCTGCTGATCTCACTTTCACTGTAAACAGCAGCCTGCTTTACTTAATATATCTTTCATCTAGCTACTGACCCTTCAGTAGATTCTTAACCTAGTTGATGTGTGGTGAAGTGGCTGTTTGAAGCTGATCTGAGATAAATTTGGTAGTTTGTCTAAGATTAGGGGGTGGACAATGTTGTGGTTAATCTGAATAATTGAAAATGTAGGGGTTGGATGAGCTTACCGGCAACATGAGGATGGTGCCAGAAGGCCCGGGAGCTCCATCACCGCCTGGCAAACCTGGACGACCAGGAGGACCCTGAAGGAAGAGAGAGAGAGAGAGAGAAAGCAGAGGGGGAGAGAGGGGGAAATGAGGCATAGAGTGTGTGGGAAACAAATGTGTAAATGGCTAAAGAAAAAAAACTATAGGCATGGAAAGAGCATCAGAGATTGTTTCTCTGTAGTTTGAAATACCAATCCAATGAAAATACTGCAGCGTGTATTTAAAGGATCACTGTATTTTGAAAGTTGCCTTTAAAAAATAAAAAACAAAAATCAAAGGGGGGCTAATAATTCTGACTTCAACCGTATAACTGAAATATAAATTAAATACTTTTATTACTTTTTTAAGTTACATATTTGCTGTTTTGTGGCAAATACTTAACTGTACCCAGTTACAATTATCAGAACATTTTTAATAACAAACAAATGTATAATGTAAATAGCCTTCTATTGAAAATTTATTGCGACATCAATTACTAGCAAAAACATAAAAATCAGTAAAAGAAATTGCTGCAAAATTTTAATATTGCCTTGATATTGTAATAATAATAAGTAAGGATTTAGGGTGCATTTAATTAACAATTATCAGAGTTGGGTGTAACGCATTCCACATTAACGCATTACTGTATTTTTTTATTTCGTTTTTTGGGAACAGAGTAATGTAAAGAATTATATTTTAAATTTGTGTAATTTTATTACAGTTACTAAATCAATGTAACTGTGTTACTTATGTTACGATTATAGATTTTAAAAAGAAAAAATGCTTCTTTTAAATCACACTGCAGCATACAGTTTGACTTTTGAATAGCTGAGGAACGCAAGATGAAATAGCTGCTATAGGTTGAGATAGGTTGCTTCTTCAAATGGAAATAAAGACATTTCTTTTATTTCATTGAGTGTAAAAACAAACATATTGCTGTAAAATTCAGTCTATGTTCAGTTTCTTAAGAACTTTCGTCTGCTTTTATCTTGACCAGAAACTTGTTCAACCACTTCAACAGAAAGCATTTTGACAATACTTGCTACTAAAGAGGACAATGGCGTCCAAAAACATGGTGGCCCAACTCGGCTTAAACAAACTAAATTGGATTTTTGTCCAGGATTGCGAGTGAAGTTTTTATGGGGCCATTCACATATCCCGCCTTTTATCACATCAAAATACACTCCCATATTGGGGTCATATTGTGTGCGCTCACAAATTCCAGGCGCACCTAGTTGAAAACTGTGAATGCGAGACAAGAACTGCAATCAGCTTTAGCTTTGTTTGGAATATACACATTTCAGTAGACTAACTATCTCAGACAAACACAGAACACCCAAACACTGCAGTGCTTTTTCATACTATGGATATCAATGGTTACAGATATCCAGTTTTGTTCTGAATGTCTTCTTTTGTGTTATAAAACAAGACAAACAGATTTGGAACAAGTGAATGATGAGAGAATTTTGTGGACTCTTTAAGTCTTTTGAATATGTCAAGCTGCTGTGATCAACCCACTGTAATGTTTTCAGAGAATATTAATTCACTGCAAGAACTGCAGTTTATTTCTGTTGCTATAGGTATATTTTATATGATTTAAAAGTAACTTCAAAGTAAAGTAATTAGTAATCTGATTACTTTTTACATGAAGTAATTAGTAATGCAATTGGATTACAATATTCCAATTGTAGTCAGTAATTTGTAATCTATTACTTTTTAAAAGTAACTTACCCAATACTGACAATTATGTACAGTATTAAAATAAGAAAGGTTTTAAGCATAGACAATAAAAAAATTAGAATTGTCACTTTTAAAATAGTCTTGTGTTTGTTTGTGGAACTGGTGTGTCCCATTGGGAGACATCCAAATAAAGTATTAATAAAGTAGTAATAAAGTAGTAATATAACAAATATTAAGAAATAAGCATAGTTGCACAAATACGTATCAAAAAAGCAAAAGGGAAAAGTAAAACCAAAGTGTTATTATAATTTTGCATTGTTAGGAAGGTAACATAAATCCGCTCAAAATCCCAAAAAAGCTACACTGTAAAAAAAAATCCGTAAAATTTACGGTAAAAAAACGGCAGCTGTGGTTGCCAGTACTTTACCGTTAAAAACACGGTACAAACCGTAAAAGTAATTTCTCGTTTTTACGGTAAACTACCGTATTTTATACATTTATAGAGGTAATATGTCTGTGTTTTGAATGACCAACATTTACACATATTTTGTTACACAGTTAGACACGTTAGCACACCCACATGCAGGTGGTGATGAGGAAGTTACATAATGAGGCAATGCTCATCACAATCAACATTTCCCACAAGCAGAAAAACAGTACCAGCATATAGAAGGTGCTCAGTGTCATTCACACAGCTACTAAACACCAGTGTGGTAACACTCTTAAAAATAAAGTCATGAAATAAACATTGTTTATCAACATTAGATGTAACATAAATCTCTAATGTACATAACTGATGGGGAAACAACTAAAAAGATCCATATTAATGTCAACAAAATGCATAAAAAGTGATGTGCCATGCAGGGAATTCTGCGAAAGTCAATTCACGGTTATTCGCCGTGTATATTAAGGAAATATACTGTTAACCAGGTTACGGATTAGTACTGTAGCATTTTTACAGCTTTTTACCGTTGAAATCACGCCCATTTTTTACAGTGTAGAGTAAATAGTTTCGGGAAGAATGCTGTTGCACACACTGCACCTAAACAGCAGATTTCCACAGCGGCTAAATCTAAAATAGCTAATGTGCTAAAGCCCCATCATTATCCCATAATAATACTCTCCGCTTTATATTTATACCACGCTTTATGTATGTTTTGTCTTGTTTATAGCTCCTTTCAGAGAACTGTTTATTTGTGTGTGCTCGTAATGAAACTGACACCCCACAAGAAAAGCAGGGAGGACTATATAACGCTAGTACACTTATGAAGGAATGCTGCTAAGCTAGTTTGCGAAGAGATCTCTTTAGCAGGCACGTCACGCTCCTCTAGTAGACGGCTCACTTTAAATTGTTCCCATATGACGGTGTAATTGTGCGATTGAGTGTATGTGTGTGTTTTGAAGGCTGGGCAAACGTCCTTTCTGTGAAACAAATACACACCTAGCGCTCCTGTATATTTAGCAAAGAGGGTGTGCTTAGCAAAAGGTCAGGGGAAGTGACCACTGCTGTTGATTATGCATTTTCAGCTTTATGAGAGTTATACGAGGAGGAACTGATGGACATCAAAGAACACTGGGAAAGTCACTTCCCCTTGCAAACAAACAGCTCTTTGTGCTGAAAGATGCAGGTCAGTGGTGTTGGGAGTATTGTCCTTTACCGAGAATGCACTGCAAGAGTAAAATCTGTGGGAGATGGAGAACTTAAGGCCAGCTGTACGTTTGTATGGATGTTGTTTGTATGGCCTCCTTGGGATTGTATTGATATGTTTGCATTTGGAGGTTTTAAAATGAGATATTTCACAGGTTTTGCATTTCTAATAGCAAGTTTGCATTTTCTTATAGCGAGTGTTGTTTACAAGGAAATGATAGAAAGACAAAATGTATTCCAAATGTACAATATCATAATCATCCTCTCAAATATGTAAGTGAGCATATTTAGCAGTCAAATGTAAATTTAAGTTTTAAGTTTAAATTTTTTGCGCTTTAAATTTGAAGGTTTTATCTTGTTAAACATTTAATTGTTATTTTATTAAATCTATTATGTTTTATTTATATGTTTTATTATATTAAAGTTTGTGTTGCATTAACAGCTGGGTTTCCATTGCCATGTTTTAATGCGCATTTTGAAGTATCACATGAGAGACGAGTGTGGAAAATGGCAAATTTGCAATAAAAATTCTGAAAATTGAAAACAAGTTTTGGACTTGTGTAAAAAAAGGGTTTATATAAATATCATTAACCCCTTTCTAACCAGTAATAACAGTGAATATCCAGAAAATTACCGGAACGACTTTACTGGTAAATTAAAAAAAAAACATTGTTCACAAAGGCAAGAATGTTCCAGAAAAATTTTTTTACACATTCATTCCAAAAATACAGGTAAACTCTGACATCATTAACCAGAAATGACCTCTAAACGGCTGTGTTTGTTTTTGTAAACACAGAAAGGTCAGGCTTTTGTTGATGATTTCACTTTTTTAAAACTTTAGGTTCCTGCAGCTACTTTTGTTCTATAGGCATCCAAAGGCAGAAGCGCTAACCGCAGCAAAATGAGTACACATCTGACTATATTACCAATTCTGTGGATGAATGAGTATTGTGAACAAATTCGATGAAAACATATGGAGGAACGCTTTCGCATGTTTGGATGTAGATAATATGTGTGTGTGCTGGCGCTCACCAGCTGCTTCACATGCACATGCGTCTAGCACCTGAAGCGGTGCTTGAAGTTCAACAAACAGCGGTTTATCACAAGCATTTCATCAATATGTTTTTACACCGTTGACATTGAGAAGAAACACTATTATAGAAACGTTATTTGACTAACATCTAGCAGTTAAATGTGTCTGTAAAATATTCAAAGGCTTTATTTTCATAAATATCGCAGATGGGAATGCGTTTGAATGTTTTATTGCCTGGAGTAGACGTCTCACGTCAGCGTGTTCTAATCGTGAACACGCTCTTTTCGGCAGTTTTCCTTCTGCGTTCACACAGCGCAGCATTCTGTCGAATTACCGGTAATATTACAACTTCTCTTTGCCGAAAACTGCCGGAATGAATTTACCGGTATTTTCGAAAAAGGGCTTTTCACACATACAGAAATTTCTGTAAACTTTCCGGTAATTTTCAGTATGAAAGGGGCTAATGTCTATTATGCTTGCTTTGTTTACTGTTGGTTACTAGGTTACCAATACCGCAGTCAGCCACTCTAACAACTTGATGGAAACACATTTGCATTTATTTTTAATAGATTTTTTTACAGACTTTGAAAATATTTGCTACACGTTAGGATGAAAACCAGACTAATGTGTCAATATAAATGAAAAAAATTACATTTCACGTTGATTTTTTATTTTTATTTTAGAAAATATTATTTTTATCTAGTTAAAGTTAGGCAAAAAAATAAAACTAGTATTTACAAACATCAAAAATGTTTACATTTTATCTCTCACTTGTCATAAAATGCTTCTAAATTAGTATGCTGACAGACAATTTATTTAATTTTTATTTTATCTCTGTACAAATTTGTTTTCACCTTCTTATATGAAAATGCATTATCCTAATTTTTCAACAAAGCACTATATACAATATTAAATCTGCTAGTGGTACTGTATGAACTTAAACCTGACTTAAAATGTCACTAATTCTGTCCTCTGCATGATCCTGATTGGTCCTTGTGTGCATTTAAAGTGCTGATTGGCTCACAAATAGAAGCTTATAGAATTAAGTTAGAGTACAAATTTGTAGAAAGAACTTTTTTGTTTCAAAAAACTTTAACAATAAAATGTAAATAAGCTGATTAAACAAATTAAGAACATGAATAACATATTTTTTCCTTCTCATAAATGTCAGATAAAACCTTTTAATTGCAAGGTGATTAAGCTATTCTCTAGACAGTAATCGAATGAGCACATTTACAATCCAGAAAAACAGCGCGAACAGCAGCGGACATAAGGATCTATGGGAGAATGAGTATGTGTTAATGTGCATGAGAGGTTATAAGGTCTGCTCCTCTGGAAGTGTTATTAGACTGAGGATTTACAGGCAGATCTGGTTTCACCTAGGCCTCTCTGGGCTTTCTAATTTGCAGATCTGCCCGATCGCAACGTTTCGACGTGCTGCTTGCCATTAATGTAATCTCTCGATGCTTTAAACAATGTCAAATTTACAATCGATCTGTCTTTATGTATATGTAAGTCAAAGTCTAATAAAAGCCTTGTGGAAAGACAATGTGTACCTACAACTAGCGTATCTACAGTATGTGAAAGATGTCTTAACATGAACAATAGACATAAGAAATGGTATGCAACCCAAATTTGAGATTTTTTTTGTGTAAACATCAACTTACTCTTTCACCTGGATCTCCATGGAGGCCCGGGGAGCCTTGTATGCCTGGAGTGCCGGGGAGGCCCTTAAAAGACATGTGAAACGTCAAAGGCAACGTAATACATGTAGAAACAGACATGCCAAGTCGGTGCTGAAATTTTCCAGATATTTTTGAAAAGAGTGTGGAAAAAGGTGATACTCACGGCGGGCCCCGGTGGTCCTGGGGGTCCCTCTATAAGCATCCCCTGAAAAGAATCAAAAGGGAGAAAGGAAGAAAAACATCAGTTCGGTAGCATACTGGGCAGGCCGTAAATCTCACAGTATGAGACGTGAAAAAAAAAGAAAAAAGAAATGAAAAGAAAATCAGCTAAGCACCAAGAGGGACCCAAAGATGTGGCTCATTTAGTCCAAGTAAACCAACTGCACGTTTTCCAAAAAGTTCAACAAATGGAGGATAATGCAACCGATGTCCAAATCAGATGAAAAATAGGCTGATATTTTCATTCTTAAATCTTCTTTCCTGGACTGATACCAGCTTTCTGTTACTGTACAAAGAATAATTAGGTGGAAGACATGTGTATGCTTCCATGTTGAATTGAATTGAATATATATTTGACAGATTTTAGACAAACTGCACAAAAATACAAGTATGCCATACATTTAGCAATAAAACTGTCAAGGATAAAATCACAATAAAGCCCTGGGCTTGTTTCCATTGTGGTCCTCGTTGTTTAAAAAAAATAAGTATGGCTGCAAAATACAGTTAATGCATAAAACAAATGCTATCTCCGCATTTTAAAACAGGAACAAAATTATTCACAATACAATATCTTATAAAATAAAACATCATCATCCACCCCGCAAACTAACTATACTCAAACATTCATCTTTTGATTGTTTTTTTGAACATCTTTAAGTCTTTTATCTCTTTGTTATAAAAGCTGCAGGAGTATAAATCAAAATCAAAACAAAAAAGTGACAGTAATGACATTTCATCACAAACTATTCTAATGACTGCTTAAGGATCATGTGGCATCAATATGATGATTTAATGGTAAACATTATTATTTGTTTTTATTATTTGGCTTTATTATTTTTTGGCTTTATTATTATTATTATTATTATTATTATTATTATTATTATTATTATTATTTTCATAATTATTATCATCAGTGTTTTAAACATTTGTGCTGCTTCATTTTTTTGTTGAATAATTATATAGTATATCATTATATAGTATATTTTTTATGAGTTTTTTTTATTCATCAATGACGAAACAAATAAATGTAAGCAAAACATCAGGTAAAGTAAAATGTAATTTCATATCAAAATATTAAGCAGAATGAAATAATGCAAGAGCACAAATTAAATACATATTTATTAACATATTTATTAACATATTTTTTTTATATAGAATTGAAAATTGTTTACTATACAGTACATAAAGTTATTCTAAAATTAAATGAGATTTGAAAAATATTAACAATATAATGATTTTAATTTGTTTTTTGATTTATTTAGATTTATTTTTTTTTTTTTATCAGATAAATGGAGCTTTGGTTCAAATTAAAGATTTCTTTCCAAACATTTTAAAAACTTTTTGAACGGTAGTAAATGTATTACATTTTTTTTTTTTTAATCATACATTACTTTTTCACATAACAATTAGCAGCCTGGCCTATTTTGAACTGACAAGCTAGTGAGAAAAAAGCTGTTGTAATATTATTACAGTAGTTGCATTCCCTTTGGTTCTTGTAAAAGTTTCATGCAGAGAGTTTACCTACCGGCTCAATGACTGCAGGTTCACCTTTCTGCCCCTTCTCTCCACCATAACCACCACCAACCTACAACACAGGCGAATGGAGGTTTAATGACAGAGCAAGCACTGCTTCTGTAGACCAAACAATTGTAAAACAGTACATTAAGCACTAAAGCTAATGCCAGAAATGGACTGCGTCACTCTATAAAGCTAAGTGGAGAACATAACTACTTTGGGGATGATTAGAAAGACTTTTCATCTTTATTAATCTGTGTAAGTAAATTTCAACTGCAACATGTATTTAAAGGTTGTTTTTATCCAAACGAGTACTCCAATGAAACATAAAATGCCATTTCATCAGCACCCAATTTATAATAACATCAGTATTATGAAGGTATATACAGATGTATACCTTTATTCATATAATAAACCGATATATATATATATATATATATATATATATATATATATATATATATATATATATATATATATATATATATATATATATATATATATATATATAAATATATATAAAAATATAAATATAAATATATAAATATATATATATATATATATATATATATATATATATATATATATATATATATATATATATATATATATATATATATATATATATTATTATTATTATTATTATTATGTTGTTTTTTTTTTGTGTTGTTTTCTGGCTATTTGCAGTATTTTCTAAATTATAGAGGGATAAAATAAGATCCACCAACTCTCCTCTATTAAAAAGTTTAGTGTAATTGTAATGTGTCTAAAACTGAATTCATTTGAATTTGACTGCATTTAAAGTTCAGAATTGTATGACATGCAAGCATAGTAGTTAATATTTAAAGCAATAATTGCTAATTGCATATTTTAAATCTTTTTAGAAAACTTGTAATACAATTTTCTTTTTGCAATGTCTAATATAATCAATCAACTGGGAAAATATATGGTGATAACTATTAGTGTTTTTTTATTTATTTTTTTGTATGTATGTAATTTCATTATTTTTTACGCTCATTTACCACACAAGCATCTTCCATTAAAAACATAAGCTGCAGGACAAGCCTTTTTTTTTTGGTGTTGGTTTAATTATGACATGCATTACCATTCATTTAAACTGAGGAACCTAAGACAAAAATTCATTTTGAACCAATGATGTCAAATCATCACTTTCACTTGAATTACAATGTGAATTAAGCTCATTGTGTTTTCTCTTGTGGAGGCAATTCATTACAGTCACTATAGTTGGAGAATCATAATAATCTGTTACTTATTGGAGTTTTAACTTAGCAACAGCTTTAACAACAACTGTTGACTGAGACTGATTCCAGAACTAACATTTCCCCCTCTTAATGAAATCTCATAAAAAGCATGTTGGAAACTAGACAAAAAATTGTGTTTGCTGATTTTTTAAACTCGCTGAAACGACACAATATTTAGTTTTTTAGAGGGGAACTTAATTGTTTTATTTTGAGTCCATTAAAATATTTTAAAAACTAATAGGCTATCTCAAATTCTTCATGTTGTCTTAACACAAATCGTTTATGTGGAACCATGCTGTTACATCCCTTGGATGTATTTATTTATTATTTATTTGTGTGTTTACTGTCCATTGGGAGTGGTTATGTTGTGTGTTTCTTTTACTTTCACGGTGTCTCTCTGCCTGCTCACTAGGTAGAGCTGATTGGGCCCAGGTGGTGCTCATCAATGGAGCGTGCTGGAGTAATGCGCTGCTACAAAAGAGCAGTGCGTCTCAAACCACGGAGAGGTTCACTTCTCCCCTGCTCCAGACTCGTGATTGTTGTGGGTGTTGATCTGGTTGTTTGTAAAAAGGAGTTAATGGGCTAGTGAGTTCAATTTTAGTTTCTGTGTTTTGAGAAACTTGCTTGTTTCTGCGTTGTATGATTTTATAGGCAGTGTGTCTGTTTTCTGAGTTGTTATTTAAATACAGATATTCTTTTGTGTGTGGTACGTAAAAGGTAATTGTATTGTTTCTTTGTCTGACTTTTTGATTTAAAAATTGAAGCTGTAGGGAGAGGGTGCCATTTTTATTTTTGTAATTGTTTGACTGTGTTTATTGATAGTAAGGGAGTTGAGGAAAGCCTGTGTTGTTTCATTTCTTTTGTTTTACATGAAATTAGGTTATTTAGTACTCCTCCTGATCTAGACCTGTTTTGTTTGTTGTTTTGGTTAATCCTTCTCCTGAGATTTATGCTTCATTTATTGTTTATTGATTTAAGAACCAAATAATAAAATAATTTAAGTTTACTCTTGTGGTTGTTTCACATTTCTGAGGCAGGATTGAAGTGTTCCCTCAAAATTTGATAATTTATACACAATTCATTAATTTGGTCTTCTTTTTTTTCTCAAATTCTAAATTTTTAATTTTCTTTGTTATTTTCCTTCCCCAACTCTAGACCAAAAAGGGGAAGGGACGTAACAAGTGGGGGCTCGTCCGATCGGTAAACAAGTGAGGGCTCGTCCGTCTGACTGGTTAACAAGTGGGGGCTTGTTTGTCCGACTGGTAAACAAGTGGGGTCTCGTCCATCCGGTAAAAATTAGGGGCTCGTCCAACCGGTATCAAATTGAAAGCTCGTCAAACTGGTAACAAATTGGGGGTTCATTTGACCAGCAACAGTTTGGGGACTCTGCTATCTCTCAAGTGGTTGGTAAGTACTCTCTTTTCTCAAACATTTTGACTGTTTTCGACTGTAGGTGGGGAGGACAGTGCAGAGAAAGCATTGAAAAATGGAGTTTGACTTAACCACTTTTTCTCTAGCACCTACTATTGAGGCTTTTAATAAGTGTAGGAAAAAGGATCTGTTTTTGATTGCAGACTTCTTTAACATTTCCGTACAGAGAGATGTTACCAAGCAAACTCTAAAAGAGGAGTTGTTTGGAAAATTAGTGGAGGAAGGTATTTTGCCTAAAGACTCTGATGATAGTGTTGAAGGGCAAGATGAAGTGGTAGAACAGATGTCTGAAATGGATGTTAACCATGACCCTGTGATTGCGCAAGAAGCTGAAATGGCAGAACAGATAACTGATTTGGGCGTTAACTATGACCATGTGATGACTCAAGATCCAGTAATTGCTTTGAAATTAAAGGAATTGGATCTTTTAATTAAGAAGCAAGAGTGTGAGGCAGAAATGATAAAGCTTCGGGTAGTTGAGAAACAAGCAGACCGTGATATCCAACTAGGTAAATTGGAGTTGGAAGCAAAACGTTTAGCATTGACACCAGTTCCCATGCCACGTTCTAGGCCTGTGTCAGTCTCCACGCCTGTAACATCTGCTAACAGTACTGTAACAGAAGACTTTTCACGAGTACCATCTAGAGAATCTTTTGATATCAGTAAATACATAAGACTTGTACCTCCATTCAGGGAAGCTGAAGTTGACTCCTACTTTGTTGCATTTGAGCGCATTGCAAGTAAGTTAAGTTGGCCAAAAGATATGTGGGCCTTATTACTGCAGTGTAGCCTCACTGGAAAGGCTCAGGAAGTTTGTTCGTCTCTGTCAATTGAAAACTCTCTTGACTATGATGTAGTTAAGGCTGCTGTGTTGCGGGCTTATGAGTTAGTCCCTGAGGCCTACAGACAGAAGTTTCGTAGTCATTCGAAAACAGTCAAACAGACTTATGTTGAGTTTGTTAGAGAGAAGAGAGTCCTTTTTGAAAAATGGTGTTTCTCTAGCAAAATTTCAACCCTGGCAGATTTACAGGAGCTAATTTTGCTAGAGGAGTTCAAAAATTGTATTCCCTCTAATATTGCTGTTCATTTGAATGAACAAAAAGTTTCATCGCTATCAGATGCTGCCGTGTTAGCTGATGAGTTTGTGTTGACTCACAGGAATATTTTTCCAAACACGACAGTCAAAAATTCACCTGTAAATGTTGAAAGTTCAGTAGTTAATCGCTTTACACGTGCTGCTAAAAGTGAAATGTCACCCAAAATGACTCCTAAACCAACGGGTGCTGATAAAAGAGTGTGTTTCTTTTGTTTAGATCCAAATCATCTAATTGCAGATTGTAGAGCCTGGAAACAGAAGAACAAAACCATAAAACCCAAAAATGTAGCTCTGGTGGAAAAGCCACATGAGGGTAATTCTCCTGTTGAGGAGAGCTATCGACCTTTCTTGTTTGAAGGTTCAGTTTCTCTGTCTCCAGACTCTGAATTTAAGACTGTAACAATCTTGCGTGACACTGGTTCGGTTCAGTCTTTTATAGCAGCAGATGTATTGCCCTTTTCTGCTGAATCTTTTACTGGTAACGATGTGTTAATTCGTGTAATTGAAATGCGCTGTGTGAACGTTCCCCTTCACTCGGTTTATCTAAAGTCAGAAGTTGTGAGTGGTCCAGTCAATTTAGCTGTACGTGAACAGTTACCTGTTGATGGGGTGGGTTTAATTCTAGGAAATGACCTTGCGGGTGGCATTGTTTTCCCTAGACCAGTGGTGTCTCACACCCCAAATTTTATGCAAAAACCTGACTTGGCTGAGAAGTTTCCTTCTGCTTTTCCTGCATGTGCCATAACCCGTGCCCAGTCAAAGAGATTTGAGGATGTGGTGGATGTATCAGACTCCTTTATGGTTAAAGAACCTGACTCTCTTGAATGTGTACTCTCTGTAACTCCCGACCCTGATCCTGATGAAATCTGCCTTGATGACACCCCTACTGTCCCATTGAAAGTAAGCAGAGAACACCTTGCTGCTGCCCAAAAAGCAGACCCTTCCCTTACTAAGTGTGTACTGGCTGCTGATGGTATCAAACATGCACCTGATGTAGGTGTAGTGTACTTCTGGGAAAATGGATTGTTGATGCGCAAGTGGAAACCGCATGAGGAAGATTTGTCCTGGCAAGAAGTACAACAAATTGTTTTGCCCTCTGGTTACCGACAGCAGGTATTAAAACTTGCCCATGAAAATGTGTTTTCAGGACATGTTGGTGTCACAAAAACGTACAACCGAATTGTGAAGTATTTATTTTGGCCTGGTCTTAAATCAGAAGTTGCAAAATTTTGTAAGTCATGTCACACATGCCAGGTGGATGGTAAACCCAACCAGAAGATCCCACCTGCACCTCTATGCCCTATTCCTGTTATAACTGATCCATTTGAGAGGTTGATTATTGACTGTGTGGGGCCATTGCCCAAAGCCAAATCTGGGCATCAGTACATTTTGACTATTATGTGTGCTGCCACCCGTTTTCCAGAGGCTGTTCCATTGCGGACCCTGAAAGCAAAAGCTGTGGTAAGAGAGCTAATTAAATTCTGCACGACATTTGGCCTACCAAGAATAGTCCAAAGTGACCAAGGTACAAATTTCACTTCCAAGATCTTTAAACAGACTTTAAAGGAACTAGGTATAAGCCATCAGACATCCTCTGCCTACCATCCTGAGAGTCAAGGTGCCTTGGAGAGATTTCACCAGACCCTGAAAACCATGCTACGCCGTTACTGTACAGAAACTGGTAAAGACTGGGTTGAAGGTTTACCTTTTCTAATGTTTGCAGTAAGGGAGTCTGTGCAGGAGTCCCTCAGCTTTAGCCCAGCTGAGCTCGTGTTTGGCCATACTCTAAGAGGTCCACTAAAACTGTTGAGTGAACAGATATTGAATCCACGTTCCAATCCTGTACCTGTTGATGACTATGTGTCCTCTATCCGCGAAAAGCTGCAGAATGCCCAAGCCATTGCAAAATGCCATCTCTCTGTTGCCCAATCAAAAATGAAGTGTCATTATGACAAGAAGGCTGTAAAAAGAGACTTTCAGCCTGGAGATTCGGTCCTAGTCTTACTTCCAACTCCTGGTTCCATCTTGCATTCCAAGTTTGCAGGGCCCTATTTAATTGAGAGAAAGCTAAATGAGACCAACTTTCTTGTTGCCACCCCAGACCGAAAATGCAAGAGCCGTGTTTGTCATATAAACCGACTTAAAGCCTATGTAGATCGACATCACCTTGGAAAAGCTCAAGATGAGTCTGCTGTCCTTCCAGTTTCCACCACTGCCACTGCTGTTATAAGCTCAAACTCCTCTTTGGAGGAGGATGATCTTGTGAGTAAAGATGTCTCTGCTTCTTGTACAAGACTGAACAATTCTGTTATAATGCAAGATCTTCAGCACTTTCTTTCTCACCTGACTGCTGAGCAGTTTAAAGATATTACTGGTTTGCTGCATGCTTTTCCTGACTTATTCAATGATGTGCCTGGCCGAACTGCAGTATGTGTGCATGACATTGATGTTGGAGACGCTGTACCAGTGAAGCAGCACCCTTACAGAGTGAATCCCAGAAAACGGGAAATCATGCAAGCTGAAGTGAAGTATATGTTGGATCATGGCCTGGCCGAACCTAGTCAAAGTCCTTGGAGTTCCCCCTGCCTCCTTGTCCCAAAACCAGATAACACTTTTAGATTTTGCACAGACTATAGAAAAGTTAACAATCTTACTAAACCTGACTCCTTCCCCCTTCCCAGAATGGAAGACTGTGTAGATCGAGTTGGTTTGGCCAAGTATGTTACAAAGTTGGATCTACTAAAAGGTTACTGGCAAGTGCCACTCAGTCAACGTGCATCTGAGATTTCTGCATTTGTCACCCCTGACAGTTTTCTACAGTACAAGGTCCTGGCCTTCGGGATGCGAAATGCACCTGCTACCTTTCAGCGTATGATGCTGCAGGTACTGTCAGATGTAACTAACTGTGAAGTGTATCTGGATGACGTTGTAGTATATTCAGACAATTGGTCTGATCATGTGAAAACCCTTGAAAAGGTGTTTAAGTGTTTGACATCGGCATCATTGACCCTAAACCTTGCTAAATGTGAATTTGCAAAAGGTGTAATCACATACTTGGGCAAGCAAGTTGGTCAAGGATTAGTGAAACCTGTTGATGCCAAAATTACAGCCATAATTGAATTCCCTGTGCCCTGTAATAAGCGGGAGCTGAGACGGTTCCTTGGAATGAGTGGATACTACAGAAGTTTTTGTCCCAATTTTTCTTCTCTAGTCTCTCCCCTCACAGACCTGCTCAGCACATGCAAAAAGTTTGAATGGACCAACGATTGTGAACTTGCTTTTAATGGTGCGAAAGACCTCCTTTGTCAAGCCCCTGTTCTCTCCGCTCCAAACTTTACCAAACCTTTCAGTCTGCAAGTGGATGCAAGTGCTACCGGAGCTGGGGCAGTTCTGCTGCAAGAGGATGAGGCCGGCATTGACCATCCAGTGTCCTACTTTTCTAAAAAATTCTCTAAGACCCAGCAGAACTACAGCGTAATTGAAAAGGAAGCTCTAGCCCTGTTACTGGCACTTCAACATTTTGAAGTTTATTTGGGAAACAGTCCTCAGTCCATTATTGTGTACACAGACCATAACCCTTTGGTGTTCATTTCTCGCATGTCCGGTTCTAACCAACGCTTATTACGGTGGGCCCTTACCATCCAAGAGTACAACCTGGACATTCAGCACAAGAGGGGAAGTGAAAATGTTATGGCTGATGCTCTTTCTAGAGTGTAAATGTGGGGTTCATTTCTGACCCAGGTACCTTAAGCAATGTGATAAGGTAAAACCATCTTGATTACAAACCTTGATTTGTATTCTTAGTGGTGGGGGTGTTACATCCCTTGGATGTATTTATTTATTATTTATTTGTGTGTTTACTGTCCATTGGGAGTGGTTATGTTGTGTGTTTCTTTTACTTTCACGGTGTCTCTCTGCCTGCTCACTAGGTAGAGCTGATTGGGCCCAGGTGGTGCTCATCAATGGAGCGTGCTGCAGTAATGCGCTGCTACAAAAGAGCAGTGCGTCTCAAACCACGGAGAGGTTCACTTCTCCCCTGCTCCAGACTCGTGATTGTTGTGGGTGTTGATCTGGTTGTTTGTAAAAAGGAGTTAATGGGCTAGTGAGTTCAATTTTAGTTTCTGTGTTTTGAGAAACTTGCTTGTTTCTGCGTTGTATGATTTTATAGGCAGTGTGTCTGTTTTCTGAGTTGTTATTTAAATACAGATATTCTTTTGTGTGTGGTACGTAAAAGGTAATTGTATTGTTTCTTTGTCTGACTTTTTGATTTAAAAATTGAAGCTGTAGGGAGAGGGTGCCATTTTTATTTTTGTAATTGTTTGACTGTGTTTATTGATAGTAAGGGAGTTGAGGAAAGCCTGTGTTGTTTCATTTCTTTTGTTTTACATGAAATTAGGTTATTTAGTACTCCTCCTGAGCTAGACCTGTTTTGTTTGTTGTTTTGGTTAATCCTTCTCCTGAGATTTATGCTTCATTTATTGTTTATTGATTTAAGAACCAAATAATAAAATAATTTAAGTTTACTCTTGTGGTTGTTTCACATTTCTGAGGCAGGATTGAAGTGTTCCCTCAAAATTTGATAATTTATACACAATTCATTAATTTGGTCTTCTTTTTTTTCTCAAATTCTAAATTTTTAATTTTCTTTGTTATTTTCCTTCCCCAACCCTAGACCAAAAAGGGGAAGGGACGTAACAATGCATTTTTTTTTACTGTATACACATTCACTACCCAAAAAAAGTAACACCTACACAATTTCTTGTTCCAGAAATTTACCAAGTCAAATAAAATTTTCACACATTTAAGTTGAATGAACCTTAATTTTTTTTTTAAAAGCTTGTATTGGCTCTTTTTAAAAAAGTAATTTGAACAAGCAGCAATTGTTTCTAAAGCTTCATATTTGTCTTCTGAAAGTTGACAACACTGGTTGTGAACCTAGATAATATCCCAACATGCAATTTTTTTTTTTTTTTTGTAAAACAAATCAAATAGACAGAAATGAATGACGTGAAGTGTGTCTAATCTGTCTATTTAATGGCTATTCTTATCCATCTATTACATTTTCATTGACAGCCTGTATAGTTGGTTTAGCCAAGCCGTCTATGTTTTGATGTCTATTAGAAATCCATTGAACAAAAAATTGCTTGGTGGGAAATTTCTCCAGAAATTACAGCCTACAAAGCCAGTGTGGTCAGTGTGAATGACCACTTGTGTTAAAATGTGAAAATAAATCACAAGATTGAACAGATCAACACTACAATCGCATACAGTAGATGATGTGTCATTTCCTGTCTCCAGCAACCACAAGCAAAACGGCTACAGTCAGCAGACATACTGAAAACATATGGCAAATAATAGGGATTATGTTTACTAATTAGACAACATTGGAGTAATAATTATAAAGAAGAAAAAATCTAGATTTCATTTTATTTAATCCAATGTAGGCCCTGCCTAAACCTGGTAGTAGGATGTGTTTTTGTTGATTTGATCATAAGTTTACCAAAGCTAAATACTGGTGTAAACAGAGTTCAAAATGTTTCAACATTGTCCACTTTTGACAATTTCTAGAGGTCATCAAAATGTATTTGATCCGAATGTGTTCAAGGTGTAGATGTTCATGTTCTCAAACAGGTGAAAATATCTAAATAGATATATTTTAAAGCCTGGAATCCAAAAGTTAATGTTGTCAAAAGTTTAAAGATATTCTTTTACAAAAAGTAAATAACATTTGACTTGAAATTTGATTTCACAAATAGCTCTTAATTAACAAACAGCAGCTCTCTTTCTTTGGATGAATATATGTATCTGAATGTTTTATTAAATGAATCAACTCACTATTGTTCTGTTAATCATATTACATTATGCAAAACAGCAAACAATTTTACAAAAAAATTGCTCTTTTTTTGGATGATGAAAATGCCCGATCCCTTGAAAATGTTTTTTTTTTTATTCGTAATCACTCTTAACTGAATTACTTTTTTATTCTAAAATATTCAGACCTATTACCTCTTTTTACAAGATGTAAAATAAGTCTGTGATATCACTAGAGTGTGTAAGGGAAATTTCAGCTAAAAATACCATAGAACTATAGTTGTATAACTCTTTGAAACTGTCCCTTTAAGGATTTGATTTTTGTGCTGTTTTGGTGACTGTCGCTTTAAATTCAAATGAAATTGTCCTGTTTTTTTTTTCAGAAGAGGGCGGAGCTACAATAGCCTATGTGTCAGCATAGTGGCAGATTCAAAAACAAGACTAACGTCCTAGTTAATGAGGGAGATATTGTGAGACTTTCCCCTGCCTGATGACAGAATGTAATTTAAAGTGTTTCTGCAGACTGAAAAAAATGCAATTAACTAATTTGTAAATTTGTGCCATTAGAAGCTGGTTATATTCACAAACCGTTGCCACACAACTATGTTTAAACACCTTATGAATGTGATTTTTAAATAATAACTGAACTTATTTGAACCTTTAAATGAACTTAAATGTACTCTATAATGTGTCATGGTTGCAGGTTGTGCGCATTTCCACTTGTCGCTGTTATTGTCACATGGTTTTGTTTTGTTTCATTCATGTGCCTTGTAGTAGCGTTCTGCTTTAGTCACGTGATTGTTTGTTTTGCTGATCAGCTGTGCTGATCATTCGCATCAGCTGTGGGTAATTATCATGCCTACATCTGTGCGCTGTGTTTTTGGTATTTTTGTCAGTTCGTTATCGTTGATGGAGCTCTGTGTTTCGTCAGGATGCTCTGTGTTTTTGGGTGTGCCATCTGCTTCCAGAGAGATACTTTGACCTGGACTTCACTGGCTTTTTCATACAGATCCACGCTTCTGTTCTATTTTTTGCACTCTCTGTTTTTCACCGGTCCTTTAAGACCATGCATCTTGGATCCTTGTCGTTGTTGTTTTTTTTAAGTAGCGTGACAAAAATGTCTATGCATCTTAAAACTATATAAATGCTTAATTAGCAACTGACCTGAAAGGTAATAAATAAATAACATATAACAGTGTACTTGTAATTATATTATTCAATTTATGAAGCATATTGTATAAGTAATTGATTTCACTGCTTGAACAATTACCCATTATACTTTTCAATATACTATATTTCACATTACCCATATACCCTATCAGAAAACTTGTCAAAAGTCAACAAAACACAGATTTACACAGCAGGTGTGAACAGGAATGTGTCTCTCCTGTCTACTTGTTATGCAATAGACCAAAATGCATCCTAATACAGATGTACACAAGGCCATAGAGATATATAGAGAAGTGAACTCACATTGCTCTCAGTGACCTCAGTTTCCGCAGGTCGTCCAGGTCCAATCTCGTCCTCATAGGTTGATCCGGTGGGTTTTACTCCATTAGTGTAGTCATAGAAGGAATCATCATAATTGCTGGGGTCTATCTCTTTTGCATCATATGTGTTAAGGTCGTATTCCTTAAAGTCCTCGGTTTCGCCTCCATTTGTGCTTTTGGACTCCACATATTTCACACTCTCCTCGGTGGCGGCGGTGGCATCCACGCCAACTTGTTCTACGCCTGTAATGTAGTCGTCTACTATTTCCTCTTTCGGTGATGGATTCTGATCAGCAGGGCAGACAGTAGATGAGAGCATGAAGAGAACAGGGAGGTTAGTACATGTGTAGACCCAAGCATTAAATTAATACTTTTTTGATGAAGCTCCACTAGTGAAATTAAATAAAAAAGATGCGCTGAATAATTTAAAATGAGACCATTTTTATATTCAAATGTGTCAACTGGCCTAATATCTGTTCAATTGCTGTTTAACGGATAGCTTTCCAAATAATATATATATATATACATACATACATACAATATATACACTTGCATACATACGTACATACATATATAATCTTAATTCAAGTTAAGGTCATCCAAGGTTATCTTTTTTCAATAATCGCTGCAATGTGTCTGTATGTACGGGTACTTTGTATATATATTCTCTATATATATATATATATATATATATATATATATATATATATATAGAATATATATATATATATATAAATATATATATAAATATATATATATATATATATAAATATATATATATATATATATATATATATATATATATATATATATATATATATATATATATATATATATATAGAATATATATAGAATATATATATATATATATATATATATATATATATATATATATATATATATATATATATATAAATAGAATATATATATATAAATAGAATATATATAATTATACAAATAACTGTTCATTATTGACACTTTCCTTATTACTAATTGGTTTAATGATTGTTTAAATAACTTTTACAAACTTTTACAAAAATAAAATTTTAACATGTACACTGATAATGAGATCTGTGAACTAGATTATATTTTATCCACTCCAGTTAAAAACTAAAGCTTGCAATATGATCAAATTCAAATCTTTGTGTTATTATTACCAATATGAAATCATAAACTTACTTTATTAAAATATCACCCTAATCTAACAAAATGCTGCACTTGTGCTCTCTACTTTTCAGCAGACCCCCCCACCCCCCAATTTTTTAAATAAAAACATACTTTACATATGTGATATATGCACACATATATTTAAAAATTCTCACTATTTAAGCTTAGCTCTTGAACTGAATACCAGGAGTGCTTTACGAGGCGACGTCAGCCCCTGTAGGTATATCATTTGGAGCAGACTTTTGGCCATGGCTAAATGCAAGACATCCTGTTCCAGTTACATCTGGATGTTCTTTATTTGGATTTTTTATTTATGCAACATCTCAGAACAGACTGTGACAGAATCATTACACTATGTTTTTTTGTTGTTTTTTTGATTGTGCAACTATAAAATCAGATAATCCTTCACAATCTGTGGTACGATCAGTCAGCTAATAATAAAATGAGTGGAGTGTTTATGCAACGGATGCACTTCCAGCTGCAACCCATCCCTGGGAAAATAATAATTTTAATCCAAATACATTTAAAAATCAATCAATTCCTACTTGGAAAATAAACACAACCAGTGGTCGACACTGGGAGTATTTAGTCTTTGAATTGTTACTGCATTCAACTTTTCCTTACTTTATGTTTTTAATTATTATTTTTATTTAGGACAACTTTGCAACAGTGTATGGCTGCAGACTTGCAAATGCAGTCCCAGACATGCAATCTCGGGCAATCAATAGAGCAAGTGACATTGTGAAGGATGGGTTGGGTTAGGTGTAGATGTTAAAAGCCAGTAGTTTCTGAGAGTGCATGTCTGACAGTGCAGATGCAGCCAGACCCTTTTCAAGTTATTGCTTAATTTTCTATATCCCAAAGTATAATATCATACGTATACAATATCAAATATCATAATTTCATTAAAAAAATTACAAAAAATAAATAATAATAATAATAATAATAATAATAATAATAATAATAATAATAATAATAATAATAAAATAGCTGCAAGTAGCAATTATAGGGTTCAAGCATTTTAGAAGTTTAAAGTTTATCAGTTAGGAAGTCTGTAATTAGTTTATTTAACAATGAAATATATGATTAGGTTATTAGAGTTAACAAAGAGATTAAGTTAACAAACGTTTAATTACACACTGCAAGAAATCAAAATGGCAAAGAAATTAAAATATCTACACCCATAAGTTTAACATACCCACCGAGTTACATTCTGATTGGCCATTGTTAACTGTTTTTAATGAGTGCTCAAATTTAATTAACTAATGGCTAGTATGTCAGTCTACTATGAACAAATTCTGTGCATGCTAAACTTCAAGTTGATCCATCTAGTGGCTATAATGGTAATCTAAACACTGTATTAAGCTTTAACAGACATTGAAATGCTCTGTTTTTGAAATCACACAATATCAAACCTTGATATTTATTCTAAATGAGTTTTGTCAAATTGAGTATAAAGTAAACAACTCACTGATTTTAGCAATGTGTTCAGACTGAGTTTCCAGCTATTTCTGATTTCTGTCAAAGCAGGGTAATATTCCACTTTCAGCCACTATGCCCCCCACTGCTGGAATCAGCTTCCAGAAATGATTAGATATGCTCCAACATTAGGTACAGTCAAATCAAGGCTTGAAGCACATCGATTTAGCGGTGCCTTTACTAAATGAGCGCTATGCTACATCCAATAGATCACACTATTAAATCTTTATTTTCATTCCTTAAAATCTGTTTTGTTTTTTTGTTTTTTACATTTTAGCCTGTTTTTTTTTTTTCAGATTTTAATAATTTTTATTCTTTGATGTTTTTATTTCTTACACTTGTTTCTTTTATTCCTGTTTCTGTAAAACACTTTGAATGACCATAGTTTACTAAATATGCTATATAAATAAAATGTCCTTGCCTTGTCTTGACTTAAATGAGCCAGACAATGTTATGATTTTGTTCAGAGCAAATCATAAAAGTTCAGAGTGATTTAGCTGATCCTGTCAAAGCATTTCATCCAATTAATTTCTCAACAAATCAAATTATCTAGTCAGAGCAAACCTCTGAGCAATTAGTCTGACTATGGAGTTGTCAAAAAGAGCATCCCACAGGTTTCTATCTTATCTTATCAGACCTCTGCTTTTCTCTTTCTTTTTTTTAACATATGATTTGTTTGTTTTATAATAATAAGCTCATACTGAATATGAAGCCTAGCATGATGTTGGTTACACAATACTGTCAATCTAATTTGTAAATTAAATCTTTTGATCATTTAATCATTGATAAGGTTGATTCATTCAAATATCGCAGTCTCTGAAATGAATCTGGATTAATTCATACTAGTTGTAACCCACTCGAATACATAAAACTCAACTTTACTGCACTTTGACTCAAGCTAAATTCAAAAGAAGTACCTGATAAAATATAAAGTACTTCTTTTTTAATATTATATTACTTTAAACTCAAGTGGATTTGTGTATACTTCATCCACGTCTGATGAAGATCTTTACCTCATTGGCTGGATTGGAAACAGAAGGAGCTTCAGTGCCGTAATCCTGCTCAACATAGTAGTCTCCAGTGTCGACAGTGCTGGGCTATAAGTAAACATCACACAAAAGATCCATATAAATCAGAAAGAAGAGACAGATTTTGACAAAAACATTATGAATGTTCCAATATTTACAGTAGGCCCTTATTTTTAGCATTTTGTAGCTGAATTTGAAACATAAACGTTTAATGTAAGTAAAAGTTGGATCAAGATGTCAAGTTTACAACAGCTGGCTGGTGAATTTTTTACAATTTCAGCATAACAGTAGATGATTTAAATTATTATGAAAGAAATCAAAGTTTCCTAGCAAATATAAAAGAAATTCTATCACTTTCGCCATAGTGTAAAATTCATTAGACATTAATACAGCACTGGCCAAGAAAAGAAACTGGAAGAAACTTCTTCACAAAAACACAACAACACCGAGCACAGCATTAAGCTTAATGTATGTTCTCAAAAACTGTAGGTTTAGCAAAAATAGAAACTGCATCTTTATTTGAGTGATGATTAGAATAGAATGAAAGGGATGGCATGTGAGGACAGCGGAGGACGAGGGAAATGAGGTCAACAGAAATACGAGATTTAGGGAGCAGTAAATCAGAGACCACACAGAGTGAAAATGGGCGGGCTGAAGAAAATCCCACAGTGATTGATATGCACCTTGGCCATTCAGATGAGCCAGACTGTTTACCTTGGTGTCAGTACGAACGTTGTCAGTGGGATTTTCAGTGGCAGTCACTTCATCTGTGTATTCATAGAACCCATATGCATCTGAGTATTCGGGATTGTACTGAGAGAGAGATGAATGCATGTTAGAAAGAAAGACTTGAATCCAAGTCGCTGTTCACCATTATTGAGCCCTCAAAACATATTTGAACACTTTCTGCATACTTTATATGCAAAAAAAAAATGTGTAAATTTCCACAGACAATATAGCAAGGGTTATTTTTTTGTCGTGGCCAGCATTTTCAACAAAATATCTATTATTTTATCCCTTTTAACCCTACACATTTAGAATTGTTTGTGTAATTTTGCATTATATTAAATGTTAATGTTGTAAAAAAAAATAAACACCCAGCCATTTGATATTTTGTATTACTGCAACAGTGCTGAATAATTACACATTTTTTAAGCGATTTATATGTTTTAAATACTGTTTTGAGGTCACTGTTTATTAAATGGAAAATACATTCATGGCATATGACACAACACACAAGTTAGTAAAAATTTTCATAATTCAAAATACATGTAAGCAGTGTTAGGGGTAACGATATAAGTAATTCTCAATACATAATAATATTACTTTTTCAAAGTAATCTAACTCACTACTTTAAAGAATAAGTAATATTATTTGAGTTACTTTTTACCTTGCTTAACTGGCTTTTACAAAAGAAACTGCAGAATAAAAATGACCTTTCACTGCAGATGAGTCAGTGTACTGTTCTACTAATTGAATCCACTAACTAAATAACTGTTCTACTAACTGATATGGGTTTATTTCGAGTCAGAGTACTTACTGAAGATGCAAACCGTTTCACGACAACTCAGTTAATTCGACTAAACAAAAAAAAAGTTATTGCTTTTATTGTTGAGGAGATGCAGCCACTCTCTAACGCTACTGTAAAAGACAGTACATTTTGTAATATGGTAAGATTTTTTTTTCTTTTGGAAAACGATTTACACATTTGTTAAGGCCACGCGAAGCAGTCTATTTACCTTAATTTTCAATGCGGAAGTGTGACAGTTTTTGCGATTGTTTTAGAACTTCAATGGGAGAAATGACTAGGAATAATAAACGGCAGAAAACAAAGTCAAACTACTTGCTCTGCAAACAAGTGTTTATGAAGATATAGACAAAGCAGAATAATATAATAGGAAAACATTAGTTTGCAACATTAAGCAGTGTTATGAGCTGTTTTTAATGTGTAAAAATGAATGGAAGTAAATAAGACCGGAAGTCTAATGCCAAAAAGATTTAAATGGCTGCGCCCACTAGTATGCAGACAATAGGGTGATATGAGGATTTTTTTTTTTATCGCCTTACTGTTCATTTTGTTATTAAACACTTTTAAGGTTTAAAATCTGTTTTTGCCTTAATAAATTATTTCATTTTAGTACTCTTAGGTTTTATTGCAGTATTTATCTTAATGGATATTTAATTTAGTTAACTTATAACACACCATTCAAAAGTAGCAAACACATTACTTAAAATGCTATCATTAATCTGTTTATACAACTCTGGGCTCAGAAAATTCTCAAAATATAATTTTATTTACATTTTTTAAAGAAAAATAAGCTATGGGTCATATAAGAAGGTGAAAAAAACACCAGCAAGTTCTGAAAGAGATCAAACCTCAGTCAGGTAAGAAGTAACACAAAAGTAACTCAAAAGTAATAAAATGCATTACTTTTTATAACAAGTAACTAAGTAATGTAAGTAATGTAATTACTTTCAAAAGTAACTTTTCCAACACTGCATGCGAGTATGCTGTTGATTGCTGATCAACTACAAAAGCCTTTTTAGCTCAATTTGTTGCTCAAAAAAACGTTCATTTCTTTGATCTCGCCCATCTACAGCATTAAAACCAAACTAGTCATTTCAAATGGCTTAGATTAATTTGAGGTTTCACAAGACATTTTAGGTATATAGTAATGCATTAAAAGTAAATAGAATAAATGAATTAATTAATAAATAATGCAACCTGCTAATACGCTATAAGTCGCATGTAATTACTGATATTAATATTTTAGTAGATAATTGTTCAATATTCATTGAAGAACAATGAAAATAAAAATAACAATAAATTCATTAAAATAAATTAATTCATCCATTTATTCTTTAATTCATTTTCTTTGGCTTAGTCTCTATTTTAGAGGTATGAACCGCCTAAATAAATAAATAAATAAGTAAAATCAAAACACAGAGAATGAAATATAATTCATTACACTATCATTAACTGCCAAAGACTTAAATATTTGCCACATGTATACTTGCTAATGAGTAGTAACAGGAATGTGTTTATAGCTTTGCTAAATTTAAATTATTTAATCCAATCATAGTCTAAACTATTAATTTAATATCTACAAGTTTTCACTTTTCTAATAAAAATAACTTTTAAATGACATGAGTGCAGCATTTATGCCTTTTATTCATCTAGATGGTATGTTATTCACACTGCATGCCACAGATGGCATTTTGCAATTTATAAATAATTTACTGGTTGATTCTGCTTCTCATAAAGTGCACTTATTAAATGTAACACCCCGGAGCCAGGTTTTTGAAAGTTGTTAACGCACTTAAATGGCAGTCAATTTAGCAATCCAACAAAGAGCTATTGTTAAAGCCTTTCCAATAACAAAATGCCATTCATAAACAAGCAATCATAAACATACGCTTACAATTCTGCGCTCGTTTCCCTGTCCGATGCTAATAAGGCGCACGATCATAAGGTGAGGTATGGCAGATTAAGTTAACAAGCATTTGTGATGTGCCTTTGTCCATCAAAAAAAGTGTTGAGCTGAAGTCCCAGCACATCAGCTGAGCTAATAAAAATAACAGAAAAAAAAAAGAACTGAGGCCTGGTGGACTGGCTGCGTTCCACTGGCTGCAGAAGAGAAGCGAAAAGGAAGAAATATCCAGCTGCGAGTCAGTTTACAGCATTAAGGGGTCTTGCCAGGCTTGGAGTCTGCCATGGCTGTAGCCAGCGAGCTGGATGAAAGGCATAAATATCGTCCTGGGCCATTAAAAGCGTGTCCCTGTTTCCCACACGTGTATTAAAGCATTTGGTAAGGCACACAGGAGCTTCTTGCATGGGAAAAGAATGGGCCTCCATTCAAAACTGGTCCTTATCACAAAATAGATGTGAGTTTTAGCAATAGCAAGTTAACACCTATCACAAAGCTATCTGTTAACTGCTTTAAAAAGCTGACTGTGACGTTATGTAATTTGTTTTTAACCACTCTCCGTATTAATCTGCTAATTTGTCCACTGGTTTTTCTCCAGCGTCCTCCAGGACAGATGAAGCTACATTTTCCATCCCCTGTTGTGGCGCAGCTTCTTAATACCCCAAGCAGCAGTTTCAGTGATTTATCATCACGTTACAATCAAGAGTTCTTTAACAGCTGAGAGACATAACTTCACTTTTCCAGGTATTCCAGAGCTTGCTGTGGAGGGAGAAACCAGGTTTTCCCACCAAGCATTCAGGAGTCATTAAAGAAAAAATAAATTTCCACGCCGGTCAAAAAGTGGGCTCAGACTCTGTGGCAGGGGGAAAAATAGTTTCCACCGTGAGCTCATTGGCTATGCTGAGAAATATTATTGGAAAAATATTGACGCACTGAAAAAAAGCGAAATATCAAAAACCAGGCAAACCGCACTGTTTCAATTTGGGATTAGCAAGAGAGTTTAATTTCTCAAAATCAAACTTGTGGACTGAGTAAATAAAGGGCAGTTTGTACAGAGCTGCAGGGATAGGCATGTCAAATCCAATTCAAGTTGAGTACTTTTAGACAAAAACAAATGTCAATGTTACCTTGACAAATATGTGAAATGTAACTCTGGTGAATGTGAAATTATGATTACATTATGTATATTATCTGAAAATTCTAAGTTTGGGTTTGGGCAAAATGTTAGTGTTGAAAATGTTCATTTTGAATAAAATTATTGATATAAAGATTATTTTTTTGCCAGAAATTGACAATTGGTCAGAACAAACAAATGCCTTCATGTGCGGTGGCAAAAAAATTCTAAATTATCTAAATCTAAATAATCTAAATTGTTCCATCAATTTCTGATTTTGTAACTCTTTTAAAGTTAAAACACAGGTCATGGTTCCCACACTTACATTAAAAGTTTTACACTTTCATCATTAAATTTAAATTAAGCTACATCATATGTGTTGCCATGGAAGTCTTAACTACTTAAAATTTCACCTATACTTAATATTTATTTTAAAGAGGTGGTCCAGAGTGTCCTTTTTAAGGCTAGGTTGTGTTTATTAGATGGAAAGCAATGCGTCCTCAAGCTTCATTTGTAAAAAAAAAAAAATCATATATATTACTTTGATTATATACAGCTTCTCAGCTACCAGGAAAACGACTGTCATATTTTCAAGTTCCAAGGAACTTGGAAATATGACAAGAGGCTCTGATTGGTCAGCTTACATAATGCGCTGTGATTCGAGGATAAGCTCTACATCACCAGGAAAAGCCAAACGCTTCTAATAGCATGCGCTGTGCCTATACTGTGTAAATACTGTCAGTCAGATTAACTGATAGCCATATCCGTTTGAGCCTGAACTGAACTGGGAGAGATTCCAGAAGCTGTGCTTTGTCAAATAGTACCTATATATTTCTTGTAATTCTGTGAAACATAATTAAATTTAAATTGTATACACTTCTCTCTTTGTGTCTTGTCCTTTAGAAGCCCAAATCCAGAAACAGAAGAAGCTCTGTGGAATTAGCAGCATATAGATGACAGTTTAGCTTTCTTTGCTATAACATTACAGCACCTCTGGCCACTCCCCTTTGCTGTGCAGGGTGTATGCGCATGGTGAATGCGTGTAACCAGATGCGTTTGGGATTTCATTAACTGGGATGTATTTTTTGCAATCCCCAACTTAATTCGCTATAGGCTTTGCTAAGCTAACTGTAAAAGACAGTCTCCCTTTGCATTGACCTTTGAGCACATTACATTTAGAAATGTTGTTTATGTTTATACAGCTACATTACACATCAACTAAAGTTTAAAATATAATATTGTAGTGGACCACCCCTTTAAAAATGTCAATGTGATTTCCAAAAAGTTTTAAAAAGTCTTTTTTTTTATTAAATTTGCTGAATTCAATACTCTTCAATTGTGGTATCTGAAATATTGATAAAATGTGTTATTGGTAAGCGTTGGTAAGCTTTATATGTAGGATTTTTAATTTAAGAATGTTTCAGTTTTTTTTTTTTTCGTTGTGTTTTTGACAGTTGAGAACAATTGTTGAAATAAACCAGAAACAAATTTAATTTCAAATTTAATTCAAGCACGTTCAAGGTGCTTTGTTTGTTTTTTAAGCACGTGCCAGGCCTTGAATCCACATTTTCAATTTAATTTAATTTAATTTAATTTAATTTAATTTAATTTAATTTAATTTAATTATTTTTTTAATCTATATTATTTTTTAATATTTTTTTATTTTATTTTATTTAATTTTATTATTTTTTTTTATTTTTTTATTTTTTTTATTTTTTATTTTTTTATTTTATTTTATTTTATTATTTTTTTTTATTTTTTTTTATTTTATTATTTTTTTATTTTTTTTTATTTATTTTTATTATTTTATTTTATTTTATTTTATTTTATTTTATTTTATTTTATTTTATTGTGTTTAACAAGACCGTACATAGTATTATACAATACAACATAGGGAAAATTACAGACTGTCTTAGTTTTCTTATCTTTCCACTATCCCCTCAAAATGAAATAAATAACATTTATGAATTCAAAACAAAAATATCATCTGAGAATTTTTTTTTTAATTAAAAAAAAACTAAATTAAATAAAAATTCAAAATAAAAAAAATTTAAAATAAAAAATAGTAATGATAGTTAAGCAATTTTTCAATAAAATATTAAAAAAAAGGAAAATAAAAGTTTGCGTTAAGGAGTCAATATTTCCTCTTTCCAGTTATTTACTGTGTATTAGAGCTGATTTAAACTGAAGAGGATAAGCCTTTGATATAATCTAAAACAGGGTTCCAGTTCTTTGAGAGAGACTGCAAGTAAGCATTTTAACTTTTTCAAGTTTTATGCAACTAAAGATTTCTCTGATCCACATGTCATGTAATGGGAGAAGTACCAGTTTCCATTTAATAAGAAGGGCATGTCTAGCTAAAAGAGTAGAAAAAACAATAACCTGGCAAGATACAACAGTCAAGTCAACTCTCTCTGAAATATCAAAAAAAGAGCTGTGAAGGGGTTAGGGGCAAAATTTATGTTATTAGATTTATTAAGTGTATCAAAAAAACATGACCAAAAATTTGTCAAATGAGGGCAACTCCAGAACATATGGATATGGTTAGAGACTGCTTACAGCGATGACAGGCATCACTTCTATCAGGAAAAAAAGAGCTAATTTTGCATTAGTTGAATGAGCTCTATAGAGCACATGATCATTTTCCTAAGTTTCTTTAAGAGAAACCGTAGGATTTACATTTAGTGTACTTAAATAATTATAAATAGGGAAACTAGATGTGTATGCCCAGTATCTAAACCAAACAAATAGTCAAAAGAAATGCAAGTACTTTTAAATACTTTCAAGAAGTGTGGGAACCCTGACTGGTATTGTAATGTCTAAAAATAAATACAT
Source organism: Danio rerio (assembly GCF_052040795.2). Classification (NCBI taxonomy): domain Eukaryota; kingdom Metazoa; phylum Chordata; class Actinopteri; order Cypriniformes; family Danionidae; genus Danio; species Danio rerio. Next base: position 18,157,026 of record NC_141022.1, read on the forward strand.
AAACATCTAAAAAAAAATGTATGAAAAAAGCTCTAAATGCCTTACAATGTTATCAGTAATTTGGATAATAAAACAAAAAAGATTTTACTTAAAAAATAAAACAATAAACTGAAAAAAATTCAGCTGGGCTCTCTCTTTCTTCACAGCTGCATAAAGACATTTAAAAAAAGAGGGAAATGCACCAAAGAATGAAACTCAATCTGATGAGTTCAAACAATGTTTTCACTAGTTGACCAAACTAGTGCACATCCCCTGTGAATAATAATTCAGAAATCTGGCAGTGTTTTTGAAACCAGGCCTAAGAAAGCCCCCCGACAGAAGCTGTGGGTGTAGACCATATATAATCCATCAATACATCATCGCACACACTGGTCTGGGGGAGCTCCAGACACACACACTGACCTCTTCCTCGGGTTCCTGGGCCTGTGGAGTGTCCTGGTGAGGGGTTTCACAGTCAGGGCTGTAGTGTTCACAGTAGTCGTAGGCTGCACGAGGATCCGCCACCAGAAGAAGTTGCTGGATGTCCCCCTGAATGACATCATAGAAACATTTATCAGAATCATTCTGGATATTTGGACATACGTACTGTAAGATTTGTGTCATTTCTAGTTTACCAAAGGGATATTGAATGTGTTTATCTCTTTTACTAACTAGACAAACCCACAGAGATATAGACTGACAGGCAGACAGAGATATAGGTAGAAGACAGAGAAAGGTATATTCAGACAGACAGACAGACAGAGATATAGGCACACAGATAGGGAAAGGTATATTCAGACAGACAGACAGACAGACAGGTGGGCAGACAGACAGACAGACAGAAAGAAAGATATATATAACCACACAGACAGATATATAGACTGAGGCAGACAGACATAGACAAATAGATAAAGATGTAGACAGATAAATAAAGATATACCCAGACAGAGAGATAAACTCACATTAAAATAAACTAAATAAATTTTTAAAATAGGGGCGCATTGGCAGCACTTTCGCCTCACAGCAAGAAGGTCACTGGTTCAAGCCTCAGCTGGGTCACTTGGCGATTCAGTGTAGAGGTTGCATGTTCTCCCCGTATTTGCGAGGGTTTTCTCCGGGTGCTCCGGTTCTCCCCAAAAAATGTCCGAAACATGTGGTACAGGTAAATTGGGTAGACTAAATTGTCCGTAGTTTATGTGTGTGATTGAATGTGTATGGATGTTTTGCAGTGATGGGTTGCAGCTGGAAGAGCATCCACTGCATAAAACATGTGCTTGATAAGTTGGCGGTTAATACGAACCCTGGATTAATAAAGGGACGAAGCCAAAAAGAAAATTAATGAATGAATTTATAATTTAGGGGTTTTGAACCATACTAAAGTAAAACTAATGTTCATGTGGGTAGAGAGAGTCACACAGATAGAGACAGACAGAAACAGACATAGAGAGAAAAAAAGAAAGAAATCTAGAAAAAATATAGAGACAAACAAACAGACACAGTCAGACAGGCAGGCAGTCAAAGACATAGATATACACAGACAGACAGACATGCTGGCAGACAGACAGACAATGACAAATAGATATACACAGACAGACAAAGAAATAGACAGACAAATAGATATGCACAGACAGACAGACAGCAGACAGACAGACAGACAGACAGACAGACAGACAGACAGACAGACAGACAGACAGACAGACAGACATAGACAAATATATATAGACAGACAGTCAGACAAATAGATATAGGCAGGCTAAGGGACAGACATGGACAAATGGATATAGACCGACAGAAACACAGACACATACAAAAAGACAGACATACAAGCGGAAAAATAGATACAAACAGACATACATAAATGCAGACATGGACAAATATATATAGACAGACAGACAGACAGACAGACAAAGAAATGGACAGACAGATATACACATACAGACAGACATACAGACAGACATGCAGACAGATATACACAAATATATATATAGACAGACAGACAGACAGACAGTCACACAAATAGATAAAGGCAGGCAAAGAGACAGACATAGACAAATAGATATAGACAGACAGAAACACAGACAGACATACAAACAGATAGACAGACAGAAAAATAGATACAGACAGACATACATAAATACAGATATAGACAAATATATATAGACAGACAGACAAATAGATACAAGCAGGCAGACATAGACAAATAGATATGGACAGACAGACAGACAGATAGATACAGACAGACAAATAGATATAGGAAGGCAGAGAGACAGACATGGACAAAGAGATAAAGACAGATATATATATAGACAGACAGATATAGGCTGACAGAGAGACAAATATAGACAGAGAAATAGATATACACAGACAGAAAGACAGACTTAGACAAATATATATATATATATATATATATATATATATATATATATATATATATATATATATATATATATATATATATATATACACATACATGTATATGTCAAGTGTGCCGCAAGCCTACGTTTGAGTGAAGGTTTCGGCCGTTAGATCGCCCCCTGGGGGCTGGCTGCAGTACAAGTCATAAAGCCCGCCTCCTCCGTGTTAATGAAGGAGACTTGAGCCCAAATAAAAAAAAATATTACACTTGCAATAAAATGTCCCAAAAGATAGTTCTGGTCGATTAAGGCACTGGTTATTGTGCTGAAATAGGTGCAGATCTTCATTTTTGTAAACAGTTTGTTTTTAGCAGTAATTTAATGCTGGGCGTGTCATCGTGATTGACAGCTGTGATTGACAGTTTCTCAAAGCGCGGCGTCTGAGCTTCGGCAGGAGACTGAAGTAGACTGAAATGTTATTATTCGATTTCTGTGTTATTTTACCATGACAAAATGAGTTCAGCAGTAAACTATAGTTTCTGACATACATGATCCTGGTGGAACACTGTTTATTCGCTAAGTTCAGGGCTTTTTTCGGGCTTTATTAGTTTGCTGATACACGCCTAGCCACCCAGATAGCAAAACACAGTTCCGGCTAGATTCTCGCCTGCCGGAGACTTATCTCTTAGAGCTCAGACTGACTAATGTTACCTCTGCTGGACCTACTCCGGATGCCTGGACTCACTACCCAATTCCAGCCCGAGTCAATCAAGCCAGATGCGGCGGCCGAGCGAGCAGGCGCTGCCGCATGCGAGCCGGAATCAGCCCGCGACGCCGCGAGTAAGTTATGTGTTGCGGCCTGGAGCTGGCGCGATTGAATATATAAAACTCTCATATTTGTTAACGTTATTACATCCATTTGTGTTGATATGACAGCAAACGCATGCTGAGAAGTTCGGGGGGCGTAGTTGATTTTACATAAAGCGTTTGATTGGAAGCTCGACTTTACAGTCATTGGTATATGTACACACAACAGTTCTGTCTGGTTCTCGTATTTGATTGACTGATAGCCGTAATATATTTAATATCTGCACCCGTACAGCCTCTTTACCCTTTGTGTATTCCTCTGCCCACATACAGCTAGCAACAAGCAGAATCTGCAGTTTGACAAAAATTACTGTTGTTGGACAACAAAATGTACTTTTGAGGCTTTTTTATTTGAGAATGTAAGTATTTAGACTGCAACTATGCAGTTTATTTGCAAGAATAGTGCCTATTTTAAAATATTTACCATTTCGTTGACGGCCATAGTGTAAGACGGTTGACGCTTTCTATCCACAAAATGGCGACAGAACTGCATAATAAGCCCGTACACTTAGAAGCTTATAACAGTCTGATTTCTAACTATAGCAGATCAAATAATTATTAAACTGGTACGCAATACCTGCCAACACTTCCGTTTTTCATGGAAGTATCCTGTATTTCAGACCAGTCTCCCGCAACCATCCTGTTTTTATTGCTTCCTAAAAAACTCCCATAATTTCACTTGGTATAGTCTGTAGACAGACAGACAGACAGACAGACAGACAGACAGACAGACAGACAGACAGACAGACAGACAGACAGAGAGATAGATAGACAGACAGACAGACAGACAGACAGACAGACAGACAGACAGACAGACAGACAGACAGACAGACAGACAGACAGACAGACAGACAGACAGACAGACAGACAGACAGATAGACAGATAGATAGATAGATAGATAGATAGATAGATAGATAGATAGATAGATAGATAGATAGATAGATAGATAGATAGATAGATAGATAGATAGATAAACAGAGAGAGACCGACAGTATACCAACAGACAGGCAAATTGCTAAAAATAAAAGCCTAGACTACAGAGACTACATTTGAAAAAGTTTGAGCTTTAACAGATTTCACAGTATGAGAGTATACTGCATTTAAATCAAACACTTTTTAAAATATCCTTACTATCATCAAAACTGTAATATTGTGACAACCTGACAGACAGACAGACACACGGTAAGACAGACAGACAGAAAGAAACAGCTGCTTGCCAGAGAGAATCCACCTCTTTGTTTTATGCTAAATCAAAGAAGCATGTGTCCTTGTGCCACAGAGACCAGTACGTCTGATAACATCTCAAGTAGCCGCGGGGCATTGAGCATTAGCCCTTCATTCTGTCCTGAGCTTGTTTCCTAGCTTCTCAGAACTGGCTCACAGACAGGAAGAAGGATGACACAGAGCTCAGCTGAAAAAACAAGGACGAACCAAAGTGCTCGGTTCAGCACTGTGTGAGCACACCTCGGACTGGTCACCAGTCTGCATCCCATTCAAAAAGCAATATCATGCTCCGACATGATACGAGTCACATTTCACAGAGGAGTCCTCTGTTAATGACTGAGGAATGGCAAGAAAAATAAGCAGCGCCTGTGTGGATTTAAAATATCTGCGGCCGTCTGTTTTTGATGAACATTTCAGGAAAGGAAATAAGATCCCTTCTCCTACCTTGACACAAAGGCCAAGCGGCCCCGTGCGCAAGCTGAACCCCAGGAATTTTCTAAAATGTAAAACTACCTCAGCTGACCCACACAAACTTGGCCAAAGCCAGACATAATGCATTGTATAATAGGTAAATAAGTCGGAAGAGGGGCAGTGGTAACTAAGCACAAAGATTTTTCTTGGTTTTGATTGGCGTGTAAAGGCAAGTCGAGCGGGGTGGCCTGGGGAGGAGAACGCTAACATGCAGACGACATTAAATTACAGGGTCTACATCTGTAGGAGCTTAAGGCGCTGGAAGACATTTTATGGTACCAAAATGATGCTTCCTGCGAGCATGACCAATAAATCCTTGTACACACTGGAGAGTTCTGACATCCCTCGGTACAACAAACATCTCTCACCGTTAGGAGCTAGCACGTGTGCAGGAGCCAAATGCGTTATAAATGTAACTTAGCTGAAAATGAAGTTGCATGGCTATTACGGGCGATGAAATGACAGAAATCACAGCAGAAATTCTGTCATCATCCACCCTCCTCTTTACATCACTCGTATGACTTTCCTCCAGAAAAGCAAAATGTCAAAGCTGCTTTCTTGCAATGAAATAAAAAGATTAAGGTGTGATTTTGCTTAGTGAAACAAAGAGCTCCTGTGTATCATGCTCTGCACCTATGTAAAGCTAGAAGTTCGCCTTTTGCATGTTCATTTAATTTGATGCTTTTAGCTATTACTCAAACATATGCAAGCAATAACTAACGGCTTGCTGTGCATTAAAAGATTTTAAAAGGTCGTGAACCCCCTTCTTTTAGTTCAAGTCTACTTTACAATAAAATAAATTCAACTTAAATGGGCGTGGAAAATGGTGGGGAGTCGCATAAAAGGGCAAAGCAAGGGAGAAATAGGGCAGTAAGCTTCGGCTTAGTCCCTTTATTCATCAGGGGTTTCCACAGCGGAATGAACTGCCAACTTATCCAGCATATGTTTTACAAAGCGGATGCCCTTCCAGCTGCAACCCAGTACTGGGAAACACCCATACACACTCATACACTACAGGCAATATAGCTCATTCAATTCACCTATACCGCATATCTTTGTCTGTGGGAGAAACTGGAGAACCCGGAGGAAACCCACATGACAAGAACATGCAAACTTCACACAGAAATGCCAACTTACCCAGCCGGAACTCAAATTAGGGATGTTCTTGCTGTGAGTCGACAGTGCTAACCACTGAGCCACCGTGTTGCCATTTTTATATTTAAAGAGTACTTTAAAAAAATAAAAAAATAGCAACACACAAATCTACTTTAAATGGACAGAAAATTCATGCAAAGGGGCATTTGAAAGTCATGCATGGCAGGGTTAAAATCCGCTGATAAATCAACTGATCGACACGGTTTTCAAATGCTCCAGTTTCCATGTAAGTGCTCTTGTAAACTTGTGATCATTACAGCCAATCACAGTTATATATACTGTTGAATCTGTGAACACGATAGCCAAATAGTGTTCAAGAATAGCACCTCTTAATATGCAAACTGAATATGCTTTTATCATCACATTTCATTTCAATAAAGACTCGTAGAAGTTGGTATACTTTTGCTGCTAGTTCAAACTACTTATTTAAAATGAGTTAAAACAATAAATCGTAAGGTTTTTTAGAGATAACAATTGTTTTATGTTAAATCTACCTAAATTTGTAAAAACAACCGAGTTACCTTAATCGATTTGTGTTGGGACAACATAAATAAAATGCATGCAACCCAGTATTTTCACAGTGTACCACGGATAACATCGACACTGCAAACCAACATGAACGCCTAACTGTGCGGTCTCACAGCTTGACTGAATAATTTGGATGCCATATTCTCTTAAGATAGAAAAATCAATAATAATTCGAAAAAATAATTAGAAGATGAAACTACGGTAATAAAAGCTAAAACCAAGCTAGATCTACAATTAAAAATAACAGAAGCTAATGTTGTCTTAATTGACAGTGAACACAGATAAACCTAATGAAATGTAAAACTGTCAGGACTCTTGGCTGATCGGCTGGTTTTATCTGTTCTGTTTGTATTAGCCACATGTTCCTTTGTTTATGCTCCTGATTGCTTCTCTCCACCCCCTCGTTCTCATAATTTTAGTTGATTTGCTTCACCTGTCTTTGCTTATTTTTTTTCCTCATTAGCTCCCCTATTTATTCTCTTGGTTTCTACTGTTCAGTGATAGATTGTTGTTTGCTTCTGACCCTGCAATATCAACTATAGGTAAACTTAATGTTTTTAGTTAACCTTTTTCTGTTTGACTCCAGGACTCTCTCCCTACCTTCCCAGCCTTTCTGTGTAGTCCCTGGCTTGCCCGAAGTTTTTGCTCTTGTGCTGCCTGAGTTTTTGATGTCCTGGACACTGGCGTGGTTCTGACAATTACACCTGCCTCTGTTTCTACTGGCCAGTCTATTTTTTGTTCCTGGTTTTTTCCAGTCATTCTCTTCCCCTTCAGCAAAGTCTGCAAGTGTTTTTTTTTTTTTTTTTGTCATTTTTTGTTGTTCATTTTTTTGGACTATAATAGTTTTTGTTCTTTCTTGATAAGGCTGAGAGGACTGCCTGCTGAAGAGCATTTTTTTTTCCATTTGTCGAACTGAGGTTTTTGTGTATTTTTCCCCTGAGACTGAGACATTGCCTTTAGAAGATTTTTGTTTTAAATTTTGCATTCTGGCTTATGAACTGATCTGTTAGAATTTTTGCCTTCTACAATAAATCATTGTCTTCACCTGCATTTAGGTTTTTTCTGTTTACTGACCCTGACAAAAACATTTAGTTGGGGGTTCCATTATTCTTTATATGTACACCGTGAAGTCCTCCACTTATTCTGCAGTCATTTGTCAAGCTATAAAGAGAAATCTAGTTCTGCTTTTTGCAGCACAATATATGACTTATTTTGTTTTTCTAGCTATGACATGTTTCCTGCTTTGAATCAGCCACAGACAAAATAAGAGAGAGTGTGCATGTGCAAAATAAGAGAGAGCATCCAAAACTGCAAACTTCCATACCATATAGTACGCTAAAAACACTTTGAAATGTGAAATGCGCATCCGACGGATGCTATGCTATAATGCACCGCAAGAGAATTCATGAATAGGAGTGAAGTCGACGCAACTGACATGAGTGAAACGACGAATATAGTATGCCCGAGTTATATTCATACTACTGACATTCATACAGTATAAAATGCACTTTTCTAACGGCAAAGTAGTACATTTAAATTCAAACGCAGTACCTTCTATGCAGTAGGCGATTTCAAACGCAGTCAATCTGCATGTGCTAGAGAGAGATTGTGTAAATCACACAGGGTTAGCTAATAGCTCATAGTAACATACATTAGCTAACTCTTTGCAAATGTTTTTGAGCATTTTGGAGAGTTGCTTGATCCCTGTCATTCCCTAGTGAAACACACATCAGTGTCATCAAGGAATAACTCTAGTAACTAGTACTGAGTTGTTATGGTAACTACTTATGTTTGAGGGAAGCATAGAACTGTGATCAAAACTGACAGATTAAATGACTGCTTTGCACATCATCCAGCCAATCAGAATCAAGAATTTCAACAGTAAATGGAATAATGTATTTTATTGACCTTAAGGTCAGCGTGACCCACAGTGCCTGCCTTGCGCATAGCCATGCATTTATTCTTTTGCATGCTGTTCGTGTAGCTCTGCATTAACACTTCTGAAATGCTAGCTGGCAGTAGGTTTTTATGTTCCTTTGTGTCGTGCTTTTTCACAGGTTTTTGTTTTTTCTGAACGTTACTGTCATGAACAAGTAGCTGCAACTAGCTTATGTAAAGGCAGAAACCTGTGGAGGTGCAACTTCAGTCATAAGGTAAACACAAAACAAGATTTTCATCTAAAGTTCCTTTACAGGACTTGACGTTTATAAACACTCGCTACAACTGGCTCACAGCTCTCGGCACTGAGTTGGGATTTCCAGTCTCATTCACTTCCATTCAGTTTTAGGTGTTAAAAACAGCTCATTATGCAGCCTATTGCAAACTGATATGTTATTGTTATATTATTCTACTTTTATTGTATAGTCGTAAACACACTCTTTTGTAGAGCAAGTAGTTCGACTAATTTCTGCTGTGTACTATTCCTAGTCATTTCTCCATTAGGCAACTGAATTGGAAGTTCCAAAACAATCGCAAAAATCACACTTGATTCTGATTGGCTGATGAATGTCCTAACATTTGCAGTTATTACTATATGATTCCATTCAAACATAGTTAGACAAAACACACACACACACACACACACACACACACACACACACACACACACACAAACACAAACACACACACACACACACACACCTGAACTAGTTCAACATTAATTTAGAAATGTGCTGGTTCACTACTGACATCTCTAGTCAAATACATCTACCATCTTATTCTCACTCAGTTCCATCCTGTGACTTTCCATCATTGGGCGGGAGTTGTTTTCCTAAGCGTCTGGCACATCATCTGCATCACCACTGAGAAGCCAGATAATATACTAGCATGGCTCAGAACTAAACACTGGCGGAAACAGGGAGACATAAATCTACTTTGAATACTCCAATATCCATTGGGATTGCCCTGTCTTACAAAGACTGCTGAGTATTGCATTAATTCATAACAGGAACATTCCTTTCAAAGAGGAAAAAATCTCCATCCAGAACACAGTGAGCTGATTTCACATTCTGGATATTGAACATTGAACAAGACGCCAAACACATCCAACAACAGACCAGCATCAAAATCATCACCAGCTACTTGTTCTGGTTTGGTTTTCTTCAAATGCGTCACGAGTCCGCTCATAATCTTTCAATGTATTAAGCCTGTTCAGAATTAGAGAATACAGAACATGGAAACTGACAGGAACTCAATACAATCCAGGATAGACATGTAAAAGTGCAAGTACTTTACTTTGCTACTAAGTCTAACATTTTGAAAACGATGTGACAATTTGAGTCTTTCTAAAGTCTTTCCAGGTGCTGGCTGACAAACCAACAGTTACTTCAAATGGTCATACACAATCAAATTAGCAATCTAAAAAAGTGTTAATGTGAAAACACTCGGCCAATAAATCCAAACAGACAAAGCAAAAAGAATGTAAAACAACATCCTTTACTGATTATATTCTCAGAAACTTCACCTGCTTCTCATGGTCTTCCTGTAATTACGACAGCAACCTGACCTGCAGCTATTCGTCTATCCTGCTGGGTTAATACCAATATTCTTACATGGGCCACAGGCCATGAAGCAGTTTTATACAAGATAGCTTAGCTCACTTCAAACTAATGACCAGAACAGTACATGCAAGGCTCTGTTGTGTGCGATCCAGCTGAACTAACTTGTTCAGAAAATATAAAAACTGAAACCATCATCTAAGGTTTTAAAAGATCCCAAATCTACTGTACCCGAATCACTGCTTACCCAAACAAGATGTGCACATTTGTTCGTTCGTTCATTTATCAGAAAGAAACTAGCATGAACTGAGACTGACATGATAAAAATACAACTGAGTGAATTATTTTCAAGCCATAACTGATGTGATTTTTCCATACAAAGTTTTGACATCCAAAAAACATTGTCAATTACATGTTGCTTTCAGACGAATCTCAGCTATTCCTAACCATTCACAAGCAGAGGAGTTCTTGAGATCTAACTGAGCTCAAACTTCCCTTCGCCCTTCAAATGGGAGGAAGCCCCGGGCTCAAGGATATTCTGAGCTTCAGGCTCTCTTCCAGGACAGCATGCCAAACACACAATTTATTATTAATCACCAGCTAATGCCAAGTTCAGACTGCATGATTTTAAGGCTGATTTTGACTCGTCAACATGTTTTGAGAAATCGCAGACAAATGCCTAAAATCACAGACAAATCGATGCTCGTTCACATGAATGACAATCACACAATGTGAACTATCAGAGGCGCAATCCGAGGGAATCGCAGATGAGTCGCCGATGCCTGTGAGATAATTGGCATGCTAAATATCTGAAGCTGTCAGCGATTTAAATCATGCCGTGTGAAATTAGTTTTGACTGAAAATAACATTGGGGATCACCTACAGCCAATGAGAGAGAAGCATTCACTAGACTAGTGTGTGTGTGGGGGTTGAGAAGAAGTTAAAAGCGCTCATTTTTAGTATATGTGGACCCAAGAAATGGAGGAAAAACTAGTGGAAATTTGGCAGGAGGAGAAATTGCTAATTCCCATCAAACCAAGGTAAGCAAATGTGTACATTTTCTACCCCATTAAAGGCTTCTTTCTCATTATGTAGATAATAACAAAAGATATTTTGTTATTAGATATATACTACGTGTTTTTGGCTGTGAGACGTAGTTTGAACGAAATTGTCGGCAATTCTTCCTATTGTAAAGTCATGCAATGTGAAAGCCCATGTCGCGTATTTGCAGTGTAAACAAAGCAGCGACAAAACGCTAAATCAGATAGTCATGCAGTGTAAAAACATATGTGACACGAATACTTTGAAAATCATGCAGTCTGAACTCGGCATAAGTGTAAACTCTTTAAGAGCTATTTCGAGTTTTGGGCAACTATACACTGTAAAAAATTGCTGTTAAAAAACGGTCAGATTCTACGGTAAAATAATGTTTTTTCACTAAAACAGTAATATTCTGTTAAAAACAGTGCTTTCTGGGTAACATTTTTGTTTTCGAGAAAGTAACCAACTGCAGAAAACTGTGAGCTAACAGAGTTCAGATTCGATGTTTTGAAGTCTGTGTTTGAAATCACGCTTTGTGTCCTTGTTCACTATTTCATACACTAGTTAACTAATATAGTTCACCTGACAGAGTTAATGAACACTAATGAGTGAATTCAGACACTGATGAACACCTGCTGTTAATAATTACAATTACTGAAGAAAATAAACAAGAAATACAAACAGTGACTTGAGTTACAACATTAAATAAAATCAAATAAAATAAAACAGCTTCAGTCTCAGCAGAGGATCATTAAACAACTCCACAAACAACAGCAGACACACACTTATTACTGACTGATTTGACTTTCATACTATTCTCATTGAGATCCAACAGAAATTAAGGTGTTTTTTGTGTCACCGTAATGGAGTGAGGGGCTGATTTAGTTGGGCTCTTCACCCTTGAACTCGTTTAAGAAGACTTTCCAACTGCTGTAATACAGAGTTTACAAAACGTTTGTACTATAGCAATAAAGTTGGGAAGTCAATGAATAGAGAAATCTGTTCAACTGAAATTAGTTCTGATAAATGTTTTGGTATAAATCTGGAAGAAGGGCCTCATGCAATAGATTTTATGCTTAGTTGCAGGTATTCATTTAATTAATGAGAAGTGGAAACAGAAAAGATACCTCAGTAATTACTTAACAGTTAAGAAATAACATACAAAAACAGTTCAGTTATGACAAATACACACTCAGACCTCATGAATCTGACCTTGTATCTCAAAAATGGTAACATCTCAAATGTTTCATGCTGCAATGCATGCTGGGAAGGGCACTGTACAAATATCCCTGCATGCATTGCGGTATAAATAAATGTTGTATAATGGTCTAACAGTTTTCTTTATTTGTGTTTGATTCTGCTGTTGTTTATGTTTCGACTTTCAGTTGCCTGTTTGTGAGTTAAACTGTTAATTTTGTTAAATTTGTTGTCACCATTATTGAGGTTCATATGCTGATTATTGATGTCTCTTTGAGTGCGATTTACACCATAGAGCAGTGTTATTGTCCAAGATATTCTTAAAAACTTCCAGAAATCATTGCCATATATATACATATAATGTAAAACTATAGATTTAACTTTGATTAGGAGCAGTACATTTTATTATTTGAAATAAGAACAGACTCTGCCATTTAATAGCAACATGAACATAACCAGATCTTATTTAGGTTTTTGGCTGCCTTGCCACAACAAAGGAGCTTTTCAAACAAAGTTCTTAAGAATTGCAGCAGCCACAATATATAAATGTTAAAAATGACAGGGCTAAGAGCCCAACTAAAGCAAACTCTGTTCTCCATGATGGTGACGTAAAACTTTAACTTTTTCTCAAGAAGAACTTTAGTAGATGTTATACAAAAATACATGTATTAAGTAATAAGTGTAGCTGGTGATGATGTTTGTAGAGTTGTTTAATCATCCGCTGATCATTTAACTGATTTAATCATTTGTTGTTCTTCAGGTTATTTCATTATAAAGCTGTGACTAAAGTTTTGTATGTTCTGTTCTTGTTTTTTCCCTTCAGTATTTCTTCATTTGTTCATTGTTAATCCTCAATTATCATTTAATTAGTCAGTTAATTAATGAATTTACTTCAGCTTTGCTACATGTTTCTTGAACACTCAGTAGTGTGGACACTTCAATTAAAACTGAAGTATATGCTCTGGGGTTTAAAGGGTTAAAGGTGTGAGAGGTAAAAACACAGTGTAAAAATGTATTTTAACAGTAATATACTGTTAATTTACACAACGGAAGTAGACTGTAAAAAAACAGTAGATTGCTGGCAACCACAGCTGCCAGTAGATTACTGTTAAATCAAGGAAAAAAACAGTATTTTACTGTAAAACCTGAAGCTAATTTTTTCTGTCTGTCACCGTTGTGGAGGAGAGTAGAGCCAGTGTATGAGTTAAAGATGAACAGTGAACTGCTGATGTTATTCTGCATGTTTCTCTTTTTAAAGATAGCGGCTGTTTAGTTGCTGATGCAGTAAGAATCTCTCTGGTGATTCCAGATTTACATGTATGTGTGCTGATGTGAAATATAAGACATTAGAGTTAAACCGAACTTTTCTAATTAACTAAAATAAGTTATCATTATAAGTATGCTTCTAAGCATATATAGCACATTACTTCATAAACTCATTCAGCAGTTGACCAAGTTGAGGCAGTTGCTTTCAGTGAGCAAAATGAGTTCACTTGAGTATTGTGTAAATCAATGTAGTCCATGTATTTTTACAGCAACATACTGTAAAATAACAGTACATTGCTGGCAACTGCAGCTGCCAGTATTTTACTGTTTTTTAACGGGACAATTTTTAACAGTGTAGGTACTTACTTAGGTATTACAGCTGGGCAATGTTTCAAGCCTCTACGACTTATGGTTTGGTCTGCCCAATCAGTATTAGAGCAGAACGGTGACCTTTGGACTTTTCTAATAATTACAATAGAGTTTTACTGCTGTGCATGAACCCCTAATGACATAGTCATGGATGATGAGAGTAAAACATGCATCAACTCTACAAAATGTTTGTTGAAAGAACAAGGCTGAAAAGGGGTTCTCAGAAACAGCATGACAACACTGTAAAATGAGATCTACTCCTGAGATTACCTCAGTTCCATCATCTTCCTAACCAGATGAAGTGTTAATGCCCTATATTGCTGTTAAAGGTAAAGCTTGAGTGCTTTAAAAGTCAAAGGTCATGCTTACAGAAGAAAGTGTGGTTCATAATGTGTGCACTGAGATTGAACCAGATCAAAGGTTAAATGATTACCACTGTCGCCACTCTGTAATTATAACCTGAGGAACGCCAGGTATTCCCGCAGTCAGTATGACCTGCCATGCGACCTCTCTCTCATAAGACAACAGAGTAGGAGAATGAACACTGATGTCATACAAATGTAATGGATGTCAGAAAAAGTCTTTTCAGAGACTCAAAAACTGTAAACTGTTTTCATTTTCGACAAACAATCAAGATTGAGTTAATTATGCAAATCTGGACAGTTTTTATTATGTCATTATGTTATGTCACTTCAGAGTGAAGATGTCAAATGTCTACAAATGTCTGAATGATTTACTGTGTTTTTAAGGGTTGAGTTACTTTTATTAAATCGGGAGTACTCAATCTAAAAATACAGCACACATTGTCAGTTTGAGAGACAGAAAAAAAGCAGCAGAGTTAGTAATACTGTAATACTAAATTTCTTTGGACTGTGGAGGAACCCAGATCACCTGAAGGAAACCCACGCCAACACAGGGGGAACATGCAAACTCCACAGAAATGCCAACTGGTCCAACTGGGATATGACCAGCAACCTTCTTGCTGTAAGACGACAGTGCTAACCACTGAGTCACTGTGTCACCCATTATTTTTATTATTATTATTGTTATTAATATATAATAATAATAATAATAATAATAATAATCTATACTATACTATATACTATAATTATAATTGTTATTATTACCATCATAATCCAAAGGAAATCAAATCAGATAAGAACAGTAAACCTTTAACATCAAATGTTCACTTGTCCTGTCTTTGAGTTCTTCTGAGTGGTCGACTGCATCGGAACTGGCATTAATGAACATTGCTACATGGAAATGTTTAAAAATTATGTGCTCAGCATGAGTATATAATGGTCAAGCACGGCCGTCAAGCATGTTTACATTGGAATTATAAAACTTCATCTCATCTTATGCTTCATTGTCTCATCTTATGCTCACAATAGCTTGTTCCTCGTCTATACACATGCACTGATGCTAGTAATTGAACCCGCTGTTATGGATGAACACAGAGCTAGCATTTTCATTAAAAGAGATCTATTACTGAATCTTCAGTTTAATGCACAATTATTGTTTTTTCTGTTATTTTAATAGAGGGTTGGGCTTAAGCTTTAAAAAACTCATACAGTCACCTAACTATAAAATGTTATTTTTCATTACTCTAATTATTTTCAGATTTTCTATGACATGAAGCTTTTCAGTTCTGCTACAAAACAATTCTGCCTGTTCAAAATAAAGAGAAATAGCACACTGTAAAAACCTTTACTGTAAAATTTACAGTAAATTACTGGAAATGTTGCCAGTAAGACTTCACAATTTACAAGCACACTTTAAATAAATAATAATAATAATTTCTTGCATTTATAGCTCTTTTCTAGACTCTCGAAGCTCTATACACGTTTTTTGGGGGAAAACTCCTCATACACCACCAGTGTGTAACATCCACATGCATGACGTGATGGCAGCCATATTGCACCAATCTTTCGAACCAGAACAAGTAGCCGGTGATGATTTTTGTTCAATATACAGAATGTACAATCAGCTCATTGTACTCTACATGAAGATTATGATATGGGGATGGTTAGGATGCACACTGCGCAGTATAGAGTCGCTTTCACTATACTTGGGTGTTAGAACCATACAGGCCGCAGGTTGAGCGCCCCCTAATGCGATCACTACCACCACTTTCGACAGCAACCTAGCTTTCCCATATGGTCTCCCATCCTGCTTAACTTAAGTGGGCGACCACGTTGCAGAGAGCAAGTTGCCGGCAATTAATTGTTGCAATGTCTCTTTTTTACAATACAAATATAATTATTAATTTACATTTTGATTGTAAATTTACAGTTTTACTGGCAAGCAAAATTGCTAGTAAGTTGCTGCACATTTTACAGTATTTTTTCTTTTATAGTGTAAGCATTAGGGATTTGTTTCTTGTACCTGGTGTTCCTGGTTTACCAAACCTATATTCATTTGTTATTTTCATTTTTAATGAAACCAACTAACAAAAATGATCAGACATCACAGAAGTTCAACAAGGTAAATGATTTTCTAAACATTAGGCTTAGAAAGTAACTGTTCATATATTTTTTTTAAATCTGAGAAATTGTGTTGTGTTTGTACTTTAACACTTGACTTTGCCCAGTGTCATTGAATTTCTCAGTCACAGAAAACTTAAGAAAATGTGTGGCACCAGTGTTAAACTTTTGCTTTCTGTTCATTTTAATATAAAAGTTTGTGAAATGTTCTATGATTTCTGCCTCATTTTTCTCTTTAGTTTTAAGTTTTGAACCTGTGAAAACTGTAAGGAAGTGTTACATGCTAGTAAAGGAATCTACATAAAAAGTTTTTGATGCGGTAAACTTCATATGCATGTTCACGGTGCTATGGAAAAAAGTCAGCAAACATACACTTACTTACTTTACAAAGCACAGGTCAACTTATATTTCTGACAAAGCCAAAAATCTAACTTAACCCAAACTATAATATCAGGTTTAAGGTGTACAAGAAGCACAACACATTTGTCTTGTACATTTACAATAACTTAAAAAAAAAATACACTGCAAGACAATAACTCATTGTATGTAATGGCCTAGACCGTCAAGATTCATATATGCCTACCCAAAAAACCTTGAAGATAAATGATAAATAAATGTTCTTTGTCAACTACCCAGCTGGAGCATTTTCGAGTGAAAGTAACAAAAAACAGACATATTTTCCAATGTCTGGAGTCAATAGTTATCCCTCCTGACACTTTAACCTAGATATTCGGAAAAGAGAGAGCTGGCAAAAGAGGAAAATTGCAGACTGGAATAATATCATGGAAATGCAGATTGTTTGACAATTGCACAAACAGCAAACAGACTGTCAGATACAGAAAATGTGGAGCATCTAACGCACCCCAGATCTTATTTCACATTTTCATGAAACGCAGACCATCTCTGTGGCAGAATCTGGGAAAAGGTTTTGTTGAATACACGAGTAGATGAATTCCATGCACACTCTGAATAACACTAGTGTACTGAGACAAAATCTAATGATGGCTAAGCTTTAATACACCCCACCTCTGACTCACTTGCCCCATTTCAAAGCAATCCTCCAAACGGCAGCCGCTTCACAGTCTTGAAGCAGGCCTCAAATGTTACCTTATCACTCTACCGGGAGCCGTTAAATAGTAAAATATGTTTCCCAGCAGTGAGCAGGACACATACGGAGGCCAGTCGGGAAAAAGAAAAAGAAAAAAAGGTCAATGAGTAAAAGCATACAGTAAAATTCTGATGAAACAATCCGCCTTCATGATGAACTGTGAACTCGTATATCTACAGGAGGTCTGGCATCAGTAGGGGGAATATGTCCAGTTATTCACCAGTTAAACACAGGATACGTGACTTTTGTTTGTGAGGCAAGCTCTTCATATGAATCTCTTTTTAAATTGGAGATTACATTACATTACAATGATGCATGCTTGGCTAGGTGCTAGCTGAGCATAGCGCTAACAGGATATGAAAGCTCTTTTGATTAGCTAGAAGATGTTTTTGATCAGGCATTGATGGGGAAGGAAATGAGATCTGTCTTCACATTGTTTCAAACATTGTATGCAGTTTTTTAAATCCCCATGGAACACAAAAAGTGATTAAAAAATCTTCTCATAAATAGAAAAAGAAATGTGCAGAGGGATGATTTCATGCTGTAACTCTTACGATTCTGGTTACAAAAAAGGTCCAAGCTGGATGTAATATCTTTTAAACAGCTGTGAAACCTCTGCCAAGGCATAGAGCACTGATCATATTTTCCCCTCAGCCGCAGTTCCAGGTTCACACCTGCTTAAGAGATTTGCAAAGCACAGAAACACAGATGCTCCAACATGAGGTAGCCTGCTAGTTCAGAACTAGGGGCTCATCGCTAACTACAAAACTATGTAAACATGTGCCACCAGTGTCATGGAAATAATGCCACCGAAATTAATATACGAACAAATTGACAACCAACGATCAATGTGTTGAGTTCAAAGATTAGCAGCAACTACTGTAAACACTAACCGTCAAAGAAGAACTTCCTTTTTAATGCTGGATGTAAGTTTTTGACTCTTCTAAAGCATAGAAATACCATAACATATTTCACAATTGAAAATACTTGTTTATTTGAAAAACAATGCTGAAGTCAGTTATTCTGTTTTTAAAAAAGTCTGTTATGTGCCGGAATGGCTGTCATTGTTTTGGTTCTTTTAACCCGCCCAATGCCACTTAAGGCAATTATATTTCAGCAAACAGGGTTGCCTTAGCGGAAAATCGCATATTGGAAAAAAGAGACACAGATTCAGTTTTACATAATGTTATTAATGAGCAAATAATATAAATATTACGAACGTAAAGTGAGCAGGTTACATTGTATGTCCTAACAACACGCTACGTGATGAGATTTGCATTGATGAGCCAGATGCAGCATGACAGAAATTCAAAAACAGCCATTCAGAAGCACAGAATATGCACTCACTCACAATTTTAATAATGTAATTAATACATATTAAAGATCTGTAACATTATTAAATGTAGATGCTGAATCACGGATAAGTGTTGTTTTGAGTCACAGTTAAATTTCAAACGTTTTTTTTTATTTTCAAGATCTGAGGTCAACTATCTGCTGCTGCTTTCAGTATATGGCAATAAACGTCCTGTAAAATGGCATTCAAACTCACATTATTAGCATTTAACACTGGATAAAGCACATGAGGTGTACCTGAGGCGATGATTGTCAGTTTTCTATTGTTCAGCTGCAAGAAATAGAATAGAATATATCAATTCGAGGAGTAGGTTAGGACAGAAGCTCTTTTGAATACTGAAAATATTGCTTCTATCGCGTGTTGTTGCTTTTATATAGAAGACAGTTTAAATCAGCCTTTAGCCTCAATCATCAGACTCGCCCCTGTTGCTCCTTAATCTGGCAACCTACGCCTGTTATGATCCAGGCATGCAATACCGAATTCAACCACTGGGTGTCAAACTTAGGGTGCTTTCCCACCTTTTAATCGATTCAGTTGTTTCGAAACAGGAATTAAAATATTACAATGTTGCTCTTTGTTCTTGGTGTGGTTCGCTTTCACACGGCAACATTTCTAAATGGACCAAAAGAGCTAAAACAAGTTACGTGTGAGTTAACTCTCCTTAGATTGGTCAGAGTTTCATTGTTTATTTTGCAGAGTCCCGCTCAGCTGTCATGCGTCCTTATTTAATTTATGGCGATGAGCAATACGGCATTATAAGTGGAAAGCTGCACTTTAATTTTGAATATTGATGCCCACAGACGTTGTCACCAGACATAAATCAGAGGTAAGACTCTGTCATGCATAGCCCTTGGCTAGACTGCAGTTCGGTTAATGTTCCTAATGGATAAACAGTTTTTGCTAATAGTTCAGCATGCTTTTACTTTCGTAATAGACATGAAACGCACATTTACCGGTAGGAATGACATCTTGCCCTACTCATAATTCTCTCTTCTTATAGCCATATATGCCTATTGTATATCCATTAAACACTGTGATATAGCCCGGTTTGGATCGTTTGCTTTCTCACTACAATCGATCCCCTCCAGAGTTCATTGCGATTGAGCCGAGACCACCTCATTCAGGCGATCTCAGACAGATTGATTTGGTGCGCACCTGAACGCGGTTGCTGGTTTCACATATGCCTAACAAACTGCGCTAACTTGGCAAACAAGAAGCAAAAGTCTAGGTGTGAAAGCACCCTTACATACCGCACCTTTAATATACAATATCACATGACATGAGATGCATGAGTATGATATCGCTATATTTCCACACCGCTATAATGATTCGGCCAAAACCCATATCAAAAACATAAAAAAAAACATATCAAAAACATCACTTTAAAACTATAAACAAAGAAATGTTGAGTTTCTTCATTGCACTGCATTGTAGAGTATTGTAATATTTTAGTGAGAGACTTTTTACAGATGTATTAATAAGCTTATTATAAATAATAAAGCATTATTTTGAATGTTTGGAAAGAAATGTTTACTTTTTATAATATAACTCATAAGTGTTTGTCACTGAAATATTAATTACCACATACACAGAGTGTTTTATAACACAAAATAATTGTATTATACACTACCATTATTAATAATGAATTCAATTTACTAAACTGCTATAGTTGCTAAGCAAAATGCTACTGTGAGTGAATCAATCAAACAAATAATGGTTGCTTTTTGATAAAGCATTTAATTGTTTTAAAGTTATAATCATTTAGCCCACAGTCAAATATATTTGCTCTGGGACAACTAATAAATGATTGAGATCAAATTCTGACATTATATTTAAACAATAAAACAATAGCCGAGTGATACAAGCTGCGATGTGCTACTAGGTGACATTAGTAGAATAGTGCATGCTTGGAAAGACCTCTCAGCCAATCAGATTTGAGAACCAGAAGAAATGGCTTAAAAAATATAATGTAAAAATGCTCAGAATGGACAGAACAACCTTAAATTCAATATCATCAGTAAAAAAGATGATTACACTTCCTAAAAATCCTACCATTACAGTGAAAGACCAAGTCATAATCTGAAAATCAAGTGTTCTGCTGTTAATCAGAGTTATTGGGCTTGATTTTCCATCCACTCAATGTCTAACACATGTCCTCAAAGGAAAACCAATTTGGATTCCTGATGACATGCCGGACTTCTGGCCAAAGATCCCTAAAACCTGGGCCATATCTTACAGGGCTGGCTAAGCCTGGCTACTTTCTTGGCCAAGAGTGACTAGATATAAATTCCACTTCACAAACAGTTCTTGCTAAGAATTTTGACAAAAGAACAGAAAAATCCTTGGCGAATCTCTAAAAAAAAAGATTATTGTCACACACTATGTTTACCAGTTAATATAGTTAACTATAGGATAGAATGAAAAATCCAATTACAAAAGTGTGCCGTTTCAAACCCCTAATTTAAAGCTATTTTGTAAATCCAATCCTTGTAAAGTAAACATATACTCGTCATATAGTTTTGCTATATCATTTGAGTAAGCAAATGAAGTTAGTACACAACACAACCACAAGTCATATGCTAAAGCTATGCTAAAATGCTAAAACCATATTCTAAAGCTATTTTACTTCAAAAGTGACCTGTGTTCTTAGGACAAGCAAATTTTTCACAAATGCCAAGCTGCAATAAACTACTGCATGTCTTAAAGCATTGGTGACCAATCCTGTTCCTGGAGACTTGCAGGTTTTAGTTGCAACCCATATCAAACACACTTGCCTGTAATTATCAAGTGCTATATTCAGGACCTAATTAATTGGTTTAGGTGTGTTTGATTAAGGTTGCAGCTGAAATCTGCAGAAAGGTAGATCTCCAGGAACAGGGCTGAGCACTGCTGTCTGAAAAGGACTGTCTTAAACAGGTGGCCTTTATGTGAACTACAGCCAGCAAATTATTACTACTCTACTTCACACTAATGTAAGCGCAGAGTACACAAGGGGTTGAATGCTCCAATACAGTCACTCCAAAAGGTTTTTATAACCTTTGGACAAATATAGTGATAACAAACCACCAGATGAGTGTGACTTGTAAACAAGTGCTGCTCTCATTCCTCTTAACACCACAACAAGCACACAAGAGAATTGGTGAGAAAACAGCAGTTAAAAAAGCATCTGATCACAGCGATTATGGACATATTTGCACAGGCTTTGCAATTCACATGCATCATGTCAACAAATGAGGTAAGAGTTGCACGACTAATCAATAAAGACTGCAATTTTGACTGAGGTAAAAAAATTTAATCTGTGTTTGACCTGGAAAGAGCAGTTGCCATGTATAGTATAAAACAGCTTTAAGGGTCGATCACACATGTGTGCTTTTTGCTTAAAGAAGCTCCTTTTTAAAATGATTTACTAATGGCTGCAGATGTTTTGCATGCTGCTTATGCACGCTGCACCTCGCTTTTCAACTGCCTGCTGCACCTCACGTTTTTGCTGTTGCGCACTCTCAGTTAAAAAAAAAGTCAACTCTGAACAGAAATAGCATGCTACGTCTGTCATGTCTCTTTCATCCTCCAATCAAATGAAAGCAGAGGCGGGGTTTCCGAAAGATGGAGGAGAGACTAGTGGTTACTGTTTCAAGTTATGCAGAGCTGTATGACAAATCCTGAGTATCACAATATTATTAAATATTATAACAATAGCAACAGCAACACTCTCGCACAAAACACAGCTGATTCAGTCATTGCCTAGTGACGTTAAAAGTGTCAGCAAAAAAGGCACCTCGCATTTTTAGAACGTAAAAGCAGGTGTGGTGTGATCGGCCCCTAAGTCATTAGTCATTTCAGTCACACTGTGTCATTATTTCTCAGTTGCAAACATATAACACTACGATAATTATCTAAATAAATTAATTAAGAATTAAGTATTATAGTATGTCGCATAAATGAATTGTATGAGTGAAAATGATTGATTTTTGTTTCATGTAAAAAAAAAAATTATAATATTAAGTTTTCCGTGGAGATACAGTAAACATATCAAAATAAAATTTTTGATTAGTAATGTGCACTGCTAATAACTTAATTTGCTCAATTTCAAAAAGACAATTTTCTCAGATTCCATATATTCAGTTTTATCTCTGCCAAATATTGTCCAATCCTAACAAACCAAGGAAGCCATTAATAGAAAGCTTATATATTCAGCTTCATAAAATAAGAAGATAAATAGTCTCATTCTTAATAGATTTATATATCGACTGATAGAAAATAGAAATACAAAATTAGAGATAGAGATAGAAAATTTTCTGTTCAGAAAAAAAACCCTCACTGAAAGATATTCAGTTGAATACATTTTGTAAACTAGCCTCAGTCTGTTATTTATATACTATTTATGTCCCCAAACCTCAATACATAGAAAATTCAGATAATAATGGGTTACAAAATGTCTCAAATAATTAACTCATAAAATCTCATACTGTACATTTCATGTCCTGCTAAGTGGGTCAATTAGCAAAAGTTTACCAAGCCTACGGCAGGGATTTTCCTTTGGCATAATCACAGAAACCTTCTGAATTCCTTGCCTGGGGTGTTTAGTGTGAATGTACTTCTTGTCTGGCTGCCTGGTGAGCAGGTTGTGACCTTAAGCTCTCTTCCAAAACATACACAAATACAAACAAACACAACTTAAATGTTATTTTGCTTAAGCATCTGCAAATACTCTTCTTATCTAGAGGAAAGGTCAGAACATCAACAAACATAATAAGCCACAAAAATTGTTACCGCAGTACACAAGCAGGTGTTTGTGAGACCTAATAGTTCTTTTATTATAACTTCTGAATAATTATCATGCGGGTGACGCAGTAGGTAGTGCTGTCGCCTCACAGCAAGAAGTTCGCTGGTTCGAGCCTCGGCTGGGTCAGTTGGCATTTCTGTGTGAAGTCTGCATGTTCTCCCAGCGTATGCATGGGTTTCCTCCGGGTACAATCCAAAGACATGCGGTACAGGTAAATTGGGTAGGCTAAATTGTTCTGTAGTGTTTGAGTGTGCATGGGTATGTATGGATGTTTCCCAGAGACGGGTTGCGACTGGAAGGGCATCTGTTGCGTGAAACATTTGCTGGACAAGTTGGCAGTTCATTCCGCTGTGGAGACCCCGGATTAATAAAGGGACTAAGCCGAATAGAAAATGAATAAATGAATGATTATCATGCACAAAACATGTTTGTGCTACAAAAAAAACTGTAAAAACATTGTGTCAATGACTTCCGTTTCAGTTCAGTAACAAGTGTGGCTTACTAAGGGCAGCACAACATATTGGAAGCAGCACAATATTATTCATATTGCCCATAGTAAACCCATACCCTAATGACTTGACACAAGAGTGAATAAATTGGCAAATAGAGTAATATTTTCAGTAATTTTGGCACACAAAAGTTTTTGAATCTTCATATGAATAAAGTTACACCACTGAAATCACAAATATTTTAAATTAAAAAATTTAAATTCTAATTCTATATAAAATATCTTAATTTGTGTTCTAAAGATGAATGAAGGTCTCGGGGATCTGGGTCTAGTGGATCATTTGCTATCAGAAGCAGCTTGAAAGTCAAAGGCAAAGTCCTCTAGATTACGCTTATTTTACCAAAATAAAATATAATCATGCCTTGATTTTAAAATAGAGAAGTAAGGTCTGACTTTGCTTAGACAAAAGTCTTGTTACTCAACAGAAATAATGTACAGAATAGAATATAAAGTCATGGTGCAGTGAAGAAAGAATGAATATTGTGTATGACTCTCATGAGCTCAGAGGACTGTATTCATACATCTCTGCAATGACTCAAATAACTTATTAATAAAGTCATTTTGAATGACAAAGAAAGTGTTCTTGCAAGACTCCCAGAGTTTATCTAGATACTTTTGATTCCTCTTCAATGCCTCCTACATCTTACCGCAGACATGCTTAATAATATACATTCTGGTGACCGGGCTGGCCAATCCTGGAGCACCTTGACTTTCTTTGCTTTCAGGAAGTTTAATGTGGAGGCTGATGTATATGAAGGAGTGCCATCCTGCTAAAGAATTTGCCCTCTCTTGTGGTTTGTAATGTAATGGGCAGCACAAATGCCTTCATATATACTGAATGTAACCCCAAACCATGATTTTTCCTTCACCAAACTTGACTGATTTCTGTGATAATCTTGGGTCTATGCGAGTTCCAATAGGTCTTCTGGAGTATTTGTGATGAGTTACAGTTCAACAGATGGTTCATCTGAAAAATCTACCTTCTGCCACTTTTCCAAATGATCAACTAGAAGTCAAGTTATTATTTGCTGCCCTTACAACTTGGATCGACGACAAGACTTTTCTCAGCTAGTGTAAAATCGCAACTACATTGCAGATCCCTGTTGTGTGACGATTGCAGAATCACACATTACAGTATCGATGCCGAAACTATATATTGTGCAGCCCTATTTTGAACACACCAATATATCCAAACACAAAACCATAACTTGAAAACAAGACAAAAATCCCAAGATCCTTCCCAGCTCTAAGACCTACACTGTAAAACATGTTGGGTTTCACACAATCAATTTGTATTGAGGCAACATGAAAGAACTAATTTAAGTAGACTGAACATAAAAAACCCTCAAAATTTGTGTTGTTTCAGCTCATATATATATATATATATATATATATATATATATAAGTAGTAGTATATATATATATAAGTAGTAATAAGAACAAACAACAATCGTCATTTTTTGAGTGTACTAGCAAAGCGTTTGTCAATATATTGCTTTCTTCATAACCCAATCATGCATGAAGAGCAACTCTCTTGATTGAAACATCTGTGTTTACTACTGGGCAGCGATATTTGGGATAGTTTCCAACATTATGGGCAATCGCACAATGGGTGGAAGAGTTGAGAGACGAGATGCTAAGCGATTGCTGAAAATGAGCCCATTACCTTTGGCAGATTTACCTCTCAGGCTATAGATTTTGCAGGCTCATCACAACCCTCTGACTAACACTGGGGCGAGCGGGGAAGAGGAAGAAACGGGATCAAAATTTCAAAAGATTTCTGTGCTCTACGACATCTCTAACCTGAGGCAAAATTTTGCATGCTGTTCTGATTAAGCAACATTCCTTCAGCTCACATCAAAGACAGACTCTGCAGATATTGTCTCGCAATCGCCCATACAGCACTAAAAAAGATTGCTTAATAAAGAAAATAGAAATATGAATGAAATATTTGGAAGCTTAGATTGTAGGATGCTGTTACTTTACTTTTATTGAGTTTTACACTATAGAATGAGGATATGTGTACCTCAGTGTTACACTGTGAGGTACAAATTTGGGCTCAGATTTTCCTTCAAACTCTCCTTTGAGATAGTAAAATGAGACAGTAATTGGCATATGGTGAGAACACGCATCTATAACAGTTCATAATGAAAAATAGAAAACTTTTTTTAGTTCTTTTCTGAAACTCGGGTTACACGGAACTTTTTCTCAGAAGACATTGGTTTTGGTAATTACAGATCATTTTAAAAAGTATCCTCTTGCAGTTCCCACACAAGAACTAGAAGACATAGACGGTAGCCAGGTGCCTCTGGGCCCAATTTTATGGTTTATTATGGTTTGCTAGAGAATCTGCACATTGACCAAGGGCCAGATTTTGAGTCACACTGTCGTATTTGTAAAATATTAAGAGATATTTCCCTGCATCTAAAAATTAGGGCACAGCGAGAACAAAACCACAGTTTAACTCACAAAGAAAATCCGATATAACTTAAAATAAGTTTTTTTAAATGTAGTCTAATTTACTTTGGGTAAAATAGTTTGCCAAATGGATAAAGTGATTGTCAAATCAAGTGTATAATTCATTTTCTATGGTGAATAAAAACTCTTGTTGAATAAAAAAAAACAACCAAAAACTAGCCTAAATCTCTCAAAAGTCATATTAGGTCATCTTGTTCATAAGCCCAGTAGTCTCATTTAAACTAATATATAACAAATGAAAAATATGCTGAGTACTTTAAATGCAAATTTATTGGCTGGAGTGACCTTTTATTTTGAAATGCTGACATGCGTTCAGCATTTCAGTGATTTATGGGGAAATAAAACCCAATGACATGCTCCATCATTTGTAAGTGAACTAAAAGCCTTCATCCCCTGACAAACATCATCTGACTGTGCAGTAAATCAAATCATTTGGCACATTTTTTCGCATAGCGTCAGGCGAACAGACACAATCCAATAGTCTGAGTGTACTTCTGGGAGTAGGGCTTTAACTTGCATGCTATTTCGCATGAACATAATATATCCTTAACATAGTAATTACAAAAACTAGGTAATAACTAGGTATTATCCCTAAACCTACCCCTGAAACTAACTTTAATACATGTAGTTACCTTATATAACCCAGTACCTCTTAGGAAGTACACTGTACTGTTAGTGCATCTTAAGTGCATGTAATGTGAAATAAAGTGCAACGTTTGTGTATGTAACTCCTACATTTTCAGAAGAAAATCTCTGAAGCTGTACCTTGGAAATGCTGTATACTGATTCGCCCCATTTTGATATATGTACAATTTAGGTAACATTAAAGCTTTGAAATGTTTCACAAATCTTCATGAAACTGCCAAGGTCACATGAAGGTTTGTTACAATTACAACAGGAAATCACAAAATTTCACTTGTTCTCCGCTGGGAGGTGAAATTCATCTAATTTTTGTAAACGAAGCCTAAAAAATGTAAAAATAAATAAGTAGAATAAGTATAAGTTTATTTATTTAAAGATATTAGATGATTTTCCAGCTATTTTCAATAGACTGTGCTAGAGCTGTGGTGAAAAATAATTTTAGAATTTCTTATTTGAGATTTTCATAACGCAATGCAGAGCTTAGATGGATGGTGCGGTTTCTTTACGAATACCACTTGAACCTAAAATAATAATTTAAAAAGCTAAACTACATAGTGAACTACAGGGGAGCTAGGGGAAGCTCGGCTCCCCTTAATAAAGCATGGGCTCCCCTGATTTGAGAAATTTTGGAAAATACTCATAATGTGTTAATTTGACGTGCGGTTTTAGTATTGTGTAATGTGATCATAGATTATTATGTGTAAAAGTGCAAAAATATCATTCATTCATTCATGCATAATGGAGATTTACACCTCACTTAAAAAAAAAAAAAGACATGCCATCCTTGTCGAGCATCAATGTGTAGGGGCGCTGAAAAGCAAAGTCCAGTCATGTCAAAGACATGTCTTTTTCATTTTCAGAAACAAATGATGTGTATTTGTGTTTTGTTTTATTTGCTTCATACACTCTCAGAAATAAAGGTAAGCAAGCTGTCACTTTTAAAAGATAAACATTTGTATGTAAAGAGTCCATATTGGTAACTCAAAAGTATGTATTAGTACAAAAAAATGTAAAAGGAACACTTTTGTACTTTTTAGGTACTAATATGTACTCGTGAGGTATTAATATGAACCCTTATGGTACAAACTTGTACCTTTTGAAAAGGTACCACCCCAGTGACAACTCGTGTACCTTTATTTCTAAGAGTGTACAGTGGGCCAGTACAATGTGCATTTTTTTTAAACACCGTTACATTGCTGTAAACATGTTGGAAAATTAAGCTGAAAGCAGGTAAGCTTGACAAAACAGAGCCCCTTTCAATGGTGTTTCTTTCATTTTTCAATTTGCGATTGTGTTTTACTTGAGTGAAAAGTGAGATCTCATGATATTCTATAGCCCAATGTAAAACAAAAAAGCATATGCTGTCCTTAGTGCCACCATCTTGAGCTTATAGAGCAAATAGAAGAATAATGGGCTACACGACAAGGTCATTTATTTTGTTGTTATGTGAAACGTGTTTGTTGATTTTATATGAATGAATGAATTCCTCTCAGAAGCACTGCAGGTAAAATTAGATTAGAAAATTAAAACATTTTAAAACTGTTAATCATTTTATGAAGCAAATGTTTCAGTTGATTCAAAGCTTCAAAAACCTTTGTTTATAACATCACTACTAATGTGAACACTTTAGCAAATAATAAGGGATACTGCTAAAGTATCTAACGGTTCTACTAGGGTGTACATAATGTTTAAAAACAAGTTCAGAAATGGTATTGCCAAGTGACAGATGTTGTATTGTAATTCTCAGAGAGAGTTTCCTTGACCTCATATCATGATAACAGGAATGGACTGTATACCAAGGGTTTCATAAAACAGCTTTGCTTGCCTCAAAAACTTCTTCGTCCAGGATTCTGGTGCCAAAGATAGCGATGCCATCTGTGTTGATGATTGCATGGTCACTTCTGCTGAGTGGTTTAGAGATCTTCTTCTTACAGTCCACAATCATTGTGACGGTCTTCTTCTCGATGCTAATAGCCACACGGTGCCACCTATTGGTTCGGAGAACATTGGGTGAAAAAAAAACAACAAAAAAATCCATGAAGTTGTTCAGTTTGTGGCTTGATATAATTTCTCTTTCTCTTGCATAACTAAAACACAGGATCCGTATGTAAAACAACCACAGAAGGAGGTTTGTGTCAGTACAAGATGTTCCTAAATACAATCTATTTTGAAAGAAAAGACAAACAGCACTCCTTTTTCTTTGTCCATGAGCCCTTAAAAAGGCGTTTTCCTTAATACTGCCTCTCATACTGACTTAATTATAAATATTTCACAAGCTGGGTTTTGTTTAACACTTGTTTTCTCAAATTATAAAAACAAAATCTCTCACTACATGAATTGTGAGAATCCATTGTTTTATCACATGCAAACCTCAGTGTGGCTAATCAAAAGCACAGAAGCTCACTGCTGTTCTCATTTTCTCGTCAAGTAAATGTTTGCTTTGCTTAATTAGCTACATATGGCTAAATATTAACATCACACAATTTTCCTACTACAGTTCTATCAATATAGATAAATAAATGAATAAGCAGATCTAAATAATGCACACTAAGGATTAAACTAGCCACTAAGAAAACTTCATAAGCAAATTGCATAACCACTACGACAGCCAGTCGATGAAAGCTGGACTCCAGCTTGGTCAAAATTGTAAAGAAAATTAAATAAATTAAATAAGACTGCTTCTGAAACTACACTACTGTGATGAATAAATTCACCAGACGGTATAGAAAGAAGTCCAAAAATCGTATAAATCTATTTTTTTTTTTTTTTTTTTTTATTTTTTTTTTTTAGGTGACCAGACATTAGAATAGTACACTTATAATATAAGGGTACAACACCTGTCACTAGGATATAACTTTTTAAAAATGTACTTTTTTTGTTCCTAACAGGTCCTTAAAGGTACATATTAATACCTAATAAAGTACAAAAGTAAACCTTAAAGGTACAAAGTGTACCCTAAAGGTACTAATGTGTAAAGTACAAAATTGAACTTTTTTAAAAAAGTACCACCCTTTATCTTTTGTACCTTTATCTCTGAGAGTGTATAGTTTAGGTATAGGAAAAGTGTTCAAATCACAATAATTATGCAAATGAGAAGCATTTTGGGTATATATACTCAAATCCTTGGCTCTAGATGGCATAAACGAGCCATTATAGTTTTCTATTTTTCTTTAATTCATAATTTCTTGAACCCAACTTATTTTATTAAAGATAAATTTAGCATATTTATGGTCTAAAAATCAATGACGATGTATGCCTGATTATATTAATCGTATTTCTCATTGTTCAATACTTTAAAAAGGCCTTTGGAGTCTTTGATGTCTTTGAATCTCAAGATGTAGATAAATGTACAGTATACCTACATCTTTTTTTTAAATGTTTATTCCATTGTTAAAAGTTGTGATACAAATGGGAAACTTTAAAATTCGTGTTCTAGCCATAAATATAAAACTGGTGGATGTGATGGTTTATGTAGTACAGTTTGAACATTTCCAGCTTGTTATCCAACTGTAACAAGAGACAATTCAACTATAACATAATGTTTAAACAGCTATCTTAACATTTTTTATCAATATGGGGCTTTTTTGTATTCTCCGAGCCTATAGAAATTAATAAAAATGTAAAACAGGAAATACGTTGGGAACACTGCTTTTGTTTAAATACCTCAAAAGGGTCTAATGGTCTATATCTATCAGAACACTTAATGATTTTTGAAAGTGCGTAGAAGAATTGAATCATGTAATGCCAAAATGTTTGTGTTCTTTGTCATATTGGTGATCAATGTAAAATAAAACATTAAAAAAGAAGATAGATCATGGCTTTATCCATTAAAAAATGGATCATTTAATGCCAAAACCTTTATATTTTTGGTCATATGTGGATCATGGCTTTATCCACCAAAAACATTCTCACAGATTAAAAGTTTTCAAATAAAGAGTCAACTTGCTTTCCATCTGCGAGGTTGATGGCACGGAAAAGGGGGTAATCCTCCGGAGCAGGTTTCCCATGCTGATCCTCATACAGGAAGAGCGGAGAGCGGCCCACCTCCACACCCAGCTGCTGGATGCCCTGCTCATTGTACACCGACAAAAGGAAGGACTGTATTCCCGCTTTTGGCTTGATAGTCATAAGGATGGAGAAATCCTCAGGGAATACTCCTCCTGAAGACATAAGAAAGGCATTGTGGGTTAAACATCAGCTGTTATTGATTTTTCATCCATTGGAAATGAGCATATTAGCACTGAGAGTTTTTACAACAACCATTTTCTCACACTGGATGTAGCGTGGGGTTTTTATGAAGTATGAAACAGTTTGTCTTTTTTTGTTGGCACATTAACTTAACAAGGTGTCAGAAAACATAACGGATTTACTATTAAACTGGTTGCATGCACACTGGAGTGGAACTAAAACTCAAACTATCAATCTCTGAAGTGCTGCTCTTCTTTGCCAACTTTGAGGGAGATTTTCTCATTCTTCGACAACGTGCTGTTTAGCTGAAATTTCCAGTCCTGAAACCATAAGGTTTGGAGGCGATTTAGTTTCGGCCAAAAATCACAGAAATCTAATTGTTAATTTAATCTCCTGCTATTTTGTGCCTCAGTTACCCTTTGCGGTCTGGCCAAATTGGAAAATGCCCAACACACATAGAACAGAAGGGCCAAGTTAATGGGACTAAACTAGTAAATGTAGCCTATATGATGTTGCTGTTATAGAATGAGTGCATAATTAGAAATTTGAAACAGCGTATTTGTAAAAAATGCTGACCATGGACTTTCAGGAAACATAACACACTAATTGATTCATTGATGTATTGTTATTATTATAGCATGCACTGCAAAACTGCTTTCCTTAATTAGAGTTTTGTCTTGTTTCTTGTCCAAGTATCTAAAAATGCTTAAATCAAAAAACATTTTTACACAGGCTAAACATAAAGTGAGTTTTACCCTAAAACAAGCAAAATAATCTGCCAACGGGGTAACAAAATATCTTATTTCAAAGCAAAATTCAATTCAATTCAATTCAGCTTTATTTGTATAGCGCTTTTACAATGTAGATTGTGTCAAAGCAGCTTCACATAAATGGTCATAGTAACTGGAACAGTGTAGTTCAAAGCAAAAGCAAGAATATTTAGCTAATCCCATTGGCTATAAGGAAAAACTCACTTAGTTTTTCACATATTAATTCTGTAAATAAGACATTTTTTAACTGTCTAGAAAATGCTTTTCGATATAAGAATTTGGACTAGAAACAAGTGTAAAACATTTTTTTTTTTTTTTTTTTTTGCAGTGGGTAAAAGCTTTGTGCGTTGTACACCGGTAAAGGCTGATTTATACTTTTGGCTGACGCCGCGTTGCGGATCTCCGCTAACTGTGCGCGCACCTGATGAAACAGATGAGGTATATACTTGATGCGTTCGTCGTTGTGATATTCTTTGAAATGACAGGGGGCAGTCAAAAGAAAGCAACCGTAAAGTCACAGAAGTAGGAAGTTTTGGAACTACGTCATATAATTAATATCAATTAAGATTTTTTAACAAATTATTTCTTATTATTTTTATACATTATTTTGATGATGATAAAGATTTTTATACCCATTCAAGATATTTTAAAATCAACCTTTGAGACATTTACATTTAGTCATTTAGCAGACGCTTTTATCCAAAGCGACTTACAAATGAGGACAAGGAAGCAATTTACACAACTATAAGAGCAACAATGAATGATTGCTATAGGCAAGTTTCAGGTCTGTAAAGTCTAAGAAGGAAAGCATTAGTAATTTTTTTATTTCTTTTTTAAGAGTACAGTTAGTGGTATATCCAGAGAGGCAATTGCAGATTAGGAAGTAAAGTGGAGACTAAATAGTTGAGTTTTTAGTCGTTTCTTGAAAACAGCAAGCGAGTTCGTTCACAAAACGCAAGTTTTTGGAGGGCACATAGATCTGCAGAAGTGAGAGCAGATAAGAAGGAGCAAAGCCAGAAGTCGCTTTGTAGGCAAACATCAGAGCTTTGAATTTGATGCGAGCAGCAACTGGCAGCCAGTGCAAACGGATGAGCAGCGGAGTGACATGTGCTCTTTTAGGTTCATTAAAGACCACTCGTGCTGCTGCGTTCCGGAGCAGCTGAAGAGGCTTGATAGAGTTAGCTGGGAGCCCGGCTAGTAGAGAGTTGCAGTAATCCAGTTCGGAGAGAACAAGAGCTTGAACAAGGAGTTGAGTTGCATGTTCAGATAAGAAGGGTCAGATCTTTCTGATGTTATAGAGTGTGGCTCTGCACGATCGAGCAGTTCTAGAAATGTGGTCAGAGAAGTTTAGTTGGTCATCAATCGTTACTCCAAGGCTTTTCACCATTTTGGATGCAGTAATGGTTGCCCCATCCATCTGGATTGAAAAGTTATGGTGTAGAGTCGGGTTGGCAGAAACTACAAGCATTTCCGTTTTCGCGAGGTTAAGCTGAAGATGATGATCTTTCATCCAGTATGAAATGTCCGAGGGATCATCAGGGTGAAACATCATTTGCTTTTGTTCATATCTCAGACAGTTCTACCTGTTAAAGTTTAATAAAATATTGATGATAACAGAACATATGCTGCTCTACAAATATATTTTTATGATGGAAAGAATAAAAGCAAAAAAAAAAAAGTACACTACTAAAAAATATAGAATTTTTTAAAGCCCACTCCAAAATTTACACATTACTGTCTGGCTAGTTTGTGTCCTCTACTTATAAGCTAAAAAGACATTACTGGTCCAATATTCCTGACCATTATCACCAGCAAAACCTATAAAAATAGGGCATCAGTATTTTAGTTTTGTAGCTATTAAATTGTTTTAAATTCTAAATAGAAATATATACATCAGTGTAAAACCTATGAATGGTGGAAAAACATATTCTGTAATTGTTTATTAAAACCACATGGGTCTCCGCTTATGCCATGGCCTCTCTTTTTGGTTTTTAAAAAACGTATCACTCAAGATTTTCTAAACTGTTTACAGAAAACTTTCTTTCCTTCCCACTGCTGTTGCAATTTCTATAGCCAAAAATTATTAGACGGATCATAGATGTCTGTACAGGCGTACCTGTTTCAGGCAAAAACTCTTTAAAGTGATTCATATTCAACTCAAATGAAATTGTTCACTGTTCGCTCAAGTCTCGTCATGCGCACCCAAAGCAAACCTCCACAAATACCGCGCTGACGTCGAAGTCGTCGCGTGCACTCAAGCAAACTAGTGAAAGCGTCAAGTATAAATCAGCCTTAGGCCTACAGTCAGCAAGGGTTAGCTAGTACTCTAGTATTACACTCAAAAGCAACTTAAACAAAAGAACAACTTAAACTCAATGAGTTATGCTAAAAGGGTTGTATTTGATTTGCTTAAAAATAATATAAAACCTATAACATAACACTGAAGTACAGTATGGGGATGTTTTGTAGTACATATACTATTACAGTATGCAAAAATTGTGTGAAAATGGACTAAATGCTTGTGTTTTGTCTGCCACTTACCGTGCATAGTTCATTTAAACTGTAAACTTTAATGAATGTAAGTATGAGATATAGGGAAATATAGGCTAAATGATTGTTTTTTTCTAATGAGCCGTTGTTGGTCTGAACAGTAGCCAAATATACAATCTCTTCCTTTCCTAGTAGACTTCTGTTTCTTAAACATGGTTTCAATTCCTTCATCAAAGAATGGGCATCAGACTTCTAGCTTTGTAAACAGTCCAAATGCATTTAACCATGGCAGTCAAGCTACATTATGTACTTCCTGTTGGATGCATTTCAAAAAGAAGAAAAGGAAAGACTTCAAACTTCACTTTCCAAGAGCAAACCAATTACAGCACATTTAGAATTGACCTAAAGCCTTGCCCAAGCAGAACAGTCACTTTATTTAAGAGTAAGGATGAGTGTCCACAGATTAGCGCAATTCACGTACCTGGGAAGAGCTGCTTGGTTGGGGCGCTGATTTGGGCCCGTTTGTCCACTCGGTAGGCCACATCTGGTTTGGATCCTCTGCGGATGGTGCAGAAGCCTGGTGTTTTCTTTACTCCTTCAGGTGAACTTTTAAAGTCTAAGACCTTGAGCACATCCACGGGTTCAGCTGTGAGGCAGAACATTGAGAGCTGGGATCAAAGCGCTTGTCAACTTCATTGGTGATCAAACATTATTAGCAGCAATCATTTGCCCACATACTACTACACAACATGTGTTCAGTTATTTACATTGGTTTATCAAATTTAGGGGAATGTTTCACACACAAAATAATAATCATGACAATGATAATGAGAAGAAAATGAACAAGAACAAACTGATGTTTGATTTGACATTGATGTTAATCATTATCAATTTAAACACAGCCTCGTAAACAAGTAAATTCATAAGCAAGTTCATTATAGCTAGAGTGTGTCCTGTCATGTAATAATGTATATGAAGCTTTGTGAATGCACTTAAAACTGCTTTCTGAGAGGTAATAATGTTTTTAAAAATGCTTAATTTCTTGTACAGGCTGATCCCTTTTCTTTAGATCCTAATGTATCATCGGAAATCATTTTGTCTTGCCAGTTAATTTTACTGAATTAATTTCAATTATTTTATTTTATTTTATTTTATTTTATTTTAGTGTAGCACAGAACTATTTTAAGCAAAAATAATCTTTATTTCGTTTTAATCAAGGGCACTGTAAAAAAAAAAAATAAAATAAAATAAATAAAAACATAATTTATTTCTGGCAGCTGGGGTGCCGGAAATAAACTGTAAAATAACGGACATTAAAATACAAAAATTTACTTCAAAATAACAGAGTTAGTATTACAGAAATGTACCAGAAATTTAAATTTAGGTAAATTTCTGTAATTTAAGGTTTGCTATTTTACAGTAAATTTCTGTAATTTTAAGCCTGTTATATTACGCTTTTTTTTTTCCGGTTTCAGCAAAAAATATTTTTTTTTGTTTTAACCAAGGGTATCTATTTTGTCTTGTCAGTTCATTTTATTTCATCGAATTGAATTTAAATTAAGTATTTAAAACTATTTTATTGAAATTCATTTTATATTGTTTTATTTTATTTTCATTCATTCATTCATTTTCTTGTCGGCCTAGTCCCTTTATTAATTGGGGGTCGCCACAGCGAAATGAACCGCCAACTTATCAAGCAAGTTTTTGCGCAGCGGATGCTTCGCCCTTTATTGAATTGAATTGAATTGAATTGAATTGAATTGAATTGAATTTATTTTTTATTTCTTTGTCGCACAGTACTTATTTCAGCAAAAAAAATATATTTTTCTTAGCTTTAACCAAGGGTATCCATTTTGTTTTGCCAGGTAATTTTATTGAATTAAAATTAAATAATTTAAAGTTAAAGTAAAAACAAAAATTTTAAAGTAAAAACTGAATATTTAAAAATATATTTTATTTTATTTTGTTTCATATTTATTTTAGCACAGTTTCAGCAAAAAAAAAATCTCTTTCTATTGTGCCTCATCAGCTCATTTTTTTTTTATTTAATTGAATTTAAATTAGTTAATTTAAAATATTTTATTTTATTTTATTTTAGCACAGTTTCAAAATAGTCTGTTTTATGTTCAACTGAAGAAAACAATTTGACTAAATCTTGGATTGCCTGAAGGTGAGTAAATTAACAGGAATTTGTATTCCTTTCTTTTTTTACAGCAGGCAATAACTCTGTTAACAAACAGCTAGATGAGAAATGAGGTAAAAAAAAATCTACATGAACATTATCACCTCTGTGTTTGTCAGTGCATACAATAATATATCAAAAAATATGACAAAAACATTTAGGAAAAAATTGAGCAGCACTATCCAAAGACACCTTCCATTTGTCTAGCAGATTGAAGAAACCACTCTGCTATAAAACTGCTGTTGTCAGAAATATACTTGTAAAACGGAAATTAATGTCCAGCCGTTTACGTTTCACAATTGCTTCCAAGTACAGTTGGGTTATTATGTAATTTTACAACACTATCCAAGTTTAAAAACAAGAAGCCAGTTTCAATACATATTGTCAACCTCAATTATGGCTTTCCCTCATGCAACAGGGCTAATTTGTCTTTGAATATTAAGAGTAAGAATATACACAGTCAATTATCCTTCAACAAGTGGGGACTTTAATGCACTATAAAATATCTGTTAACTGACAGTTCGTTATATTTTGTGATTCAAAGATTGTTTCAGTTATTTTATAATTTATGTATGCTTTTAAATTGAATTATAGAATCTTAATTAACTTTTGACATTGAAAAGTTTAAAAATTTGACTTTTATTGACATTTTTAAAAGGCTATTTTTAATAAAAGTGATATATTGCCTGGGTTACTTTTTTGTAATTTAGGGCTTAAAAATAGCCTGGCAATAAACTGGCAGTACTTGTTATGTTATTGTACGGAATTCTCAATATTCTCTTATACAATTTATTGTTTCAAAATTCTAAAATGTCAATAAAAGTCACTTTGTTATACTGCCCAGTTAAATGTTCTACACCGAAAGTGAACAGAGCTGAGATAAAGGTCCCATAATGCAATCGATAAACATAAATAAATGTTAAAAATCCAAAGATTATGAAATGTGTAATGTTTTTTTTTTTTTTTTTTTTTTTTTTTACTGCGTGGGCGACATTTTTTCATCTGAACAAACAATTCCCTAAAAAAAACGGTGTCATTTCGCAATAACGCTAACTCAGAGCGACAGCTTTACTGTACCCAATTCCCCACCTTCGCATATGTGTTATAACTGTCAATGAAGCAATTGTACTTTTACAAGGAGCCTGAGCAGCACAGCCGTAAAGATGTGAAGAAATATCCAGTAGGGATAATTGACCCCCCTCCATGCAGATCCATCTACAAAGCCAAACATTCCAGAAATCACTAGTCCCGGTCACTAGTGCTCCTCTACTGTTATGGCAGCTCAGCACGAGCTAAACTTTACAAGCAGCTCAAGTCCACCAATATGTCAGGTAATACACTTCATCAAGCTGCTTCCGCCATATATGTCATACGCACAAGGTTCTGCTTTCGCTCAGCCAGCGCCCCACAAAATGGCCCATTTCTAATGATCCTTAACAAATCTATGCTAATGCTTAAACAGGCCGAGAGATTTATGATTTGATTAATATGGCAATTTAGGACCTGGTAGTGTAAAGCAGACTCTGTAATGTCACACTGATTTATTGCACGGCTTGAGTCTTTTCGGCCTCGTCTTTGATGCCACGAAAAGGAAAAGTTCCGGCCTCACTTGAGTCTGATGAATGAGGATGTGTGCAAGGTCAAGGAGATAAGACCATCAGCTGGTTTACCAACATCCATCACTATCCGTACACAAGCCTCTAAAATGCATCTGTTTGTCATCACCACGGTAAAGTCTCTGAATCTGAGAGGGTTTAAAGGAGCACGCTACATTTTTTTTGAAACTAGGCTCATTTTACAAGTCTCTTAGAGTTAAACAGCTGAGTTTTATAATTTTTTTTTATCCATACAACTGAACTCAGGGACTGGCGGGAGCACTTTTAGCTTAGCTTAGCATAATTCATTGAATTAGACCATTATAGTTTAACAGCTGAACAGAACAAGTACAAAATGTTTTTGTTTTTCTTTGCCAGCAAAAACATTATATCAGACTTTACCAAAAACAATAATGTTTGTTTGGAGTGTTTTGAGAATTAATTTTTTTTCCCAGAACTCACTTCGCACCAACAAGCAATATGGTGGATTAGAAAACCCACATAATATAATAGCCTAAATATTGCTTTTAATATCTCAAGAAATTACGTTTTAACAGTTTTTCATGTGAGAATGTAGTTCTTCAAAACTCAACCCTGTGGTTTATTTATAAAGATTGTGTTTAATTTCAAGTGTACTTTGGCGATAGCGGAGATTCTGACCTCCAGGGGTGACACCCTGTCTTCGACGGCTCTATAATTGTTTCATGAAATTAAGTTTTAACGGTTCTTCATGCAAGAATGTTGTTTAAAAGTCAAATCTGTGATTTATTTATAAAGATGGTGCATATTTAAAAATGTTTTTTTAAAAATGCGGAGATAAGTGACCTCTCACTTCCTCACCTAGACTTTTGCTTCGGAACCTGCCCAGTTAGCGCGGTTTGTTTGGCATATGTAAATCCAGCAATCACGCTCGGACCCGTGCCAAAAAAAATCACTCTGAGATTGCCTGAATAAGGTGGTCTCGACTCGTTTGAAACGCGCTCTGGAGCGGATTGATTGTAGTGAGAAAGCGATACGATCTGAGCCTGGCTACATCACATTGTTTTATGGATATGTAATAGGCATACGGCTATATGAAGAGAAAATTTGGAGTATTTTGAGTCATTCCAGAAATCCCAAGTCTCCCTCCCGACCCTTAAATACGTCACGCACCCTTCTCACCCCTGCTCACCGCATACCTCCTCGCTCTTCAGACACGTTGCACGCACCCTGTCAAACACCACCAAACCACCACCACCCCTGACAGCTGAGCGGGACTCTTTGAAACTCTTTGAATCGATTTAAAGACAGATATATCGATTCACAGGTGTGAAAGCACCCTTAAGCAGGTCGCACACCAGAAGAGTAAACAGCTGAGTTTAATTTTTTTTTAATCCATTCAGCTTTCCTCAGGGACTGGCAGGAGCACTTTAAGCTTAGCTTGGCATAATTCATTGAATCTGATTAGACCATTAGAGTTTATAGTAAAGTGTCAGTTTATGTTGGTCTTAGAAAATTATGTTAAGCTTTAAATAAGAAAATTATTGAAAAAAAATTTTTAGCAAGATGCTAATGGTCTAATCTGATTCTATTATTTATGCTAAGCTAAGCTAAAAGTGCTCCCACTATAAATGCTGAATGGATTTGAAACTGTTCTCTTTAATTGTTGTAAAATGAGCCTTTTCCAAAAAAAAAAAAAAAAAAAAGTAGAGTGTTTCTTTAAGGGTATGGGATCTAAGGCTGAATGAATGACCTGCACATAAATCCTCCAATTCTGACTCCCCCGCTACTAGAGACTGCATAAACTTCTGAGTCAAGTCAAGTGGACATATTTGTCGGCTGGTCAGGCAGCAGACAGGAAGTATCTCTTTCAAAGGCCTAAAAACAATAAACTGTATAAACAAGAATGACTAGTTGCTAAGACTCATTACTCTCTCCTCTCTTTCTTAGTGTTGGATTAGAATCAGAGTTTTGTTTTCATACGGTCTGACATCACAAAAGGGCTCATTTTCCACCGTGTCCCACTCAACTAAGCCTGGGAAAACACTTTAGAAGAATTATGCGCAAGGCTTTTGATAGATCAGCCCTATAACACTGCGCACAAGCCACAATAAAACCGACAAAACCTTTATAAAAATGTACTGTAGGAGGCTAGGAGCTGTTTTTGTTAATAACAGACACAAGGGAAAGTCAGTCAGACGCTTGGTCATCACAGACCGATTTAATTATATTTTATTACTTTAGTAGGTCAAGATCAGAACCAAAATATTCTGAAGGCTCTTCTCCTGCTAAAATAAGGCAGACTTGAAAAGATATGAGAGAAACGTTTACTTTTTTCCCCATTATTTTTCTTAACCATATGGTAAGAGTGTGCAGGAAGTGCTGATCCGCTAGTTCCTGTTCCACATATGTGGCCAGAAGCTGAAGGGTGGTGCTTTTTTAGGGTTAGTGAACATACTGA
The DNA here is from genome assembly GCF_052040795.2 of Danio rerio. Classification (NCBI taxonomy): domain Eukaryota; kingdom Metazoa; phylum Chordata; class Actinopteri; order Cypriniformes; family Danionidae; genus Danio; species Danio rerio. The sequence goes on from NC_141022.1 coordinate 18,197,996, forward strand.
ACACATTATGGTGTCAGCATGGCAAAACCTGCAGATAGCTTTGCCTCAATATGCCACCACCAAGTCCTAATGCACTGAAAGCACAAGTGCATTGTTCTTCCTCTCTGAAAGGCCTACATGATTTTATTTGAAAGAATTAAATACTTTTACTGAGCAATGACGTTATACAATATTGTTGTACAATATTACAAGAGATGTCTTTTTCAAAATAAAAGTTAGAATTTAGGGATTAAAGAATCCTTAAAATTGTTTACACAAAAATATGAATCAGTAATTCATTATTAATAAGATAATAAGAAAAATAATATTTTATTTAGTAGGTATGCATATAATTAAACAAACTGGCAAATAATATATATATATATATATATATATATATATATATATATATATATATATATATATATATATATATATATATATAATTTGACTAGAATAGTAAGCATGTCAACTGCTAATATTAAATTAAAATAAAAATAAGAAATGCTTAAGCTATAAATTACTTTTGATGGATGCCGTGGCACTGTAATAGCGACTGCTTTATTTTATTTTATTTTTCAAAATTATTCATACAAAACTGTATTACTATTTCTCTTTTTTAATGTATCTGATCAAATAAATATAGTATTGTTTAGCAGACATCTTTCAAAAACATGAACATATCTTCAAAAAAATGTGAAATATTTTCCTTATACAGCTTAATTTTCTTGATAACACTAAAACAGCTGTGCACAATAAGCCCAGCATGTCTACATCCGCGTGCAAGCTTGTGAGCTTAATGATGCGGTGAGGTCTTAATGTAGCTTTGTAAAAATCACTCTGTTGGGAGTTTCCATTCAGCATCACCCCCACTGACAAAACAAAGAGCTGCCCTCTGTATTATCATTCTAAACCAGAGGCAAAAAAAGCCTTTGAATAAAAGGCATCCAAGCTCTTAAAGGAGAGGGTAATAATCTCTCTCTCAAAAACGCAGTGCTACTGTTTTTTCTTTTCTTAACTCCAAACTAAAGGTCTCTTTGTGCTCTTCAGAATGCCTCTCAGCATTACTGCATACCTAAAGGCCTCATATATTCCAGATGTGGAGAATTGGCAGGAACTGGACCCCCCTCTCACAGAAGCTCTTAAAAAATGTCTGTATCCAAAATCCATTATTGCAGCAAATAAGCACATTTCTTCAAATACACATCCAAACTTAAAAATGCTGGACCTTTTCTTTGTATTTTACAGTTCCTGTGTAGAGACCTATTACATGGCAGTCTTTTTACTATAAAAAATGACAAAACCCTTTTGTTCAATCATCTATCATCTGAATAATTCAGTCTCTGAATTGACTTTAAACTTAAAGTAAATTCTTGAACACATGCAGTCAAACACTTATTAGATTGCAAGAAACAACCATTCCGACTAGCAATTAAATGTCACACATCTACTTCATAATAAAACAAACGACAAACACAAAAAAAAGTCTTCCGCCCTTATTGGTTGAAGTATTGGATATCCCTGTGGGTGTGGCCAATATTTCATGTGAACTTGCTGATATCTTCATGTCAAACAAACAATCTCAAATATGTGAGCTAAAAAAGTGTCTTTCGTTCATGGAAAGTAGCCGTGGTCAGGATGATAATTAAACCAAAAATGTGAAAGTTCACTATTTATTTTTTTTCCACTTTCAAAATTCCCCACCACCCAAATTGGCCTGCAGAATAGAAATGTGGTGAAGACATTATCAGGCAGCCATTTTGAAAGAGGTATGTTTCATGTCTGAAATGGCCATCAGGAAAAAAGCAATGTCATTTTACAAAGTGTGTATTTTATCATATTGTATTTTGTAATATGAAACACCAGACTAAAAACCAAAGTCGAGACAGAACAATATGATGTGTGTTTTTATTTTTCTATTAGGCTATTAGAGAGGACTAAATGTACAAATGATGTATTAGGCAACATTAAGTAGACAATGTGTCAGAGCAATTCTACAGTGGCTGTCTGACAGATGACTGGTCTTTAGTGTGGACTGGGATAGTGTGGAGAAACGGTCTCTCTCTCTCTCTCTCTCTCTCTCTCTCTCTCTCTCTCTCTCTCTCTCTCTCTCTCTCTCTCTCTCTCTCTCTCTCTCTCTTTCTGTCTGAGCAATAAACTTTTCTGATTTAATTCTGGGCACTAGAGTGCCTCACTTGTGTGTACAGGGTAGTGCAGTTGAATGATGAATTGATGAATGCTGCCTCAACAGGTCAAATATAATAGTTGCCAGATTAGCAATTTCCAGTACAATACTGGCTTAATCTATTTGGGACAATATCCTACATTAAAATGTGTTTGTATATGTTCAATTATTCTGCAGGCCACCAGTGGCCTTAAAATCTATAAAACAAATTAAACTTTTTTTAAAGAAACCTTTACCTTAAAATATTTTTGTTTGTAAATTGTTTGTTGCATAATTTAAAACGCTGTATCATGCATTAAATTAAATGTATAATAATATAAATAAACAGCCAGTGCTGTAAAGACATCAAATACAAAGACACATTACATTTTCTCATCAAATCATTTAATACCACGAGGCAGCAATTTCAGGCAAGATGATGCTTAAAATATTATTCTAAACACTTCTCATAGAGACTGAACTCTAAAAAAATGCATTTTAGTTCTGACCGCGCCTGTGATACGATCAGCTGTCTAGGTAGGCAGCTCGGTAGTTTTTGAGCCACAGCCAATAATATTTCCACGTTATAAACAAAGTTTTAATTATATTTTGACGCAGGAACATACTCATTAGAAATAGCCTACCTTAAAGAATTAAACAAGCTATACTGAAGGCTAGCACCATCATTCGTGAACGATGCTCCTCAGCCTTACCTGCTCTCACTTGTGTTGCCTGTAGGACAAAAGTCAGACTGAAGATTGCACTTAAAACGGAGTTCCTGAGACACTTTTTCGTTTTCCATCTCGTGGACCACCTTTCCTTATCCTTATCCATGACCGGAGCCCCTCAACTGCGTCTTAATTTCAAAATCGTTCCTTTTTACTCAATCCAGATTATTGTCAATTATTTCTGCATTGCCATGAGCGAAAATATCAATTGGTTTTACGTCGTGAAGAAACTCCACAGTCCCTCCGCCCAGCAGACGCTCAGACTGAAGGTAAACGGGCTCTTGTGAAAAAAAGGGAAACCCGTTTGTTCCCTGAAGAGCCCAAGTCTTTTTGGAGGGTTGGACGTGTGGACTAAACCTGACCCGTGAGGAAAAATAAATGAACAAGGGAAAAACGGCCGTCTTGGAAAGATCCGCCCATTATTTTGACGAGTGCTTCAAAAGTTTGACACCGTTCCCCCGAAACCTCAGAGCAAAGGTGTATCTGCTCTGAGGGATACGACACCGGGATGATGGGGAAGGGACACCGGTTTACAGGAGGAGAGAGTCACAGTCACAGAGACTTACCTAGGATGGATTTTCATCTTTGAATCTTGATTCCGTGTTACAGGACTGGATAAAGACTCCAAAGCAACACGTTCTTCTGTTACTTGGAAGTGAATGTATTTTTGATGAATGTGTATTCTTCCTGTCTGTAGTCTGTGTTTAATTTAAAATAGAATTTGATTTCCATTTTGCTCTAAAAAAAAAAAATGTTGGCATAGTCAGTTTCAATACAAATTTGGGTTAAATATGGACAAACCCAGTTGCTGGGTTAACATTTTTAATGATAGCTCAAATGTTAACAAAACAGTTGGATTTATTCATATTTAACTAAATTCAGCTTAAAAATAGCAAGTTGTTTTAAGGGGATTGTTCACTCAACAATGTTTATTTACTTATACCCTCAAGTGGTTCCAATTGTTTATAAATTTCTTTATTCTGTTGAATGCAAAATATAGGCTATTTTGAAGAAAGCTGAAAACCTGTAACCATTGACTTTCAATTTTAAAAACAAATACTATAAAGTCAATGGTTACAGGTTTCCAGCTTACTTTAAAATTATTTTGAGTTCAATAAAGCAAAAAAAGACAAACTGGTTTGAAACAAGTATGGGAAGAATTGATGGCAAAATTTTCTGTGGTTGGTGAATTATTCCTTTAAGTGTATAAAAAGGCTGGAATAAAATGTAACAACAGTAGGCACTTATCAAACTAGTCAAATATTTCTTTGAGACAGAAAAAAATATATATTTTTAACATTGATAAAAAATTGTTCACCTGAAGTAGCCCATTTCAAATTACTCAAGATAGCCAGAAAAGATACCATCCACATGAATAAGAGCTACAGTATGAGTTTTCATGGCCAAGTCGGAATATCTTCCAGAAACATTCTTAAAATGATCCAATCGCCACAGACGTCTGAAAATAATTACTTTTTAAAAGTCATCGGACAGGTGGTGGCTATATAATCCAGCAGGCAGTCTCTTTTTTCAATATAATGTTTAAATATATAATTGACAGCATAACAGCGGTAATTGTCACTAAAATTCAGAACACATTAACCATCATTATGTTATCCCACAATAAATTGAGGCCATGCAAAATGCCTTTGAGAATGCAGAGGGAAACAATAAAAGTAACTGAAACAAAGAAACTCTTCACATACTGTAATATATCTTGTTTCATGAAATGCTGCAATGAAAGTGCTTTCAATGACAGATGGGACAGTTCTGGGTTCAAACTTTTACTTCACGTCGAATGCCAAATTCTGACCTGAGCAGAATTAATGTGTTTAATACTTTAAAAATAAATTAAGTAGATACATCCATCAAGCCTAAAGCAATCCTGCTTTAATAAAGTATTGAAAGTAGGAACATGGAAACATTTAGATAACTCTACCTTCTGCAGTGAGTGTTCATTACTTTCCCTTTAAGTACACAATAGGATTTGGCCAACCGTTCTGTCTTGTTTTCAGAAGAATAATACATCTAGCATAAACTCCATTCAAACTTTTAAATGGTAATTATAATTAAGTAGATTGTTAGGCTACCTTTTTCTCTTTACTTATTTTTTCACCAGCATTTTCATTAAAAAGTAATTTGGCATTTTCAAAAAGTCAACAAAACCAGATATTTTATATTGCAAGTGTATATTTGTGGCAGCCAGAAATACAGTGTATCAATTTTAATATTTTATTTTTGTTTAATACCAAAATCATTACAAGATTAAGTAAAGATCATGCTCCAAGGAAAGTTTTAATCATTGTTATCTGTAAATCTATCAAAACATAATTTTTGATTTGTAATATGCAGGGATTGGACAATAAAACTTAAAATCTGACAATCAGCAGAGTAATAGCACAGTTTTTGCTTAAAATACTGCAATTCACAAAACAGTATGGTTTACATGATTTAAACTGTCAACTTACAGAGTTTAAAAGAAAATTGTTTGTGCGTGTCTTGATGGTGCATCGGTGACCAAAACAGCAAGTATTTTTGATGTATCAAGAGCCACGGTATCTAGTCTAATGTCAGCATACCACCAAGAAGGACATCCAACAGGAATAACTGTGTATGCAAGAGGAAGCTGAAAGGGATGTTCGAGTGCTAACCTGGATTCAATCATAAAAAATAAAAAAAACATTGAACCACAGCTGTCCAACTTACTGCAGAATTAAATATGCACCTCAACTCTCCTGTTTCCATCAAAACTGTTTGTCGGGAGCTCCACAGGGTCAATATACATGGCTGGGCTGTTACAGCCAAAACTTTTGTCTCTCATGCCAATGCCAGCTGTTGATTTCAATGGTGCCAGCAGCAAACATCTTGGGCTTTGACCATGTATTGCTCTCTGATGAGTCCACCTTCCCTGTTTTTCCCACATCCAGGAGAGTAACATTGTGGAGAAATCCCAAAGAAGTGTATTACCCAGACTTTTGCATGTCCAGAATAAAGCATTGGGGTGGATCAGTGATGGTTTGGGCTGCAATATCATGGCATTACCTATAGGCCCAATACTTGTGCTAGATGGGCACGTCACTGCCAAAGACTATCAAACCATTCTGGGGGACCATGTATGGTTCAAATATTGTATCCTAAAGGAGTTGCCATTTGTCAGGATGATAATGCACTAAATACACAGAGCAAAACGGGTGAGCGGATGGGTTTGACAGACATAATGTGAAGTTGAACATCTCCCATGGCCTGCACAGTCATTTATTTTTCAGCCTTTTTGAGGTGTTGTGGAGCAGCGAGTAAGGAGACTTTTTCCTCAACCAGCATTACGCAGTGACCTATTCTGCAAGAATGGCTTAAAATCCCTCTTGCTACTGTCCAGTACTTGTGTCTGTCATTCCCAAGACAAATTGATGCTGTATTTAATGCAGAAAATACACTTTCAGAAATAAATGTACGCGAGCTGTCACTGGGGTGGTACCTTTCCAAAAGGCACAAATTTGTACCTAAAAGGTCCATATTAATACCTCAAGGGTACTATTACACCTAAAAAGTACAAAAGTGTTCCACCTAAAATGTTTAGGTACTAATATATATTCTTTTGAGGCACCAATATGTACCCTTTAAGTACAAACGTGTACAGTACCTTTTGAAAAGGTACCACCCCAGTTTGCGTACCTTTTTTCTGAGATACTGTATAGCACACAACACAGTACTAATGCATTTTTGTTGTCTAAAACCAGGGTTTTCAGTTTCATTTTCCAACCCCTGTACATTGCTAATCAAAAAAATCTTTTCTGATATATTTACAGATAAATCAACAAGATGTCTTTATAAAACATTTTTAAAGATAATCACACTTTTTTTTTTAAAAAAATCACCCTTATGACTGGTTTTCTAAAGGGTCACAAATGTTCTTTTAAAGATCCTAAACAAATTTTTGTAAATAATATTCTGTTTCGGGCTGCATAGTGGCTCAGTGATTAGCGCTGTCGCCTCACTGCAAAAAGGTTGCTGATTTGCATGTTCTTCCCATGTTCATGTGGGTCTCCTTCGGGTGCTCCTGTTTACCCCACAGTCCAAAGACATGTGTTATAAGTGAATTGGGTAAGCAAAATTGGCTGTAGTTTATGAGTATGTGAATGTGATAGTATTTTGATTAGTCCCAGTACTTGGTTGTGGCTGGTAGGCATCAGGTTCATTCCGTTGTGGCGCTCCCTGATAAATAAGGGACCAAGGCAAAGGAAAATAAATGTATTAATTAACTAATGTTCTGTTTCTTGCAGCTAAAAAAATCTTTGATTGCCTGACACTGAATAATCTAACAGGACATTTTCATTTTTTGTGTGAATCGTCCCTTTAACTGAAGCAAATAGAGTCCAAGATAAAAAAAGACAAACAGTCCTAAAGGTTTTATTTTATAATGTTTTCTCTTTTTTCTCTTTATTTTCAATTTAGAACATACAATTTTCAGCAGGATCCACATTTGTATTACTCTTTTATCTATAAACCATGTGCTTAAGAAATTATTGCACATGCATCCAAGTTATACCATGGATTGTATAATTAGTCCATAATTAAGCCATTGTAAATGAATGACCTTCGCTTTTTTGTTTTTAGACATCTCGAACCTTTCAATTTGTTTGACTGTAGCTTAACTTCCCGTTCAAATTTAACTCAAAAGACATATACTCTCACGCCAGACATTTTAGAGGTTCATTCTTCAAAAGCAGTTGAAATGAATTTATACTGTATGTTGATGGATCAGAAGTTTTGAGGCATGAGGCAACCACGCTGGTCTCGGCTGCTTTAACGTTTGATTTTGGTCAGATCCTGACCTCAGAGCTGCTTGTTCTAGGTCACTGCATACATCTTGGTTTTTGAGGCTTTGTCTTGACTTCTTTTTTGGCCTGAGAGGGGACTGTCGTTTCATTGTAAGCCAGATGGTAGTGCACTGATTGATTGAAATTGATCGACAAAGTTAATGCATTGTTATCTGACATTAGCTGAAACTCTACTGCTGTGAGGTAGGCAGAACTTACAGTAAGTGTGCGGTAGGTTAAGGAAGACTGAGCCTACCACAAGACTCTGGAATGTGTTCCAGTCTGAGTGAGATTTTCATTGATGACGAATAACCAGCTGCTTAATGTAATACATTTTGCTATTTACTTAAGAAGTGATTAAACTTAGTTGTGGTGCTGTCACAATATTTAAAGATAGACTACAGCATGAGCAATTTTTTTAGTGTACAACTTATGGTATATACCTCTTTTAAAGGGTTCCATTATGCATAAAAAGCAAGATTCCTGACTCATTAAAAGTCCAGAAGGTACAAAAGACATACTCAATACCGGCTGTATACCTTGGAAAGTTCAACCAGAATATTATAAAGCTACGATAATGCTTTAGTGGGAACAAGAAACAAAAATAACACCTTAATTCAAAAGTTTCTTCTTCTCGGTGTCAGTATATTGCAAGCATTCATGAGCACTGTGCAGTGACATACTGTATACACTTAAACACATACCTTTCTTGACTTTGAACTATAACAGCTCTGCAATGAACAACATACTGTACTGTATAACCTTCATTTTCCTATAAAAAAACACAATGAAATGAATATTATCAATGGTGATAAAAATTTTCAATGTCATTTAAAGTCATTATTGGACATCAAAAAAACGTTATCCTTAGACACTAGCTAGACATTGAATTTGGGTCACCAGACGTCATGACCTAAATCTAACCTAATACTAACGTCGTATGATGTTGTGTGCCTACTGGACGATAACTAAATGCACTACAGAATGTTTCGTTTACACACATTCACAAATTAGATGTAAATGCATCAGCTTTTTAGAGTGAAATACTCACTACTTAATAGATTTTACTCATACTTTTAGTAATGGTAACACTTTAGAATAACTATCCGTTTTAACTAGTTAACAAATCTTTAATAAAAAGTTGGTTAATGAGTTATAAATAACTTGTAAAATAAAATTTAATAGTTTTTAAATTATTTATAACTGTGCCTTATAGATAGAGATAACCTACAAGCTGTTAGTTAACAAGTTAAAAATGACTTGTTAACTGTATTTTAATGATTTAAAACTATATCTAATAAATTAGTATTAGATCATGAACAAGCTGTTAGTAAATTACTTACTAAACACTTAAGTATCAGTTAGTAGTTTATATATGTTATTGGGACGTTGTTCTAGTTGCAACTTTTCTTAATTTTTTAATTGTTAATAACTGAGGAATAGTTGCAAATTTAGAATAACGTCCCAATAACATACATAAGCTAATAACTAACACTTAACTAATATATTAACTCACACTTTACAGATTGTTTATAGTTTGGTAACCATCTACTAATACCAGTGAGCCAAACTTTTCTAATAAAATATTTTTTATTTATTTTTGTTTTCATGTTTAGCACAAACAGCGGCCAAACCCCATGGGTTTGTATTATTTTGTATACTGCTATTTTGTATACTGCTTTTGTACTCAACATTTTATCTGTCATTTTATATCACGTCCAATTTTTGAGGCTTGAACTTGCTCTATCCATTTGCTCTTTTACAAAGTTTCACTGGTATTAGTAGATGGTTACAAACTATGAACTACTGATCTGTAAAGTGTGAGTTAGTATATTAGTTAAGTGTTAGTTATTAGCTTGTGTATGTCATTGGGATGTTATTCTAAAGTTGCAACTATTCCTAATTTACTAACAGTTAATAAATAAAGAATAGTTGCAACTTTAGATTAACATCCCAATAACATATATAAACTACTACATGATACTTATCAAGTTTTTATTATGTAATTTGCCAACAGCTTGTTCATAATCTATTACTAATTTATTAGGTATAGCTATTAATATTTAAAATACAGTTAACAAGTCATTTATAATTTGTAATTTGTAACAGCTTGTAAATTTATTTCTATTGGCTATCTTGAAGGTTATAAATAATTAACAAACTATTAACTTTTATTTAACAAGTTATTTATAACTCATTAACTAGTTATAATGGTTAGTTATTCTAAAGTGTTACCATATGATTTTTCAGTACTTTTCCCACCACTGAATATGGAATAATAAAAATATAGAACTGTTTATTAACATATTTGCACTGTTAATTACTGCATTGTAATTTGTCAAATGTGGAAGAAACTGTATAGTAGATGCTCCGATCAATTTTCCAAAGATTGGTATCAGCCGATAATCACATTTAATGACTCGAATGGTATTCGCTGACCTGGCCGATCTCATGAAAGATGTTTGTGTTAGTTGCAGATGTGTAAAATATTTGAATGACCTTGCGTGTATTTACGCGTTTCTACATATAAGAACTGAAAGAACTACTGTGTTTTTGACATTATTGCAAGTTCACTAAAACCTGGCTGGAAATATTACATAAATAAAACATAAAAAACATTTTTTACACATGAATATTTAATAATATATCTTCTTGTAATATTTGTATTGCAATAAACATTAGTTTTATAGGCCTGTTTTATTTTAGTAAGAAAGTAACGCATTTATAGGTGTGCATTTTAACTTTACATTGATTGAGAGGTTGAATTCTTCTTCCATCATTTGCAAATTGTTTCCAAATTGCATTGGTAGTCATTTTTCTTACCAATTTTTGTCTGTTTTATCTATTTTTTGCAAAGCTTCTTCTGACAATGACATGTTCATGCATAAATGGCTGTAAGAGACACGGTTAAAAAATTATGCAACATCTTTAATTTGTTCTCTGTTGTAAGGAGAAATCTCCACTTAAGTATCATACTGAGTAGCAGGAACTTTAGTAAATGTGCTTTATACATTGTAAAGTTTAAAGCATCGATACTCTGTATTGGCTGATCGCCATAACAAGGAATCGGTAATCGACATCGGCTGCAAAAATCTTTATTGGAACATACTGTATACAGTTTCAAAATTGCTCTTTCAGATCAAAAAAATTGGGAAACTAAACGTTTTTCCCCCTCACAGTTATATTGTGTAGTTGCACATTTAGCATCTCTACGTGTTCTTTATTATTTCAGTTTTTGATGAGGTTCAATCTAGCAACGTCATCAGCCATCTGAAGCCTTTTGTTTTTAATAATTTCCCTTTGAAACACACACACAATAGCACTGCTGTCCTTGTTATGATTTGCAGCTCAGAAATACAGCATAGTGTACAAACACTCGGACCATAAATCGTACTTTCTAGGCTGATGAGACATGAAAAGTATGACAAAATATTCAATAAGAAAATGGCTTACGATAAATCAGTGTGAGCAGTATAATTAGCGCCAGATTCTCTGCATGTGTTCACAGCACGTCTGTACATTAATTACAGCAGAGCCTATTCCCACTGCTATTCATTTTAACATGATCACACGACTCGTTTAAACAGCTCTGACTACAATCGAGTCAATCCACTGACATCAGTAAACGATAGATGGAACTCCCCAAATCTATTAGCATTGGCTTGTCTTATCTGTTTTCTTAGGTGTGGATACACAGGGAAAGCCACTGGAAGAGGTGAATTAAGGTTCACTCTTGGGATGTTCCTTACAAATGACTAAAAACATCACTAATCTGTCTTGAGGAGTAAACCCTACTTTTTTTCCCCCCAAGTAACAAGTAAAATGTTAGCAATTTACTTGACAGGCTGTTCATAAGAATGTCATGACACCTTTATTATCATGAATATGAATGAGATATTATATGTGCTTATGACAACTGTCATTAAGTGTCATTTACTCATTTGCTGTATGTCATTTAAAATGCAAAGGTGACATAGTTTGAGATATCTTTGTTATAACAACTTAACATTATGAAGACAACAAAACCTGTTTTTGTCTTTGTCATGACAACTTGCCATTACCAAGAAAACTAACTTGTCATAAATCTGTAATAAACATGATCATGTAATGTTAGGGGCGCTGACAACGGGGTTGAGGATCCAAATGCAGGTTTATTATGAGAATGATTAGGCAAGCAAAGGTCAACACAGGGGCAAACAGGTGTATACAGGAAATCCAGAGTTGTGGTCAATAAACTGGCGGATGGCCAAAGTCAGGCAGGGGACAAGAATAAACAATAAAACAAAACAAGGGTCTAACACTGTAAAAAAAGGGCATGGAAAAATGTGTTGTTATGCTCACAGATAAAAAAGACTCAGCCCTAATGTGTATGTGCGTGCTGTTTAAATAGTCTATGTAATAAGTCTTTCACAATCTTCTGTCTGTTTGTGTGCAATCAAACATGATCTGGAACAGGTGTATGTGTGTGTGGTGCATGACAGTATATGTAGTCAGGAATGGCGAATTTGTAGTCCATTAGCGATTTGCAGCCACTCGATTGCTGATAATCATAACAGATCAACATGAGGCCATTATAACTAATTATCTTTATTCTGGTCACTTTTTTCAGTTGAAAAAAAATACTTTGTCTTTAAATTTCAATCTGAATGATTAATAATCTTATAACCATGTCATTAATATTTAATTACATTTTATGACAAATTCAAATTGTACCACTGTAAATATTTATGACACCGTTAGAAAAATCATGACACAATTATAATGGCCTCATGAACATTATGTTTATTACAGATTTATGACAAGTTATTTTGTCTTGGTAATGTCAAGTTGTCAAAGATAAAGACGGGATATGATGTATCTTGTTATGTCAAGATGTCATAACAAAGACGTTACCGATAATGTCACCCTTGCATTAAGAATGCATAATTGAGCTGATGACAATGCAACATAGGCTCATTCTGAAAGCGTAGCCCTATATACATTTCTGGAGGTCGTGAATTTTGTAGCCAGAAGTACGTATGACTGCATTTCACCTTCTAAAGTAACGATTTGGGCTGGTATGACGGTGCTCCTTTTCTAACCTCCCAGCTGACAGCTTACCTCCATATGGACAGCTTTTCTGCTGTTACCAGTTTGTCCGTGTCACAATCACCAACCATTGTACTCCTTAGACTCCTTATAGACTAGAATCATGAACTCATCCATTCATGGACTACATTTTCATACATGCATTCCACTCGCACACACGTTTCCTCATTCTGACACACGCCCCACCGGAGGATTGTCAAGGACTGATTACAAACACCATTTAAGCAGCACATGCTCTAACTCCAGTTGCCGAGTCTTGTTTACGTAAGTGACATTACAACACATTTTCCTTGTCTTGTTTTCCCATGTTTTGACCCTCGCCTAGTTTGTCTTTTTGTCACTGTCTGCCGCCTGCCTTCAGACCTCTTGCCTGTTATTATACTACGATTCTGGACTGCACCCGTGTTGACCATTACTTGCCTGACATTCTTAATAAACCTTCGTGTGGATCCAAACTCAGTTGTCTGTATTACTGCCCTTGTTACAGTGCGGTAGCTCAACATGTACGTTGGTGGACTTCAGACACAGAGTGGAGTTGACCGCAACAACGTGGTAAAAATCTGGGGGATTTTTTTTTTCTGCTTTGCTTTTCAAAACACTGTGGTTGGATTTAGGGAAGGGGGTGGGTGGGGGTTTCGGTCAGTTGGTCAGTTAGGAACTCAGTCAGTTGACAGCGGCCTCTAGTGAATTTACGAAAGAACAGCAGACATGAATGGCACTTGCAAGAGACATTTGAGATCTGAAAAAGCGTACACAGCAGCTTCTGGTGGTTTTGCGAAAACAAAAGCTGCAAAAAAATTAAATAAGAAAAAGGGTCATTGTAAAAAAGTAGCCCAAGAAATGCTTCTGGAGATCACATATTTTGTAGTTAGAAGTATGTATGGCTGTATTTCATCTTTAAAACAAACACTAAAGAGCAGTATGATGCCTTTCCTTTTCTCGCTTACCAGCTGACTGCTCACCTGTATGTGAATGTTTTTTTCTGCTGTTCCTAGTTTGTCCAGTAGCTCGGCCTGTATGTCGGCGGAACTGAGACACAGAGAAGAGTTGACGGGATTCGAGTCTGGTGAAGAACGGTTCCAGAAAGCAGATAAGACAAAAACAGATGGCAAAAAATAAAATAAACAAGTAAATAAAAGAATGTGGTAATGTCTGGAAATGTGGTAAAAATCAGGGAGCTTTTCTTTTTCTGGACTTCTTTTAAAAACACTGCGAGGATAGATGGTGGGTGGGTCAATCGAAGCTTTTCAAATTACTATTGGTTGGGTTTAGGAAAGGAGGAGGGTGAGGGGATTGGTCGGTTGCTCAGTAAAGCCTGGTTTATACTTCTGCGTCAAGTGACCGGCGTAACCAATGGCGCATGCAACGCGAGTAGCTGTGCATTTATACTTCTGCAGGCTGTCTCTGTTGGTCTGCATTAACACTTCCAAAATGCTAGTTGGCAGTGAGGTGTTAATGTGTATCTGTGTCGAGTTTCTTCGCCTGTGTTTTGTTCTTTCTGAACACTTCCTGGATGTATTAGTGGCTCAAACTCACTCATTTTGAGGCAGGAGCCGGTGGACGTGTAACAACTTTAACTATGAGACAAAACACAAAACAAAACGTTCCATCCGGAGCTCCTTTACAGGACTCCACACTTGTAAACAATCACTCCATCGGGCTCGCACAGTTCGCGCGACTCCCTGTCCCGCCCATACTCGTCAGCGCTACCAAGCCGACCAATCACAGAGCTTGTGCTACGCATCGTTGCGACGTGTAGTTACATTTTTTGAGAGGTGCACGTCAGCGACACCGACGGCCACGGTCTAGGGCTATGCGTCGACGCGTAGGCTGTGCACTGTGCACTCACTAGAGATATTTGAGATCTCAAATAGCATACACAGTGCCCTCTGGTGGATTTGCAAAAATAAAAACTGCAAAAAAAAACATAGGTCCTGGGATGTATTTTGCTCTCTCCAGAAATCTATATAGTGAAGTGTAATCAGAATGAGCCTGAGTTGTAAAAAAATATTACACAATTATAATGGCCCCATGAAAATTATGTTTATGACAGATTGATGACAAGTTATGTTGTCTTGAAAATGTCCAGTTGTCATGACAAAAATAAAGGCCGGTTATGATGTATTTTTGTTAAGTCACGTTGTCATAAACATTACAAACAATGTCACCTTTGCATAACTGAGCTGATAACAATGACAGTTGTCACAAGCATGCATAAAATCTCATTCATATTCATGACGTGTCATTTCATGATTAGTAAAGTTTCACAAATAGTCGAATAAAAACCCCTTTCAAGTACTGTAAATTGTTACCCCTTTTATATATGCAGCAATATCTAAGTTGCATAAGAACAATTGGGAATTGGAAAACTGCAAGATCTCTGGAAAAAAAATTAAACAAAGAACATTATTGAGTTTACACTGCAGGCTCAGCTCTGGAAAACATATTATCCCATTCCCTCACAAACCTTCTTTCTCCAAGGGAATTCAACAGACTAAACAGGAAGCTCAAGAATGACCAGTAAGCGCTGCAGATTCAAAGGCTTCTGGAGAAAGTTAATACTATATTATTTCAGTAAAGTTTCAAAGATCATTCAGATGCCCTTATATAAAATGGAAGGATTTTTACAAAAAGAGTTAGATGAATAGGACATCATGTAAAGTAAACATAAATGTTCATGATCAATTAATGAAAAAAGAAATAAAAAGTAAAGCTTAATTTGAACTTTCAATTTTCCATCTAAACACATGGAAAAATATCAACTAGCAAAAGACTTTCTTTCTAATAATACAGTTATATAATGAACATAAATCATCTACAAAAATGTTGTTTTGTTAATTATGAAAAATGTGTTCTTTGCAAAATTACATTTATTTAAAACAATATTTTTTAAATCAGAAATACAAATAGACACAACAAGTGACTAAAAAGTCTGTGGCTTTAATGAGTAATGTTTGTGTTATGCTTGACTTCTGATTCCAGCCTCTTGGCAAATCTGAAAACAGTTTGAGATGTTATTGAAATCTCTGAATTGAAAACCAGACTTGAAAACACAGCAGTTCACACGCAACTAATACAGTTGCATTTTACAATGTGTCATTAGTTCATGTTATGTTTACTAACATGAACTAATAATGAACAATACTTTATAGATTATTTTTATTATTCAAAATTTGTATAATGCATCTTTAAAATCCAAATTCATGCTTGTTAACATCAGTTAAATGCACTGTGATTTACCATAAACTATGAAAAACTTTATTTTGTAATGTAAACAACAACCCAAGTTCATTCTGGAAACGTAGCCTCGCGGACGTTTCTGGAGACTGCGATTTACGTGACCGGAGGTTTGTAAGGTCGCGTTTAGTTTTTTTTGAGCGAACGCTGCGGGGTAGCCGACGGCTCGCCTCCGAGTGAAAGGGGTTTCCCGATACAACCAGTTTGTCCGCTTAGCTCACAGCGTTGCGTCGGCGGAGCGGAGGAGGAGGAGGAGCCGGCCGCAGAGACGACGACCGGGATCGAGTCAGGGGAACAGCAGGTTCCGGAAATCAGGTAAGACGAAAAACGGAATCCGAAAAATAAGGGCGAGAACACGGCGGGATCCGAAAACGCGGTCGAAATCAAAGAAGAGGGCTTTTACTTTTTTTTTTTTCTGAACAGCTTTTGCGAACCGTCGCTCGGGTTTAGGGAAGGAGGAGAAGGAGAAGGAGGAAGAGGAGGGCGGCCAAGTTGGCCGATCCAGTGGCTTTTCGCGCGAGAACGGCGAGCTCGGGAGCGCGCGCCATTCGCGCCGTTCGTGCTCGCCCGAGACGCGAAAAAGCGCACACAGCGGCCTCTCGCGGATCCGCAAAAACAAAAACCGCTCGAATACGAACCTCCCGGGACGTAAATCGTGGTCCGCAGAAACATCTGCGGGGCTACGTTTCCACAATGAGCCCGGGTTGGTAAACAAAGATGAAAAATACTGCAATAAAATAAGTGATTTCATATCATGCCTGATAAAGGTCATGGGACCAAAACGTCATATATAACAAGATATTCATAGAGCAAGTATTTAAAATACCAAGGATTATTTGTTTACCTTTTAAAATATATACCGTCGTCCAAATTACATCAGTTGTCTTAAAACTATTGAAAAACCCACATTCTTGTCTTAGGACTGGTGTAAAAAAAAAAAAAAAAAAAACTTTTTTGGTCCACTTAAGATGTTGACTACTGCAAAAAAGCAATAATGAAATAGTTTATTATCAAAATTGCGTTTTCGTTTTTTAAAACGTATAGGTTTTGCTACGGTTACGCTATCCGTCCACACTACGCCAGAGTTCTCCAGCGCAGAAAACAGAGCGTTTTGAAAACGCTGGAGAGGCCGTTTTCATTCTAAAACACTGCTGGTCCGTCTCAGTGTGGATGAGGAAAAACGGAGACATCTTAAAATGGAAGCGGGACTGCTAAGATTCGCTACCTGATTGGGGCTTTTGTGTCATAGCGTATCCTTCCCTTATTCGTCAAGTCCCTATCACATGACTATAACACATGGCTTTAACGCCACCCGAAGACAGTACTGTAAACAACAACATGGGCACAGAAATGGGAGCGTTGTTTACACTATTGTGCAGTTATTAATTTGATACGTTTAGTAACAACTTGACCTCCTTGCTCTTTCCATAAAATACCTCTCTTTCTTTCTTTGCCATCGCGTTTAATGTTCAACCGGCATTTGTTGACTAACAATAACCAAATGCCGAGCAAGACGCATGCTTCCTGTTTATACTAGAACGCGCATGCCCAGAGTGCACAAATGGTCACGTGATATACATTTTTGGTGGCATAGTGTGTACGGAGATATGTTCAGAGACGCTAGGTGAAACGCTAGTGTGGAAACGCCGTTTAAAAACTAAAACGCACTAGTGCAAACAGGGCCTTGGACTCACCCCCCATAACCCCAATCACCTTCACTTGTGTTGTTATCACCTATGAGCACATTTATTACACACAAAATACATATTTTTGCTGCTTGTTCAAACTACTTATTTTATATGTGGATTAATAATAAACTAATTTCGAGAGGATCAAGTGCTTTGTGATTGATCACAGCTCGTCTCACATCAGCTCCGCATATTCTGCCAATCAGACAAATATTAACTCACTATAAATAACCAAAGTTTTTCACAGCAGTCATCTTCGTCTTAAAAAATCTCCCCTTCCGCCCCAACTCCTCCCACTGGTTTGAGCCCTTTCCGGGCCAGCCGATGTTTTTGTGCGAAGTTTGTATGTTCTCTCTGTCTTCGTGTGGGTTTTTCCTGGGTTCTCCAATTTCATTTCACTGTCCAAAGACACACAATATAAGTAAATTGTCTAATCCGAAGTGGCATCATAAGACAAACTTTTAGCCAGCTAGATCACTTAGCCATTCTTAACATGTTTACAAGCAGCAGAGTTCTCGAGACCTACCTTAGCTCAAACTCTCTCTTGCCCTGCAAACAGGAGAGAACTCCAAGCTTAAGGATCTTGTGAGCTCAGGGCTCTCTTCTAGGACAGCATGCCAAACACACTTTATTATCAATCATCAGAAAAGTGAGAAGTCTAAAAACGAGACAACACAATTCTCAAGTTTTTTTGGAAGAGAAACTTTTTTTATGTTAATGCTTTTAATGTTTTTTTTTATGTTTTATGTTTTGTAAAAATTATTAAGTTAAGCAGTTTTTTACAGTGTACACTGAAAAAATGGTTCATTGCAAATTGCTGCAAACAATTCCTATAAGCTGAATTCAAACAGACAAATTAAGTTAAACATTACTAAGTTTAATTTGCTTGTTTAAATTCAGCCCATATAAATTGTTTGCAACCACTTAACTTAACTTAAAAAAATAAATAAATAAATAAATCCAGTGATTTTTTTTTTTCAGTGTACACACAAATACATAAAAGACACCTTCCCCTGCACCCACATCGATCTTTCACCAACCGAACTTCAGAATGAGCATATGCCTTCTGACTGCTCTGGTTTCCAGTTATTTCCGCATTCCCTTCTCATCATTCTACAAAAGACATACACCCAGATAAGAACCCACAATTTTCAAAACACTTACCTGCTCTGCCCTTCATTTCTACCATTATCAATAAACAATCTGGTTTTGCACTTTTCCATCGTGTGTTTTCTGTGTCTAGCATCACATTGTTATATACTGTATGTATACTGTTAATAATGACAAAAAAGAATTCTAAAATATTTTACGACACCTAGTAATACATCATTCACTACAAAAAAAGTTAATTTAGCAAAGAGGGGGTATAATTAGAAGGAGATTAATTTACATATAACATCTGTGTTATGTTAAAATGCTGTGTATGTACTCTCAATGATAATGAATATTTTCTTATATACTTTCATAAATATAAGTTAGAATAAGTAAATTTATGTCTAACTTTTTTGTTTTTTATGTTAAAATGGAAAAGTTAAAATGATTCAATTGTCTGCCTTTATTAAAAAGAAATACAATTACATATTTCTGATAAATTTAAATGGTATTACATTACATAATAAAAACCAATCAGACATATTAAGCTGAAGAGTACTTTTTTTTATTATTATTATCATTGATGTCATTATTCCTAAATTTGGATGTCCAGCTTATTGTGTTTAATCTCCTCAAATGATTTGCATTTTAGCATCTGCAACATCTATTTCCCTGCACCAAACCATAACCCTTACAAAAAGCTATACAGTTTTACTTCTGTTAAAAAAAAAAAAAAAAAAAAAAATTCTGGATGATTTATAAGCCATCTGAGAGATTAAGACATCAGAAATATGTCTTAATAACTTAATAATAACTCACCATCTCTTTGCAAATTGTATTATACCTATGGCATTATCCACGTTTGTGCCCTGATATCTCTCTCTCTCTCTCTCTCTCACACACGCACACACGCATGCATGCACACACACACACACACACATAAACACACACACACACACTCACACACACACGCACATCAAGTATTTATAATCAAGCAAGTAAGGAGAGAGGAAGTGTAAAGTCTGTATTGGCGAACTCTCTAAGTTTCTCTAAATTTCTCTCTTTCTCACTGCACAAGAAATTGTAAATTAAAAACATATTGGTTTGATTTTCTTTCCAATTATTGCTGTTAGAGCATAGAAGCAGCCCTGGCCAAGAGTTTGGAAAAACACATGCACTGGATTAGCTGCACCATAATCATATCACTTTCAGTGGAAGGAAAATGAAAGGAATGGCGACTGGTCATCCCAGAGAGAGAAGACAAAACGTCCATCAGCAAAAATCAAACAACTCTGAAATGCCAGATTTTTGACAGAGCTTGAAAAAAAAAAAAAAAAAAATTAATGAAAGTGTCTTGGGACATAATGGACTAGATTTGAAATAACAAACAGATGATAGATAATGCTTTGAATAAAACAAAACATAAAGGATAATGCAAAAATAATACTAATAATAATAATATAAAAAAATGGTTGTGTAAAACTCTGTATATGTTTTTTTAGATCTCAAATTTCTCTCACGAGTGCCATTCGTGCCTGCTGTTTATGCATAAATCCAGCCGAGGCTGCAGTCGACTAACTGATTTACTGACTGACTGACAGATTGACTGACCCACCATCCTTTCCTAAACCCAATCAACAGTTTTAAAAAGCAATAATCCAAAAAAAGAAAACTCCTTGCCTGTGTTTACCACGTTTTTAGACTTTACCACATTTTCACCCTGTTATTTACTTGTTTATTTTATTATTTGACTTCTGTTTTTGTCTTATCAGCTTTCTGGAACCATTGTTCACTGGACTAAAACCATGCCATTGCAGTGAACTCCTCTCTGCAGCTCAAGTCTGCCGACACACATGGCGAGCTATCGGACAAACTGGTAACAGTGGGAAAGCCGTCTATATGGAGGTAAGCAGTCAGCTGGTAAGCACAAAAAGGAATGGCGTCATACCATCCTGTATCGTTCGTTTTTAAAAACAAACATGGGGAGCCATACGTACTTCTGGATACATAATTCACGATCTCTAGAAATGCATATAGGGCTACAGTTTTAGAATGAGCCTAGATTGGACAATCAACAGATTGCCTTGTGTTAAAGTATTTTAAATGCTTTTGGTGTAAGCTTTATCTTTGCATTGTGCATTTAAAATCTTTTAACACATGACAATCCTTTGATTATGTCTTAAGATATAAGAAAAAAAACGCTTTCTTTTTGCATTGTTTTTATGTTTTATTTAGTCACAGACAAACAACTCAATATAGAGTTAATAATATAGAACTCAATAATAATATAGTTTTAAATAGGTTTTTATCATTTATGATATGTTAGATCCAACCCATGCTTTTTTCATTGAAACGTACCCCTATATACATTTCTGAAGATGGCAAAATATGTTCCAGAAGGTAGAAGGTAAATAATGTTTTTTGGAGTTTTTGTTTTTGCCAATCTACTAGAGGCCGCTATGTCCTCTTTTTCTGATCTCAAATTTCCCTTGTTAGTGCCATTCGCGCTTGCTGTTCATGTGTAAATCCACAAGTGGCCGCTGTCGACTGACTGACTAAACGACTGACCAATTTATTTACATGGCGAGCTACTAAGGTAAACTGTTAACATTGCTTACGCCATCATCACAGTGGTTAGAGGTCAACTGGTAGGGTGAAAAGAAACAAAAGTGTTTGGTGGTATCAGACTGCCCCATAGCGTTTGTTTTAAAGATGAAATGCAGCTATACATAGCTTTGGCTACATAATTTGTGCTCTCCAGAAATGTAGTACGTTTTTTGAATGAGCCATTGTTGGTTAGATCTCCTAGTTTATCTATGTGCATGTAAATGGCATGGGCATATCTAATAGCTCAAAAAAAGTAATCTTTTTGCAAATATTTTGTGGCATATTTAAAAGTTGGTGAGTACTCATCAACTTCTTGGTAAAGCAAATGTCGATGTCCTTTAAATTTCACAGAGGAATAAAATGAAGGCTCTGTCAACTGTTTGTTGGTATGGTTACTACTGTTATTTGAGGCTAGAACATTAATTTCCAGCTGTGATGAAAGATGATTGGAACTACTTGTGCATTAAGCAACTTTATTGCAAACATTTCGGCCAATCAGAATCAAAACTTTCAACAGAATGTGGAATAAATTGCTTATATATTAGTCCATTCATTCATTTTCTTTTCGTCCTAATCCCTTTACTACTCAGGGGTCGCCACAGCGAAATAAACCGTCAACTTATCCTGCATATGTTTTACGCAGTGGATGTCCTTCCTACGGCCAATTCAGCTTATTTAATTAACCTACAGTGCATTTCTTTGGACTGTGGGGAAAGCTGATCGTGCTACCCACTGCGCCACCGTGACGCCCACATTAGTCTACATGATACAACAAAACCATTGAAGTGAGAATGTTGGAGGTTCTCCTATATCTCATGTAACACTTGGGACAGGAGATTCACGGCCATCCTCCCCAATTCATCAACTGACACATTTCTTGTCCTGAAGCATCTGCTTCCAATACTGTGATGGAACAGGCAGGCTGG
Source organism: Danio rerio (assembly GCF_052040795.2). NCBI lineage: Eukaryota > Metazoa > Chordata > Actinopteri > Cypriniformes > Danionidae > Danio > Danio rerio. The sequence continues at coordinate 18,220,322 of NC_141022.1, forward strand.
AAAGAAATCGCACAGGTTTTCCATGGTCTTTACCAATGTGGTTTAAACTTTGTTTCCATTTGCATTCTTGGTGATCCACAGAGCTCCAGTAGCTTGAGTCATTTTATCATTTTTGGTACATTTTCCTATCTTGCTCTCATAATCATTCCTGAAGCATTCGATAGGCAGTTTCTTTATGTATTATGTGATAACATTGACTATACAGTTTATACTAAAAGTAACAGTCTATTGAAATGTTTTAAATTACTTAATTAGTGTAAAACAGAAGTGCTTTTTGTAACTATCATTTAAATATATTTCCAGAGTTTACACTTAGCTGATGATTGACAATAAAGCTTTTTTGGCATGCTATCCAACGAGAAAGCCTTCAGCTCATAAGATCCTCCGGCCCGGGGCTCCCTCCCGTTTGCCAATTAACTTAATTTGCATGTTTTTGGATGGTGGAAGGAAACCGGGGTATCTGGGGTAAACCCATGTGAGCATGGGGAGAATGTGTAGATTCTTCAAAACCTAGATGGCTGTTATGTATTTATAGTGGCTTAGGAATCATCTGATTGGTGAATCATGCATTGGATAATGCAGGACCAGCCGCAAGCAATCATAAACGTGATTTTCTCAAAATTAGTTTATAAAAAAACTCCACTAAAACAGATCATAATCCTCATTAGAGGTTTTATGTTTACAAATTATGGATACAATAATTACTTGTTACCTGACATGAAAAAATAATTATCAAATTCATTGTTTCTGATAATTGGATTTTTGCTGATACTTAAAAAAAGGCTGACAGTTACTAGTCTGCATCACAAATCACTATCCATCATAAATTCTTCAAAGGTTTAGTTTAATGAACATGGATTGAATTAATAAAATTAAAAAAGGGGAAAGAAGTTATTGCTTCTAACTGGCTAATTTTATTCAAGTCTTGACAACAAAAAGATTAAACAAACTACAAACGAACAACGAATTATGCTGGACTTTATAGTTAAAGATCTGAACCTTGCATTCAATATGAGATGTTTGATCTGTGTTTATTGCTTTTACAAACTTGAAAATTATTCAGAATGCAGATAGAACGTTATAATTCCAAGGTGACTGTGGAGAGGTAAGCAAGATCGAACACAATGAGGGGGGAGAGCATGCTCAGAGCCCGGCGGCTAATCAGCAGGGGCCTGTTTCAGAAAGTAGGTTAAGTAAAAACTCAGAGTATTTTAACCCTGAAATGAGAGAAACTCTGGGTTTTCCATTTCAAAATGGCAGGTTTGTTAAGCTCAAGAAATCAGGGTAAGTCAAGCCTGTTTCTGAAAGAAAGGTAACTTTAACTCAGAGTCAGTTACTGTGGTAACTTACTCTGTGAATCTAACCTGGTCTGGAGCAGGTTTTATTCTCTAAACTCTGAGTTTCTGTCGGTCTCCTCCCCTTTTTTAAAGATGAAGCGTATTTCTCGCATTAGCCTTACGTTTCCACACACCTATTTTAGAGCTCATTTTGGAGATACCCATAAAAACGATTGATGGAAACGTCATGATTCACATAACCTTAGAAATACGCATAATAAAACATGTGCATAACTGAGTAGGTTAAACTTTTATTTGATAAGATGCACATAAACTACGAAGTGCACTTAACAAATTACAGTATGTACATTAAAAAATGGTTTGTTAGAGATGATGATGAAAATGTGAATGGACAAACTAGCAGACTGAGCACACTGCAGAACATCTTAAATGTTGTTTTAGTCATTTTAAAATGCCTGAACTGTTTCAGTATTAGTGTATATTATTAATTACTTCCGAGCGTCTGGAGCGTGTCAAGATCTCCGCGTCTAGCTTTAAACGCCCCCACGTGTTCATTGTTTGTCAATTGTCTTCTGAGGCGCAAGTACATTAATTAAATAAAACATCATTGACGCAGCTTATTCTACCGCAGTAAATTCTGTTTTTACTGTTGATATTTGGCGCAAGTTAATCATGAAGTGACGATTGTGTTCTCTTCAACTCTTTGGATAAAAACGCTGCTTTATTTTTAGGCGTTATTCCAGTTTTGCACAAATTTATGCAATAGCCTATATTTTGATGGAAACACAGCTATTGCCTACATTTTTTTCACACACAGAACAAAGTCAAGTATGAGGCTTGTCCTTTTTTTATAAATAATTAGCTTAACCTTCAACATGCACTGTTAGATTAATGGGATTATTATTCTGTCTAAAAATAATTTTATTACTGCTTACCTTCTTAATGCTATATCAACCTCTATCACTTGATCAATAAAAAGGCAGACACACAACAAGTGCACTGTTAAATCTAAAACTGATAAAAGTGTATAAAAGTTTTGAAAAAAGTATAAACGTCACACATTACATTACTTATTTTATTATACTTAAATGTTTAAATAAAATTAAAAATTACGCATTAACTTGAGCAGCTGTTTTCTCACGCTAACTGTCTCTGTTTCACTGATGGTTGCTTCTTTTTAAATATATACACTCATATTTGCTATAACTTTGCATGAGCAGATCAAGTTCAGCCGGCGAAAGAAATGGTGATCTCTTTTTTTAAGATGTTGCCATGGTCACTCGTAATATCTGCGCTCTATTGATAATGCCTTTTTATAGTCACGGTGTGCGCGCTTAACTCTGAGTTGGTCTACTCAAAGTTGATTGACCCAGCTCAGATCAGCTATGCTGAAACCGAAAACTCGGAGTTTTTAATCTCTCGGTAAATCAACTCAGAGTTCAAGTTTAAACTCCGAGTTGTTTGAACCTCCTTACTGAAACAGCCCCCCTGTCTTCTTCTTCTCACAATAACAACGAACTTTTCTACAGTGACGATTTGTATGTTTGTTTTCATTATAAATATGTTGCTCTTATGGTTCTCTATAATCTAGTGTGAGCTGAAATATATATATATACACATATGGTCTCTTACTTCCGCCTATACAAATCCATGATTTTGATGACATGACTCTTCCTTTAAGATTATATTAAGGGTCCTATTACATGCTCTCTGTCAGCCCCTACACACTAATAAAGCTACAACATAAATCTGTCTTTAATTTGGAGAATTGCTGCATGCTATAATGTGGATGACAGGTAATGCACATTAGGGGTTAAACAATTCAGACTGTGTAAATACCATTTCCATTGGGGTGAATAAAGTCTGTGTTAGTCTCTTAAGGATGCGCAGTACCTATTGATCTATTGGAGACACTGTGTTTAGACACAATAAGTTGTATCTACAAAGCACAGTACATTTATTATAAAATAAAACTGAAAAAACTGTACTTTTTAAGATCACTGTGGTGGTGCCTTGTACAGGAAAACGAACCTTTCATTTAGACAACATGCAGTATCTGTAATCAATAAATAGAGAAAACAAGCCATTTGCACACAGTCTTTGCAAAACTGGCCAGCTGCCATGCCAACTGTTTGCTCAGATGTGTCAGATGGGACTCGGCTCTGATCGAACAAATGTACTACAAATGTTATGGATTTAGAAACTATGAACACTTATGTAGCATATCTGGAAGCAGTTAAAAATCAAGGGACGCGTTCGCTCATGTGGAATCAGTTTTTTCCCATAAGGAGTGTCATTGTTTCTTTAGGCACTAAGACTTTTATAGTACTTCAACTTTAAAAGCCGGGTCTGCTTTGAATGCATGTGTTTATAACATGCAAATTTAGGTTTCATCCTATCATTTTTGATGTTTATCAAACTTTAACTTTAGATTAAAAAGTAACTGAGAAGAAGAAAAATGATCATTATCATTCTGATTTTAAATAAAATCTGTTTTATGTTCACAAATTCTAAAGAAAGAACAAAAACAAATGTAATTTTAAATGGACAAGAAAGCTCAAATCAGTCAGTACCTGGATGGAAAACTGAAAGCTATGTTTCTGCCGGAAGTGGTATTAGTGAGGCCATCAGGTGGCGACCAACCTGCGGTTTGTGTGGGTCATAACGCCCCAGTATAGTGACAGGGCCACTGAACTGCTCAGTGAGCACCGTCTTTCAGGTGAGACATTAAACTGAGGTCCTAACTCTCTGTGGTAATTAAAAATTCCAACATGTCCTTCGAAAAAGAGTTGGGGTTTCACCCTAGCATCCAGGCAAATTTGCCCACTGGCCTCTGTCCATCATGGCCTTCTAACACTCTCCATATCATAATTGTCTTCTTTGCACCAATCAGCTGGTGTGTGGTGTGCGGTCTGGTGCAAAATGGCTGCCATCATGTCATCCAGGTGGATGCTGCGCACTGGTAGTGGGTGAGGAGATTCCCCCTGTGTAAAGAGCTTTGAGTGCCTAGAAAAGCGCTAAATAAATTCAAGGAAATATTAATTATTATTATAAATACACTCAAAGTTAAAAAATATATATATATATGCATTTAGAAAACATTCAACCTATGTTCATAATGGATACGTACATTTATAGAGATTGTGGAATATGTCCCTGGAGGTATGTTTTTTTTTTTTTGTTTTTGTGTATCTGTCAGAGGCCGCTGTGTACATTTTTGAGATCTTAATTTTAATTGCCAGTGCCATTTGCACCTGCTGTTCTCGTGTAAATCCACCAGGGGCCACTGTCGACTGACTGACTTACTAACTGATCGACTGACCACCCCTCTCTCTAAACCCAACTGACAGTGTTTTCAAAAGCAATCCAGAAAAACAAAAGCCTTTGTGATCGTCTGATTTTTACCATGTTTTTTAGTCTTACCATGTTCTATCCCATTTACTTGCTTATTTTATTTTTTGCCTTTTGTTTTTGTTTTACCTGCTTTCTGGATCGTTCTTCGCCAGACTCAAACCCTGTCGTTTCGGTCAACTCCTCTTTGCATCTTAAGTCCTCTGATGCACAGGGTGAGCCATCAGGCAAAATGGTATCAGCGGAAAAGCCAGCTAAACAGCGGAGGTAAGAGGTCAGCTGGTAGTGCGAAAAGAAGCAGAAGCTGTTGGTGGCATTATACTGCCCCATAGCACTCATTTTAAGATGAAATGCAGACATACATAGCTCTGGCCACATAATTTGCGCTCTCCAGAAATGCATGTGGGAATACGTTTTCACGTGTTAAAAACATTGCCAATGCGAGAGAACATCAATTTGACAACACACACATACAAATTCTCACAACACATTCAAGTACAGAAACAGACTGCAAATAGTGTAGACCACAACAAACATGCATTGGAAGACCCCAAAAATGTATAAACTTGGCTGCTTCCTGTTTAGGTGTGTTATATTGCTTCATTTGTGCAATTTGTCAGATTATTAAGGCTAAAATATTTAAACAACAAGGAACCTTTTGATCAAGACATTAAATTAAACCAATTAAATTTAAATTCAATTTAAATTAAAGTCCTCTCAGATCTCCAATAGATCTAGATATACGTATATTACATTATAAAAAAAGTTAGCATTATTTAAATCTACATATAAAATCATCCAATCCAATACACTGCAAATAAAACTTTCTATCACACTTTTTCTGAAAAAAAAAAAGCTTTCAAGTGATAAATGTCCTGATTTTCCTGTACAGCATGCTTTTTTTCGACAGCCTGCAATCAAACAACTGTAATTGGAGGCATGATGTCAGAGAGCAGAAGCTTCAGTTAGTAGTATGAAACCACATGACCATATTCTAGTCGACTGCGGCTTTGTCAGGCTTGCTTCAAATATGTGCAGCACTTGCTTAATGACGGTCTTGGATGTAAGGCAGTGCTTATGCAGTTTCAAAAAGCCTGCGATGGGCAATCACGATGCCAGTGGGTCAATGAGAGCCTCGACAAAGTTCGCACACATGTGGTCGGTTCAGTCCTAAAGTCTTAAATATGCCTGGGAAGCCTGTAGTCATGAAAAATGCATAATCAGGGAGAGCAGCGGTTCAGTGTGTCACCAAAAGACACGCAAAATGGTCTGGCCAATGTAAGTGAGGGTTAGAGACGTGCCCTCTGGTGCCAAACTAAAGACTGCTTGGCACACACTGGGAAACACCTCCTGCTGAGAGTTTGGCAAAGCTGTCGAGTGTCAACTCATGCAGTGGCCGCTTCTGAATAAGTCAGTGGGAAAGTGGGTTTTTGACTACTATCTGATTTGCTCATTAAAAATAAATAAATAAAAAAGACAACCATTCCATTCATTGAAAGACCAATTCTTGAAAAACAGCCAGTAAAGGGATTAGTAATAAAAAGGTTAACAATAATTAAACAACCTTCCCTTTATAATACATGTTTGATAGGTCACATTTTTTTAAGGTACAGTTTACACAATTAAAACACCATTAACTACAACTTTTATCTCAATAAACTATTAAGTAGACTGCAGAAAATCCAACCTAAAAAGTTTAAATTACTTGTTTGTTTATTTGTTTGTTTTTGGTTTGGCAAACATCAGTAAAAATTTCTGTACAGCTACATTTAACACGTTTACTTAACCTAAATCAAAATTTTCTTCATGAAGTAAAAGATTTTAGTGAGCAAAATTTTGGAAGTTTTTGAAGATGGCTTCTGCCATCTTGATACTATAAGCTGGGTTAATCTCAGACCTCCTCACCTGAAAAACAAAGGTAACAGTATTTCTAACCCTAACAACAACGACAAAAAAAAAATAATAACACCAATAATAACATGTCATTAGTATTCACAACAACAATAACAATAACAAAATACTACTACAATAATGCTTAAAATTGTAATTCATTTGTAATTTTTCATTTTCATTCAGAGCTGCACAAAGACTTTTAATGTCAATTTTCATCTCCCATTTACCAATGAGCTACATGTTTACAGACTTTAAATTTTCAGCCAGGCAGCCTAAGAACTTCCAGTGAACTGTCTTTCCATTACATTTCTTTAAAAATCAGTGAAATCAGCTTACCGTTATTGTTGTTTTGCTTCCTGTTTCTAATTCTGTCTAATAAATGTTTTGTTAAAATTTGTCTGTTTCATTTTTTTTTTTTTTAAATTGAACTACGTTTGTGTGTTCCTATAATGTATTATTTCTTAGTACCTTTTTTTTTCAAAAGAGTTGTTTTGTTCACTCAACTTCAGACATAGGGGCAAGGCAGTGGCGCAGTAGGAAGTGCTGTCGCCTCACAGCAAGAAAGTCACTGGGTCGCTGGTTCGAACCTCGGCTCAGTTGGTGTTTCTGGGTGGAGTTTGCATGTTCTCCCTGCCTTCGCGTGGGTTTCCTCTGGGTGCTTTGGTTTCCCCCACAGTCCAAAGACATGCAGTATAGGTGAATTGGGTTGGCTAAATTGTCCGTAGTGTATGAGTGTGTGTGGATGTTTCCCAGAGATGGGTTGCGGCTGGAAGGGCATCCGCTGCGTAAAAACTTGCTGGATAAGTTGGCGGTTCATTACGCTGTGGCGACCCTGGATTAATAAAGGGACTAAGCCGACAAGAAAATGAATGAATAAACTTCAGACATCTTAGGTCAGTGTTTTCAAAAGTTGAGTACATGAGAAAAAAAAGGAAATAAGGATTATGTTTTTTTCAACTTCAGGTATTCCAGTTCTGCAGACAAAAAATGTTCAGTTGGCACCACTTAAAAAGTTTTGTTACAGAGTAGTTCACCTCCAGAAAACTAATAATCTTATGTAAACCCAACTAAATATTGTTTGTATGACTAACTAATAATTTTAGGCCAGTGCTGCTGATTTTTTCAAAAGTTGAGTGAACAAGAAAAAGCAAAAGGAAATAAGCATTATGTTTTTATTTCTTTTATTTTTTTTATTTTTTGCTGTACTGGCTTAAAGTTTTTTACAGTGTAGCTGCTTATTAATAATTATTATTAATTTTGAGGAAGACAACACTGTCAAAAAATGTTCCACACATTTCATTAATGTTATCCCAAGACAAATCAATTAAATTAACATTTAGATTAACATAAAACAATTAAGCTGTCCCCAACAAGTCTCAAGAATTGTGTTGTCGCAACTCAACTTTAAAAAAATAGATGCAACAAAAAGCAAAAGTATTTGTTTTGAGTAAATATTGGTCACTTTATTTTGATGGTGTGTTTGTTGAATTTAAGTTACATTGCATCTAAGTGCCAACTAATTCTCATTAGATTATAAGTAGACTGTTAGGTTGGGGTTGGGTTAGGGATAGTGTAAGTTGACATGTACTTGCAAAGTTTCTTATAGCCAGTTAAATGTCTGTTAAGAAGCATGTATTAGCAGATATTGAGCAGACAGTCTACTAATATTCAAATGGACATTCAAAATAATGTGTTGCCTAAATGTTTCATTTAAATATATATTTTTCTAATTAAATATTAAGTGTAACTCCATTTATTGTGTATTTTAATCTATTGTAAGCAAATCTATTAGCTAGTTATCTCCAAACATTGACAAAATTCATGTTTAAAAAATATAAAATGGGGTGGCATGGTGGCTCAGTGGTTAGCACTGTTGCCTCACAGCAAAAAGATCACTGCTATCCGCCATGTAAAACATATGCTGGATAAGTTGGCGGTTCATTCTGCTGATAAATAAAGGGATTTTTACAGATGTTATTATGCTTATCGAACATACTGTACATTTACACACACACACGAACAAAAAAATGAAATAATATTATGATATTTTTGCTGTCAAAGATTTTAAAACAAGTTATTCCTCATAATAAATATCTTCCCTCAGATTTGTGAAACCTTCATCTGGTTGACATCTGTTTGTGATGTTCTGGCAATAAAAGAGTAGTTTAAATTACAAAATCATCTTTATCTGAGGAGCAAAAAATCTTTAAACATGAAAGAAATAGAGATTTGACATTTATAACTATAATTATCAATACTGACGGATTGTACAGTACAGTAATAATATGTTGTTCATCCAGCCCTAAGTCCAAGCAATTCTTCTCACTTTTATTATCTGATGTTGTATTTGATTGTGTGGAGTGTCCTCTAGTGGAAGAAGTCGGGACAGTGGTGACTAATAAATAATGATAATAAACCATGATATTATAAACAGGCTCCTATTTCATCTGTAAAATCATACAAAGGGGGGGGGGGGGGAGAGAGAGAGAGAGAGAGAGAGAGAGAGAGAGAGAGAGAGAGAGAGAGAGAGAATTCTGAGTTTTATATGTTTTTGTATGGTTTGGAGTCTCTGTCTGACTTTAGAGCCAAACAGTTCTTTTTCCAACTGTAACTCCTTCTCATATCTGTCTCCTCATTCAAATCTGTAAGAGTCTCAATGTGGCTTCATGCCAAAATTAACTTCCTGGATCATTCAGCTACAGACTATCTTACTCACATACTCATGTTGGGTTTTCATTCCCATAGATGTAAGGATTTTAATACTGTAAAGATTTGACATCTAGCCTTAGAACCGTATGGCCCTCACAACAAAAAAACCCATCAGTGAACACATTCTGAAAAATAGCTTTTGACCAATTTAGCTGACTTGTGGATTACAGATTACAAATAGATACAACCAACACACAGTTTTTTTTTTTTTTTTTTTGGGGGGGGGGGGGGGGGATTTGAAACATAATGCTTTACATACTACATAAATGCATATGCTATCTTCTAAGATGTCAACACAGACATAAATAACAAACAAACAAACAAACAAACAAACAAACAAACAAACAAACAAACAAACAAATAAACAAACAAACAAGCAAGCAAGCAAACAAATAAATAACCATATAAACAACTAAATAAATAAACAAGCAAACAAACAAACAAATAAACAAATAAAAAAATAAACAAACAAACAAACAAACAAACAAACAAACAAACAAACAAACTAATTAATTAATTAATTAATTAATTAATTAATTAATTAATTAATTAATTCATTCATTCATTCATTCATTCATTCATTCATTCATTCATTCATTCATTAATTAATTAATTAATTAATTAATTAATTAATTAATTAATTAATTAATTCAATAAATTCAATAACGGTGGCACAGTAGGTAGTGCTGTCGCCTGACAGTAAGAAGGTCGCTAGTTTGCCTCGGTTGGCTCAGTTGGCATTTCTGTGTAGGGTTTGCATGTTCTCCCCGTGTTCGCGTGGGTTTTCTTTGGGTGCTTCGGTTTTCCCCACAGTCCAAAGACATGCGGTACAGTTGATTTGGATAGGCTAAATTGTCCATAGTGTATGAGTGTGTATGGATGTTTCCCAGAGATGGGTTGCAGCTGGAAGGGTATATGCTGTGTAAAACATATGCTGGATAAGTTGGCAGTTTATTCCGCTGTTGTGACCCCTGATTAATAAAGGGTCTAAACCAAAAAGAAAATGAATGAATGAATGAATGAATGAATGAATGAATGAATGAATGAATGAAAATAAAATAAAATAAAATAAAATAAAATAAAATAAAATAAAATAAAATAAAATAAAATAAAATTAATCAAACAAACACACAAATATACAAACAAACAAACAAACAAATAATAATAAACAAGCAGACAAACAAACATACAACAAAAATAAATAATAAATAAATAAAATAAGCTAACAAGCAAAAAAACAAAAAAACAAACAAACAAGAAAACACATTAATGAAAAAAATAATAAAAAAAAATGAATGAATGAATGAATAAATGAAGCAGATGTACTTAAATTTCACATTTCCTCTCATATTTCCCTTATGTCAAGTAAAGATCGTTCTGGGCCAATTTTGAATTATTATTATTTTTTTAGTTTTATATTTATATTATTATTATTTACTTGATTATTGTGTTGTTTAACTATTAGTATATATATAAAAAAAAACTTTAGAATGCTCCCCTGCCTAGGTAGATAGTGTTTAAGAGGTGAGATGTTGAGGTGGTGGAGGGATGCTAAAGTCATGAGATAAAGGGTGTAAGATGAGCTTGGTATTTATGGGGGTCAGGGCTAATGCTGATTGGATAATAGAATGATTGTCATTGATATTTTAGAATTGTTGAAACATCTGCGCATGCTCCTCAAAAAAATTGTTTGTAAAACATCACCAAAAACAACACAAATGTTGTTTATATTGTTTTCTTAAGAAAATGTTGTTTTTATGTCAAAATTTAGTAAAGTGTTGTTTTTATAACCTCAATCCAAGTTTGAAAAAGGCTCAGAAAATACACAAGACGTGGCTGTGAAATAGCACACATGTTCAGGTTACCAGTTGGTGCCAGCTCAGTATCATGCCTCCTACACCCTGTAACCTTCAACACGCGCCAGATCACGCCACACCAGTATTCCTCCTTTGATGGTCATTCGCTCATCATGCTGTCAGTGAATGCCTGTAAAAAGAAATACAGAGTGATCAGAATTTCCATTTAGAGAGAAATGTTGTGTCACACCAGTTTACTGTAGTAAAAATTAAAGCATCTACAGCACACCATTTACTGCTGTAACTACTATAATATATACAGTAAAACACACATTACTTACACTTACTTGGTTCCCTAACTCTCATTCCAACATTTTTTATATCTTTTAATCTCAATGTAAAGGTTCCTCGTTATTCTTAAGAGTGTACACAGTTTAGTTTCCACATTGTTAAATTAAAGCAATACTCATTAGAATTGCTTTTTATTTTAGTTCAAAAGGCAGCAGAACTCAAAAAGAGAGAACGATACAAGATGTGAAAGAGGAATGAAATGGGATCATGAGCTCAAACACAACCACTGGAAAAGGCATTTATAAGAACTGCTAACCACGCAGTTTAAAAGTAGAGAGCAGAGAGATTGAAGACGGCGTAAAGCTGGGTTGTCTGCACTAAGTGAGGCTCTTTTTTTGTCTCAGTACTGGAGCAGACGGAGCACCAGTGCCAGTGATTCTGACAGAAACCTCTCTTGGCTACTGTTATGGCAGTGTGTTTGAGGGGAACAAGGCCAGACAAAGACAGAAAGTTGGAGCAAAGACGGCCAAAATCGTGAACATTCTGTGAACTGTATCCATGATCAAAAACAAATAAATTCCACAGCCACCGAATCATCTGGTCAGCTTCTGTTCACTCCAGATGCCCTTTCTACTAATAAAAAATAAAAACTGCCGGACACTTAAACTGTCCAACTGCAGTCTTTAAAGAAACGCTCCATTGTTTTTTTTTTTTCTTTCTTTTTTAAATATGCATATTTTACAAGTCACCTAGAGTTGAGAACAGCTGGATTTGTTCAATTATTATCTTGCTCAATTTATCTAGCAAAATAATAATATTATTAATAATAATAAAATTATAATAATAGTAATAATAATAACTTTTGTAGTTACATTGTGTACTTACATTACATTACATTACTAAGACAGACAGAAAATGAAAAGTTGCTATTTTCAAGGCCAGTATAGCTATGAACTATGCTTATTCTGGTGTAAAAATTAAAGAATTTTGCTGCTGTACTTGGTTGCAGTAAGAGCAATGACATTATTGTACCAACCCAGGCTCATTCTGACTGCCTACCCCTTATATACATTTCTGGAGAGTGCCAAATATGTCACAGGAGCTATGTTTTTTGCAGTTTTTGTTTTCACAATCTCAAATTTCTCTCGCGAGAGCCATTCGTTCCTGCTTTTCTCGTGCAACTTCACCAGAGGCCGCAGTCGACTGACTGACGGACTGACTGACTGACCAACCGAATCCCCACCCTCCCCTTCCCGTAAACCTAACTAATAGTGTTTTCAAAATCACTGATTAACCTGTTCACCCCCTTCCCTAAACCTAACCGCATTGTTTCAAAAAGCAATTCAGAAAAAAGCCCTTATAGCAGATTGATTTTTAAGACTCATTTTCTGATTTTACCACATGCTCACCCTGTTATTTACTTGTTTATTTTATTTTTTGTTATTTCTCACCTGCTCTATGGAGCTGTTCTTCACCACAATCGAACCCTGTTGTCACGGTCAACTCCACTCTGCGCCTCAAGTCCACCGACATAGATGGTGAACGTTCGAGGTTACTAAAGTAACCCTTCGTTCCCCGAGGAACTATAAGTGGATTTGATTGTAAAATCCACGCATTGGGAGGTTCGGTTCAGAAGCTACTCGTCTGAAAGAGTATTGAACGGGCCAATTAAGAATGAATTGGCAGCGCAAGCCTGCGCAGGTGAGCGGCATAAGCAATCAACTGAGTATATAAGCTCACCTGGCGCCAGCAGACGCTATCCTTTTTAAGCTGAAGAGACTTTCAACAGCTAAGGGACAGTCATTATGGCGACGGAGTATAGTGCTTCCGTTCCCCTCCTCGGGGAACGAAGGGTTACTTTAGTAACCTCGAACGTTCCCCTTCGGGGGGAACTTCAGCACTATAAGTGGATTTGATTGTAAAATCCACGCATTGGGAGCCCATTGAAAGCGCCATAATGACTGCACCTTACCAACACCCCCGATGAGGAGATAGTCAAGCAAGCGTGACGCACCCACATCATGGGGGGTGCGGTCCTCCAACGTGTCCCTGGCCCTAATTTATCCTACTTCAACAGAAGTTTTACGGATTTATATATATTTTTTGGGAAGTCGTGAGCATCTAGATAATTCTAGGAAAATACGACAGTACGTTGGGAAGCGTGCAATCCCGATAGGGAGGACGCTGCGGAGGCCATCCGTTACCCAAGGGGGGATAGATGGCAGAATTTACATATGGACTAGCCCTAAAAGGGGGAGTACGCATAGCAAAAGAGTGGTTAGCGGGGAGGGAAGACACGGGTCCGCCCAGGGGGGGGACTTAACCGTGGCGGAATAAGCATATGGGATCGCCTAGTGGGGATCACGCATAACAGGCACCTTTACCCAAAACGCGGGCTGACCAGCGGGCAGACCTACAACGTAGTGGGCCAGCAAGTGACTCCTCCGCTGAGTCAGTGCTGGGGGCCACGGAGGAATCTGCAGGGCTCACCTGACGGGGAACTTTACTGACAGATAAAAAGGCGCACGTATCTCCGTGTTAGGGAAAATGGCGCAGCAAGCGTGTTTCAACACCCTACCGAATTGTTTCCTCAATCACCAAGGGTTACCTAATACCCTTGAGGAAACCGGCTCCACTCGCAGATTGTAAAACCTTGCAAATGTGTTGGGTGTCACCCAGCCCGCAGCTCTACAGATGTCTGTTAGAGGGGCGCCGCGTGCGCGCGCTCGAGAGGATGCGAAGCTCCGAGTGGAGTGCGCACGCGCTCTCGGGGGACGCGGCTCATCTCGGCTCTGAAGTGAAAGAAAGGCATCCACAATCTAGTGGGAACTTATTTCGGTACGGCACTTCCCTGCTGCCGACCGCTATAACAGACGAAGAGCTGCTCAGATGATCTAAACTCTGAGTGCGGTCCGGATAATACGCAAAACGCGAACTGGACAATAAAAAGGGCTGGGTCTGCCTCCTCCGAGGGCAGCGCTTGCAGGCTCACTACCTCGTATTAAAACGGAGTGGTAGGAACCTTGGGCACATATCGCGGGCGGGGTCTCAGGACGTGAGAGAAGCCAGCTCAATTACAGGCACGAGTCACTGACCGAAAAATGCCTCCGGGTCCCCGACCCTCTAATCGATATCAACGCGACCAGCATAGCTGTCTTCAGGGACAGAAAGATACTGAGTCGAGGATCGAAGGGATCTGACGCGGCTTGTGTAGCGAGGGCGAGATCCTAAGAGGGCATGAGAGGGGGCGGGGTGGATTAATTCGCTTAACGCCCCTGAGGAACCGGATGATGAGGTTATGCGTTCCCACGGTGCTGCCAGCCACCGCGTTATGAGAGCGGAGATGGCAGCCACGTAACCTTGAGTGTGGAGGGCGTCAGCCTGCTCTCCAACTTCTCTCGGCGTAAAGAAAGCACAACGCTGATCTGGCAAATTACGGGGGTCTTCTCAGCGAGAGACACACCATTCAGTGAATAGACTCCACGTCAGGGCATAGGCGCGCTCGGGGAGGGGGCTCTAGCCCGAGTGACGGTATTAGCCACCGCAATCGGAGGTTACCTAAGTCTTCCTCGCGTCTAAAAATCTCTTGAAAGATCGGCGAGGGTGCCAGGTGGTGCCCTGTCCCTGAGAGAGTAGGTGCTCTCTCGAAGGGACTGCCAGGGGAGGGCTATCGCGAGGGAGAGCTCTGACATCCAGGTCCGGTTGAGCCAGAGGGGCGCAACCAGCAACCTGTTCCTCGTCCTCCCTGACCTTGCACAGTAACTGCGCGAGCAGGCTCACTGGGGGAAACGCGTATTTGCGCGTGCCCCGAGGCCAGCTGTAAGCCAGTGCATCCGTGCCGAGAGCACTCGGTCAGGGAAAGAACAACTGGCAATGAGCGCTCTCGGGGGAAGCAACAGATCGATCTGGGCTTCCCTGAATCGCGCCCATATCAGCTGGCAGACTCGGGGTGGAGTCTCCATTCTCCAGGACGCAAGGCTGCCGTGAGAGCGCATCGGCTGCACGGTTGAGCTTGCCTGAATATGAATGGCGTGCAGCGATTTCAGCCGCGGATGACTCCAGAGGAGCAGACGGCGGGCGAGCTGAGACATGCGGCGAGAGCGCATACCCCCTATACGGCTGATATACGCCACCGCCGCCGTACTGTCCGTCCTGACCAGCACGTGTTGCCGCTTCAGCACCGGAAAAAAAACGGTGGAGAGCGAGGAACACTGCCAACAGCTCCAGGCGATATGCCAATGCAACTGGGTACCTTTCCACAGGTCCGCAGCCGCATGCCCGCAATGCACAGCCCCCCAGCCCGTGTTGGAAGTGTCTGCTGAAACGACAACAAGACTGGACGCCTGTTCTAGAGACACCCAGGCCTGTAGGAACGAGGGGTCGCTCCAAGGGCTGAGGGCGCGGCGACACAGCGCAGTAACAGAGACTCGGTGTGCGCGCGCGTGCCATGCACGTCTGGGGACTCGATCGTGAAGCCAGTGCTGAAGTGGTCTCATATAGAATAATCCGAGCGGCATGAAGCGGCTGCGGATGCCATATGCCCCAGGAGCCTCTGAAATAGTTTCAGTGGGACCACTATTTTACTGTCGAGCTCTCTCAGACAGTACAGCATCAGCTGAGCGCGCTCTCCGGAGAGGCGCGCTGCCATGGTGACCGAGTCCAGCTCCAGCCCGAGAGAAGAGATCCTCTGCACGGGGGCGAGTTTGCTCTTTTCTCGGTTGACCTGAAACCCCCACAGGTGGAAGTGCCAGAGCACTTTGTCTCTGTGCATAATCAACTGCTCCGAGAGAGGGCAAAAATCAGCCAGTCGTAAAGAAATTGAGTATGCAGATGCCCGCGAGCCGAAGGGGCGCTGAGGCACCCTCCGCGGGCTTGGTGAGGACCCGCGGAGACAGAGAGAGCCCGAAGGGGAGGGCTTTGTATTGCCAAGCTCGACCTTCAAACGCAAACCGCAGAAACTGTCGGTGGCGAGGATGAGTGGAGACATGGAAATACGCGTCCATCAGGTCTAATGCTGCAGACCAACCCAGAGGACGAACGCACCGGAGGATGCGCTTCTGCGTGAGCATTCTGAACGGCAGCTTGTGCAGGCAGCAGTTCAAGACGCACAGATCTAGGATTGGCCGTGACCCACCGCTCTTTTTGGGCACGATGAAGCGTGGGCTGTAAAACCCGCTCTCCATCTCGGCTGGAGGGAGCGGCTCGATTGCATCCTTCGCCAGGAGGACAGCAATCTCCTCTCGCAAGACAGGGGCGGACAGGGGGCTGACCCTGGTGAATACACACCCGTGACTTGGGGGGCCGTTTCGCGAACTGAATCGCATAGCCGAGTCTGACTGTGCGTATGAGCCACCGCGAAGAGCTGGCCCGCGCTAACCAGGCAGGCAGAGCTCTCGCTAATGGACTCATCGCTACAATCGCTGACGTACCAGCAGTGGGGCAGCGCGGAGTGGGTGTGCTAATCCGGGAAGCTCGCGGGTCCCACGGAAAAGCTGGAGGTGAGATATTTGCTCTCACTCCAAACCCGAGCTCCGGAGGGGAGGCTCGAGGGGTGGGAGAAAGGAGACCGTCCTCCCAGCGCTCGTGAGCCACTGGCGAAACGCACCGAATCTGCAAGCTAGAAAGCATAGCGTCCCAGACTGGCAGATTTCGGGCTGTCACATCTGGGGAAGTGAAAAGTGCCCTTTCATAATGTTTTCATGGCAGTAAAAAGTGCCGTTGGAAATGGGGCCCCGCCCTCCAGCGGGGAAAGAGCAAGTTCCCTCTTCTCCAGATGGCCTGTCCCAGGGGCGCTTCGCGGTCCGTTGCCGGACTTAGCGGCGTTCTGGGCAGGGGGACTGCCTGCTTCCGAGGTGCCCGACGCGCTCGCTTCGCCGGAGGCGTGTGCGGGGGCGGAGCAGCTCTCGTAGGCGAGCGCCTTCGGCGAGGAGCAGGTATGAATGGCACGGCGGGCGGAGCGGGCTACGGACCGCCGATAAGACATCACCCACCAACTGCTCTCTCACCGCCTTGAATTCCTGGGTGAATTCACAGACAGTGTCGCCGAACCTGGCTGGGGATATGGGGAAGTCAAGAAAGCGGACTTTGTCGACTTTGCGCATATCAGCCAGGGGTGGCGCTCCTGGACCACTAATGTGGACATCGTCCTCCCCAACGCACACGCAGCGGACTCAGTAGTCCGAAGAGCTAAGTCAGCGGCGGTGCGAAGCTCGTAAGCCTGGGTTGGACCCACCCTCGTGCTGCTCGGCCAGCGCCTGCACTCGGTAGCGCTGGTAGGTGGCTATCGCATGCAAGGCGGAAGCAGCCTGGCCCGCAGCTATGTAAGCTCTAGCTCCGAGGGAGGTAGATAACTTACAGGCTTTGGATGGGAGACGAGGCGGACCCCGCCAAGAAGAGGCGCCGCGCGGATTTACCGCCATCGCGCACTCAACCTGAGGAATCGCCACATACCCCCTGGCTGTTTCACCGTCAAGAGTGGTTAGGGTGGAGGAACACGCAGCACGAGCAGAAAAAAGTGCTTTACAAGACCGCGTGAGCCTACTGTGCACCTCCGGGAAGAAGGGAACGCCCCTCTAGTCGGTCCGGCCGCGGAGCTGGGGGATAAACCATCTCCAACCCACGGCCGAAGCAGCCCGGGAAAGCACGGCTAACATGTCCGTTTCAGGATCCGTAGTGACAGCGCTCACCAGCCCGAAGGGGGCGAGCGGGTCTGGATCATCATCGGACAATGAAAGCCCACCCTCCGATGCCGCGGTGGACATCTGGTCTCCGGTGTCATCGGGCGTAAGGGCTACCATCTGTTAGACGGATCGCTTCCCCCGCCCGAAGCTTGGATAGAGCGTTTAGAGGAGCGGGAGGTCCGCGGGCCCGTGGGCGACGGATTATCTCTCGCTGAAACCCTCAGATCTGCCCGAGTGCCCGCTGCAGAGCAGGGGACAACTGGGGTGGTTCACCCTTTTGCAAAGGCTAACCGCGATCTTGCGCAACAGTCATGGCATCGCAATGACGACATGAACTGCCCGCGAGCAGCGCATTAACATGCTGGACCCCCAGACATGCAACGCAGTGCCCGCGCCCATCATCCGAGGACAGGAAACCACCGCATCCAGAAACGCACAGTCGGAGCGCCGTCCTGATAAGGACGTGCTGCACGACTGTGTTGCTCTTTCTGTGAAGTTTGCAACTTTATACGCACCGCTCTGGAGGACCGGACCCAAAGAACGCCAGGCAAGGGAGAAACCCAGCTCGACCGTCTGCCACTGCGTGTACACACTCTGGACCGGGAGAATGCTCTCGTTCGCTCAGAATCGCTGGTCACAGCAGGAGGAACCCTCATCGACTCGATCAGAAAGTCTCTGAAGCGAAAAGGATAGCGTCTGCTGCCGCCAGGTGAGCTTATATACTCAGTTGATTGCTTATGCCGCTCACCTGCGCAGGCTTGCGCTGCCAATTCATTCTTAATTGGCCCGTTCAATACTCTTTCAGACGAGTAGCTTCTGAACCGAACCTCCCAATGCGTGGATTTTACAATCAAATCCACTTATAGTGCTGAAGTTCCCCCCGAAGGGGAACTATCGGACTAACTGGTAACAGTGGAAAAGCCTTCTATACAGAGCTAAGTAGTCAGCTGGTAAGAGAGAAAAGGAACAGCAACATACCACCCGTAACATTCGTTTTAATAATGAAATGCAGCCATACGTAGCTCTGGCTATATAATTGGATAATTTGATCTCCAGAAATGTATACGGGGCAACGTTTTCTGCATGAGCCTATGTTTGATATTACTAAAAATAAAATTGACCTTTTCCCTATCATATAAGCTATCAAAAGTAAACATAAAAAAGAAGCTCAACTCTGCCTGATCAACAAGTCAAAAGAAACCTTATAGGTTCTTTTTGTGTCACATGAACCTCATTGGTTATCACACATCAAGCAAGTATATGCTTGAGCTTACATTTTTAGCTTATCAACCTACATATGCAATGTAATGCATCTAAAAAGTGACTTCAGAAGATACAGTAGATGATTCAAAGTACATTGGCCAAAAGAGCTAAAACTCAAATTAAGAAAAAAACATGTCATGAAATCCTGGCATAATACCTCACAAGATATCTTCATCATTTTGACAACACATATAAATGCAACTTTTCTCAACAGCTGCAGGAAAGCATACATTTAAAATGCTAACACATTGAGGAATCATCAGTTCATTGTATTGCTGGAAATGAGCTTTATTTTTTTTGTGTGTGTGTTTTTTTTGTGTGTGTGTGTGTTGTCAAACTGATAATTTTTTCGATTTGTTGGGTTTTCTTAACTTGCAGTGCATTTCTCTTGCATGTGTCATGAAAATTTGCTCTACAATAGGATCTGCATCCAGACTTGGATTTGCAAGCTGAGACATCCAACACAATCTCATGCATGGCAATTCGTAACTTTTTGATTTAGTAGCTAATTCGTATGAATTTTTTATGATCTAATAGTACAATTAAGTACGATTTGCTCATCACCTAATGATGGTTGGGTTTAGGGGCGGGGTTTGGTGCCACGCCTCCTTTTAATAATCTTACGTTTCATATGACTCAACAAATTTGTACAAATTAGCCACCAAACTGACAAAACTTTCCTCGTGAGATCAGACTGGCAATGCCAGACACAATGCCACAGTGGAGATAGTGACGAGTGTGCAAAAGCAGTGCATGCAGCAGCTTGCAACAGGATCCACATTGTCCAGTTGATAATTTTTCTAAATGCATGTGCATAAATGTATAAGTTATGATGTGTTTCTATACTTGTATGTGTTGTGAGAATTTATATGCGTGTTGGCAAAAATGTTTTCTCAATTTGTTAGTTTTCCTTTTGCATGTCGTCACCTTAGAATTATAAGGTTCTATCTGACATTTTTGTCAAAACTGAGTTATAGACATATTCTTATTAAATGACAACTTATGAACATTATAGGATGTTTTTTATAGGTTGTTTACATTTTAAGACGTTTTATTTAAAAAACAAATGTGACACTGTGTTTTCAGTGCATTTAAGCTCTCTCGGCCACCATAGAAAAGTTTGTTAAAGTATTGTGAAAGTGGATTTTTATGATTATTATCAGCATTTCTCAGTGGTTTAATAAAATGTCTGTAATCTCATTTTCGTTTTAAGATTTAATAGTACAATAAGAGTCCACACTGTTTGAGAGGCCAATTTCATAAGAGTTAAAAAATAAAACAATATATATAAAAAAGAGACCTACATTTACATTTTGTCTGGCATGAACACAGGCTTTATAGGCTGCAATACACAAAATAGAAAAGCTAAAGACAACAATATTATTCATCAGTGTGCTATTTTTTAGCCACAAAAGAGAGGAATGTTCCCCTCACTTACGTCTTTCTACTGAAGCGCCTGTTTCCCGCTGACTACTGTGAAACGAGATCATTAAATTGATTCCATCTGTCCGTTTGCGGATAACTTTCCATCCACCAGCACACGCTTCATCCCCTTTCCTGGATATTCCCACTCATTTACAAACATGTAGCCTACCATCAGTCTCTTGCTGGAAAAAAAATAAAAAATTAAGATAAATAAAATATATATATTTTAAAAAATGTATGCACTGTAAAACCCAAAAAGTTAAGGTAAATCTAACCGTTTAAGGAAACCGATTGCAACTAACCATTTAAGTTAAAAAACAAATCTTAATGAGCACTGTGAACTTCATCCATTTAACTAAATGAAGCTTGAGCCTAGTAAATTAAGAGAAGTCAAACTGAGTACTGTAAAACTAAAAGTTAAGGTCACTCAAACTGTTTGAGGAAACCGATTGCAACAAACCATTAAAAAAAAAAAAAAAATCTATATGAGTACTGTAAACTTACTCTAAGTTGAAGTAATGAGGTATTTAATTAACTCATTACCTTAAACACTGGGTTACTTTCAGTCAATTTGGAGTTAACCATACTCAAAAACTACACTATGTCTAATGGATCATAAAAGGGATAGTTTGACCAAATTAGTCTCAACTGTTCCATGTCTGTTAACTTTCTTTCCTCTGTTGCACACAGTTTGAAGGATGGAAACATGTAAAAAATGACATTCATATTGTTTAATTATAATTTTGTTTGTTCATTTGTTTATTTAGTGTTCAACAGAAGAAAGAAAGAAAGAAAGAAAGAAAGAAAGAAAGAAAGAAAGAAAGAAAGAAAGAAAGAAAGAAAGAAAGAAAGAAAGAAAGAAGCTAAGCTAATAATGTTTTGAAAGCTTTAATAGTACAGTAAAGAGTCTAGTAAATGTAGGCCTACGTTTTCCATTTTAGGTGAACGTTCCCTTTAAACTATTTTTGCGTTATACATTATCAAGCATTTTGGGTCGACATAAAAGAGCTTGTTACAGTTCTGGAATCATTTTGTAAAGATTGATGACATTTCAGTGTTCATACCATCACAACAAGCGCTTGACTGATGAGCGCGGTTGTTTGTTTGCGTGTGATGTCAAACTAATGACTGTTTACAGAGTTTGTAGACGTTGTCCTTTATCCAGATGCCATCCAGTCATTAACTTGCGCATTGCAGAATTTCATTCATCAGGCTGAATTTAATTTAAAGCCGAAAGTTGAACAGTCAACGGAAGTATAGTTTGGGGAGTCTTTATGACTGCAGTGCTGTCTCCTGTCTCATGGTGGCACTGGTGGACCTTTTGTGTTTTTTTCTTTGCGAATTACACCTTACATAAACACATTGTAAACTCATAGCATTCTTCCTAAAAATGTAAACGAATTTATGGCATTTTTATGATAATGTCTTCTTACTATCCGAATATATAGTTTATCATAGTGATAAATCAATAAATGTAAATATTCTCCAGAACTTTTGATTATGGCTTCATCTTTATGTATGAGAGAAAGTTGCCTATGCTGATTACCTATTACAGAAGAATAAATGAAATAGTGAACAATATATTAAGCAATGTTATAATATAAATACTAAAATGTTATTTTAAAACATTGGTACATTTACAATAATAATGCAGTTAACCATTGTTATTATTTTATAAATATTAATATATAATTTTATCCATTTCATTTATTTTATTTTTAAATGTTTATAAACTATACTCAGTACTAGTGTAAACATATATTATGGAAAATACTATTTAATTAATTTTTAAAATTTAATTTATCAAATTAAAATAAAAATATTTTGTAAGGTTAATATAAAACATTCAAATAATGTTTCAATAAACTGCATTGTCAACAAATTCAATTTATTATAATAATTTCACACTTGTGCCACATGAAATTTTATGTAATAATATGTAATATTGTTAATATGTTTAGTTTAGTTACAATATTATTGATACTGTAAAAATAATTAAAGTGAAAAAAAAAATAAAGTGCTAAACTCATTTATTTTTCATCTAATAGTGATAGCACAGAACTGGTTACATAATGTAAATACATGGGTCAAGGTTAGGTTCAGGGGTAGAGATACTATCTGCTTATCACAACACATGTACAGTACAAGACAAACAGAAGTATAAAACAAAGCACTACATATCTGGCTTTGGATGAATTGTACAGTTTGTTGTTGCATGGTTTAGAGTTTTACATGTACATTAAGAAAGGTGTAACTGTTCTGTTGACTGAAAGATTTTTTGTTAAACCCAGAACGGTTTTTATATGACATCACTGTTAATAATGATGTTGCTGTTGTTATTCTTATTATTAATATTATTTATTATTATTATTATTATTATTATTATTATTCCAAATATTCCATCTGAAAGCATACTATTTATTATAACAATATTATTTTTAACAGTAGTTATTAGTATTAGTTATTATTATTAGCAGCAGGGAAGTTGTTCTTGGATAAGTGTTGATATTATTATTATCATTTTTAAAGTTAATATTTGTACTATTCATGATGTAGCTTTCTGACCTACAGCTGCATCCCCAAACACATAAAAAAATTCACATCAAGTTTGTAGATGTTAATGCCGGTGACGGGCTCTTCACCGGCATTGAAAAAAAAAAATCTGTTATCCAGTAAAAGCAACACACATCTTTGCATTCTTGATTGTGAACATTATCTTTTTATGGCCCTGTTTTTATAAAGAGGCTTGAGAGGAGAGAAAGAGAGAGAGAGAGAGAGAGAGAGAGAGAGAGAGAGAGAGAGTGAGATGATGTGTTTTGACATCTCCATCAGTCATCTGTCAAATGCATATAGCTCACTTCAATATCATGCACACACTCTTCAAAATAAACCTACTTTTCTTCTTTTTTTATTTTTAATTATTTATTTTATTTTTTATTTTTGCAGTGATGTCACATAAAAACCATTCTGGGTTCAACAAGTTATCTTTCAGTCAACAGAACAGTTACTCCTTTCTTACTGTACATGCAAAACTGTAAACCATGCAACAACATACTGTACAGTTCATTTAAAACCAGATATGTAGTGCTTTGTTTTATACTTCTGTTTGTCTTGTACTGTACATGTGTTGTGATAAGCAGATAGTATCTCTATCCCTGAACCTAAGCTTGACCCATGTAATTACCTTATGTAACCAGTTCTGTGTTATCACTATTAGATTTCTATATTTACATTTTTGAAAAGGATGCCTAAAACAATGTGTAAATACATATTAACACGTACAGATAACCAGAGACTATAAATGAGTTTAGCAGTTTAGTCTAACAGTTCAAGTACACTGAAAAAATGATTCATTGGATTTACTTATTTTTTAAGGTAATGAGTTGCCGACAATTTCATATGGGTTAAATTTAAACAGATAAATTAAATGTTAATTTGTTTAAAATGCAAATTAAAATGCTTAATAGTTTGCTTAAATTTAGACCATATAAATTGTTTGCAACCAGTTATCTGTAAAAAAAAAAAGAGTAAATCCAATGAATATTTTTTTAATGTAGTGAAAAAGCCTTTTTAACCCAGTGCCATCAAATTTGTTGTCAAAAATGCTCCAAGAGCACTTTTTATTTGTTGTGTAACTGTGTTTTATAACTTAAAATGTTGATAAGGTTATTTAGAGAAGTCAGAATTTTTACCTTGTACCATGAGAAACTGACAATGTTTTCCACCTGCTTCCCAGTGTGTTTCCCAAGTTCTCTGATTGGTCAGAGTGAAAATATAAATTTGTATATAAACTGCTCTTGAGTCTGGCTTTTGTTAAGTTTTTCTCTGAACCAGGGAAGGATGAAGCTTTTAATCTTGGCAGCGTTGGTTGGGCTGAGCCTTGCTCAGTTTGACCCCAACACCAAAAGCGGAAGGACCGCCATCGTCCACCTGTTTGAATGGCGCTGGGCTGATATTGCGGCAGAATGTGAGCGTTACCTCGGACCTAACGGCTTTGGTGGAGTTCAGGTAACATATCTCACCCCTAAACCAATCCCTGAACCAAACCTTAACCCATGTAGTTACATTTGTCTTAAAATATTTTCTTAAGTACTTACTTTGCACAATATTATTAGAATGTTACATTCAAGTTTAAATTTGAGCACTGCAACTGATAGATTAAGAAATATAGTAAAAAAAAAAGAAAAGTAAAATACAGAGATAACATGGCATTATGTCATAAATTCATGCATCTTATTTAATTTAATAGTCAAAAAGAACACTTGTGGATTCTGTAAAATACCAAAATATTGAGTTAAGTTGAGTATCTGTTTTAGAATTAACTTTTGTGTGGTCTTAGAATCGTGTATATAAATATATATATATATATATATATATATATATGAACAATTAGTCATGAAAGCATATGTTTTTAGTTTATTGTAACTTATTAAACTAAGTTAATCATGTTCTAACTAAATTTTATAAGTTATACAAGCTTCTTCAAATCAGTTCAACATAATATAAGTTCAATGGACCCATAAAGTTAATTTGATTCAATTTAAGACAACCAGGATTTTGTTTATAGTTTATGCACTTATTTAATATAACGCAATTCTTGAGATTTTTTTTTTGGGGGGGGGCAACCTAATAGTTTTATGTTCAATCTACCTAAGTTTATTAAGTTAATCAGTTTGTGTTGGGACAGAATGAATGAATTGTGTGGAACCCTGCATTTTAGTCAAAAATAACCAACATTTACTAAACCTCTAAAATAAAGAGTTTTTTTTTTTTTTATTAAATTATCAAATCTATTTTGAGAAAGAAACAACCCCATCAAAACCCAGTGAATGTCTATGTTTTACTTAAAAATGCTGGGTTCCACACTCTTGAATTGTGTTTGGACAACATGAAAGAATTATGTTAACTTATTAGTTTTTGAAAATTTAAGTGGATTGAATATAAAACAATTAAGTTGTCCTGACAAAATCTCAATAATTGTGTTGTGTCAGCTCATTTTAAATAGGTAGTTTGAACATTCGCTTTTGACTAAAAATGCTAAAATAGTGTGAAAAGGTTTTGCAAGACAGTAATAATAAAAGTAAAAGCAGCAGAATATTATTGATAACATTTTACATTAACTACATGAATAATTACACTAATATGTAAATTAAACAATACCTAAATATGAACTAATTAATTAATGTATTCGCTAATCAAGAACTATCATTACAGCATGAGTCACAAGTCATGAGTCAATAATGGCTACCATAATTACCTGTTAGTACATATCTGTTAAGTAATGTTTGTTAATCAATGTATTAATTAACACTTTAGTTTCAGCTATATGTAACTAAGATAAACTCATCATCTGTTAATCTATATTTATGTCATCACTTTACTTGAAGGGGCAAATTATCATTAAGTCATTCTTAACTGCTCATTTTGATGTAGACCAAAAATGTTCTATTGTTTTTTAAGGTAAACGCACACTAGACAGACTTAAATGATCATTATGTTTATACACAAGATTTCATGGTTAGGAAAGAGCTATTGACGATGCGCCCCTCTAAGTAAAGTTACAGTTAGCTAAAACTAAAGTGTTAATTACTACATTTACTAACAAGCATGTACCAAAATGTAATTATGGTAGCCCTTATTTACACAAGAATTCATGTAATGCTGTGATCACACTAGAGTTTGAGCAAGCGAAATTCTACCTTACGACGAAAAGGAGCACGATTAAACAAGATGATTAGACATTAAAAAAAGAGTGTACAGAGAGGCCATGTTTTGATCTTCAATTGGTCTCACGCAGTCATGTGATAGGATTTTGCAGGTCAGAGTTCACCAAGCTTGAGCTTTGTAACACGGCAAACTGCCAAACTTGTCGCACGAGCTTGCATTTCTGGTCTCCAGTGGTAGAAAGAGTACTGAAAAAAATCTTACTTAAGTTGAAGTACCATTACTTGCCTACAATTGTAGAGTAAGTAGAGTAAAAGTAACTGTTACTAACTAATACCACTCTAATATTACTTAAAATTTGAAAGGAGAATTAGTAAAGAGAAGCCCTTTCAAAAGTACTCAAGAGTAGTGAGTTGTGAGTATGCAAAGCTGATGCGTTTATGTGTAATTTGTGGATGTGTGTAACCGTAAAATTCTGTAGTGCATTTAGTGATTGCTCAGCAGGCACACAACGTCATAAGACATGAATATAAGGTTAGACTTAAAACATAAAATTCAATGTTTAGCCAGTGTCTAAGGACAATGTTATTTTGACGTCCATTAACATCAACAAATGACGATGATATTTGACATATTTTATGTTGTGTTAGAAAGTGACCAAAGTCCAACCTCGAGCCGACATCTTAAACCAACGTCATATTGATGTCAAATACTGACATGACATTTATTCATCAGGCATGGCTACATGTTGACGTCTTGTGCCTGCTGGGTGTTTAAGGCCATTTCGGTTTTCAGTAAACATCTGTCATCTTCTCATCAGTGACATGCATCTAAACCAAGGGTGTCCCAACTTGGTCCTGAAAAGCCAGTGTCCTGCTTATTTTAGTTCCAACCCCAATTAGACACAACTGAACCAGCTAATCAAGCTCTTTTTAGGTATACTAGAAGCTTTCAAGGAAGTGTGTTGAAGGAAGTTGGAGCAAAACTATGCAGGACACTGGCCATCCAGGACAGAGTTTGGACACCCCTGATCTAAAGTCTCCGGGTCAATCCATGTAAAGATTTTTGACATCTTCTTGGACACTTTTAATGCTTCCAAACAGTTTGCTACCATTATAAATTGCCCATGTCTTGAGGTAGTTCATTATCTGTGATTTGATTGGACAGGAATCACAGGACTGATTCTTCTAATCCCCCATTGACAAGAAAAAATAAAAAAGTGACTGCAGAAAAATAGTGGAGTAAAAGTACCAATACTGCTCTAAAAAGTACTCAAGGGAAAGTAAAAATACACTTTCGTAAACCTACTTAGTAAATTACAATTTCTAAAAAACTACAAAATTACAGTAATTTGAGTATTTGTAATTTGTTACTTTACACCATTGCTGGTCTGTCACATTCGATTGCGTATGAATGGCAGTTTATGGGCCGAAAAGTTAGTTCTTGATTATTGCATGCCTTATAATTTTTTAAATGATTTTCCACAGAATTCCGCAGATTTTCAGCAGATTTTTAGCCCATTATTAATTCTGTTTATTTACACTGTTAAAAATTGTCCCGTTAAAAAACAGTAAAATACTGGCAGCTGCAGTTGCCAGCAATGTACTGTTATTTTACAGTATGTTGCTGTAAAAATACATAGACTACATTGATATACACAATACTCAAGTGAACTCATTTTGCTCACTGAAAGCAACTGCCTCAACTTGGTCAACTGCTGAATGAGTTTATGAAGTAATGTGCTTTATATGCTCAGAAGCATACTTATAATGATAACTTATTTTAGTTAATTAGAAAAGTTCAGTTTAACTCTAATGTATTATTTTTCACAACAGCACACATACATGTAAATCTGGAACTACCAGAGAGATTCTGACTGCATCAGCAACTAAACAGCTGATGTTTTTAAATAGAAAAACATGCAGAATAACATCAGCAGTTCACTGTTCATCTTTAACTCATACACTGGCTCTACTCTCCTCCACAACGGTGACAGACAGAAGAAATTAGCTTCAGGTTTTACAGTAAAATACTGTTTTTTTCCTTGATTTAACAGTAATCTACTGGCAGCTGTGGTTGCCAGCAATATACTGTTTTTTTACAGTCTACTTCCGTTGTGTAAATTAACAGTATATTACTGTTAAAATACATTTTTACACTGTGTTTTTACCTCTCACACCTTTAACCCTTTAAACCCCAGAGCATATACTTCAGTTTTTATTGAAGTGTCCACACTACTGAGTCTTCAAGAAACCTGTAGCAAAGCTGAAGTAAATTCATTAATTAACTGACTAATTAAATGATAATTGAGGATTAACAATGAACAAATGAAGAAATACTGAAGGGAAAAAACAAGAACAGAACATACAAAACTTTAGTCACAGCTTTATAATGAAATAACCTGAAGAACAACAAATGATTAAATCATTTAAATGATCAGCGGATGATTAAACAACTCTACAAACATCATCACCAGCTACACTTATTACTTAATACATGTATTTTTGTTTAACATCTACTAAAGTTCTTCTTGAGAAAAAGTTAAAGTTTTACGTCACCATCATGGAGAACAGAGTTTGCTTTAGTTGGGCTCTTAGCCCTGTCATTTTTAACATTTATATATCTTGGCTGCTACAATTGTTAAGAACTTTGTTTAAAAAGCTCCTTTGTTGAGGCAAGCCAGCCAAAAACCTAAATAAGATCTGGTGATGTTCATGATGCTATTAAATGGTAGAGTCAGTTCTCATTTAGTATAATAAAATTTACTGCTCCTATTCAATGTTAAATCTATTGTTTTACATTATATGTCTATATATGGCAATGATTTCTGGAAGTTTTTAAGAATATCTTGGACAATAACACTGCTCTATGGTGTAAATCGCACTCAAAGAGACATCAATAATCAGCATATGAACCTCAATAATGGTGACAACAAATTTAACAAAATTAACAGTTTAACTCACAAACAGGCAACTGAAAGTCTAAACATAAACAACAGCAGAATCAAACACAAATAAATAAAACTGTTAGACCATTATACAACATTTATTTATACCGCAATGCATGCTGGGATATTTGTACCGTGTTACTCCCAGCATGCATTGCAGCATGAAACATTTGAGATGTTACCATTGTTGAGATACAAGGTCAGATTCATGAGGTCTGAGTGTGTATTCGTCATAACTGAACTGTTTTTGTATGCTATTTCTTAACTGTTAAGTAATTACGGAGGTATCTTTCCTGTTTTCACTTCTTATTAATTAAATTAAATTAATACCTGCAACTAAGCATAAAATCTATTGCATGAGGCCCTTCTTCCAGATTTATAACAAAACATTTATCAGAACTAATTTCAAACAAATAGATTTCTCTATTTATTGACTTCCCAACTTTATTGCTATAGTACAAACGTTTTGTAAACTCTGTATTACAGCAGTTGGACAGTCTTATTAAATGATTTCAAGGGTGAAGAGCCCAACTAAATCAGCCCCTCACTCCATTACGGTGACACAAAAAACACCTTAATTTCTGTTGGATCTCAATGAGAATAGTATGGAAGTCAAATCAGTCAGTAATAAGTGTGTGTCTGCTGTTGTTTGTGGAGTTGTTTAATGATCCTCTGCTGAGACTGAAGCTGTTTTATTTTATTTGATTTTATTTAATGTTGTAACTCAAGTCACTGTTTGTATTTCTTGTTTCTTTTCTTCAGTAATTGTAATTATTAACAGCAGGTGTTCATCAGTGTCTGAATTCACTCATTAGTGTTCATTAAAACTGTCAGGTGAACTATATTAGTTAACTAGTGTATAAAATAGTGAACAAGGACACAAAGTGTGATTTCAAACACAGACTTCAAAACATCGAATCTGAACTCTGTTAGCTCACAGTTTTCTGCAGTTGGTTACTTTCTCGAAAACAAAAATGTTACCCAGAAAGCACTGTTTTTAACAGAATATTACTTTTTTAGTGAAAAAACATTATTTTACCGTAGAATCTGACCGTTTTTTAACAGCAATTTTTTACAGTGTACTTGAGTAAATGTGTAAATCTAAATTTATTCAGTGTTTATTCAGTAATTTATTACTTTTTATTTCATATATTAGGGATTTGGTTATGATACTCCGCTGGATACTCCCAAAATTATTCAGCAGAAATCCGCAGATTTTTACCAAAATAATTCGCAGAAATAGCGAAAAACATCCGCAGATTCTATCTGGCCCGCTTATAATTGATTGCTGCCTAGCTTATCATCAGTTCATTATAAATAAATGTTTGATTGACATATTAGTACATTATTTTTCATGTACTGTCATGTGTGTATGTGTTTGGGTGCATTTGTGTTGAAGTGTGCATGTGTGTGCCCAGCCTGATCTCACGAGAAAACGTAAGTATTTTACGTTTTGCCAGTTTAGTGGCTAATTCGTACGAATTCGTATGAGTTCAGTCGTACGAAATGGTACGATTTTAAAAAGGAGGCGTGGTACCTGACCCCACCTCTAACCCCAATCGTCATTGGGGGATAAGCAAATCGTACTAAATTGTACGAATTAGATCGTACAAATTCATACGAATTAGCCACTAAATGAAAAAGTTACGAATTGCCGTGAGATTGTGTTGGTGTGCCTGTAGATCAGGGGTCACCAACCCTGTTCCTGGAGAGCTACCTTCCTGCACATTTCAGTTGCAACCCTGACCAAACACACCTGTTTGTAATTATCAAGTGCTGCTTTAGGTACTATTAATTGGTTCAGGTGTGTTTGATCAAGGTTGGGACTGAATTCTGCTGGAAGGTAGCTCTCCAGGAACTGGGTTGGTGACCCCTGCTGTAGATTATGTGATGTAAATGTGATTTTAGTTTAGTCAAAAAGACAAAGGTTTTGCACTAAATGTGTACAGCCTTCATAAAAATTTGAAAATGTAAAATGGTTGATTTTCTAACGTTGGGGAAATTTTTTGAAAAAGTAATCAAACTTTAAAATAAAAATAATTCATAGTTTTTTTCAGCTGTTAAAATGGTCACGGGTCTGATATAATCAATGCTATCTCACAGCAATTCGTAACTTTTTAATTTAGTGGCTAATTCATGACTAATTTGTACAATTTAGTATGACTTGCTTATTCCTCAATGATGGTAGGGTTTAGGATGGGGTTTGCTGTCATGCCTCTTTTTGAAAATCGTACCTTTTCATACGACTGAATCACTAAACTGACAAAATATAAAATAGTTACACTCTAAAAAACATGGAGTTATTTATTTAACCCAATAGTTGAGTTAAAAATATTAGGTGCTTTGTTGGGTTGTTTTTAACCTTTATTGGATTATTTAATAATAACTCAACCAGTTGGGTTAAATATTTGGTGATTGTTGGGTTATTTTTAACCTTTATTGGGTTATTTCTTTAATAACTCAACCAGTTGGTTTAAAATTTTGGAATTTCAACAGTCAACTGATTTAAGTGACAAAGAAGAGCTGTATTATTATGTGTACATAATGTTGTTTTTCGCATAATAAAGTTAAAAGGTCTAATGCAATAATTTTGTTGTTTTTTTCATTAAATTACCTTTCCGTGTCGTAAGTTTTATATCCGTTTCACCAGCACTCTTAATTGTTGATACATGAACGTCATAGCCGATCTATATCAAATAGATTAAAACACCTAAGTGTCTGGAACTTAAATGTACTGGATATAAAGCATTTTCAATATTTTTGAAAACAGTATTTTATTTTTTTACACAACCATAATTATACAATTAATAGTAGTACTAGTAATAGTAGCAATAGTAATACCAGAATGGAAAAAAATACATCTAATCAAAATAGCCTAATGCATTGGGTTACATTTTAAAACCCAATGCACTGTGTTAAAATAACTCATATTTGGGAAGGTGCTATAATAATCTATAGTTGGGTTATATGTTGGGGTATTTTTAACCCAGGTTATTTAAATGAGTGCATTTCCATGTGAGATCAAGCTGGTATAATAGATATCTGCAAAAATCCAATATTGTGAATATCTCGCATTTATTCTTTAAGCACTGTATATGTGAAATACAGTACTGTAAAATAAAGTGCAACCAAAAGCTTTCTTGATGAGCATAAGAAAACCAACCCAATATCAATCTTCTTATTTCAGATCTCCCCTCCAAGTGAGAGCATTGTCGTCACCAACCCCTGGCACCCATGGTGGCAGAGATATCAGCCAATTGGATACAATCTGTGCTCCAGATCCGGAAATGAAAATGAGCTGAAAGATATGATCACCAGATGCAACAATGTTGGGGTAAATTCAGCAACAAATAGAGTAGAACAAGCTTATCACTATACGTATTTGTTGAATTCAGACTGGTCTGTTGTTGTAGGTGAACATTTATGTTGATGCAGTCATCAACCACATGTGTGGATCTGGTGGTGGATCAGGTACCCACTCAAGCTGTGGTTCATATTTCAATGCCAACAACAAGGATTTCCCCACTGTTCCATACTCAAACCTGGACTTCAATGATGGCAAATGCAACACTGGCAGTGGAAACATTGAGAACTACCAGGATATCAATCAAGTATAGGATAATACCACACACATTTCAAACTATGGTTTATCATGCACTCTCAGAAATAAAGGTACAACAGATTTGTCTCTAAAGGGTCCAAATTGGTACTCTAAAGGTATATTTTGGTACCTAAAGTGTATTTAAAACAGACTTACTATTTGAAAAGGTATTGTCTCAGTTAGCTTTTGTGCCTTTATTTCTGAGAGTTTATAGTGTGGACTCTTGTCATGAAAGAACTAACTAATTCTGTGATTCTGGTAGGTGAGGAACTGTCGTCTGGTTGGTCTTTTGGACTTGGCTTTGGAGAAGGACTATGTGCGCAGTAAGGTGGCCGACTACATGAACAAGCTGATTGACATGGGTGTTGCTGGATTCAGAGTGGACGCCTGCAAGCACATGTGGCCCGGTGATCTGTCTGCTGTTTATGGCAGGCTCCACAATCTCAACACTCGGTGGTTCCCCTCTGGCGCCAAACCTTTCATCTTCCAAGAGGTATTTACGTCATTCACTACCTGAAAAAAAAATCCTTATAGAGGTGGCAAATATGGTAGTGACTTGTAAGCTATTGGGCATGTTATTAGGTTATTGATCTTGGTGGGGAGCCCATCACATCAAGCGAATACACTGGAATTGGAAGGGTGACTGAGTTCAAGTATGGTGCCAAGCTGGGCAATATCATCCGCAAATGGAACGGAGAAAAACTGTCCTATCTCAAGTAAGTCGAGCTGAGTTTTTACATTTAAGTTGAACATTAGCATTTCTGTTTTTCAATCACAGTTAGGTTGTAAAAAATGTTGACTTTTTTATTTTTTATAAATAAGTAGAGTCATTACTCATTTAGTTTAGATTTATCAGAAAAGTGATTGTTTTTGTGATTGAACATGTACACTGTAAATGCGAATAGTATTCCTTACTATCAAAATTCTAGTGTGTTTACTTAATTTTAAGCTAATTGTTGAGTTTACTAGAAATGCATTAGTGTTGCCGACATAGTAAGGTATAAAGTTCCCATAACTAATGTAATTTGAGTAAAATTGCTTATAAGGGCTAAGCCATGCTGTTACGCATGCGTACTGGGTGGTGATTTCCCATCCCCCATCCCGAGTCACAACCAACGCCACCCAGCACCGCCATTGAAGGACAGGATTTCATATTTAGAAGATGTACTGCTGTAAATCAAGGTAAACTTTTCGTTTTAATTACTACTTTGATTTTATTTGTATAGTATCAGTAATCTGTTTATTTCCTGCACTTTGTGAAATTGTTTGCTGTTTTGTGAACTAACGTTAATTAATAGCCCATGATGTTGTGACTAAACGTTTTGACCACTGCACGTTATTTGCAATACTGTCTACTTTACTAGATAAGCTATTTTTAGCTGCTTAGTCCTTTTTAATAACTATTAATAATTTGTAAAGTTAGTAGTAATTTGTAAAGTGGGCGTTATGCTCTAAAAGGGCGGGCCGCGCCATTTTAAATGATGCACTGAGAGAGCAAGAGCGCGCGCAATGATCCGTTCAAATAGATGTAAAGTTAACACATAGCTGTAGGTCTACATTTTTAAAAAAGAAAACGAAACCTATTTATCCGCATTACAAATACAGTAACGTTAGTTATCGCTGAACTTTAGTGGCGCTTGTTGTGACGAAAATATGCGTGTTTTTTTTTTTAAGATTTACTTTTATGAGATCACCTGCAGGAAGCAGGTGAGGAGATCAGCTGTGATTCGGTCCGGCGTCAGCGAGCGGCTCATGACCAGACCAGTCGTTTTTTTCTCCATGATCGCCGGGGCAGCAGCAGTTTGAACCCGCCGAGGCTTTTAGAACATTATAAAGCAGTTTCAGCTCAAAATGGACCCGTGAGTGTCGTAGGTAATTTAGGATTTCGATGCGATTACGATTTGTGTCACTGTATGAGGCAGATACATATTTACACATGATGCTAAAGTGTGCTTATGCTAACAATCCCTATGAAACTTAAAGTTAAACTTATGAAAATGCGAGAGATATTTAATTAACTCATTTATTTGTTTTATATGCTATTTGTCTTTTCTTTATGCCGTTTTGAAGGTTTATTCCAGTGTTGCCGTTACGTTATTGAGTGTTTTTTATTGCTGTAATGACAAATAAATCTGACCAGACGCGACTGAATATGTGTGATGGATACCGTTAATGATGAAGTGGTATAACTCGTACAACCAAGCACAGAAACATCCCTTTGTTTGCTCAATATCACACAAAGGCATCAACAAGCCTTTGTTATAAGCAAACTTTCTGTAAAGAAACAGGCTTTGCCAAACCTGTTAGTTTGCATTTTTAAAGAAGGTTTCACTAATTTTTAACAATTTAGGGCAAATAAATTTGAACAATTACAAGGTTGTTTAAAATGTAGCACACCATTAGAGTATTGTGAGTGGCATATTTGGTTTGTAATATCATTATACCCTTTATTTATTTTTTATTTCAGACTACCAGTTTGTGAGCTGATATGCAGTGGAAATGTAAGTTTTGCACTTACACATCAAAGAAAACTTTTTGAACAATACCGCACAAGCCATAGAACATATTCATGAATTGTTCTATTAACGTTACCTTGTCTCCATACTGAGTGTCAGGGTAATTTTAAATCGTTTAATGCGTTAAAAGTACATTTAACAAAATTCTCAGCAAAGAACTGCATGATCAAGAATAGTCCGAATATTTTGTCCATTTGAATAATCATCTGAGGACTAGTTAGAAATAGGGTTGTTGTGTTGTGATACCATTAATTTATGTTACAATACTATACCAGCTGAAGTATGGTGATACCAAGTAGTATTGCAACACTGTAATTCATAACTTAAATCCATGAAATAAAGAAAAATGTCAGAAATAATATATTGTATATGTTATTATAGGCCTACTTGAATTTAAATAATTCCCTTATTGTTGAAAAAAGTATTTGCACATCTCTTCACCTAAAATGTATTCATTCCAGCAAAAAAATACATTAAAATAAAGATACATAAAGAAAAGAGCATTTTTCCAACAAACCTAGGCTATATGAAGTGGTCAAAAAATGTTTCCTGTTGCTATTTTGGGTTTTTCATCTATCATACTTTTTTCACACTTATTATCGGATAAGAATCCAAAGTAATTCAAAATTTCACTTTATGAGTCATTCTTTTTAATAGATTGTCAGGTTGTTGTAGCTATTATATCATATTGACAGGAACAGAAATAAACGAATTCCGATTCAAAATGAACCATCACAAAATATGCAATAGGCTACTATAAAAGGCGCAAATTCTACAGTTTTACAACCTTAGAAGGCTCCATAGACTATTAAAATACAATGATCTATTGTTGCTGAATCGTGTAAGTATTTTAGTGACTTTTTCACATGCAGCATTATGTATTGTAGGCAGACTGTTAATGACAATACTACCGTTTACAAACTACAGTGGCACCGCCAGTATCTTGGAGCCATAGTATCACGATACTACCATAGTACCGGTAAACCGTGCAACCCTAGTCAGAAAGTTCAGTGTCCTTTTAAAGACATCAATTGAGACAAATATTTATTCCACTTTTAATGCGCATAAAAGTAAGGCACACCAGCAACAATGCCATGATTATATTTAATCGGGGGTTGTGTTTATTACTGTTTGGTGACAAGTATAGCTCATGCTTTTGATGACAGGCGCCGGGAGTATTTGGCAGCTTTTATTATTCAAGAACATTTAACTATGTCATGTTAAAGTGTAACATCTGTTGCTAAATGGCATTGCATTGTATCATTGCATGTGTTTCTGATTTCTGTTTTTTGTTTTAGAATTTCGCTTAGCCATGTCAATAACACTTTACGTTTTTGTGCACAACAGTGACATCCAGAAGGAAGTCATAGAGGAAACACCAGCTGATGCAAGTGCTGCAGAAGGTTTGTTTTCTTTTCAAAACTTTGTGTGATTTTGTGAATTTGTGTTTTTGAATGTTATTAATGACTAATAATGTTTTGATTGGATCTTTGCAGAATTCAATCGAATATCAGGAAGAAATGTGAGATCCAAGTTCTACGCTGCATTGGACACACACTGCTCGTTTGATTGAAATAAAAAAAAAAAAAACAGGAGAAAATTGCAGAAGAAAACTAGAAGAAATTTTCAACATGTTAATTCAAAGGTATTTTTGTGACATCATCTTTGAATCATAATTTGCATTTGATTGCAATAAATTGCATTTGATGTTTTCATTGGGCTATAATGCATGTCTACCTGTCTTTACTTTTTCAAGGTCATCTGGCAGCAGTTCTCCGGGGTCTTTCAGTCCTTTAGAGGGATGAGTCTAAAGAAATTTTCAGGATGTGTTTTGTAAGTAGTATTATTTTTTCTGCTTTCTTAGACTGGAAATGAAGCAGTCATTCCAGTTTACTTCACTTATTAATAAAAATTTTCAATTTTATAAAAATAAAACAAATGCATTTAATGTAAGTATTTGAAAGTAAGAGGGATGTTATATTATGGCCTTTGGAGCAAGAGCATTGCTATGTTGCAAATACAGCAGCTTGTGCCGTCACAGGGTCAGTTAGCTTCATAGGCCAGTGAAGTAATGAATGCATTTCTTTAATTTTTAAACACACTTGTTTTGAAAAGGAGGAAGATTAGCTTGAAAAAAAATCTTAATAAGTGTAATACCTATGTAATATGTTGAGAGAAATATAATTTCAGTTGAAAGAACCTGCTGGATTAAGATGTAAAAAGATAGTGTTAAAAGCCACAAAGTCAAAGATGCTCCGTATTATAACCAACCCTGTGAAGTCACCTGCTGTGGGATTGTAGATGGCTGCACCCTTGTTCTAAAAGCCATACTAAAACATCAATTTTCTTATTAAAAATAGTTATTAATACATTTTAAAAAAGTGTGCTAAATAACTGTTTAATCTAGCAAAACCAAATGCATTCATGAATCGGTTCCCAATTTATTAAGTTTTCCCTACAAAATATTTATATTGATTATGTAGCACCAATTGGTCTCTCACACATTTGCATTTAATTTCTTGAAAATGTTTTAAAAGTACTTTTACTGCAGTTTGTTTTATTACATTACAGTGTTTCTTTAATTAAAAAAAATTATTGTTCCTTTAGAATAGTATCATGTTCAAGATACTGGAATTTGGTACCAATCTCTGCTGCAATTTTAAGCAGCAAATTTCCTGCTAACATTTTAAGCACTTTTGAGCACATTTTTAAACAGCACTGTTTTGCCATTCTGTTCACATGCTTAACAGAAATGACACTCAACAATGCTCAAATGTTAGCAGGAAATGGATGTTTTTAAAATTACTATATGGATTGGTAATAAATTCCACTATCATGACAAGCCTAGTAGAAGCAGTACAGGCAAATCCATCGTGTTGGTCTACATTGAAGAAGGAGCACCATAGCAAGGCCTTCTTATAAGAAGCATTTGAATGTAAAATGTACTATAAACACAAATAGTCATGCTAATAAGCAACTAGTTAATAGGGTAATTGGTTCCTACTAAAGTGTTACTAAATTAAGCACAAGGAATTGTATTTTTTTCACCTCTGCTTTTAGTCTCCTGGCCACTACAGGCTTTATTAGTGCCATTTAGAATATCAAACTTTACTTATTTTTCTTTCTCTATTCATAGGATGTAATTGTAGAGTCGGACTTCAGTGCAGAAGATGTTGGCCTGCTGACTGTCGTGTGTGAAGATGTCTAAAGAACCTCATTATGGATGCAATGTGGGCCTTTATACTGGAAGGAAAAGTGGTTATGGACTTTGCCACATGCAGTATGTTTCTTTTTTTGCTTTGATTTACACACTGAATTTGGACTACCCAAAGACTTTGAGCAATGCATTTGAATTTGTTCAACGTGTGTTGCTTTTGCTGGGAGGGAAGCGTAATGTGTTTTATTCGGCGAGTGCCTATATACTGCTGTGCTTTATGTTTAAAGGTTCAGGTATAATGGCATGTTTAATTACAAAGTGTTGCTTTTTAACATGTTGCTGTTTGCAGTGTTACATTTAGGACTGCAGCATTTTGGTGTTTAAAACACTTTTTTTTTTTTTTTTTTTTACCAAAAAAGTGTATTGTGATTTATAGGGTTGTCAAAAGTATTGAGTTTGGTACCAATCGGTACTGAAATAAATAAAAAAAAAGTCCATCCATTTCCCACTAACATTGCAAGAACTGATTGGCCATTGTGTTCACATGCTCAGTAGAAATGACTGATTGGCTTTGAAGGTCATTATTTTAACCACACTTCACCACTGTTCACCAGGTGCAAAGATACAAAGACACTGGATAACTTCAAAGCACTGTCGATCAGTAGATTCATCACCAGATAGCTTATATGTTAGCTTCTAAACAAATCAGCTATCGACATGGCTTTGAAACACTTCAGTGTCTGTGTAACTTTGTTTGGACTCAGTGAAAAATGGTAAACCTATGACAGTCACAGCCAATCACAGTCATTTCTGTTGAGCCTGTGAACACAGTGGCCAATCAATGGTGTTTAAGAACGAGCTCAGTAGCACTCAAATGCTGGTGGAAAATGGATATTTTTAATATTTCAGTATTGATTGATACCAAACTCAATACTTTTGACCACACTAATGTGATATTTTCTGTAGGAAAATCTAAACTACACAGTCTAACAAATTAGCTTTAAAGCTTAATATCTGTTCCTCTGTGAGTGTCTATATGCTGCCATGTTTAAGGTGCTGGTGCAATGGCATGTTTAATTACACTAATTCAAGTATCTTTTTTCCAAGTGTCAAGTATTTAAAGTTTTTTTTTGATAGATTTTCAAACCTTTTCGAAAACTTGTGTTTTAGGGTTGAACATGTTTATTATATTTTTTGTCTGTATTGCTGTTTACAGTATATTACAGCACTTTACAACAGGTTTTTACAAAACTGTATTGCGTACAAGTGTATTGTGATACTAAAATATCACAAGTGTATTGTGAAATTCTGCTATTTTTGTCAAATAAAATGTTTACATTTAAGACCTGTATAATGTCATTACTTGTAAGTTGAACTACATATTTTATGTTCAGTTTAATTGAAGAAAATGTGGAAACCGATTGCACGTAGTTTCTTTAGTTGACATTACTTAAAATGGTGGATTAAAACAATGTTGAGACTACTAGCATTTAAGATGTTAACTGAACATGGTAGAACAGTATTAGTTAAATAGAGTTATTAAAGTAATCTTACTATAAAACCCTAAGTAAGATTACTAAATAATGACAAGTATGTTAACTAGAATTTTCTATTAAACTTACTTAATTTTTAACAGTTAGTTTACTTTATAAGTTTTAGTTTTCTTACTTCAAAGCAATAATTTAACTTAACTTAAGATTTCCTTGTAAGTTTATATTGCAAAAATAAGGCAATCGGTTTCCAAACTTTTTTTAAGTAAACTGAACATGTTAGAATTTACAGTGTAAGGATCCATCTCTTAGTCCTTTGAGAGAACTAACAGTATGGGTGAAGGTTAAATGCATGTAAGCCTTTTCAGCAAATGTGAAAAGAAATACTTTTACTTGTTAAAATTTATTTAAATTTGTTTTCAACTTTAATTTAATCTGACTCAAACTTATAATAATTTAAATTTAGATTCTTCCGATTCAAGCTGATCACCTTATAGGTTGTGATTTGGCCTGATTTAGATCGAATGTCAAATAAATCCTTATTTTCAGTTAATGAAATGCCACAATATACACCATATTAAAAGCATAGACATTCTGTGTGGAATTGCGCTGGTGGAGAAGGTAAAGTCCAGGGCAAAGAGGGGGGCTCAGGATCTATGATCAAGACAACCTGAACAACTGGTTTCCTAGCTTCTTCTCAGATTAGAAAAAATTATTGATTCAGTGCCTGGCCATTCTCATGGTCTTGTCTCATATGGAGTTCCATAATAGTTCTCAGGGTTTAATATTATGGGGAGACTAAGCATCCTTACAAGCAAAGGAATCATTCACTCAGCGGATTAATAATAAACACTGATTTGTTTAAAAAATGAAATGAGTGACATTATATGAGCAATTGAATCATTCACTCAGTCAATTCAACATTGATTCATTTAGTAACGAAACAAGTGAATAAATAATTTAATTAAAAAATGTGGTCCCACTTGATATTAAGTGTCCTTAACTAATATGTACTTACATTAAAATATAAAGCAATGTACTTAATGTGTTCATAATGTATTGCAGAACACTTCTAGTGCTATTGAGGTATAATTACTAATTAATTACTAATTACTTAAAACCTAAACAAGTGACTATTTGATGAGTGAATAATCAAGTTGTTCACATTCACATTTAATCCACTAATTCATTTTCAGGCACTAGTCTCCAGAGCTGTTGACCAGAGCCGGTCAACGGTTATACAGATGCCTTATTTGGAACTTTACACAGCAACATAATATAGAATAATTACTCCATGTTAGCTTCATACACTGAACAATAGCCTAAAACAGAATAAGAAATGAATACCGAGCATGATATTATAAATATGTAAATAGTTTTATGCAACACAAAGCTGACAGATGCACTGCTCTTTTTTTCCAGGAATTGGGGTGAAGGCTGGGGCTTTATGCCTTCTGATAAAGCCCTGGTGTTTGTTGACAACCATGATAACCAGAGAGGACATGGTGCTGGAGGAGCATCTATTGTGACATTCTGGGATGCCAGGTTCTTACAACTTACAAATCTGCAAATGCATGGTGAATAAAACCTAAACTAAATTTTTACGCATATTTATTTTTCACTTTCAAGACTTTACAAAATGGCAGTAGGCTTTATGTTGGCTCATCCATATGGATTTACCAGAGTGATGTCCAGCTACCGGTGGGATCGCAACATCGTTAATGGACAGGTGGATGATCACACTTAAAGTGGGACAAATGCTAACCTGTTTTGCAAGACTTAATGATTTTAAAAAAAAATTTTGCTTTTAATTTTCATTACTCAGGACCAAAATGACTGGATCGGACCTCCCAGCAATGGTGATGGATCCACCAAACCCGTTCCCATCAACCCTGATTCCACCTGTGGAGATAACTGGGTTTGTGAGCACAGATGGCGTCAGATCAAGTGAGTTGCTTACCTAAGATTCATAGCTAATGTGTACTGCACTTGCTAACATATAATAACATTTAAAGTTTGGGGTCAACATGATTTTTTTTTACATTACATTGTATTCAGGAAGTTTCAACTACACTGAAAAATATGATGTCTGCAAAAATGTTACAAACAGTTTATATGTGTGGAATTTAAACAAACTAATTAAATGTATTAATGTTCAACATAATTAGTTTGTTTAAATTCAGCCCAATTAAATTGTTTACAATTTCTCAGAAATGGGTTACGGCTGGAAAGGCATCTGCCTGTAAAAATGTGCTGGATTAGTTGGCGGTTCATTCTGCTGTGGCGACCCCAGATTAATAAAGGGACTAAGCCGACAAGAAAATAAATGAATAAAATGTTTTACAACCCCTTAACTTAAAAAAAAGCAGTAAATCCAAAGAATCATCTTTGAATCGTGTTTTTTTTTTTTTTGTGTGTGTGTGTGTTTGTGTGTAAAATGGATCAAAATTAGCAGTGAAAACATTTATGCATCAAATTTAATGCTGTACTTATAATATGAGTTGAACAAACTAGTAACTAAGCTGCAGAATATGTTTCATGTTGACAAAACCAATCAAACCCAGCCTTGTTTAAATCAGGTTAAGGGCTTTCACCAAGCTTGATATAAACTTTCAATGTAACACAGGGTTTAACTGTTAACTGTGGGCCACACGCAGCTGAAAAGTGACACATGCAGCAAACGGCCAATAACATGACATGACTGCCGAAGATTAAGAGTTATCATTATCTGACATATAATGAATTGAAATATTCTGCAATAACAGCACTCGTACAGCCTCTTCACCCTTGTGTATTACTCCGTCCACATGGTGCAACTATGCAGTTTATTTATAAGGATAGTACATTTGAAATATGTTTGCATAATTTCAGAGATTTAATGAACAGACGGCCATCAGCTTATCATATTGAGCAGAGCAAAGGAATTGATGGTTGACGTTCCGTCACAAAATGGCAACAGAAACCGCATAATAATAAGCAACATTTTTTGTTGTTCTGACCTGCTGCAGATTTTAATGGTGGAAGAAAGTAGTTTCCTGTACAAAAATAGTTTTTGAGATTCTCCATGTTTGATTTCCTTTTTTATATACACAATTATGCCGTTAAACTGTATAAATGCAATATCACACTCTTTGCAGTGCGATATGGCCAGCCTGATCTCACGAGAAATGTAAGTGATGAACAAATTGTACTAAATTGTACGAATTAGCCACTAAGGGTGCTTTCACACCTACACTTTTGTTTCGGAACCTGTCTCGTTTGCCCAGTTAGCGCGGTTCGTTTGGCATATGTGAAACCACCAATCGCTTTTGGATCCACGACAAATAAATCGCTTCAAGATCGCTTGAATGAGGTGGTCTCATCTCGATTGAAATGAACTGTGGAGTAGATTGATTGCAGTGAGAAAGCGATCCGATCCGAGTGCGGTTATATCACTGTGTTTTATGGATATGTAATAGGCATACGGCTATATGAAGAGAGAATTATGAGTAGGGCGGGAAGTTTCGCGAGTCTCCGGATGCCCGCAAACGAATGATAATCTTCGGTAATCTCTCGTCTCCCTCCCGGTCTTAAAATAGGGTTGAAATACAATTTATAGGGTCCTCAAACACCACCAAACCACCACCTCTCTTGACAGCTGAGCAGGACTCTGACTCTGAGCAGGACCCTGACACTCTGACCAATGTGAGGAGAGTTTACTCGCATGTGACTTGTTTTAGCTCTTTTGGTCCGATTAGAAACTTTGCAGTGTGAAAGCGAACCGCACCAGGAGCAAAGAGCAACAATGTAACATTTGTAATCTCTGTTTCGGATCAACTGAATTGATTCACAGGTGTGAAAGCTCCCTAAATCAAAAAGTTACAAATTGCCATGAGATTGCATTGGATTTGGCTGTATATTGCCTCCCAGCAGTGCCGATATACAGCCATATCATATGGCTACGAGTGTGATATTGCTTATATATATGGGCTATACTGAATGGTTTTAAAAACTAAAATGTTGTACTTCAGATTTAACATTTTTTAATTATGAAATAATATGAAGGTGCAATAAAATCATACATTTTCTTCCAGAAACATGGTGATCTTCCGTAACGTTGTAAATGGTCAGCCATTTTCCAATTGGTGGGACAATGGAAGCAACCAGATCGCCTTCAGCCGTGGC
Source organism: Danio rerio (assembly GCF_052040795.2). Lineage (NCBI taxonomy): Eukaryota > Metazoa > Chordata > Actinopteri > Cypriniformes > Danionidae > Danio > Danio rerio. The sequence continues at coordinate 18,264,567 of NC_141022.1, forward strand.
AGTCGAGGGTTCATTATCATCAACAATGATGACTGGTAAGAGAAAGAAAAATGGTTTAAAGAAAAATACAATATGTGACCACAAAACCGGGTATATTTGTGGGAATAGGCATTGTAATCATTGTGTGTTTCAAAATTATTCATTTGTCTTTTATGGCAAAAGTCATTGCAATCATGCTTTATGAATATATATTTGAATGCACATTTTCTACTGTAAAAATATCAAAACATATTTTTTGATAAATAATATGATAGCTTAAAACTTAATTTGAACATATTTAAACGTGATTTTCTTGAAAACTTTTGATTCCTGATTTTCAAATGGTTGTATCTCAGCCAAATATTGTATTTCTCCAATAAAACATCTGTCAATAAATGACATATTTATTCAGCTTATAGATTATATAAATCTCAATTAAAGAAATAAATACATTTAAAACAATGCACTTGGTGATGGTTTTGTGTGTCAGGGTCACATGTGAGTGTTTTATAGCTGCAGTTACTGTTTGCAGCAGCACATCATTGATAATGTTGACTTTGTGCTCTAGGGAGCTGAACGTGAGCCTGAGCACTGGCCTGCCTGGAGGAACCTACTGTGATGTGATCTCTGGTCAGAAGGAAAATGGAAGATGTACTGGAAAAGAGGTGAATGTTGGAGGAGATGGAAAAGCTTCCTTCAGAATCAGCAACCAGGAGGAAGACCCATTCATAGCCATTCATGCAGACTCCAAACTTTAAACAATGCTTATTTGAATAAAAAAAAGAAGCATGCAAAATATATCTGATGTCATTTTTTACATGTTTTCAACTTGTTGGTGCTAATTGCAAAAGTTAGTGGTATTTATTAGTATTTCCAGTTTTAGAGTATTATTAATTAATAATGAACATATAACTGTAGCGCACATCAGCTAAAATGTCATTGGGTAATACTTTGCTTGAAGGGGGAGTTTATAATGTCATGACATCTTTATAATAATGACGTGACACATTTTCAATAACCGTTATTAGCCGAGTTATGCCATTTTAAATGCAAAGATGACATTGTTTGAGATGTCTTTGTTATGAAATCTTGACATAAACAATTACATCCTGCCCTGTCTAACAACTTGACATTACCTGGGGTCCGTTCTTTGCTCCTCGATTAAACTATCCAAGATGATTTTGCAGATCCTGGATGTTTTAATCTTGATAACTGATTTCTGACTAATTTGGTTTTACAAGCAAGTTCACAAGTTTATAGATGAACTGATCTGAGATCGCTGCGTGTGTTGTGAACTTTAAAAAATGCAGGGTTCCGCACAATTCATTCATGTTGTCCCAATACAAATTGATTAGGTTAACTTAATACTTTTAACAAATTTATGTGGATTAAACATTAAAAAATTATGTTGTCCCAATGAAATCTCAAGAATTGTGTTGTTTCAGCTCATTTTAAATAAGTAGTTTAAACAAGCAAAAACAAATAAATATATTTTTTGAGTGAAGGACAGATTTATCGATCCTCGAAATCATGATCAGCAATGCAATGATTAGCTGATAGCACAAGGACATCATCTGATTAATATTCAATTACTCACATTAGCAAAATGATATAAAACCCATAGTAAACTGTTTGTAAACATGATAATAAATAACATTTCACATTTGTTGTGGACTGCATGCTCTATACATTCATGTGTTAAGAGTATTTAGCAACTTATTTTTTTTTTTACTTTTACAATAGATTTTTTTTGTTAGCCTATTCAAGTTTCTTAATAAATGGTTGTCTAAAATAATTTTGCAGTATTTTGAAAAGTGTTTTAATATTTTTAAAGCTGTCTGCAACTTTTGCGAAGTTTGCGAAAAAACAAGAATATTGGCCCTGTCTATTAAAAAATATAAAAAAACTGGGTCGGTACCTTAAAAAAAGATGTGTTTGTATCTAAAAAGTCCATATTAACAAATGTTCTCTTTGAACCCCATGGGAAGAGAACCCCACAGGTTTAGGCTACACTATGGCTATGACATCAACTCTCGGATGAGTTTTGAAGAACGAAACAATTCAGGATTGTGCCAAATCTTCAGTAACCAAATCCAGCTAATTGAGTAATTTAAGAAGAAAGGACCCTAGGACCAAAAAACTGTCATAAACTTGTTATGATTGTCATAAGGCCATTATAATTGTGTCATGAATATTTTTCCAATTACTTTAGTGTCAAATAATTTTTTAATAGCGATGTTTTCTTATTTAATGGCATTTTAAAGACAAATCAGTTTGCACCACTGTAAATTATTGATGACACTACTATAAAAAATCATGACAGAATTATAATGGTCTCATGACAATCATGTTTATGACAGATTTATGACAAGTTGGTAAATTCAAGTTATCATGACAAAGACTTCTCAAGACTTCTGTTATTTTTGCTTTTGAAATGACTGAGAGAATGACACTTAATGACAGTTGCCATGGGCATGCATAAATTCGCATTAATATTTATGACATGTCATGTTATGATTAATACGTTTTCTTGAATTTATGGAGTTTCTATTGATTTCATTGATAAGGTCTTATTAAAATCAATAGTTTTGTTTTAGAATTTAGTTTCAATAAATAAAAAAATAAAATAAAATAATGCCTCCCATAATTTAATATAGTGAACTATAAAATATTGTTGAATCACTGTATTAAATTCTTAAGTATATACTTATACCACTTATATTGCAAAAACTGTGAAATGCTAAGACAAGAAAATCTCTGAATGTAAATGTTTAACTATTAAATCAAAAAGTGAGGGTACAATTAATATCTAACCGAGACTCCTTCTGAAAAGGTAGCCCTACACACACACACACACACACACACAAAAAAGTAAAATAACGAATGTTAAGTCACAGAGATTTTATGTAAAATAACAGACGTTAAATTACAGAAATTTATTGGACGATTAAACCTAAGGAAACTTCTGAAATAGATACATTTCTATAATTTAACAAGCATTATTTTACCCTAGCTGCCAAAAAAAAAAAAAAAGAGGAAAATAACAGTTAATTACAGTTTATATACATTTCTGGAGATTACAAAATATGTCTCAGGAGCTAAGTTTTGTTTTTGCAGTTTTAATTCACCAGAGGCTGCTGTTTACGCATTTAAGATTTCAAATTTTTTTTCGCGAATGCAATTCGTGCATGCTCTTCTCACTTAAATCAACCAGAGGCTGCTGTCAACTGACTGACTGACCCACCGACCGATTCCCCCTCCCACCCCTTTCCCTAAACCAAACCACTAGTGTTTTAAAAAGCACCAATTGACTAGTGCCCATCCAACCCCCTAAATTCAACCGATTTTTGAAAAGCAATCCAAAAAAATAAAAGCCCCCCTGATTTTTACAACACTTACCACATTCTCACTCTGTTATGTACTTATTTATTTTATTTTTTTATTTTATTTTTGTCTTACCCGCTTTCTGGAACCGTCCTTCACCAAACTCGAACTTTACTACGCTTTCAGAATAAGCCTACGTTGCAAAAAACTCTGAATTGTTATTGATTAAAAGTAAATAAAAAACTAACATTACATCACAATAAGCTGAGTGTCCAGGAATGCACTGCAGTTGTACCTCAAGTATCGTTGTGATACTTTGAACACAGTGTACGTTTTTGCATCTCTCTGATCATTCTGATAAAGGCTGAGAGGAAACAAAAAAACGCAGCTTCTTTTCCTCAATAACGGCAAAAGAAATGAATGCAAGCTCGGTCGTTGCAGTCCGTCACTCAGCATGATGGCCAATAATGACCTGTCAGAGATACTGGCCACACATTGCAGAGCAGAACCCAGCAGGTCTACAGGGTCCTGCCTTAACGAATGCTGAGATGGACTAGTACACCCAAAGGGCCTGAGATAATGCATAATCTATTTCCCACCTCACATCAAAAGTGACACAAATGTATTCCCTTAAACAATAGCCTTTAATAGCGCAGAGAGCAGCTTTTGATGAGTTCCAACTGTGTATGAATGTCAATAAAGCTGTTTGTGAATTAAAAACAAAAAGCAAACATTTGCATGTTGTGGTCAAAAGTAAAAGTCAAAGTACAATGTATAGCTTAAATGCAAACAAATGCATTGATAAAACACTTTATTTAATAAAATGGATAATACTTTACTTAAAGGGGGTGTTTATAAGACTTTTATAAACCTTCATAGCAATGATATTACATGCCTTAAATTTGAAGGAGGTGTCTTTCGCTCAGTTAATGTCATTCAAAATGCAAAGATGACAATCTTTCAAATGTCTTTATCACAATTTGACATAAACAAGCACATCACAACCTGTTGTGTCATAGTCATGACAAATTGACATTACTAAGACCTCATAACTTGTCATAAATCTGTCATGAACATGACTGTGATGAGCCCATTATAATTGTGTCCTGAATGTTTAAACAGCACCAGTAATGCTTTTCTTTTTTTGCCCTTAAAATGTCATTAAATGTCATTACATATTAATGATGCTTTTATAAGATAATTATTTGACATATTGACGTTAAACCGAGGAATTTGAATGAAACATTCAGTTTGTTCTACTAAAGAAACGATCAGAAAAATATTTGTGACACAAGAAATTATATAAAGATTGTTCGATGCTGTTGACTATTGAGCTTTATGACTCACTATATCTTACTTAAAAAAAAAAAATAAAAAATAAAATTATAAAAAAATATAATAAAATTATATAAAAAAAAAATACAAAAAAAATAAAATTATATATATATATATATATATATATATATATATATATATATATATACATATATATATATATATATATATATATATATATATATATATATATATATATACATATATATATATATATATATATATATATATATATATATATATATATATATATATATATATATATATATATATATATATATATATAGATATACATTGAATGTCCTGAGGGTAAATTAACAGGCTTTTGGGGTAAACTACTCCAATAATTGAACTTACATAGCCATTACATTTCCACCTACTTTGCTTTGTTGTTGGTTTAACTTAGTTAGATATAGTATAGTAAATTCTAAAAGAAAAATGCAACAAGATGCATTACTCATGTTCCTGGATGTCTAACTTCTTCATTTTCTTGTCGTCTTAGTCCCTTTACTAATCCGGGGTCGCCACAGCGAAATGACCCGCCAACCCATCCAGCATGTTTTTACGCAGTGGATGCCCTTCCAGCCGCAACCCATCTCTGGGAAACATCCACACACACACACACACACTCGTACACTACGGACAATTTTGCCTGCTCAATTCACCTGTACCTCATGTCTTTGGACTGTGGGGAAACCGGAGCACCCAGAGGAAACCCATGCGAACTCAGGGAGAAGGTGCAAACTCCACACAGAAACGCCAACTGAGCCGAGGCTCGAACCAGCGACCCAGCGACCTTCTTGCTGTGAGGCGACAGCACTACCTACTGCGCCACTACGTTGGCCGGGATTTCTAACTAATACACTGTAAAAATGCCAACTTTCAAAAAGTCCTCTGAACAAAGATTAATAAGTTAAATTTAAATATTTTCATTTGAAATGCTGACAAATAATAGTTAGTTTGTTCAACAAATATGGTGCTTCAATGTGAAAAACTTAAAATATTTCGTTGAACTAATACAAAATTCTTAGTTTTGCGTTGATGCGTGCCCTTCTTGTTGGCGCATGCGCCTTATAAGCTTCTGGCGCATGCGCAATTTACTTCCATAGCTCACTGCAGGGGGTACCTGTCACGTGCGCGCGACAAAACGAACCATCTTTCTTTCTGCCGAGCTACGTGTCAATCGTTTTCATAATCGATTGTATATAATTGTATACATGTTTTTTTGTGCGATGTGCTACCCATCTGACTGCCCGATCTATTTTACCAGTGTATTAATGATGTGAGAGACCGTGATAGAGCGGTTAAGAGCAGGCCAACGACGTTCCTGCTAAATCATAGGTATGTATGTCTTTTTTGTTGTCATCTAACGTTATATTATTTGATATGTTGGCTTTGATGTGCGCGTGTATCCTAATACGGAACTATTTGTTATAATTTAGCCGTGAGTTACTTGTTTCGTGCACTTGGTTTTGGCTATTTAACGTTACATCAATAAAAGTTTAGAGTGAATGTATTTGAAACAAATAGCGATTTCAATCGAGTCATTTGCTTTAATAACTCACGATTAATACAATGAGTATCATATAACATACCAGATCAGGTATCCAAGTCAAATTTCCTTGCTAAAACGAATATAACATTATGTCCTGTTTATCTAGATTGCTGTCAGCATTGCGCACATCATAACCTTTTTTCCCTTCGAACCAGAGCCAGTGGAACAAACGGTGACGTGTTTAACTGTGTAATTTGTGTGAAAATCGTGTGATTTTCATGTAATGCATTGCTTGATTTGCTTGTATATTAGTTAGCTCGACTAAATGTCTATCATATTCAGACCAACTTGCTTTAACAGTCAGCTAGCTTTTATTTACATAAAAAATATAAAGGGCTAAATATATATTTTTCTTTCTTTTTGCTCAAAAGGACTGAAATATTGACAATGACATAATTCAATGCAAGATTTCCTTGAGGAGGTGAGACTTGCTATCATCAGTGAAATTTGACGGTCAATCACCAGCAGATGCAAGAAACCTTTTCTCTTTGCTCAAAGAAGTTGTTGAGATTTAGCCAGGAAGAAATTAAAGAGATAACCTGGACTTTAAGGAAGAGGTAAGTCACTATATTGCAATTGCTTAAGTTTCATTCAAGGTAGTAATGATAATGCTAAAAATAACAAACAACATTATTATTATAGGTAATTCAAAATACATCTGTATTCAGCATTTGAACATTTAAATATTTACATTTACATATATATATATATATATATATATATATATATATATATATATATATATATATTATGTGTAAATATTAATATGTATGTTTTTTTTGTATATTGTAGATCTGCAAAGAGTTTTCTCAGATCTGTAATGTAGATCTCCTGAGACAGTTAATCGAGTGACTTGATAAATATACAGCACCTCTCCTGAAACTCTACAGAAAAAGAAGGGATTCAATGGGTCCAGAGATGGATACAACTTTAAACAAGATGGATGAGCAGGTACTCATTAAGATTTTTTTTTTTTTCTTATACACCCGTCTGATGTTTTTAACATGTGCAACATATTTTGTCCTGTCAAACACAAAAGCATGAATTTCATGCTTAGGTAATACACTCCAATAAAACGTGATTGCAACAATTTAATTGTCCAGCCCTTTTGCATTAATTTTAATTGTGTCAAGTTGTGTTTTGATTGTGAGATGGAAGTAAGATAAATAACAGATGTTTCACTTGTTTTGAGTGACCATTTCAAATGAATACATTCAAAGAGGAAAATAGAAAATAATAGCTGTAGTTTTTAACTCAAAGTAATTGTCACATGAAACTAAACATTTTTCTAAATTTGCCAACACAACCATTATCAAATTCCATTGTATGGAAACCACAAAATTCTTTTTTAAAAATAAAGCCATGTGTTTTTTCAACAGCATGAATAAAATACTATGCTCATTTAAATGTACTAAGTACATTTTTACTTACAAAACAATAAGATTGTAAAACACCCTTTGTAAATGACTTTCCTTTAGGTCACTGATATTGTCACCGATCGAGAAAGAGCAGCTCTTGAGGGATTGCCAATTTTTCTTCGTAAAAATTCTGCTTGCTTTCTCAAGATATGTCTGGTAAGTTACCCATTTTCATACCCTATTCTACATTTATTAGTCTGCTTGGTAACACTTTTAATAGCTGCACGCTATAAATAATTTATTTAGTATTAGCGAATAGTTAATTTATTTTCTGTTAAGCATAACTCTACATGAAGTGCTCAATGATTGTATTTTTTTAACTTTAATGATTCATTTTGTATTACTAATTTAAGTATTGCATTATTTACAAACCAGTTATTTAAGAATACTTGGTGTTTTTAAGATCATTCAGAATGCTTAAGTACACGATTAATAAACTATTCAAATTAACATTTAAATATCCTAATATTAAGGTATGTAATAATAGTTACTTTGTATGTTAGTATATGCTTTATGAGCTTAACTTCATCCAGTTGTGACCTAATCTAAAGTGAGGACTATTTATGCTTTATGAATCCCTTATGAATGACAATTAAAGGCTCAGTTATATTCTAAACAGGACAATAAACAACTTTCACAATTGAAACTGTATCAAATAAAAGTAAATCTTTGCAATTTTATGTAAAATAAAAGTTTAAAAAATTGCTAAATATTAAAAAGTTGTCAATATATTGTTCAATTATTATATATTATAGACTGTTCAAAGTGTTACTGTTTGTATGTACGAAAGTATTACATGTTTTTATTTTCTTTGCATAATAGTAATAACATTAATAAGTAGTAATTAATATTACACATCAATTAATTTTCCCATTACTTAATCTCCTATAAGGACACGGACCCTGAAGACCACAGCACCAGAGATTAAAGGATTGGAATCTTCACTGTGGTGGAAGATGATAATGGCACTTCTGCATCCCTGCAATATGTGATGAACCTCGCTAAAATCTTGGAGGAGGCCATAGTACACACATACTATCACACATCTGCCTGCAGCCTTCGCTTACTTGTTCAGCCTCTTGTATAGACTGAATATGGAACACCCAAAAGAACTCAAATATAATTTTTAAGTGATTCAGCATGTTTTATGGAGGTTGGTGGCACATGATCTGCGAGAGTTCAGTTCATTCATTCATTCATTTTCTTTTCGGCTTAGTCCCTTTATTAATCTGGGGTCGCCACAGCGCAATGAACTTGTTTTACGCAGCGGATGCCCTTCCGGCTGCAACCCATCTCTGGAAAACATCCATACACACTCATTCACACATACACTATGGACAATTTTAGCCTACCCAATTCACCTGTGCCACACGTCTTTGGACTGTGGGGGAAACCAGAGAACCCAAAGGAAACCCACGTGAACGCAGGGAGAACATTCAAACTCCACACAGTAACGGCAACTGACCCAGCTGAGACTCGAACCAGCGACCTTGGTGGGAGGCGAAAGCACTTCCTACTGTGCCACTGTTTGAATGTTTTGAGGTCTGTTTTTGGACTTGATGTACTTTGTTGACAAAAGTGCAGTACACTTTAAAGACTGTTTGAATGGAGTGGCTTTTAGGGTTTACTCTGATTAGATGATTGTATATACACCTGGGTTGAGTGTTTGGACACACTAATAGCTTGGTTTTAGTAAGGTTGCTAGTTATTTTATGTTGAGGCAGTGTACAATCTTTTCAAATCTGGAAACATTCAGTACTAGTTGTGTACAAACTAGCCCAATGCTGAACACGGCTAATGTCAAATGCTGATTTTGTATGCAAATGTTTTGGATTGTGATTTGAACACAGTTAAAAATAAAAAAAGTGAATTGACTATTCTTGTGTATTTAATTTGAATCCTAAAAATTAATAGTAAATGCATAATGAATCAGTTTGTTTTATTTTGTTCAGTAAACTAAAAAAATCTTGTTGGGTAAACATGATCATTTTTGTTCAGTAAACAATGGATCTTGTTGAATAACAAGAAACATTTTTGTTCAGCAAACAAAAGATCTTGTTGAGTAAACATGATAATATTTGTTCAGCAAACAAAAATATGTTGTTGGTTAAACAAGGAATTCAACAAAATATTTTAAGTCGACTTAGTTAACTCAAAAAGCTGTGTGTGATCGGTTGCCTTATTATTTTAAGTTTATTCAACTTTTTTTTTTTACAGTGCATGTTTTTACGCAGTGGATGCTCTTCCAGCCGCAACCCATCTCTGGGAAACATCCACACACACACACACACACACACACACACACACACACACACACACACACACACACACACACACACACACACACACACTCGTACACTACGGACAATTTTGCCTGCTCAATTCACCTGTACCGCATGTCTTTGGACTGTGGGGGAAACCGGAGCACCCAGAGGAAACCTATGCGAACGCAGGGAGAAGGTGCAAACTCCACACAGAAACTCTAACTGAGCCGAGGCTCGAACCAGATTCCCAGCAACCTTCTTGCTGTGAGGCGACAGCACTACCTACTGCGCCACTACGTTGCCCGGGATTTCTAACTATTAGGCATTAATTTGAAAAAAAAGTAAGATAAGTTCACAGGGAACAAAATGTGTTTTAAAGGAATAGTCCACATAAAAAAAAGGTTCTGCCGTCATTTACTTACCCTTTAATTTGCTCCAAATCAGTTTGATTGTTTTTTCTGTTCAACATAAAATAAGATATTTTAAAGAATGTTTAAACGTGACAATTTTCATCCATATTTGTTTTACCCACTGTGGATGTGAGTTTTTACATCTTTTCAAGATTCTTCAAAGTATCTTCTTTTGTGTTCAGCAGTAAAAAAAACAAAAACCTCAAATTGGAGGATAAGTACAGTAAATAATGGCATATTCTTTATTTTTGGGTGAAATATTTTTTAAGAGGCAACACAGTGGCTCAGTGGTTAGCACTGTGTCTCACAACAAGAAGGTTGCTGGTTTAAGAGTTTGCATATTCTCCCCATGTGTGTTTGGGTTTTCTCCGCGTGCTTCAGTTTCTCCCACAATCCAAAGACCTTTGCTATAGGTAAATTGATTAGGGTAAATTGGCCATAGTGGATGTGTGTGAATGAGTGTATGGATGTATCCTAGTACTAGGTTGCAGCTGGAAGGGCATCTGCTGAGTAAAACATAAGCTGGATAAGTTGGCGATTCATTCTGCTGTGGCGACCCCTAATTAATAAAGGGACTACGTCAAAGGAAAACGAATTAATGACTATCTTTTTAAAAGAAGATGCTTTAATGATTCTTTGTTTTTTGTTCAACAACAACAACAACAACATCATCATCATTTCAGAAACGTTTGCACTTGCCACTGATGATGCATGAAATTATCTATATTTATTTCTTTTTATATATGTTTTTCTTATTTGGAGATGTAATCTTTGGATAAGATTTTAACAGTAAAACAAAAATCTAAAACAAATGTGTTATTTTCCATATACTAACGCTGAGCATTTTGTTTGGATTATTTAAAAAAATAATAATAATAATTATAAATAAATATATAAAGTTGTTAAATGATCATAATTTCTGGTTAGCTTTTCAATATTTTTTATCGGAATGCTTTTACTCCATAGCGCAGAGATGAGCAGTAATGTATGTGCATTCATACAATATAAGTCGAAAGAAAACCAAAAATCCCTGAAAAGACTTTGCCCTCCATTTCCCAGCATGCTTCTCTCCAAATGAAGACAAACTTCAAATCAGCATTGTCATAGAAATGGATGCTGTATTGAACTTCATCAAGTTCAAAAATTATAAAGGAATCATTGAATAACATAATATAGTCAATGCATAAGTTGTGCTCATTTATTTCTAATGCACCCCTTAAGGAAGGAACAGAAGCTATTTGCCTGCTGAGAACCAGCTTTCAGTCTTTGATCTTGGAGGAACGTTTCCGCTGTGTTTTTTGGAGCTTTCATGCTGCTGCCACCACGTCGGTTTCACCTGAGTGCAGCTGTGGCAGGGCCGTCAGGGCAGCAGGGGCCCAGGGGGCCACCCTCCGCGCCCCGTCACACACACACACACACACACACACACACACACACACACACACACACACACACACATGCAGTCCAGAGCTCCAGACTTCAGCACTTCGACAGCAAAGGTGACATTCACTACACCATCCCACTTTGTCGTCATGGCAACTCTGGTCTGATGACAATCTGGAAAACAACAACTTTATTTTATATATGAGGAGTGTCTAACCTTTGTTTGCATGAGTTCCTCCATTTTTAATATGATACATAATAATATTAATTCATTAATTTATTTTTGGCTTAGTCCCTTTATTAATCTGGAATCACCACAGCAGAATGAACCGCCGACTTATCCAGCACATGTTTTACGCAGCGGATGTTCTTCCAGCTGCAACCCATATCTGGGAAACACCCATACACACTTATTCACACTCATACTGTTGACTATGGACAATTTAGCCTACTCAATTCACCTGCACCACACGCCTGGTGGAGCAACCGGAGGAAACTCACGCAAACGCAGGAAAAACATACAAACTCCACACAGACACAACTGACCCAGCCGAGGCTTGAATCAGCGACCTTCTTGTTGTGAGGCAACAGCACTACCTACTGTGCCACCGCGTCACCAGACACTAAAGTATTTTGATGAAAGTATTTTGAAAGTATTAACCCATTTTCTTAATCCCTATCAAATACAAATTACAAAATACTATTGCATGCATCATAAATACTGCCCATGCCTGATGTAAGGTTAAAAAGTTTTGAAAAAATATTTCTGTTTTGTTTTTTTTTTTGTTTTTTGCAGAAAGGTTTTGGAAATTCATTTTTAATCACCCTGTAATTCAGAAAAGACAGCAAAAAAACAAAACAAAAACAAAACAAAAACAAATTTAATACAAAAAATGCAGTACAAAATATGTTATATCAGGGTTCACCAACATGGTGCCCGCGGGCACCAGGTAGCCCGCGGGGACCACATAAGTTGCCCGTGGACCTGTTTTAAAATTAGCTTACCATAGCACCACATACCAGTAAGCTGCATCTAATTTTTTTGTAGCTATTCTTTTTAAATCAAACTTGCATTGGTTGATATTTATCTGTTTCCTATCATTGTTGACAACTATTGAGAAATCATTAACTTGATCAGTGTTTTCACATAGATGAATATCATTAACTATTAATAACATATAATTAAATTGAGCAAATTTGTTATTAGGAAGTGTGTATCAAACTGGTAGCCCTTCACATTAAATGATACCCAAGAAGTAGCTCTCAGTTTCCAAAAGGTTGGTGACCCCTGTGTTATATAATCAGACAATTTACATACGAACATAACCCTCCTGTAAATAATAATAATAATAATAATAATAATAATAATAATAATAATAATAATAATTAAATAGATAAAAAAAAAAACTTCAGAATACAGATACAAATAAAATCGTAAAGTTTAAGTGTTGCTCAATTTTAGATTTAAGACTCCTTTATTAATATGTATTGTAATTGAAATGTACAGACACATTTACCTATAAAGGTGTCAAATCCAGTTCCTGGAGGGCAGCAGATCTGCACAGTTTAGTTCCAACCCTAATTAAACACACTTAATCAAACTAATTAAGTTTTTCAGTTTTGTTCGAAACCTACAGGTAACTGTGTTGAAGCAGACATGGAACTAAACTGTGCACAGCTACGGCCCTCCAGGAACATGATTTCACACCTCTGCCTTAAATAATCAAGCTCCTGTTTTATTTAACCAACCTTCTGTCTTGCTGCAATCCAACTCGCTCTTTAAGATCTCAAAACTCAGGGCTTCTGGTTGTACCCTAAATAGCAAAGTCGAGTAAAGGAGGTTGAGCCACCTCATTTATGGCTCCTAAACTCTGCAACAGCCTTCATGATAATGTCCGAGGCTCAGAAACACTCTCACAGTTCAAAACTAGATTCAAGACTTATCTTTTTAGTAAAGCATACACACAATGCATCACATGATAGTATGATGCATGAATGTGCTCCATGTAGGCGAGTGCTTGACAACAACCTGTAGGACACACTCCTCCTGTCTTAACGCACCAGACATTTTGTTAGAAACACTCATATGGTGTACATGTTTGTTTCTGTTTCTTTATGTAATCACTTTTTTGATTTATAGCACTTCATATTTGCATCTCGTTTAAATACATTATGAACAACAGCTATGTTAATTATTTGCTCATTCTATATCCAATGCGGATACTCATCTTGAGCTCTTTAGAGATTATGCAATGCTGTGGATGCGATTCAAGACCTGTGAGGAAATTATGCCAAGCTATCCATAATCATGGACCAGGCTGCATCCTGAACTGATGCTGTAGTGGTTATGGAGAAGCAGAGAGTGTGAGACTAATCCCTGAAAGACCACAGAGACAGACAAGTCCCTGCTTTGATCCTGTGGGCCAGCCTGATCACTTGCATGTGACCTACTCACACCTGCAGTTCTCAGCGATGGACGTCCAGCGTTCTCCAGAGTTTGGCCTGAGGAGAACTGGTTGTGCCCAACAGTGCCTGGTTTCTTTTGAGGTTTATTTTTTTCCTTCACTTTCGTCAATTGGTGAAGTTTGTTCCTCGCCACTGTCTTGCTGGAATTGGGACTTAAAGCTGCGCATCGATGGATTTGCTTTTCAGTGTTTAGACTTCCAGAAGTGAAATCTAAACCACACTGAACTGAACTAACCTGAACTTCAACTCTGAAAACTGGACTGACACATTTCCAATTTATTAACTTCTATGTTAAGCTGTTTTGACACAATCTACATTGTAAAAGTGCTATCGAAATAAACATGAATTGAATTGAACAAAGTGATATTGTGCAATAAAAAAGTTTTATTAAACAAAGAATGGTTTTGATGAAAAGCCACAAAATCCTGCATACATATAAGTATTTCTATTAATTACATTTATTTTACTTTGAGACTTACTTTAAAACTCACTTTGAGACTGTACAGAGACGACTACATGGCAGCATGTTTGAATCAGTAAATAATTAAATTGTCCCGCGTCTGTCTGGGCCGGACAGAAGGGAAGAGCTGTAGCTTCCGATTAGAAGCTCAAGTGTCACTGTTGCAGGTCAGAAGCTTGGACTTGTCATTTTCACTGATGTTTTTTGACATCGCCGTCAACACCGTCCCTTGTACCCACACCCCTGTCCCCGGCTCTATAATTTATTATGCTCACAGTGAACTTGACTGTCAGTGCACATATGGTGGACTGCCAAACCACAAACTTTTTTTTTCTAATGATCTAAAGGGGACAGAGAGAGAAAAAAAAAAAACAGTTGCAAGACAGTTTCCGGAAGATCTAAACTAGATGGTTACAACGAAAACTAAATGGTGAATCATCTAGGTGGATGAATTTGAATGTGTGCAAACATTTTATCAGTGTTTTTGTTATTGTAATGGACGTTCTAAAAATGGATTTCTGTTTGTCTTTACTGATTGCTTGGTGGGTCACAGAAAAAAAAAAAACATTGCTGTTACACCACAGTGTCTTACACAACTACTAAGATTAATCCAGAACACAGGATTTATGTGCCAAAAAAAAAAAAAGGGGTGGAGTGGAATTTTGCCATGGTTTTGGAATATATTTGACCTCTTTTTGTAAACTAATAAATGTGATAATTATATTACTTTTTAGCTAATATATTTTTACTTTTTATGCTTTGTAAGCAATATATTACAATCTTGAGTCACTTAAGCAAAGCTAAATGTGTTAGTTATTTTATTGTATTTTAAGGAAAGTTATGTGTTATGTTATTGTTTTGTTCCATTTATTTATTTATTTATTTATTTATTTATTTATTTATTTATTTATTTATTCATTTATTCATTCATTTAACTTATCCTTACACAGTGGATGCCCTTCCAGCTGCAACCTAGAACTGAAAAACATTCATGAACGCTCATTCATGCACACATACGCTATGGCCAATCTAGCTTATTCAATTAACTTACTGTATAGCGCATGACTTTGGACTGTGGGGAAAACTGGAGAAAGCAAAGGAAACTTACACCAACACTGGGAGTACATGTAAATATCACCTTCTTGCTGTGAGGCGATAAGCCACTGTTATTTAATAATTTATCCATTCATTCCTTCCTTTATTAATGAGGGGTCGCCACGGTGGAATGAACCGCCAACTTATCCAGCATATGTTTTATGCAGCGGATGGCCTTTCAGCTACAACCCATCTCTGGGAAACATCCATACACACTTATTCACACTCATGCACTACAGACAATTTAGCCTACCAAATTCAACTGTACCACATGTCTTTGGACTTGTGAGAGAAACCAGAGCACGCGAACGCTGGGAGAACATGCAAAGTCCAAACAGAAACGCCAACTGACTCAGCCAAGGCTCAAACCAGCGATCTTTTTGCTGTGAGGCGACAGCACTACCCACTGCGCCATCGCGTTGCCTTTATTTACTTATTTATTTATTTATTTATTTTATTATTTTATTTTTATTTATTTATTTATTTTTTTACTTTTTTTCTTCTTTTCTTGGTTTAAGAATGTAATATTTTACTTTTAAAAGTAATTTTACACAACACTGCCTGGAATCCTATCTACTGTATGTACATCCTCATAAAATAATGAAATGTGATGTAAAGTTATGTCTGGAAAGGACATTTGTACATTAACTGCTATAATGGTAATTTATGTAAGCTATATAAGATTATGACAACATATTTGTAAAATAAACAAAAATTAAATAAAAACAAATATAATATAAAATAATCTAAAATAAAAACCAATTCACAGAAAAAAAAGTTTAATATGTTTACACTCATATGCTCTAACAGTTACATCAACATTACATCAATATGTTTCAATAAATAGTGAAGATGTTTTCCTTGAGCAGATTTAACTTTACATATAAACAACTGGAATATACAGTTGCAGTCAGAATTATTAGTGTTTTTTTTTTTTTTTCCCCAAATGATGTTTAACAGAGCAAGGACATTTTTACAGTATGTCTGATTATATATTTCTTCTGGGGAAAGTCTTATTTGTTTTCTTTTGGCTAGAATAGAAGTAGTTTAAATAATAATAATAATAATAATAATAATAATAAGGTCAATATTCTTAGCCCTTTCAAGCTCTATATTTTTTGATATTTAACAGAACAAACCATGGTTAAACAGTAAAATGCCTAATTACCCCAACTTGTTGCCTAGTTAACCTAATTAACCTAGTTAAGCCTTTAAATGTCACTTAGGGCTGTATAGATGTGTCTTGAAAAAAATCTAGTAAAATATTATTTACTGTCATCTTTGCAAATATAAAGAAATCAGTTATTAGAAATGAGTTATTAAAACTATTATGTTTAGAAATGTGTTGAAAAAATTTCTCCGTTAAAACTAAAAAGAAATTGGGGAAAAAATAAACAGGGGGTTTAATAATTCAGGGGGGGCTAATAATTGTGACTTCAAATGTATTTTAAAAAGGTAGAATTTTATAATTTAAAAACAAAATTGGAAAACTCAAAAAATATATATATTTTTTTACTTATTGCTGTAAAATGTTCTCGTTTAGCTGTGACAAAATATATCTAAATACATATTTAAAAAAAATAAATTTGAAAAAAAAATTTTGTAGAATTTTCTAATGTAAACAAATAAATAAAAAGTATTTTGTTTACTTAAATTATGATAAATTACTTAAATCACTGTATATCGATGGTTTGTTCTGCACGCACAAAAAAATTATAGCTTCAAGAGACAAATAATTTTGACCTTAAAATGTTGACTAAAACATTTTAAACTGCTTTTATTCTAGTCGAAAAAAACAAAAAAAACAAATAAGACTTTTTCCAGAAGAAAATCTTACATAGAGTGAAAATTTCCTTGCTGTGTTAAACATTTTTTATTTGTCAAATATTTAAAAAGGAAAAAAACAAACAAAAGGGGCAGATAATTCTGACTTTAGCTATATATATATATATATATATATATATATATATATATATATATATATATAGAATATGCTTTTTTCTTAATTGACTAAAAGCATATTGTTTGAAGATATAGTTGACATTTGGTTAATTAAGTTTCTTTATGTCGACTGTTGTTGATTATTAGTGGTCAACCCTAGAAATTATGAATGCATATGTTGAGGGTGCTCAGCTGTCTTCTGCGCCTCCCACTGATTACATTTTAATAATTGCATGTGCTCAATTTACCTTTCTTCACAGTCACCACAGGGGTCAAAGGTAGAAATGATGAAGCTGACCTCTAGACAAAGCAGAAACAATTCAAACCATATTGTTCCATTTTCATAAAAAGATGCAATGCACAAAATCATTTACTCCTAATGAAACAGTGTAAATTCATTACTCTACAGATGAAAATATGACTATTCTGGAATGTGCTCATAAAATGTCATTCAAGGTCCTTGCCTTCATAACACCCCCATTCAGAAAAAAAAACATCTCCATATGCCTTGCCAATCCTATTTAAACATTTACACAACACGTGGCTAAAATATTTCAAGGAACTTTGGACAGATTTCACGCTCTAGCCATGCCTCTCGCCTCTCCATTGTTTGAACAGCCGTTTCCATGGACTGTTTGTTGACAGCCGACAGCAGCTGATATGACAACACCACGGTGTCCAAATACAGGCACTAATTCAAATGTGTTTATCCAGTAATTGCCAGCGATGTTGGAGGCGGACCCTGGGCCACGTTCCAAATGCTCCTGGGGCCCGTTGAGCCCTGCGCCGTGCGAGAAGGAGCAGATGGAAGCATGAGTACTGCAGCGCTTGCCCACCCTCCACTACCTCTGCTCTCATTACCCATGTGCTTAAAACCCCATCACACACTTGTGAGAGAGTATTTCCCATCAGCTTATAATCACACTGGCTGCTTTATCACTTTTTTTGCCTTCATATAAATATAAAAACTAGAATCAAAGGCAAAGGAACTAGTCAGTTTTGGATGATTGTTGGTTGATTTTTAAGTGATACTATTATGATTTTTTTTCTGACACTACTTTTTATGCAAAGTGTAATGTAGCTGTTTGGGAAAGGTCTGCAAAGGTTCAAAGACCAAAGTGCATGATAAATGTGCATGATTAAACATGTCTGATAGACGTACAAACACAGATGTCTTGGCTAAAACAAGGCTAAATGCATGTTCACAAAATAATAATAATAATAATAATAATAATAATAATATACATTTCTCTAGTTTTTGACTTCAACCCTTGAGCTGATCCTACACACATACTCAAAAATAAGGCCCCATATCTGCATTGAACCTCAGACCGACCCTGGTTAACAATCCAACACAAACCAGGATATAGGGTGGGGAAAAGAAGCGAGGACTTAAGTGCATGGAAAATGATGGGTCTTTATTAATAAAAAATTAAATTAAATAATCAGTAAAACAAACTACCTCAGGGGAAGACATTAACAAAACAAATAAACAAACAAACTGGGGTGGCAGGGAAGCGCAGTGCAGGACAAGGGGATATACGATGACAAACTGGCACAGAACAGCGGACAAGAGGAGACTATAAGCAGAAGCAATAAGCAAACAAACAGGTGAACAGAATAAACTAATTATGAGATAACAAGGAGGGTGGGACTGGACAATAGACACATGACACAAAAGCAACAACACAAGCCATGTGTTCAGATAAAACATGACTAAACACGCAGCCAATGGAAGAACTTCCAAAAGTGTTCACATGAAACATGACACTAAAGCACACGGCCACAATGTTAACACCAGGCCATGTGCTTTACTAACACAAACACAAACAGAACACAAGACATAAATTACCATGTTCTCACACATGCAACATTTTTCATCTCAGTGCCAACAGAAATCGAAATTAACTAGACTGAAGGCTGATTTATACTTCTGCGTCAAGCGCACATGTATACATCAGCGCAGCCTTCATGCAGTGCATAGAAACCTCTCAAAACAGGAATTACATGCTGCAACGATGTATAGTGCAAGCTTCACTGATAAGCGTGGCTGGTGCTGAGAGCCGCGAGGCCGATGGAGCGAGTGTCGAATCCCGTGAAGGAGCTCCAGATGAAAACTGATATTTTGTGTTTGCCCTATTAAAGTTGTTGCTTGTCCGCTGTTTTCTGCCTCTGTATGAATGAGTTTGAGCTACTTGTGGCAATCAAAAAAAAACAAAATACCCACGAATTGGTCACAACAATCACTCGACGCAGAAGAATAAATCATCCTTGAGATGCTGAGAATGAAACCACACGCTGCAGAGAGAACAAACACAAATACGAGAGCAAGCACGAGAGCAAACTACAAAGACTCCCTTAACACCCATTCACAACAACGACAAAAGACACAGACAAAGACAGGATGAGTGCCTGACCTGAGAAAACTCAAACAGAGCATGATATACAAGAAAAGACAGGACTAGTGTCTCGACTCTTCCACCAAAACAAGAAATAACAAGACTGAAGTGGTAGAATCCTGACATCAATGACATGGTTTTGAGAAGTGCTATTGATATTAATAATCTCTTAATTATGACATTTGAAAGGTGAAATTTGCTGTTTTTAAAGACTGATGGTTCTGTTCACACGAACATGAGTATTTTTTTAAAACCTCACTTTTCTACACAATTTCGTTGTTTGTTCAACACCAAACTCCAAATCCAAAATTCCAGTGTACAATGTGTTCGTTTGGACAATACGAAAGAAGTTTTTGCCTCAAGACATCAGTGTGTGGCTATTTTCTTCTTTCTGATTGGCCAACATGGCTGGATTCACACCAAACACGTAAGCAAATGAGGCAAAATTCTGCACATTCACGCACATATTTCGTTTTGGGCATTGTGTCTTTTTTAGGAAAATGGAACAATATGGTTTGAATTGTTTCTGCTTTGTCCAGAGGTCAGCTTCATCATTTATATCGTTGACCCCTGCGGTGACTGTGAAGAACTGGTAAATTGAGCTCATGAAATGATTAAAATGGGGATCAGTGGGAGTTACAGAAGACAGCTGAGCACCCTCAATATATGAATACATAATTTCTAGGTTTGACCACTAATAATCAACAACAGTCGACATAAAAAGACTTATTTAAGCAAATGTCAAAAATATCTTCAAGCAACATGCTTTAAGTCATTTAAGAAAACATAATCTATATATAGCTGAATTGGCCAACATGGCAGGATTCAAACCAAACAAGAAAGCAAATGAGGCAAAATTCTGCATAGTCAAGGCAAACATATTACATATTCCTTGTTGTTCGCCTGTGAGACAATGGCTGTTTCTCAATATGCGTTCTTCAGCATTCTCGTGTTCTTGTGTAACGTCATCATCAACTGTCAAAGTTCAGTTCCCAAACTCAAGACCACAAGAACAGAGGATATGTGAAAGTTCCCAGATGTGTCCTTAGTATCGAGGACGCATCGTACAGACTTGACCGCAAAACTTGTCGAGAAGTACCAGAAGTCAGTGTGACTGAATAAAGCAGGTGGGAAACACAGCAGTTTATATAGATTTATTATTAAAGTTCGGAGATATAACTTATTTGTCTCAGGAGTTTCCCTAAATGAAACGATGAAAATAAACATCACAAAGAATATATTAATACAGGCATTAACACATTAAGGGTGTTTATTTGCTAAAATGTATATTAAAATGTGTTTTATTTATATTGTGCAACCTATATTAGTTAGGTTTTTATGCATAGTATATATTGTGAAAAGGGAAGAAAAAAAATCGTTGTAAAAATGCTGTAATGGTTAAATAATTTATTGCATACCCATAACATGCATCACAGTGCGTTTTTGCATTTCCACGTGGACAGAGATTTTTGTAAAAATGAAAGCAGGGAAAACCCAGTTTGTATGAATATGTGTATGTGTGGACATGGCCTAATTTGTCATGTGACAAAGTTCAGCATTAAGTCAATTATTCCAAAAAGTGTATAGAGTAAAAAATATCACAATCAGTAGTGTAAAATATCGTATAAAATAATTACAGCATTCACTTCCAACACCTGCTGCAATAGAAATAATTTATAAGCTATAGGCCAAGAGCCCACCTAAAGAGAACAGTGATCACCACAATGGTATGTCTTCATGTAGACTTTAACAACTTCTAATCCCATAGGAAAAAAAAATTATCTAAAACAATTAATAAGTGAAGTTTGTAATGATGATTCTGAAGTTAAATATGCATCATTCTCTTTGTTAGCTGCAAGTGTCATCACTAATACGCAGTATTGGGTAAGCTACTTGGAAAATGTAACTTGTTAAGCTATTAGTTACTCAACTGAAAATGTTGCTTAACTACACTAAAAGCTACCCTCTGGGAAATGTAGTAAGCTAAGCCAAAGAGCATCGAATCACCAAGGGGCGACACTCTAGTGCGGTTTGGGAGACAGCCACTAGATGCCGCTACTGTCATGCGGCGGCCATTTTGGAATGAAAATTCTAATAGAACAACAGCATTTTAAAAGTCTGTAAAATAAACTTTTAAAAGTGCTGAGGATTGTGATATTAAGTGTTGTATTGTCGTCTTTAAGGTTGTATCTCAGCTTTAATGCGCTTTTTAAATAAATAAATAAACAAAGCAGCTGCTTGCCATTGTGACAGCAATAAGATCCATTCGACAGGCAATTGCTTTAACTCCAAATGGCGGAATCGCGGGGTTGTTGCTGGGTGCTGCTGTTGCAATGGAACGTTCTATTGAGTATCGCGTCTTGGTGATTCTAAGCTGTTTGTCTAAGCTAAAAGCTACATGACAAAAGTAGCTTAGCTACATTTATTCATTCATTCATTTTCTTTTTGGCTTAGTCCCTTTATTAATCCGGGGTCGCCACAGCGGAATGAACCACCAACTTATCCAGCACACAATTTATGCAGTGATTGCCCTTCCAGCTGCAACCCATTTCTGGAAAACATCCATACACACTCATTCACACACATACACTACGGACAATTTAGCCTAACCAATTCACCTGTACCGCATGTCTTTGGACTGTGGGGGAAACCTCCACACAGAAATGGCAACTGACCTAGCCAAGGCACGAACCAGCGACCTTTATGGTGTGAGGCGACAGCACAACCTACTGCGCCACTGCGTCGCCACATCTAAGTTACATTTTTCCATTTTTAAATTAAAGCAACTTAAATACAAGTCAGTTTTGTCTTAGAGTTAAATAAAACATTTGCGGCATAATTGTTAAGTTCAGTTATTTACATTAAAATGCTGTACTAAATAGAACAAAATATATAGACAGCAAAAATAAAAAACAACAACAAATTAATTAAATTACTTCACTATAGTACTGTTCAAAAATACTATAGTATTTTATATATTTTAAATACTGTATAAGTACACTTGGGGACATTTGCAGAACAAACAGTGAATACATCTATGTAGCATACAGTCCACAGATAAAATTATTAATTGATTTTATCACGATCTGGGTCCATTTGACAGGACGGTTTTACGACTCGCGGCTCCACAAAGTCTGGGTACCCCCGTTAGACTTATCTCTTCAGTGTCCCTGGATTACTAACTAAGTCTGTCACTTCAAAGGCATTCCTGCCCAAATACACACACACACACACACACACACACACACACACACACAAACACACACACACACGAGGCTGTTCTGACAGAAAGAAAATGCACTCAAAAATCCTGAAACAGCACAAAACTAAAGTGTTTTGTTTTGTAAACTTTGTATCTCATTTCTGAGTTTTCTTACCTGTGTAACCTCTCTTATAACCTGTATGCCTGTTCCTTTTAGGCCTTTTTGAAGCATAAATATTGTAAGGATATGAAAGATTATGTTGATGTACTTTTAAACCCCCCATGTTTGGTACCGATGGGTTTCTGCTGACATTTTACAACACATAATGCATAGAGCAAGACCATAACTCGCATTGCTTTATTCTTTAAAGCCCTGTATTAAATGCATGTCCGCATGCTTTAGGCGGACGCTCAAATTTGCATAAGAGCAGCCTCGAGACAAAGGAAGGGTTCCCGCTCGAACTTTGTACTGAAATCATTGGTCAGAATGCTGAACGGGTTGTCACGTGACCCGAAGGTATAAGCAGACTTTCCCCCCAAACATCCGCAGAAAAGCGTCCGAACAAAGAACATCAAAGAGGTGGCCTTCGGGCCACGCGGCTTTCCTACGCCGCATGGACTTTCCCGCCCCGTTTTCTTTATTTTCCGGCAAAAGTAAACTCAGTTTAAAGTTTGCGATCGTGTTCGTTCGAACTGCATTACAAACTCCACGCATCAAGAAGGACATCAAAAGGAGTTTCATCAGGAAAAGACCCATATAAAGAGAGAGACCTCCAGACATGAAAGCCCAGGTATTTTTTAGTTATGCGAATAAGCTGTGCCCCTTTTATCAAAAAGGTGTTTTTTATAATCTTGGTGATTCTTAATGGTGTGTGAAACTGAAAGTTTTGTCACTCTTTTATCTGAAATCTATATTTCCGCGCTTTGCTATCTCTCTCTGTTCGTACATGTTTTATAGTCCCGTATAAACCCGATATCTCCACGTGGTTTACCTTTGTTCCGTGTTTAATGTATGTTTGTGCGTTTGCTTGTTCGTTACGTCTGACTAGTCAATAAATTCCATTATAATCAAATGAATTGTATTGTTTGCCTCACGAGAAAATGACACTGAAATACAGATTCCCCTGCCTAGCTATTATAAGTTGTTTAATACTTTTGAATGATTAATCTACTTCACAAGAAAAGACAAGATTGGCAACGTCACTGGCTGGAGTGAGATGTGGCAGTAGCACACCAAAAAGAAGAAGAATTTGCCATTCTCAATATAATATGGATTTACTTTATCGGCCAGGAACAGGTATCACAGCTTTGTGAATGCCTGATGTGTCACTTGATGATCTGTAATTGGTAAATGTAGCTTGTAGGGATGCTACTGCGCTACTTGCTTAAAATAATAGTTTCGCTACTGAAAATCTATTCGATTTAGAAAGTAGCGACTCTACGCCACACTACTGAGAAATGTAGTTAAGCTAGTATCATCACTACTTGTAGTTACAGGTCGACTGCCCGACACTGCTAATAGAAAATCATCACTTTTAAAGTCAATCTAATTTATTTCTGCTGCACTGCTTCAGTGTCCAATGTTCAGTGATCTTTCAGCAATGCAAATATATTTTTATCATGATGAAACAATATACTGAATCTGACGTGTACTGTATAAAAACAGAGCAAGTGATCATACAAAATTTGTTATGTGATATTTTTAAACTGAGGTTTAAAAATTTTGAGAAGAGAAGTGTGAACTGGCAGTATCCATATATTTTGGCAGTTGTTATTCCTGCATGAGAATTGAATACGTCACTTGACAGAAGTTTAGTCATTGACTGCTGTTGTGCTCACCTTTCAGAAAGCAGTCCCAGCGACTGTAAAAAAAGAAAATAAATAGGAACATTAAAAATTGTATTAACAGTGTGGATATAAAAAAAAAAAAAGTATCACAATGAACCAGTCGCCACTCTAAAAATATGTGGAGGAATGTAATCCATAATATTGCATTTCGCAGGGAGGCTCCGGTTTCAAACAGTCGATTTTAAAACGTCGATTTTAATGATCATTAGTTGACATAACTGGAGCCTGTGCAAAAATAGATCAAGTCTTTGCTGTCACCACCTGTAACATTATGAATAAAGCTAGCTCAACTATTTTGTGACCTGTCAAATCAATTATTTTGACACCACTAGAGCTGAAGGAGAGAGAAAAAAAAAGACAGTTAAATATTTATGAATGTGTATAATCACAGAAAGCATATCGGCAGGTGGGTAGATTAAAACCTGGTCTCGTAGTTCAGGAAAAGCCTCCAGGCAAAACTTTATTTATTTGTTGTCACCAGGAATGTGATTACAAACTTGTAATGCAATTCGGCTCAGAATCATGACACATTTCACTCCAGATTCATATGAATCACACACCAGATTACATATTATAATGTAAACAGTGTGGAAGATATTCAACATGGAAAAAAAGCTCCACAAAATAAAATATAAAAAAGTGTCTACTTGCACTAATCTTTTACTTTACTACCAAAGCAAATGAATCAGAATGATGAAGAATAACTATCGACTGTTTCATCAGTTTTTAAAATTGCATCTCTGACCGATTTTTGTCAAATTGGCCGTTTTCAACAAGAGGGAAGCCCACAGAAATATTTCAATAATATATGACTCCCTACGGCAACACAATGCATTAAAATTTCATGTCTGGGTCCACTAGCTTTAGAATATGTCAAAACCTGTTTGTGACCCATCTATCCAGGACACCGCAATGCTTGCTGCAGTTTACATATCACACACAGACAGACCACGATTTCCACCATCTGCACAAACTTCCATGCCTATTCTAAACACTTGCAACTTTAAAAGTGAGTTGTTCAATCATTTTAGTGTGTTTACTCAGTTTAGCCAAAACAGAAAACGGTACATGCAGATATTTCGAGTAGGAGTTGCTGTCACGCTTATACTAGAGGTGTATCTCAGTAAAAATAAAGGTTTTAGCCAAAACTGCAACAACACAAATGCATTTTTCTTATATTCCGTTTTCACTGATGGTACGGTACAGTTTAGCACACTTTTATGGCCGTTTCAATTGTCAAAAGGAACCAAAAAGCAAACCATAGCTTTTTGGTTACCTTTTCCAAAGGGTACCTAGGACGACAAAAGGGTAACAAAAGGTGAAGCTAGACACAAAGCTGAATGCTACTGGTTCACAGAGAAACATCACTAGCTCGAAGACAAGCCAGGAGAATTAAAACAAATGAAGCACTATTTTTAAATACACAGTTGAGACATTAAACTGTAAAACTATACACATATAATAACTAAAATATCTGTTTAAAGGTTATTTTAAACAACATATAAAATCAGAAAATACATTTATTGCAATGACTTGTAGAACCCCAAATCAGAAAAAGTTGGGACAGTATGGGAAACACAAATAAAATAAAAAAGTACAGTGATTTCCAAATTTACTTTGACTTTTAATTCATTGCAGACAATATGAATACAAAATATTTAATGTTTTGGCTGCTAATCTTCATTCATACATTCAATTTCTTGTCGGCTTAGTCCAGGGGTGTCAAACTCAATTCCTGGAGGGCCAAAGCCCTGCACAGTTTAGTTCCAACACTCCTCCAACACAATTACCTGTAGGTTTCAAACAAGCCTGAAGGACTCAATTAGTTTGATCAGGTGTGTTTAATTAGGGTTGGAACTAAACTGTGCAGAGCTGCGGCCTTTTAGTAACTGAGGTTGACACCTGTGGCTTAATCCCTTTATTAATCCGGGGTCGCCACAGCGGAATGAACCGAGAAACTTATCCAGCACGTTTTTACACAGCAGATGCCCTTTCAGCCGCAACACATCTCTGGGAAATGCTCATCTTCATTTCATTTGTAAATACACATCCTTTCCTGTCATTCAGACCTGCAACAATTAAAAAAATAAATAAATAAATACAATAAATAAAATCTTGAGACAGGACAGCAGTTTGGGGCTAATAATCAGGTAAATTGGTTTAATAATGACATGATCTGAAACAGGGGTTGTCAACAGATGATTGTAAGTATGATTTGGTACAAAAGCAGCACCCAAGAAAGGTCTAGTCCTTTAAGAGCAAAGATGGGCCAAGGATCCACAGTTTGCAAGAAATACATGAAAAAATTATTGAAATCCAAGAAAGACAGGAAGACATTTAAATATTTCACCTTTAACAGTGTGTAACATAATGATAAGTTTCAAGGAATCTACATGAACTTCAGTGCATAAAGGACAATAGTGTAAGCCTAAGCCAAATTGCCACGATCTCTGATCCCTCAAGCTGCACTGCATCAAGAATCATCATTCAAGCGATATCATCACATGGGCTCAGGATTACTTTGGCAAACCTTTGTCATGTATTACAATATCTAGTTACATCCACAAATGCCAGTTAAAAATTTACTGTGCCAAAAGGAAGCACTATGTTAACACTGTCCAGAGGCGCCATTGACTTCTCTGGGCTCAGAGGCATCTGGGATGTATCACACAGTGAAAATGTGTACTGTGGTCAGATGCCTTTGCTCTGGACCAGAGATGAAAAGGATCATCCAGACGGTTACCAGCAACAAGTCCAAAAGCCAGCATCTGTTATGGTATTGGGTTGTGTCAGTGCCCTCTGCAAAGGTAACTTGCACTTTTGTGATGGTACCATTAATGCACATAGAGAATTTGGAACACAATATGCTGCTTTATTTTTCAGTGACACCTATGCATATTTCAACACGACAAAGCAAAACCACATTCTGCACACTATACAAAGTCCTGGTTGCGAAAGAAAGGGTATACAGATTATTGACTGGCCTGACTGCAGTCCTGACCTGTGTCCAATAGAGTTTGTGTGGTGCATTATAAAGCAGAAAATGTGACAAAGAATCCCTATTCTGTTGCCCACCTTAAGATCTTTTTGCAGGAAGAATGGGGGGGAAATGACACCTGAAACACATGATGTCTTTAGTCCCTAAACTTTTTCTAGTGTTGTGAAATGGAATGGCAGCATTACAAAGTGGTAAATGCTTTCCTGATCCAACATTTTTTTAAATGTGTTGCAAGAACCCAAAATTGGAATACGTGTTTATTTTGAAAAAATAAAGAAATGAAACAATAAAAAACATGAGAAACACATTAAATAATGTTTGTTGAATTATCTGCAATGAAATACAAGTCACAGTAAATTCAGAAATCACTACTTCCTTTTTTTATTCGCATTTTCCATACTGTCCCAACTTTTTTTGATTTGGATTTGTACTAACAGATAATGTAAAACAACCAGATGTGCAGGAAATCCATTAAATAAAAACAAAACTGTAATTTACATATTTTCATGTCATCGTTTGTTATTCTTATATAAACAATGTTTTATTTCAGATATAATTAAACTTTTTGTCCTGGGCTTATTTTGATTTCTTTGGTCTGTGTGTAAATAGCGTTCAAAGCGTCTGTCCCAGTCTTCCTGCTGAAGTTGCTCTTTAGTGTCTCTTTGATTGATCAGGTCTAAGAGGATTGGTACCTCAATGACAGCTGCCCGAATGAGACTGGTTTTGGGATGGGATTTTCTGGCAGCTTGTTGATGATCCTATTTGCTCCTGAGATAATGGCAATCGCCGGCATCTACTAATATCCACTACAAGACAGATGAATTTCAGCAAAAGTCAAGTAAGAGATTTTAAATTTCCCTTTTAAGCAAAATGCCACTCACCAAGAGCTGGGCAATTTGAATGTGTTTGGTTTTATAACAAGAAAAAAAAAGAGAAAATTCTTAAATCTGGCTCAAGGAAAATATACTTTTTTAAATGATTTTTTTTAATTAATGAAATCTGGCCTTATTATTTAAAAATGTTTTCTTGTCAAATAAACATGTTTTAGGCTCTTTTGACCCATTTCCACTGACTGGTAAAGTACAGTACACCCTTAATAGGCTTGCGTTTTCATTACAAAGGGTACCCTTTTGGTGGGCGTGGTGTACGACAGAAAGTGTTAGTCGACTTCATTCTTGCTCAAATAAATGTCTACAGTAAAGCTGTACAGGTCGTTCACATATCATATGATATCATAGGCACTTCTCACAAAACAGATGCTTTAAACATAAATACTTGTTTATAACTAACTTTTCTATGAACATAATTTAATTATAACTGCAGATCAATAACAGTGCAAAATAGCCTACTGTAACGACTGCAATTCTATAAAATAAACATATAAATGCCACATATATGAACACGAACAGACCTTTACAATCACGATATGTTACCAAATACAGAAAAGGTACAAACAGCATACATTTAGTCCTTATTTGGGTTCAAAAACAACACAAAATATAGCCCACAGTCAAACCTCTCATCTGTGTCTGTAATCTTCACCAGCACATTTAGAATTAGAGAGTTCATTTTAGTCCAATAAGCGATGATAAACAGGTCAGTTTGTTTATGATTCAGGTTGCTGAAACAATTTGCCCCTGTGTTTTGTCGGGCTTCTCCTTTGTTTGTTTGCGCTTTAATCTTTCTTTTGTCCTTTTCTTTCTGAAAGAATCAGATAAAGAAAAAACTTCAATAATCACACAAACGTTATTATCATCACGGCAGATTTTCTTCTTCTTGGCTTTGTGTCTGTACATCAAGACAACGACAAAGTTTGTTTTAGGTTGGGTTATCCATGGCTCGCTATTATATGCATATAGTATTACAGTGTAATGTCACAATACTATATGCAGTGCCTTTGTTTTCATTCTGGTTCCATACAAGCTTGTGACAAGTCTCTGTAATCAACCAACATTCAGCTGCGCGTGGACCTTTTAAAACCCTTTATCGTGTTTGGTACCCTATTAAAAGGGTGCCGGAAAAGTGGTTCGGTACACATTTATGGCCGTTTCCACTGTCAAAAGGCGTACCGTACTACTCAGTGGAAACGGGCCATTTATGCACATTACGGTTGTATAATTTTCTTTCTTTTTTTTTCAATATTTGTTAATATTGAATAATATCAGGGCACTCAGTAGTTGGCTCGCCACACAGCAAGAAGGTTGCTGATTCAAGTCCTGGCTGGGTATTTCTGTGTGGAGTTCTTCCCGTGTTTGTGCGGGTTTCCGCTGGGTTCTTAGGTTACCCCCACAGTCCAAAGACATGCAGTATAGGTGAATTGGTTATAGATTGTGTGTGTGTGTGAATGAGAGAGTGTA